>NC_054880.1:40139577-40755154 GCF_018320785.1 Cheilinus undulatus | reverse complement strand
AATAGTTCAAACTGACAAAAATGAGCATATCAAATTGTAAAATGGGCAAAAATGGGTGTAAAAGTGGCAACATTAGGTGGATAGTGGAAATTGTTGGTTTAGAAGAGGCAAAAACAGGCAGAAAAATAGTAGTGAAAAGGGTTTAAAATGAACAAAAATGGGTTTTAGGAGGCAAAATTGGTGGGAAAAGTAATGAAAATGGATCAAGTGGCAACATTTGTGTGTCATTTAAAGAATATTCTTTGTTTTTTTAGGGCATCTGGAGACCCCCTTTCAGTGTCTCAGCCCCAGCATTGAGGTCCACTGCTCTAAGGTACATGTCTATATGGGATTATGCAGCTGAACTATCCTTCACACAGCCCACAACTATGCATGTATTAAGCTATCAAAGTTTCCTCCCTTGGCCTACTTCTGCATCTCTGTGACCTTGTGTATTAATTATTCACACTGTATGAATGTTGCCCTGCTGGAACATTTCCCTTCATTAATTCCAATATGTACAGTGCTGTGGGCTTGACAACCTGTTCACACTCCACACTCGTGACTGAAGATTCCTTTTTCTGCACCTTTATATTCTAGCTTTTACTTCTCCGTCTGTCATTTAGATGCATGCTCTCACACCTTTTCCACAACTTGGCATCTGACACATTTGTGATGTCTCCACAGCCTTTTCTATCATATTCTACTGATTGTTATCAACCCTCCTTTCATGAGTGACATTGGTCCATCACAGAAAGATAAGAAAAAGACTCGGAAGGCTGTTTGAAGAGTCCATTACTTTTAGATGACCAGTGGAGCAGTCGCCAAATTCACACAAGGCGTTTCTGACTCGGTTTAGGACTTATCTCCGCTCTCTTTTCTTCTCCCCTCGGGCTGAGTCTCCCTCAGTATCAAAGAAAGCACAGTGAGAATAGTTCTAAATGTTCACCCAAAACCCCCAAACCTGAATACCCTGAGCTCACCATGAAATCATAAACCATTTCAGGCTCAGCCAACCAAGCAATCACAACATTTACAGAACATTTTTCAGAGGTGACACAAAGTTCCCCTGGGATTTGAATAAAGTTTTCAGTAGTTTCTTACAGCCATTATTGGGTTCAATGTATAATTAATCCCTCCTTTCCCACCCTTTCTGCTTTTCTTATTACCACGTTGAAAAATGCATATTCAGAGAGCATCACCTGCTGTGACTGGTTGGCAGCCAACATGAATCTCGTCTCCATTAGCCGAGAGACAATTAATAAGGCGATGATAGTGTATCTGCATCGGTTTGCCATAGTGTTAATGTTAGGTCAGGGTTTTCTGTGAAACTGACATGCAAATGATGCATTTAACCTCCTGAAGCTCTTGCATTTTAATACAGAAGAAACTATTAAATGAGTCCCGTGGGAATGATGCTGGATCTCTGTTTAACCAATGGAAAATGTTCAAAACCATATACCCATTTTAATTTCACACACTGAGAGTGAACACGGTCACTTTCTGCTTTTATGCTTTGAGTTATTTCATTTAATGCAAGGTTTGGGCACCAAAATAAGCTGCCAAAAAGATAAAATGTCCAGCTAATAAAACCTCTGCACCACATACACTATATGGACAGAAGTATATGTCCGCCTGACCATAACACCACTGAATTCAAATATATGTAGTTTATAATGGAGTTTCTCCCTTTTAAAGCTATAACAGCCTCCACTTGTCTTGATTTTAGAAGGTTTCTATGGGAACTTCTGCCCATTCATCCTGTAAAGCAAAGTCAAGCACTGATTTTGGATGAGAAGGCCTGGCTTACAATCCCCATTCCACTTCATCCCAAAGGTGCTTTATGGGGTTGAGGTCAAGCTCTGTGCAGCAGGGGTGTAGCTAGGGATTTTGGGCTCCCAGAATGGGGGCCCCCCTTAACTACCTAGCCAGCATTTTTTTAAATATCCATGCATTTTAATGTAATTTTGAACAATAATTTTACTATGGTTAGAGTATCTTTACTTGCATTACTTCACAGCGCTGGACTTCACAGATTGGACATTTTTAAGGGAGGGGCAGAGCCCCCCTAACCTGACACGCCAGATGGATGTGTTTCATACATCCATCTGGTAAACCTCTCATACACAGCGTTTGGGAAAGAGCAGGGCCTTTGAAAAAAAACTCAGAGGGTGATCGGATGAACGTTCTGTCTGTCACATCTTTACGGGGCCAATCAGAGCAACAAAACACGTGATGTCGCAGCTGCTAATGAGGGGCGCCACTAAACTCCAAAAAGAACTGCATAACGTGAACCATGGCAACTGTAGACATGTAAGTACTCGACGTTTGTCGTTTTTGAAAAGAAAACGACTCACAGCTGTTTTTGTTCTTCTTTTAATGAAGAAATGTCATCAAGTTCTGATAAAACTGGGGCTTTAGCAGCATCCACGCTACCGTCTTCTGCCATCGCTGCTTGCTTACATCACAACAACAATTTTGTTTAATTCTATTTCATACAAATTTCAGTCTTGAGACCAATTAATTTAGTGTGCCAAGGAGAAGTTGTCACAAAGGAGTCCGGTCGGCACCTCTGGCCATGGTCAGTCTCCAGGCCTGAGGACAAAAGACCAAAAGACTCTGACTTTCTTCCTCATGCTAAGATACTGGGAATGCCACACTGTCTTGCTCAGTGAACCCATGGCCTCATATGCAAGTCCAAGTCTGCTGTTGATCTCAGCCTTGCAGTTAGCAGATTGCTGGATTCCTCTGCCAAGGTGGGCTGCTTTACAACTTCCACACTCTTAGCATTCCAAGACTAAGCTAAAATAAGAATAAAACAGGAAATAATCATATTACTGTGCAAGAAACTAAAGAAATCTGAACATAAACTAGGTAAACTGATGGGTTTTGTCAAACAGGTGTTCTAGTTTAATTTCTGCTGCACAGTCCTGGCATTAAATCTAAATTTCCCTTCAATAAAGAGACTTATTTCAGTCCCCATGGTCAAGTGTTTGCAAACCAGTCTACTAATACTGCCTCTTTAGTGTGCACACGCTCTCTCAAGCACACCCTCAAACCCACAGATGATGGTTAAATTGCCATATTGGCTAAGGAACATAAGGAATTAGATATACGGGGGTCTACTAGTCTATCCTTTGTAATGGATATCAGAAATAGAAAGGGGAATTAGGCCTAGGCCTTGCTACTGACAGAGTATTAGAATAATCCCTGCTACTTAGGACAACAGTCAGATACTAAATACACCAAATCCACTTCCCCCGCTCACAGAGCAAAAGCAAACTAATGAACGAGGCGCCTTTGCATATTCACCATTATAATTGAAGTCAGACAGAGACCATTTATTTTTATGAAGCACAGGCAGCATCTGCGTGCCTCGCCAAACAAACCCACAAAGACAAACAACGCTGGAATGGACACACAAACACACACATACACATTTTCCCTTTTTTTTTTTTTTTTTATCACAGCTTCAGTGCTATCCTTTGAATCCTGACAAGGCAGAGAACATTCAATTTCTCAGCTGCTACGCTCCAAACATAAGCAAAAAGAAAATAAGCCTTAATACATGGAGCACACAGCCTGAGTATATTCAGCTAACATTATGCTCAAAGCTAAACCCTCCACCAGGACTTAAAGTCAACCTTCATTTCTCACATCTGCCTTGCCATTTATTGCATGTATTTCATTATAATTTGCAGACCCCTCAATAGCTACCTTTGATGGGGGATCAAAAGGTTATTAAGAAATTCTCACACTGACCTTCTATTCGGAGGATATGAAAATGTCCCAGAGTGTCTTGAGAATGGAGCAAGGTCACAAAGGCAGAGATTGAATGTCAAACCCAAGCGGCTAACTGGCAATATTGATAAACTGCTTCATGGCTATATCAATATCTCCACCTGTAATTGGTGTAACCTGATGGACTGTATGTCACTTAGAGGCTTTGCTTGCAGTATTTCATCACTAAGTAAGTATCTGTGAGGGTCAGTAATGATCTGTGATGGACAAAGAGACTATAGTTGAGAAGATGAAGTTGGGAAAAAAGAAGGAAGACAGGAATGGGGTTTTATTGTTCCATTCAGTCAAGTTTGATCTGCTTTCTGGTGCAGAAGTTCAGTTAGGAAATACTATCATGTTTGCTTTGGAAGGGTAGTGTAGGATTTTTACCCCCTTATCTTTCTTCTCAGAGAAATAAATGTTAAAATGACATCAATAAGTGAGGAACAATGGATGATGGATAGATGCTTTATTGATCCTGAAGGAAATTCAAGTAGAAATTCATACCCTCACATTTTAGACTCTCCCTTTCTTGCACTAACCTTGGAAAGCTAACTGATTGACCAGATCCCATGTCCGTCCATGGCTCCATCTTGCAAAGCTTGAAGCTAAAATACTTATTCTCAAACAGAGAAAGACTGGACTAACCAGCTCAGATGTTTTTCTCTTTTCACTACAGGGATCAGCATGAGTTTTATCCACCAACAAGATCACGGTTACCTGTCCAGTTCACATCACTGGGGCTGCACATGCCTGCTACCTAATTTTGTCTTGTCACTCTGATTGGCCTGCGCTGAATGTGACAGACAGACTGTTCGTCCAATCACCCTCTTAGAATAAAAAAAAAAGTCCTGCCCTTCTCAAACGATTGTTATGGGTGGTTTCCCAGATGAATGTGAAATATATATCATATGCAGTGGAAATATTAAGCAATCTATCTGGTGTGTCAGGTTATCAGGTGTGTCGGAAAAGGGTGGAATGCCCTCTCCAGGTTGGGAATGAGATGCCGCCCCATGTGGAGGAGTTCAAGTATCTCGGGAGTCTTGTTCACGAGTGAGGGAAGAATGGAGTGGGAGATTGAGAGGGGGATCGGTTTGGCGTCAGTAGTGATGCGGTCTCTGCATCGGTCTGTCAGGGTGAAGAAAGAGCTGAGTAGAAAGGCGAAGCTCTCGATTTACCAGTCGATCTACGTTCCTACCCTCAGCTATAGTCAAGAGCTGTGGGTAGTGACCGAAAGAACGAGATCACGGATACAGGCGGCCAAAATGAGTTTCCTCTGCAGGGTGTCTGGCCTCTCCTTTAGAGATAGGTGAGAAGCTCGGCCATCCGAGAGGGAGTCAATAGAGCCGCTGCTCCTCCCTGTCGAGAGGAGCAAGATGAGGTGGCTCGGGCATCTGGTCTGACTGCCTCCTAAAAAAGTCTGAATTCAGGATTTTCACCTTAAAAGGGAATACTTTTAGGGATTCATAAGAGGACTTAACCATCTCTTTGTTCTTCAGATCATAGAAGAGCAACAGATTTGATCTCAAACTGTTTTTTCTTCATAATAAAGTGGACCCACAGTCTCATTATGCTTATTGGCATATACTCTACTGAGCTCATTCACTGCTTCACTCTAAGGTACCTCTGCTACCCTGTCACACACCAGCTTCTCCTGTCATTATAAAGTGGCAACGCCACTGTGGAGCCGATGCATAGCAGAAATAATTAAATAAATCATGCCCCCCCCCAAAGTGCATCAGCCCACCCCTGCCTCTATGCAAACTACGCATAACATACAGGGTCTCATTACCCTGGGGGGCGTCACTTTGAGAGTTTTTTTACTTCTCTCTCTCTCTGAGCATCAGTCCGATGTTTGCATGACACATATAGTCCAGGTAATACATAAACAACGTCACAAACATAAACTTCACCTGGCCGCCACACATTAGTAAATAACCCTAAAGATATCTTTTTTTTTTTTTTTTTGGAGATCAGTGCCATCCGTGATCTCTCACTCATATTTGCAACACAGAAACTCTCATCTCATCTCTCACCCTTTATTCTGCATCCTCTCTTGTCAAATGTTAACTTCTGCCATTGTTTAGCTTTCAGGAATTTATCGACGTCGTCAAACTTCCTGGCACAGATCAGCTGTTTTAAAATCAGATTGTGGGTATAAATAAATTAAGACAACACATATTTTAAAGTGATTTAACAAAAGTCCGGCTACTGATGATAATACTGAAGACGAAAACCAGTGAGGAAGAGAAAGAGGCAAAACGGATGAGCTGATGTGTGTGAGTGAAGGGGAGGGGTGCTGGGGTGTTTTTGAGGGGGGATGAGGGGGCAAGATCCTCTAGTTTATGATAGTTTAATTTTGAGAAGACCCCAATAAAACAGATAGCTAATAAAATGGAATAAATGTTAAAAAATAATAAGCTCACAGTGATACCTTAATAAGGGACAGATGGAAATGAACATTATTTTTATTATTGCAACAAGGAATGTGATCATTCAAGCATGATATTTTTGTCATTTTTTGCAGATAAAAATTAATTTTGCTGAAAGACCCTGGTCTGTGGTAGTTTTTGGTTTGTTTTCCTTGATGATGACTCAATTATATCTAAGAACAGTGTCTTTATATGTATCTAACCCAAGCTAAATTGCAAAAACTTTGTATCATTTATGAATGTAATAATGTTTCTTATAGTTATACTGAGATAATGTCGCATGAATATTGTTAAGTGAGTATGTTGGGGCGGTGGGGGTCGGGGGGGCGCAATGTTTGGGGGCCTCATATCAGAGCAGTATTAATTTTGGCAGCTATTTTTTATTTTAGTTTTAGTCTTTTAATGAAATGCATTTTAGTTTTAGGCACATTTTAGTCATTTCTTTCCTTTATAGTTTTAGTCTAGTTTTAGTCGACGAAAACTAATAACATTTAACTCTAGTTTTAGTCCATAAAAAGTCCTCATGTTTGTCTTTACTTTTAGTCCGAGCATTTATTTTTTTCCCTAAATCTGGTACCAAATCATGGTAGTGTGTTCTCTGCACTCTGTCAAACCTGGGGTCCCTGCTTTTTACAGCTGAGAGGCAGAAGAGCTACAGATGCATTGTTTTTTGACTGATTTACCCACAGTGGAGAAATATCACGGATTTTGAATGTCTGACAAAAACTACATTACATTTTAGTCTAGTTTTAGTCATCCTGACGAAAACTAAACTTAGTTTTTGTCAGTCTTAGTCATCACAGATCTATTTTGTTAGTCTTATTCTCGTTTTTGTCATGGAAAAAAAGGCTGTCGATGAATAGCTTTACTCATAGCTTTAGTGGATGAAATTAAGACTGTATCAGAGTTTGCTTATAGGGCCTCACTTTGGCCAGGGGCCACCCTGCCTGGTATGCAGAATTGGTGGTGTGCTCAGCCAGCAAGTGGTACGGGGTATTTACTTTGGGTATGACAGGGTAAGACTTTTTGAACTCCAGGAAACTCAGTTCATGTTGACAGTAATGGGATTTGTTTCACACATCAATCTGAAAAACCTTCAATACTAAGTGTTTCAGAAAGGGCAGAGGATCTGAATAAACTCGGAGTGTGACTGGAGGAACGTTCTATCTGTCACATCTTTATGGGCCAATCAGAGCAACAAAACACGTGATGTAGCCGCTACTGAAGAGTAAACGCCACAGAGAACGGCATAACGTGAACCGTGGCTACTGTAGACATGTCAGTACACGACTTTTGTCATTTTTGAAAAAAAAAAAAAAAAAAACTCACTGTTGTTCTTTGTTCTTCTTTTAACGTAGAAATGTCGTCAAGTTCTGATAAAACTGGCACTTTAGCAGCATCCATGCTAATGTCTTCTGCCATAATTGCACCATCCTCTTGTTGCTGCTTGCTTACGTCAGACTCCACTGCACCTGAAAGTACTGCCCCTCGTCGCTGATTGGTCCTGTCACTTTCTAACCGGGCCCAAACGGTTCAGACGGGAGCTATGCGAGATGGATTTCCCAGTGGGAATCAAGGAGAAGGGCATATCCATCTACTTTGCAAGGTTAATAGTTTCATCCATTCATTTATGTTATTGTCATTGTAGAACATACAATGAAATTGTTTTTGTAATTCCATTCAGTGCTCCAGCAGTTTCTCATTAAACATAGAAACTGCTCTGGGATATGTGCTGTTTTTTAGTCTGTTAGTTTTGGTTCTTATTGTCCTGAACTGTCTTCCTGAGGGTAGCAGTTGGAACAGGTGATGTGCTGGGTGGGATGAGTCCTTCAGGATGCCCAGGGCCTTCCTGTGGCAGCGGGGCCTGAACAGCTCCTCTAAGGAGAGGAGAGCACAGCCTGTGATTTTCTGTGCTGTGTTGATGATCCTCTGGAGAGCTGTCTTCTCCTGAGCAGTGCAGCTGGAGAACCACACTGGGATGCAGTATGCCAGTACACTTTCAGTGGAGCATCTGTAAAAAGACACCTGCAGTAATAATATATAATAATAATAATAATATAGTTAACATAATAATAATAGTTGTTGTTATTCTGGTTAAAAGTAAATTGTGGTTATCACAGCTTACCTCTACAGTGGACCACGATTTTGCTGAACTCGAGGGGGGCTCAATTTGGCTGGGCCCCAGAAAGCTCTCCCATTATCCCGCCCTAAGGGTGGCCTTGTCCATATCAGTTAATTTGGCCTTGGCCTGATGACTATCATGGAATCAGGCTGATCCATCCACATAGCAAAGTAATGAAGTGCTAATTCAAACAAACATTTTTAGATGTAACCCTTATGATGTTATTTACATGCAGCACAGTGGAAGGCTCTTCTAACTTAAGAATGCTTTCAGTGCAAATAAATGGTGTAAAAATCCCTGACAAACTTGGAAACATCACTGAATAGACAACACTTTATAATGAGAGTTCAGCATTCTTACACAAGTAAAGGAAAATATGTGAAGGCTAAGAACACTTGAGCTTTTAACAACAAGTTAGTTACAAAACAGGCGCCTTGGAGAAATCACCTTGAGCGTGTAGGTCCTTGGCTTTGGTATTTATCACCAACAGCATCAATAACAGAATTATCATCTGTGGAGGCTTATACAGTCATGCACAGGTAACATACCACACATCCACATCTGCCCCCACAGTCACAAATACACCGTACTCTACGTGGCCTGCAAAAACACACACAAACACACACGTATGGAGTTGTTCTTTTATAATGGCTTTGTGTCAGCCTATAACGGATGTCTCCTAACAGTCCCATTTATTCCCATCTCCAGCTAGCCTATGCCTGTCCAAACAACAGCATGAAACAACGGATGGAAAACAACAGAGGGGAGACAAACACATCAATCTGCCAGCAAACCACACGCACAATCACATCAAACAAACACTCATAGATAGCGAAACAGAAAAAAAAAAAAAAAAAATGAAGGCATACCTATTGAAGAATTCAACTCATACATAGTCATGGTGAAATAAAGAGTGGAGAATGCAAGAAAAATATGCTGATTTCTTTTTGCAGACAACAACTTGAGGACATTTAATCAGTGCTATGAAAACACACAAAACAGCTGCTGTGTAGAAAAATCAATTCATTTTCAGTCTTTATTTCTTAAGGGTGAAGAGGAAAAAGCATGAGACACCAGAGTTGAGATCAATCAGCTGTCACAGTGCTGAGCATCAGAGGTGGAGTGCGCCCTTGGAGATGAAGTTAGTCTAATACACGGCGAGGATTTTTGATTGGAGCCAAAAGCTTAATGAGGCTGCACGGTGCGAGAGGAGAGGGCTGCAGGATCGCTCCACCCTCAGGGAAGAAAGCTCAGGAACAACACTGTTAATATCAATGCAACCTCACCTGAAGAGACAGAGAAGCCTCATTTAGAATCACCCAAATGCACACATTAGCTCATTGTCAATCATATTTATTTGCCTTTATGTCGACTATATCCCCTCTGCTGCTGCTCCTAAATCTCACTGCTGCCTGTTATTTTCAGCTCTACACTATTTGCACAAACAACCGCTCTGTTTTCTTAGCAATTTGTTGAATGCTGCAACAGAATGCAAACAGCTAAAACACAAATAAGCAAACACATGTATGTATTCAGCTATTACAGGAACAATGTAGCTGCTAATGTGAATAAGCTTGTCCTAAGCCCTGTGTGGCAGCAATTGATTAAAAGCTCTTGTTAGCATGTACAGCGCCTCATACGTTTCTGTTGTGTCATTGATAAGGGCTTTGTGTTCACACTCGCTGAAGGGAGTTCAGCTAATTAAAAAGCAGAGACAGCCAGATTCCAGCAACAAAGGCGTGTGGTCCCACTGTCGCAGATTTGCATTAATTGTTGCTTCTTTTCTTCTTGAAGTTTTTTTTATAAGCAGTCATGCAGTCAGGACAAGTGAAGGGGTGATAGATGTGTAACTCTTAAAAAAAAACACTGTACAGGAAGCTCTGATCATTCTAACAATGCATGTATATACCATGGGACCTAATGTATGCCTTTGAATAGAAGCATATGACCAAAAATCTGTGATATTTGGTAATGAGAGCCATTCAAACCCACAAGCTTCAAGGCATGTCCGTACTGCATTTAAAGGTGGATCTAGCCTCCTTCAAACCACCGAAAGCCTCAAGTTGGACCATGTTTCTAACCTCGCAAAGCAGATGGATTCACCCGTTTCTGTGTTTCTCACTGGCGAATCCGTCTGGCAAAGCTCCCATCTGAACCGTTTTGACCATAGAAAGCGTCAGGACCAATCAGCGACTACGGACAGTACTTTTGAGCGTGGCAGAGTTGTGATGTAAGCAAGCAGCAACAAGAAGCAGATGCAATTATGGCAGAAGACATCAGCGTGGATGCTGCTAAAGCGCCAATTTTATCAGAACTTGGCAACCTTTTTTCGTTAAAAGAAGAACAAAGAACAGCAGTGAGTTGTTTTCAAAAACAACAAAAGTCTTGTACAGTCGCCATTTTAGTTTACTCCAAGTTTACTCTTCAATGGCAGCGCAGCTCAGTTTTGGGCTAGGGCGTCACATGTTTTGTTGCTCTGATTGTCCCATAAAGATGTGACAGACAGAACGTTCATCTAATCACTCTCTGCCCTTTCCCAAACGCTGTCTATGGAAGGTTTACCAGATGGATGTGTGAAACACACCCATCTGGTGTGTCAGGTTACCACGTTTCTTCATGACATAAGGAATTAAAACAACATTAAAAGCTTTTTATGATGGTTCAGAGGTGGCTGCTCTTCTGAAAACCTGCTTTTGCATGTGTTTGCAAGAGTTATGTGGGTTAGTGAATGGTTGTATACAATGGCTGATAGTGGAACAATTAGCTCGGACTTAGCCACAGAGGTGGTTTTGTCAGGACTGGACAACATTTCTTTATTAAAGAAAAGGAAAGAGAGCAACACTGAAAGCTTTCATGACAGTAAAGATGTTTTGTCTCTTCTCCTGGTCTGTGTTGCTGTGGGTTTGCAGTCATCACTGGTGAGGATTACTGGTGTATCAAATGGCTGCCGCCGCAGTAGCTATTAGCTCCGGATGTGCCCGTAGGAAAGCGCAGTTTGGACCTGGACCATATTTCTTGTTAAAACCAAAGCAGACAGTTGACTGTAGCATATCCAGATGAATGAAATTTCGCGAACCGTATTAATGCAAAGGTGGCATCCATTACAGTACCGCGCTTGAAGTCAGTGAGCTCTTCAGAACCACCCATTTAGTATCACAAATGTTTGCAAATGTAGACTGCATGGCTAGGAGCTTGATTTTATACACCTGTGACAATAAGTCCAGTTGTAATATCTGTTTTGGTCTATCCAGTGTATATGAGGAGGAATTTAAATTTACTTGCATTCATTTCTACAATGACTCCTAACAAATGTCATGTCGATGTTTGTGTGAAGGTTTAAACTGTGTATCTGTAGGTTTATTTGTTAATAGGTAGCATGTCTCTGCATGTTAATGTCATGGGCCCTTTTAGCAAATCACTACATATTCCTGCACTCAGTGTTTCACACATTTGCTAATGGAATTCATCCCTTAGTAAATTTCAGCCAGAAACCATTATTTCAGTGGAATGGCAGAGAGTCTGATGACACCGTGTGCCATTGCAGGAATATTGAGCTAGGGGAGCTAAGTGAAGACAGGCTTGTTCATACGGAAGTCCATAGTGCTTAGAGGTTAAAAAAACACAAAAATATCTATTAAGAAGACTGATTAAAAAGACAGAATGCAAATGTGAATGGGAGACAGGAGAAAATTATGTTGCACAAAAATGTAACTGTTTTTTGGTATAACTGAAATTCAGATGTTAATCGACACACAAACCTTTATAGGTATATCAGTGACACTTGATTTTAGTGGGACCTAGTTACCTAGGAATTCTAGAGCAATAGGTAGGAATAATCTAACTTCTCAAGAATAAGGGGGTTATAAGCTTGTAATTAGTTGACATTTTACTAAGTAATACCTCAGCAAAATAAAGGAAGTATATACCTTCTGTCATAATGTGGCAATTCTCTGGTAATTAGGGGGCATTTTACTCTAACCTTAACCCTCTAACCCTTAAAGTTAGTTAAAAATTATTCAGAAAGGATTCACTTTAATTTAGGGGCTAAAAGATATAGCCCTGGAAATGTGAAGCAACTTAGAAAAGAATAATCTGTTTTCTCAGAAATTAATTGTAAAATACCACCAGATAATAGCAACAATATTACACAGTTTAGGGTTAAGTTTAGAAGGTACTGGTTAGAGCAGGGGTGTCAAACTCAAGGCCTGGGGGCCAAATCCAGCCGGTGGTGCAGTTTTACCCGGCCCACAAGATCAGATCAGGTTTTAATTATAGCTGGCCTGCAGGTCTGAGGTCTGCAGATTTCCTCCAGTATAAAAATGTAAATTTAGCCTTGAAGAATTTTAATTTTAAATTTCAAGTCATATTTTGAATTTTCAAAATTCATGATTTCAAATTTAATCTCATATTTAGCCTTTTAAACTCCTAACTTTGACTCTTAATACCATATTTTGACTTTTTAAACTAACGATTAGAAATTTGATCTCTCATTTTGACCTTTTAGATTCACAATATTAAGTTTGAAGTCATATCTCGACCTTCCAAACTCAAAATTTTGCTTTTTATAAAACATTTTGACCTTTAAAACTTCTAACTTTGATTTTTAGACCTAAATTTCAACCTAGAAACTCATGATTTTGAATTTTATCTCATATTTTGACCTTTTAGATTCACAATATTAAGTTTAAAGTCATATCTCGACCTTCCAAACTGAAAATTTTGCTTTTTATGAAACATTTTGACCTTTTAAAACTTCTAACTAAAAATCAAAAATCAAAAATTTTGAATTTAAACACGATTTTGGATTTTATCTCATATTTTGACTTTTAAACTCATGATTTTTACTTTCTATCTCATAAATCTGCCTTTTAAAAAATTATTTCGACTTTTGATTTTGTTTTATGACCTTTTGAACTAATATTGGATTTTTTTTGTTAATCTAAAAACCAATTATCATCAGTTTATTTTCCCTTTAATTAATTACCTTTGAAAATAAGGTTTAGAGTGTGTGGTAAAATCTTGACGCTGTTAGGCCCTCAGGCTAGAGCTAAATTCAGATTTGAATGTGATTGAGTTTGACACCCCTGGGTTAGAGGGTTGGTTAAACTACCACCCAATTACCAGAGAATTGGATAAGGGTAATTTCGATCAATTTCCAGAGAACTGCCACATTATTATGAGGCTGAGAGTTAGGTTAGAGGGTTAAGTTTAGGGTAAAATGCCACCTTATTACCAGAGATTTGCCACAGTATCATCAGTGTTAGGGTAAAGGTTATAGAGTTAGGGTACAACAAAACCTGATAACCAGAGACTTGCCACAATATTATGAGGCTTAGGGTAAGGGTAAGGGTTAGGTAGGAAATATCACCTTATTAGCAGAGAATTGCAACAATCTCACAAGGGTTAGGGCTAGAGGTTTAGGATAATATGCCAACTTATTACCAAAGAATTGCCACAAAATTATGAGAGGTCGGTTTAAAGGTAAAGGTAAACACCACCATTTTATCAGATAATTCCCCATCTTTACAAGAGTTAGGGTTATAGGGTTAGGGTTGAATACCACCTAATTACCAGAGAGAGCCACAATATAATAAAGGTTGGTGTTAGGGTAAGAGGGTTAAGGCAGGGGCTAAATACCCCCTTACTACCAGAGAATTCCAACAATATAAGGGGGGTAAGGGTTAGAGGTAAGTGTTAGGGTTAAATACCCCCTTATTACCAGAGAATTCAACAATATAAGGGGGGTAAGGGCTGGAGGTTAGTGTTAGTTAACACCCTTACTACCAGAGAATTCAACAATATAAGGGGGGTAAGGGCTGGAAGTTAGTGTTAGGGTTAAATACCCCCTTACTACCAGAGAATTCAACAATATAAGGGGGGTAAGGGCTGGAAGTTAGTGTTAGGGTTAAATACCCCCTTACTACCAGAGAATTCAACAATATAAGGGGGGTAAGGGTTGGAAGTTAGTGTTAGGGTTAAATACCCCCTTATTACCAGAGAATTTCAACAATATAAGGGGGGTAAGGGCTGGAGGTTAGTGTTAGGGTTAAATACCCCCTTATTACCAGAGAATTCAACAATATAAGTGGGGGAAGGGTTAGAGGTTAGTGTTAGGGTTAAATACCCCCTTATTACCAGAGAATTCAACAATATAAGGGGGGGAAGGGTTAGAGGTTAGTGTTAGGTTAGGGTTAAATACCACCTTACTACCAGAGAATTCAACAATATAAGGGGGGTAAGGGCTGGAGGTTAGTGTTAGGGTTAAATACCACCTTATTACCAGAGAATTCCAACAATATAAGGGGGGTAAGGGCTGGAGGTTAGTGTTAGGGTTAAATACCACCTTATTACCGGAGAATTCAACAATATAAGGGGGGGAAGGGCTGGAGGTTAGTGTTAGGGTTAAATACCACCTTATTACCGGAGAATTCAACAATATAAGGGGGGGAAGGGTTAGAGGTTAGTGTTAGGGTTAAATACCACCTTATTACCAGAGAATTCCAACAATATAAGGGGGGTAAGGGTTGGAGGTTAGTGTTAGGGTTAAATACCACCTTATTACCAGAGAATTCAACAATATAAGGGGGGTAAGGGTTAGAGGTTAGTGTTAGGGTAAAATACCACCTTACTGCCAGAGAATTACCACAATATTATGACTTCACCTTGTTGTTGTCATATATTACCCCGTTGTTTATATTACTTTGACTTCTATCTCCTAATTTGGCCTTTTTTATCCTCAATTTTAAATTTTAAGTAATATTTTGACCTGTACAACTCAAAATTTGATTTTTTTTTTTTTTTTCTGCTTGTGACATTTTTAACCGATGTTTTGGAAGTTTATCTCATATTTTGACTTTTAAAACTCATGATTTCACTCTTTTATCTCATGTTTTGACCATTGAAAATTTTGATTTAAACTTTCCTTCTTGTATATTTGCCCTTTAAAACATGATTTTGACTTTAAATGCCTTTGGAGCTAATAGGTTTGATTACTAAACTTACCACTTCTACTGTTTTAAATCTCAAACTTATTTACCATCAGTGCTTAAGTTTTTTCTCCCATAATTCATTGCTGGTGACAGTTTCTGGTTAAATGTTGACCTTGTTCGGCCCTCATTTGGACCCAAATTCAGAATTCGGCCCCTGCTGTGGTTAATTTTGACATCTCTGGATTTGGGTAAGAGGGTTAGGTTGATAACCACCTAAATACCAGAGATTCGCCACAGTATTATGAGGGTTAGGGTTAGAGGGTAAATGCTAGGGTAAAAGACCACCTTACACCAGAGAACTGCCACAATATTACAAGGATATTAATTGATAATTGATACAATATCAATAGGTAAATTCTTTCTTAAAATTAGTAAGTTATTACCTGGTAAAAAAGCCAGATCATTATAAGATTATTACCTCCTTATTCTTTAGAAATTACTTATCAAATTCCACTGATGACTTGGTAATTAGGGCCCACCAAAACTAAAGTGCTACTGATATATTTAGTACACTTTGTCCCAGGATAATGGAAATGTAACTTATCGCCTCCCTTGTGGTCAAAATGTATCCTTATTAGAAATGATATTTCATAAAAGAGTCATCTAACAGGCAGGTATGTTGACGCAGACATGTGCTATCCTCTCTAATTAAAGCATGCAGTGAGCCATGAGCGTGTGCAGCCGACCACTGCAGCGTGCAGCTGAGCGTTAGCACATGGGGGACTTTAGTGGGTTACACAGGTGAAAGAGCCATTTTCCTTGCTCCCTCTGCCTCTGCCAAACAGAGAAGCCACCTATTAGACGACCATGAGCTGTCAGCAGAATTGCACACAGCCGGCGCAGCAGTCAAACACACTCAAACTTACCAAAGTACAATTTTTTATCTCTACACCTCTGTGTAACTTAGAGCCAAGTGTCAGTCTGCTTATCTGCTGTACTTATCTTCCAATCTTTGCACCTCTGAGGGTGGTGCTCCACATCTTCAGCCGCTCAGATGTAATTAGTGGTTGGTAGCACCAAAGATTACGTCAAGCAGGGATGAGAGGACACATGTTGCTCAGCAAAGGGGAAAGGGCCGTAGCACAGGGGCCGGGATGCTGCTGTTTGCAGTTGTTCATTTTTTACATTTTTAATCAGGAGACTGCAGTGAAGTGCAACATGCTGAGCAGGAGAACTCACACTAGACGTCTCATCACCTCATGCAAGATAGCTGCAATACAAAAAAGTGGAACCCTGCTAACAGGGAAGATAAGGGAAATTCCTTTCAAGATACCAGATGAAGCGAACAAATGGCTGCCTTTGCAAGGTTTCTCTGAAATTTAAAGATCTTTTCTTATTTCCAAAACTAGAATTCATATTTTACAAAACCTGTTGCATCAGAAGGAGGTGAAGAATTCGACTGCCTTGCATCAGTAAAAAGGTGTTTTTTATGCGGAGATAGAGAAGAACTCTGGACTGGGTGGCATAACTTTGTTTTACTTACAATAATTCATATTTCTGTACTGTTTCAAGAATAAACTTCTCAAGGAAAGACAAATATTTTCTAAAAAGAACTTTGAATCAGAAGTGTATTAATGTGCATGAGTACTGTTTGAGTAGAAAATGTAGCAGCATCTGCGATACGTCATTTTTGCCATTGAATACCAGTATACTGGCTGTTACCCTACATGATAAGACAAGTTTGTCTTCATGGATAGATGTGTGTATTTCTTATATGTATCTAGATATCTGTATTTGGAGAAAATGTGAAGTTATAAACTCATCAGGAAGCCACCACATTTTAGTCTGCTGGGTACAGAAAATCTCTCTGTTCAATTTCTATGTATTGGTCGGCCATAAAATCTTTAGATCATGAACATGATTGCACTAACCTTGCAAAGCTGGCCAATCCATCTTTCAGGCGTGGCGGAGTCAAGACTGAGCAAGCAGCAACAAGATGCCGGTGCAATTATGGCGGAAGAGCGTAGCGCCCAAACGTACTGCTCCTCAATGATGATTGTTCTTGTTACTTTCTAACCAGTTTTTTTTTTTTCAAAGGCTCTGCCCTTACCCAAACGCTGTCCATGGGAGATTTTTTTCAGATGGATATGCAATAACAAATCCATCTGGCGTGTCAGGTTCTGATTGCACTGTAAATGAAGTGAAAATCATGAACATTTAAGCCTCAGTGTAATCAAAGGAAATGTAGTCATAGAGGCAAAAGGTTTTTACATGAATGCTAGTAAGGTGGAGCGGGGCACAACTTAATACTTCTTGGATTTGGTCCAATAATTAAAGGAAATATAATATATACTATTTAATAAATAGTGACATTGATCATATTGTTACAATACTAAAAAACACATCTCTGCCACAAATTAACACTTGACAGCCAAACATCTGTTTGGTAAAAAGCCAACTTGTAATTTAGCCTAGGGCGCCAAAATAGCTAGGGCCCACCCTGCCTGATATTATTAGATTTACCTGTAAAAGAGCGTAAAGAACTCTGTAGAGTCTAAAAACAGACTGGTGCTAACTCATATAACAGCTGTGATGTGTACAATGGTCAATAATATATGTGTGTCATCTTCCTCTCTATCGAATAAATGTCTCTTCACTTCTCTGTGCGTTCTAACTATAGGTCACGTCTGCGTGAACATGTGGTGTGAAGTTTGTAGTCTGTTTTAGTGATGGGAATTTCAGCTCTTTTCAGTGGTCTGGATCGTTTGCTTCAGCTCTGTAAGAAGAGCTGGCTCTTTCAGTTCCTCATTAGGGTACCAGTTATGTTCATTTGACTGGCCAGATTTAGCAATGTCATGACATATGATTGATACTTGTGCTGGTATGTCAGTCCAACTATGCTCAGTTTTTGAACTGATGAAAATATAATGCTATTATTTTTTTTTAAAAACACTATCCCCCGCCTCAACACCTTGTGGGTCAAATGAAATCTGCTCACTGGCTGGGCTGTACGAAACACCTGATATAAAACATTACTGTTCTACCATCAAGCATGTCTCTAATGGGAGATTTAACTGTGATGGGGCATGTAGAAAATATCATTCCTGCTAATCAACCACATAACACACAAACAACATACATTCAAAAATGAAATAAATAGTTACTGCTGGTTAACATAAAAGAACCGGCTGGTACATCATTAGTCTGTTTCAGTTTGGGCTGCTGTTAATTCTTACAGTAAAACTAATCCTGAGTGTTCAAATTAATTGTTAAAATCTATTTATGCAGCAGGAAGTTTGACGCCATACAGAAACACAGAGGCATGTGGGAGACTCCATTGTCAAGTGTTTGGCAGACACCAAAAACTGCACATCACCACAAACACACCATCCCCACTGTGAAGCATGGAGGTGGCAGCATCATGCTGTGGGGATGCTTCCAGGGCAGTTTGCCCTGGAAGGCTTGTAAAAGGTGAAATAAATGCAAATCCTGGAGGACAATCTAATTTGGTTTGCAAAAGAATTACGGCCAGGGGGATGATTTATTTTCCAGCTAGACAGTGACCTGAAGCATGCAGTGAAAGCTACACAGACTTGTTTTGAGACAAAAAGGTGAATGTTCTGGAGGGGCTGAGTCAAAGCCCAAACATCAGTCCAATAGAGAATTCATGGCTGAACTTAAAAAGGGCTGTTCACACTCCAGCCACATGCAACCTGACAGAGCTTGAGCAGTTTTGCAACCATGATTATTAGATGACAACGACCATGACAGATTCTCAAAATTAACCAAAGGTTAAAACACCCAAGGGAGTGAATACCTTCTTTATCTTTACCTATTTTGAATTTTCACTATCTGCCAAATATATCCCACCCACTGACGGGTGCCACTGTGAGGAGATAATCTATGCTTTTCACTTCACTTGTCAGTGGCCATAATGTCAGACATAAGTCTTAATCATGCAGTAGCTCTGCAGAAAGCATTGACTTCAAGGTCCCTGCACTTAGTACTTAACCAAAATGTCCCCCAAGTGCATTAATAGAAAACCAAACAAATATGTGACATGACACTGAGTGATTTGGAAGTTTTGTTAGTGTTTGCAAAGGTCTAGGGGCACGTATGCTCAGTTGCCTGAGTTGCCTGAAGCCACTTTAAATGACACTATCGCCTTCTTTTACTTCTTGTCTCTAGTTTTATCTGCACAGTCAGCTCAGCTCAATTAGCTGCCATTCATTCATGAAAAAACACACAAGGTATAAAAACTGCCTGGGTGAGAAAATCGATCGCAGTGAAAAGGATTGCCCTCCGTACTTGCACAAAGGCTTCTCTCTGCTGTATTAATATTTAATCGTTTCTGTGTTGCAGATATGAATATCACTGTGTAGAGTGCTCAATTCTTTGTTCCTGTCAATCATCTGACACCTACAGCCTCCTCCAGGTTAGAATACATTAGCTCTCTGCAGGAGCTCTGTCAAGTCAGTGTTTTGGTTATATTAGTCACGATGTTCACCCACTTAAAACTCTAAAGTTGGTTCAGGAGAGGAAATAGCTTCATACAGGATGTCTTTGCACGCCTTCTTTTGTTACGATCATTCAGAGCCCGGTGTCTTTATTGCTCATCATCACTGTGAAGGAAGGGTGGTCTAAAAACTTGAAATAGATTTCATCTTGGAAGGCTGCAGTTCACATGTAATTGTACTGTTTCCATTTAGAACTGAAATATTAAAGTGACTAGTTTATTACCCATTAATCTGACTGGATAAGAGGCCTTCCCTGAACACTGAGTGCAACATTACGGGACTTTTTTCCTCTTGTGTATCACTCCACCTCAAGTGTACTGATCACTGCTCTCTGACGTAATAGCAGATGACCTGGGACTTAGCTAATGATGCTAGTAGATCCATATCACACAGACTACCACAGCTGCGTGGTTAATTAAAAACATTTAAATAAAGACATAATTTTTAACTCTTAATAATTTTGCAAAGCAGTTGACTTTGATAGGAATTCATCTTTTAGTTCTGTTGATTTTTGATTAAAATGAATGGCTCCATCAATAATAAAACACAAATAAAAACATCAATAATGTCAACATTTTAGAAATGGCAATATATTGAAATGTAAAGGGCCATAATAGTACTGAAAAATCAAAAATGAATACATCTGGATTAAAAATCTATAAATGATAGAAATTCTTTGATATAACTCTTAGATATTGAATGTTTGTCAAACTTAAACTTTTCAGTGGATAAAAAAATAATAATATAAGACAAATATAACCAAGTAAATGCAGAATACAGTTTTTAATAAATTCCTTTGTTAAGGGAAAAAGTTACCTAAATCTACCTAGTTATTAAGTTTACTGCATTTTCAAGTTTTCTCCATTTGTGGATAATGGCTCTCACTGTAGTTCACTGCAGTTTAGCAACTTGTAGGCAACACCATCAGCCTTCTTGATCGCAGCTGTGATGGCTGCAGCTGTCTCCTGCAATATTCTCAAACGATCCTGCTATTTTCTGAGTCTTTATACATTTAAAGAACATTTTATTGGTAAATCTTATCAGCTGTTAAAGTTCAGTTTGAGTTGATTATGGCGCCCCCTGTGGACAAAGTAATTCTTCCTGCTTCCTTTCTTTTTATATCTTGTGTATAAAACAGTACTGCTGCTGACAACACTTCTTCCTGCTTGCTTTAAACTGTCGAAGTTAATAAACAGACTGTGTGTGTGTGTGTGTGTGTGTGTGGGTGTTTTGCTGTCTCTTCTGATGCTGACCTTATGGTGACAGGCTTTAAGAATAACTAAACCTTGTTTGCTTTAGTTGAGGCATACATTATCATTTCATTTCAATCTGTTTCATAACCTTCTTAACTCTCCTGTCAGAAAGTTCAATAATGTCGGCATCTCTACATCAGCAGCATAAACAACGCCTTTATAAGAGTGAAAGAAAAACTTGTAGAGAGAAAAGGAAGCATTGTGATAAGTGCATAGATAAATTGACTAGTGTAACAAAGTTGTCTTTGTAGTTAGTTACTGCCCCGTTATAGGCCTCACCGTGCCCTCCTTTTCTTAGATGCTGCCCTGATGCTGTGACAGTGTTGAGTTATGAGCTAAAGCCGTGAGCCCCCCTCAGCAGAGCTGCTTAATCATGCACTCAGAGCGAATTGCCCAGCACTAGGGCTGATTTAGTAGCCCATAGCTTTGGGTGCTAGAGTTCAGCGTCACATCATTACTTTTTTACACCTTACATTGATTTGTTTAGTGGGGTAACAGGCCTTGTTGTGGTCCACCAGGGGATAAAATAAACACTCGGTGAGAGTGCAGTCAATTGCACGCCCATGGATAATGCACAGTGGGGTCGGTTAGGGATAGTCCGGTTGGGGTGGGTGACATGGAACCACTGGCACTTGCTATAATGGGGGGGATATATTTGGGGGGTATCCCCTTCCCCATATGTGCAGAACCTTTACTTTTTAAGGTCCTGATAGTTTTCAAACAGACACCTGGAACTGACTGGTTTTAAACTGAGATGTTATTCTCCCTGACCTGGTTTTAGTAAAAAAAAAAAAAAAACTTTCAAGATGTTAGGAAAAGGCATGACAAGAATGTTTTGATTTGAGAAATCTGAAAAATTGGTGAGGGACAAAGCAACAAGATTTTTTTAGTGAACAAAAACCATAAAAACAGGAAACCTACAAAAGATTTTTACCACTTAGAAAACCAGGTAAAGTAAGTCAAAAACACCAGTCCAGGAATACCCAAAGAAACTGAATGCTGTGCTTGAACCATTTGAAGTAAAGGCGCAGGAAAGATGTCTTTGGAAAGGTAACATTCTGAAGTTTGTTCCCAAACTGTTAAACTCACTTTAGGTGCTACTGGCAGGCCTGGAAAACCAGGGAAGGGGTCCTCCTCAGCTGTGATAGATTTAGGATGTCAAGATCAGTAGCATTAAGGGCTGATAGTAACCTCATTTTGGAGCTGACAAGTTTGTCAACATATGATTGAATCTGATGTTGAAATGTTTACGCATGCCGCTTTCTGCCACTTTTAACCAATTTAGCAATTTCTTGCCACGTTAAACCTATTTCAACACCTTTTTACCTCCGCCAAGGAGGCTATGTGATCGGCAGGGTTTGTTTGTTAGTTTGTTTGTTTGTCAGCAACACAACTCAAAAAGTTATGGATGGATTTTGATGAAATTTTCAGGAAATGTCAGAAATGGCATAAGGAAGAACTGATTAGATTTTGGGAGTGACCCGGATCACCGTCTGGATCCAGGAATTATTTGCTATTGGGAGATAGGGCTGTGCTCTCCAAGTGCTTTTCTAGAATTTGTAGTGTGTTAAAATACACATTTTGGATTCAACTTTACAGGGTCTGCAGCCCATTTTCACCACTTTTTTGTCCATTTTAACACCTTTTTTGCCACATCTTGCCACTTCAATTCTGCAACTTTTTTTTGCCACTTTAAACCCATTATCACAGATTTCATCAGGCAGTTCACCTTTCCCATTCCTTGTCTCCTGAGCACCTCAGCATTTGATTCACCATCTTGCCAAAGATGCCCAAAGATGTGCCAAAGAGAAGCTGTCATAAAGGAGTCCAGTAGGCACATCTGGCCATCAACGTCCAGGGCTCATAAGGGTATACAAAGATCAGAAGGATTGACAACCAAAAGACTGACTTCTGCATGCTCAGGAACCCCACACTGTCTTGCTCAGTGAACCCATCGCCTCATGCGTGAGTCCAAGTCCTTTGCTTCCAAACTCTCCCCATTCACAGCCACAGATTGGATTGCAGCATCCAAGGCACCCCTAAATGCCTGGATATTTATTTTGACCCAGGAGATGTGTATTCCCAATGCTTCAGCCTCCTCACTCAGCAAGTCATGAGCCCCCATGAGACATCCACAGTCACGCCAAGGATCAAAGCATCATCAGCAAAGGACATCGTAAAATGATACTCCATGGTTCACTGCCCCTATTTCTTGCCCCATCATCCAGCCCATACAGGTACTGAAGGGCGTAGGGGCTAAGACGCACCCCTACTTCACCCCAGAATAACCCTTGGTCAGGACCACTTGGCAGATAACCTGCGGTGAGTCCAGCAAGTCTCTGAAAGAAGTAAATTAAAAACTGCTGTAGGGTGGATTTCCTCTCAAACTCTCGCCAGAAAGGCTTCTTAAAAAAAAAGTCAAACTGCTCGGGTAAGGTGAATCCCAACCGAATGACTGGGAATAACATGAAATGCATGACGTTATAAAGAAAAAAAATATAGCAAAATGCTGTAAATGTAAGTCCCACATTAATACTCTGAGCTTACTTCTTTCAAATGTAAAAAAAAACAGGAAAATACACTGTCAATATGTGCTTTGACTGCATTACTAACCAACAGCACTTTATCTTTACTGACAAGAAATTCTACATATGCCAAGCTTCGACTAATCTACCAAAAACAGTCATGTCACATGGGCCTCCACTTAACATGGAATACGTAAAGACCCATCTGTGAGTGATGAAAGCTGCTACATGAGCCAGACATGTGAGAGCGTGAAAGTGTTTCGTGTTCCATGTGTGAGGGAAGATAAAGACTCGAACACTGTTAATGGCAGGTGCATCAATCCAATTATTGATGTTGAGCTTAGGGAATTCAAGCATGTGGGAGATTTATTTAAAGGTGACAGCACAAAGCAAGTACATGTTGGAATGTGCGCCACAGACACGAATGTTTGTTCCTCAAGAAACGTCAATCTACTGTCAACTCAGGGAGAAGACAAATGCAAGAAAAATACTTTGAAAAGGGGGAGGAATTTGTGCCATTAAAAGATTAAAAACTACCTTATGAGCCAGCATCAAAAAGTTGTAGTTAGTGTCTTTTTCACACAAGAATTGCATCGCCTTTGAGCCTTGTAAATCTAAATTCCTGATGTTGCTCTTCAAAATAAAAGTCCAATGATGATCAGCACTGGAGGTTTTAATTATGACAGACTTGACAGGAACAGAATGTGGCTATCATCAGATATTTTACTAAACTTTAGTACTGCTAACATCGAGGAGGGATGAAACAGTGGCTTTGAGAGAGACAAAGCCCAAGTCTGCTCCTTTTAATGATCCACAACTAAAGACAAGGGAGATATGGACAAAAACAGCAGGTAAGGTTGCTGTTGAGACAGATGTTTGGGATTCAATTTACTGTTTTCTGGCACAAATCTCTCTGTTATGCTGCTTTTTAATGGCCTGTAGGCAACCGTGGCTGATAGATCTAATAGAAACCAGCATGAAGCTGGCTGTTATTTTTCTGTGACATCGGCTTACAACAGACTGTACTGCACTGATCATCAACTGGTGGCCTGAGGGCCATATTAGGCCCTCCAAAGCTTCCTGTCCGGCCCCCAGAAGACCATTAAATTCAGAAAAAGAGCAACAGAAGATGTTGTGGTTTTAAGACTGTCTTTTGGCTTTAAATCTCTGCAGCTGTTAAATCCAACAAAAATTGATATTGAAATAGTTTGAGAATAATTAAAAATTTGATCTGTTTTTACAAAACAATCCATTGCCAACCATTATAAGTAAACATTTTAAAGATATATTTAAAAAAATAAATGGGTTAAGACTGGTGAAAAAATGGCAAAAATGGCCAGATGAAGAGAGATAAAGTTAAGACAGCAGCACAAAGGGATGAAAATTGGCAGGAGAAGTGGTGAAAATAGGTTAAAACAGTAAAAGAGGAAAAGGGGTAAATAATGATCAAAAATGGGTTAAAAGTGGCAAAAATAGTAACAAAAAAAGTAATAAAAGGCATTAAATTGAGGAAAAATAGATGAAATGTTGCAAAAATGGATAAAAGATTGGCACAAAGGGGATAAATTATTAAGGAAAAGGGTTAAAAAGAGGTAAAAGAAATTGGCTAGAGAGGCAAAAAGGGTCAAAAAGTATCAAAAATTTGTTAAAGGTGACGAAATATTGCAGAAATGATCAAAGATGAGTTAATATTAATAACAATGGGGGAGGGCCCCAATCTCTGGGATTAGAAAGAAAATACAAATACCAATACAATAATATTTCAGTCAGACCAAAATATTTATTAGAGTTTTGTTTATTGGAAAGTCCGGCCCCCAGAATCTCTGTCACGACTAAATCTGGCCCTTGTGCAAATGTACCTGATGAACCCTGCTTTTCTGAGATGAACTGAACAGTGGTTGATGTCGTTGCAGTTAGAGGACAGGGAAATTCCCCATAGCAGCTGGTGATGTGCTGGGTTGCTTTATTTGCCCTCCACAGATTAAAACAAGTCTGGAAAAAAGTTGAACAGGGGCATAGCCAGGGATTTTGGGCCCCCAGAAGGAATATTACACGGTGCCCCCCTTAACTGGTTAGCCAGGCAACAGATGTTGTCATTTTTACAGATATCTGTGGATTTTAATGTATTTTTGAACCACAATTTCCCCATTTATGAGCAATATTTTTACTATGGTTCAATCAACAATCATTATTCTGCAGGAGGGACTACACCATTTGGACATTACTAAGGGAGGAGCAGGGTCCCCAAAGTATTTATTTTTTTCCTTCTATTTGATAAATATTTCAGTCTGCTGACCGATTAATTTTGTTGCTTTTGATTCAAACACCAATTACCAAGAAAAAAATTAATGAAAAAACACTTTGCAGGCATCTCAAAGGCCCCTTCCCTACTGTGGGCCCGGATAATCACCCCCTACACCCATGAAGGTGAACAATGTTTTTAACAGCCTAAATTAAAAAATATAGATCTCAGTGTTTTCACATGGTAACATCAACCTTATTCCAACATATCTAGTGTGTAGGACACACAGTTTGGACTACACTTTACAGGGACTTTAATGCAGGCCAGTAAGTGTTGCATCTACACTATCAAGCCAATCTGGGTGACGAAGACCGTAACGGCCTCTCCAAATAACAAAGGCTTGAACACACAACTAGAACAGTAACATATTAACGGACACTAGAACAAATTTTAAGGTTAAAAATAAAACTAGCATTATTAATGAAAGTCAACTAGTATATTAAACTTAAAGAACCAAAAGGGGCTGTACAGGCGCCAGCCAAAACAAACAAGGTTAAAATGGAGAGCAAACCTCAAGCTCACCAAGCTACCATGACCAGAATGTGTGTGTCCCGCCATGCTCCCCCTGTTCCTTTAAACCCAACCTTCACTCTGATTGCAGAGTGAACTCAGGAGTGCTGCATGCAGAGATAGTAGGAGACCAGGGAGCGAAGGAGAGAATAAGGCCACATGTAACAGTGACCACCTCCATATGAAGTCTAAACTGAAATTGTTTGCATTGAGGTGCATCCATTCAAAGCATTATTGATCCCAGCTTTGTATCTACCCAAACCAGTATAAATCCCTGTAAACTGTCTGAAGCAGGACAATCATGCAGCTTTTTACACACCAGGCTGGTTAAGACCATCCTCTTCAGGCAGAAGATGTTTTGTTTATAGAGCTAATTAATTCCCTGCATGGCAGCCTTATTTAGGACTTAAAAATTAAAACAGGCCTTTGAAAAAAATATTTATTAAACAAACATAATGGTGCAAAGGCTGCTTTAACACAGTAATGCATTGACATTATTTTTCTCTTTTTTAATTACTCCAATAGAAAAAAGTCGCAACATCTGCCTTCGCAGCAGATTCTTGGTGCATTGTGTTAATATTTTGTGACTCTAAATTACCCAAGGAGTTGTCTGAGCTTCAGCTGGAAACCTTCTGATATTTTATTGGGTTAAAGTTTCTCTACTGATCTCCACGCCCTCCCATTTGTCTTCTTCTTAACCCGGCTTTTTAGCACGCTGTGCCTCTGGATAAACATGATTTAAATGGGCAGGTCCATAATCAGAAGAACTGCTGCTATGCTCCGGTGGATGCTCTAGCCACTTCCGATTCTACCTCCCAGCGTGCCTGCAATCATCCTGGTATGAGCGGATGAAAGGCGTGTCCAATCAGCTCGTGGCATAATCACTCCAGAGCCCCGTGAAAAATGGATTGTGGGCTTATGGATGGGAGTGTGCGCAGGAATGGTAGAGGTTGATGTGAGAGCATAGAGGGGTTGGTTCCCCGGACAACAGCAATCAATAAAGCATTAAAACGATCACAGGAAGGGGAACAAGATGTCGCAGCCATCTGGAACTGGTTATGGTATTAATCCATTTGGGCCCACTCCCCACATACATCATCTACAAACACAACACATTCAATAACACAACACGAGTGTCTCCCACCAGCAAATGAAATTGCTGTTGTTGTTTTCCACCAGAGAGCTGTCCATTGACATTGCAGCCAGTAGAGGACGAACACATCCTGTATCCTGAGGAAGCAACAAATGGGCTCATTTCACTGTGGTCGGTTTTTCTTGTGATCATTTGGAGCATCCAGCTGTGCCTGCAGAGTTATCAGATCATTCCACCTGCAGCCTCTCATTATATATTTGTATTCAAGGTGCTTTCTTAAAAGCCCAAATCAATAACCGCTCCATGCGTGTGCTTTTCCTGTTCGATAAATATCAAAGGCTACATTACACCACCAAGAGAGTCGCAGTTTCCACATATCGATGGATGATTATCCCTCACCAAGCAAAATGTTTCATCATTTCATCACAGGGTGGGAGACAAGTTATGGGAAAGGGAATCATTCAGGGAGATGCAAAGTTAAACATGGACTGTGAAACACTTTAAATATTCATTCATTCCAGGATTATGAGTCAAAAAAAAGAAACCTGATGGTTTATAGGTTTAAAATGATGACTTAATGAACTGCTTCTCAATATGTGGAGTGAGCCCAGACATGAAAAACAGGCATAGGTTGTCTGAGCAGAGGCATTGCTGAATAAGGTGGCCTGGGACTCACTTTAAATCTGATTGGCTGCACAAAAACCCTAAATTGTGAGTGGCTACTTGCCCTGTAAGAAAAGGGATTTATGTTAAAATTATCCCGGGCATTGTTACCACAGGCTGCTAGAAGCTTTTTTTTTATTTAAGTCTAGGTAGGTTTGGATGCCTTTTTCTTACTAATTAATAAAATCATTATTTAAAAACTGCATTTTGTTTTCATTTGGGTCATTTTTGTTAAACCTCTTGAAACCCTGCATGTACATATGAAGACACTGCATTTAAGTGTTTCTACAGCACTGAGAAATTTTCTTGGAAATTTTAAAGAATTTTTGGGGATAATTTTTTTGAATTTGTTCAGAAATTAGTATTTTAGCACATACTTTAGGGATATGTTTGTATCTTTTAGAAAGTTTGATATGAGATTTTTCTTTTGGGGGTGGGGGGTGCTGTAAAATGTTTTGGCATTTTCATGGAAATTTTTGGGAATTTGCTTTTTAATTTTGGTTGGTATTTTTTTATCTGGAGTTTTTTAGGGAGAATTTGCTTTGAAATTATAATTTTTATTTATATATATATATATAAACTTTATTTATCCAGGAAGCCCCATTGAGATTAGAAATCTCTTTCACAAGAGAGACCTGGCCAAGGTAGCAGCCATACAAAGTCAAAAGTGATATAAAACAACAGATGTTATCAATGAAATAGTAGCGGTAGTTTAATTGAGATTTTTTAAAAATCTATTTATTTTTATTTAATTTTTGGCAACGGACATTCTTCGAAATTTACAAGAAATTTGTTGTGAATTCCAGAGATTTGTTTGATGTTGGAGGAATTTTCTGTCATTTTCATGAAATTTTGGCATGAGTATCTGTGCATTTTAAAAAATTGAAATTGAAAATTAATTTTTCAATTTCCGGGAATTTGATCTGATTTGTCTTTCTTTCTTTCTTTTCTTTTCTTGTCTTTTCTTTTTTTTTTTTTTTTTTTTTTTTTTTGGTGGGAAATGTACTTTGAAATTTTTCAATAATTCTGATGGGAATTTCATTTTCTTTCAGTTTTGTTTTTCTGCAATTTTTGGGTATTTTGTAAGAAATTCTTAGGTGTATTTGCTTTGAATTTTTTTTTAGATATTTCCATGGAAAATTGGGAAATTTATTTGTAATTTTTGGGGAATTTAATTGGGGATTTTCTGGGGTGAGGGATGTCCTCTGAAATTTTTAAGAATTTTAATGGAAATTTCAGATATTTTTAGGTATGCCTGGAGAATTTTAAGTCATTTATATGTAATTTTGGGAAGTATACTTCTGCTCTTCCTTGGGGAATTGGATAGTAAATTTTATTGAGAATTCGCTTAATTTTGATTTTTTTTTTTTTTTAATTTTCCTTAAAATTGTCATGTATTTACAGATCATTTTGGGGGATTTTCTTATTGGAATGCTTGGGGATTGGAAGTTTTTTTAATGAAGTTTCACTGAAACAATATTTTAAAAAAGGTTTGGAGTACTTTTTAAGAGCTACTTTTAAAAGATAAATTTTTAAAAAATTAATGGAAATTAAAGGAATTTTGTGGATTTTGGAAAAGAAAGTTTCAGAGAAATTCAGATCTTTTAATAAAATTTGGTTAATTCTTAGACTTAACAAGCCCTTGTGGTCCATCATCAAAATAGAAAAATGACTGCATCATACTTCTCTTAATGAGTGACACAGCAAAAACATGCACAAAAAACCTCTTGAGTGCTGTATAACAAATATGAAAAAAAAAAAAAGAAATCAGGAAAGGGAAAACACTTTATCACAGAGCTGTATAAGGTGTGGTCTGCACGGTGGTGCAGGGGTTACCTCTGTTGACTCACAGTAAGAAGCTTCTCCCTGTACATGTGTGGGTTCCCTGTGGGTACTCCGGCTTCCTGCCACCACCAAGGACATGCTCACTAGGTAAAATGGTGATTGATTAATTCATTAATTAGGTGTGAGTGTGAGCATGCCTGGTTGTCTGTCTATATATGTCAGTCCTGCGATTAACTGGTGACCAGTCAAGGGTGTACCCTGCCTCTCGCCCGATGACAGCTGGGATAACCGTAAGTTATCTTAAGACAGCCTTCCAAACTGGTGACCACCATTGGGTGGCCGAAAATCTCTTACAGGAACCAAATGTGTGATGTTAGTGAGACTTGATCAATATTCATGCTGTCATTGGTTGTTTCCCAATGTTTGTTTTACTATGTTGTTAAAATTAATTTAACCAAGAGACAGGACATGGGAGGAGAGAGAGAGGAGTGCCAACAGAAACCCAAAAGCAATGCTTTAACACAGAGATGACCAAACAGACTGTAACTCATAAGCTCTTCGTGTCTATTTGTATAATGCCAACAGGCTAACACCACAGGTTACATTTGCTTTTAGTGGCATTGATGCAAAGGTTCTGCAGAATGGTGCCTGAGGCTATAAATAACACCTTTTAACCTTGAATACTGCTGGTCAAAAGCCTGTTAACATCAACAACAGAGAGAACTATGACAGAGGGAAGTGGGCTGAAAGGATGTAGAGACAGGATCTTGAGAATAATGGATTTTAAAACTATTCTTTGATAAAAGATTCAGTAAGAGCTGTGATGTAAGGTCAAGCCGGTCTCCTTCCTCCAGACTTTCCTTGCCTCACTTTCTCCCTCTCTCTGCTGCAGCCTGGGATAAATAGCAGTGGGTATGTGCTGCCGGGTCGAGCTGGCTGGTAAACAAGCCTAGCAGCCACTCCTGTCTGGCTCCGGAGCACTCCATTAGGGAGCCAAGTGCATTCAACGTTTTGGTTTTTTTTTTTATACACTGGATGCACAAATATAATAAAGCTCCATGCAGAGCTGGAGGATGCAGGAGCAGAAATGGACGAGATTGAAGATGTATGTGTCCAGGTATTGGCACAGACAGAGATCCCCTCCTCACCAAATTACCTCCATCCTGTACAGCCGTGCGGAACACTTTGTCTAAATATACGGCTACGCACACTCAGACCCATGGGAACTCGCATACAATACAGACACATTCAGACACATCAGCCATTAAGTGTCCCATCCTGTTCCAGATTGTATCAGCGGGCAATTTTGTGCTCTCTAGCATCATCTGGAAGAGCAAAAGTGGCAGAAAATGAAAGTCATATTGAATGATATGAGAATGGGGAAATCAGTGGGACAACAACAAGCCTTCATAAAGAGGTTTACGAGGAGAACAGTCACAGATAAGTAACTAGAGCTGTTTCATACATATACCCAAGGGTTTGAAGTCCCATTAAGTACAAGGGTTCAAGGTCCCAGGGTCTAAAAGTCCCAAAAGTGTCAGGGTTAAAGGTCTTAGGGGTTACAAAGCCCAGTAACATATCATGGTTCAGTTCTGGAGGAACTAAAGACCCTCATTACAAAAGTTAATGGCCCCCAAATTTTAATAGTTTGAGGGACTAGGGGTCATAAATGCCAAGAAAAGTTTAAGGGTTCAAGACCCAGTTAATTTACGCTGGGGTTTAAGGCCCCGGCAATTGTGGTCCTCTTGGTTAAAAGCTCCCAAAAGTACAAGAGTTAAAGGCTTATGGGACAACATTCTCAATAGTATGATAGTCAGGGCCCAAGGAGTCAAAAGTCACAGAGATTGCTGTCATACTGTGGGGATATTGTACCACCAGGACCTTTTTTAACCTTTGGGAACTTGACTCCTTATAATATTTTGGGCCTTAACCTATAATTGTTTCGGTTTGATATAATGCTCAGATCTTTTCCCCCTAGACCTTGAACCCTTGTACACTTGGAGGCCTTTAATTCCTAGATCTTGACCCTTGTACTTTTTGGAGGAATTGAACCTCTAGGGCCTTAAACCTTTATATTCTTTCAGGCCTGGAATTCCTGGCATAAAACGACTGGGATGGGTGGAAAACCCCCAGGGCCCAAATTGTTTTATTGTGGGGAACTTTTACCACCAGAACCTTGAACCCTTGCTCTTGCACTCTGGAGCCATGAACCCTTATAATATTTGGAGCCTTGAACTTCTGTGACCTTTAATCTTTATTGCTTGGGACCTTAAACCATAAGAACATTGAACTGTTGGGATCTTTTTCCCCGAGGGTCTATCACCCTTACTTCCTAGAACCCTTGTATGTTTGGAGCCCTTGAACCCCGATGGCCTTCTCATAATTTTTGGCACTTTTAACCAATAAGACCATAATCCGAACAGCCTTGAATGGTAATATTTTCCATAACTTTTTATCTCTATTGTCATATTGTGGGGATATTTAACCCCAAAGACCTTGAACCCTTTAACCACTAGATCCTTGAACTGCTTTTATTTAGGTAGGCGTTTAGCCCGAGGGTCTTGAACCATGATTATCGTTGCAGACATGCATTTGTTCCACTGCTCTAAATGGGCTGTTATAACTCCTGTGTTAAATAAATGTAACTCAGATCCATTAATCATAAATAACTACTGACCAATCTCTAACCTCCCATTCATCAGCAAAATTCTGGAAAAGCTGTCTTCAACCAAATCATCTCTTAACCAACAATATACATCACAAATAACGGTCTGGCTTTAGAACCAATCATAGTACTGAAGCAGCACTTGTAAAGGTAATCAGTGAGGAAAAAAAATCCATTCTTGTCCTGCTTGATCTTACAGCCGCCTTCAACACAGTGGATCACAGAATTCTCACTCATAGACTCCATAATTGTTTTAGTTTATCTGGTCCAGTCCTTGATTGGTTTTCATCCTACCTACAAAACAGAAAGTTCTTTGTTTCAAATCTGCTGAAAAACAGGACTTCTCTGGTATTCCACTGGGCTAAACACTCACACCATTGCTTCTTAACTTTTATCTGCTCCCACTCCAAAACATCACTAACAAACATAGGATATACTAACACTCATATGCTGATAACAAACAGCTCTATATTTGTATTTCATCTGGTGATTTCAGTTCGATTAGTACACTTCTACAATGATGCACAAAATCAATAGTTTGATGAAAAAAAAAATGTCCTAAAAATGAACTCAGACAGAACAGAAATATTAATTGTTGGCCCTAAAAATCAAACAACACAACTTCAGTTGCATCTAGATTCAATATTCATGAAATACAGGGAGCACGTCAGAAACCATGGCATCATTTTGGACTCAGAACTCAACTTTGAAAACCATACAGTACCAACAAAACAGCATTCTATCATTTGAAAGATATATAAAAAAAAACTCAGATCATTCATCACCCAAAATGATGCAGAGAAATTAATCTATGCATTGTCTCCCCCAGGTTAGATTACTGTTATGCTGAACAATCAAGACAAATACTGAGTAGGTTACAATGAATTCAAAAAGCTCAAACATGCTCTAAGAAAGTTGATCATATCACTTTAGTCTTCACAACACTCCATTAGCTCCCTGTGCAAAACAGAATCCCCTTTAAAATACTCTTACTAGTCCATTTAGCTGCTGGTTCATCCTCCGAATACATTTCTGACATCACAGACTACAACCCAACCTGACCCCTCAGGTCGTCAGGTGAATTGTCTTTAATCTGTACCCAGAATCAGAACGAAGGCTGCTGATGTGGCCTTTACTTACTGTGCTCCTTCTCTCTGAAACAAACTCCCTGCAGACTTAAGGCCGATCACTACTGTCACGTTATTTAAAATGAAACTAAAAACCTATCTATTCTAACCTGACACACCAGATGGATTTGTTTCATACATCCATCTGGAATACCTCCCATAGATAGTGTTTGGGAAAGGGCAGAGCCTTTGGAAAAAAAACTCGGAGGGCGAATGGATGGATGTTCTGTCAGTCACATCTTTACAGGCTAGTCAGAGCAACAAAACATGTGACGTCATAGCCCCAAACCAAGGTGTGCCGCTACCGAGGAGTAAACTCCATAGAGAACTGTATAACGCAAACCATGGCGACTGTAGACATGACAGTGCACGACTTTTGTTGTTTTTGAAAAGAAAGCAACTCCCTGCTGTTCTTTGTTCTTCTTTTAACGAAGAAATGTCATCAAGTTCTGATTAAACTGGTGCTTCAGCAGCATCCACGCTAATATGTTCTGCCATAATTTCACCAGCCTCTTGTTGCTGCTTGCTTATGTCACGACTCTGCCGCGCCCAAAAGTTCTACCCCACAACACTGATTGGTCCTGTCACTTTCTAACCGGGCCCAACTGCAAGATGGATTCATCAGTGAGAAACACGGAAAGAGGCAAATCCATCTGCTTTGCAAGGTTATATTTATTCTCCAAAGCAAATGAATAATTTCTGCTGTTTGTTTATGTGAACCTTGTATGCTTTTTTCGTGTATGATGTGCTTATTCACAGGACTTCTTAAATAGTTGCTGATGTTTTTAAACCCTCATCACATTGAGCTCTACTGAAATTAAATGTGCTCTATAAATAAAGTTGCTTGCTTGATATTTTTATGATTTTTAAGTCACATAAATTATGGGATAAAAGCCCCTAAAATACAAGGGTTTTAGGTTCCTGGGATTCAAAAGCTCAGATTATGTAAGGGTTCAAGATCCGAGAAGTTAAAAAAAACAGAGTTCAAGGTCCTGGTGGTTAAAGATGCTTAAAAAATACAGTTCAGGGCTCTGGGGATTATAAGTCAGGGTCAAGGCCATAGGTGTTCACTGTTACCCAAATGTAACGTTCCTAAAACATACAAGGGGTTCAAGGCTCACAGGGTTTAATCCCTATAAAATCAGAGGTGTAAAGAGTTCAGTGCTCAGTTTATGTTTGTTTTGGATTAAATATGCAGTTTGAAGCCTTACACAGACGAAAAAAGCAGGTGTGTTTTGTATTCACCATTGCAAAGATGGTAAAATGAATGCATTCCCGGATTTTTATTTATGTATTCAGTTTTTATGATGCTTTTGTTGCTCTGTTCACAACTATGTTAAGCACTCTGGGTTGCCTCACACATTAGTGGGGCTTGAGAGATAATCATGTCTGGCCTTTCTTTGCTATAGCTACAAAAAACAGAAAGCAGAAATAAAAACCCTCCCTATTCTTGGTCTGTGTATTTCAGATTGTGCATCATAAAACTACGAGGTACAAATAGCTGTTCTATTGTACTACCTAGTGTGAAACCATGTATATTTATTCATTTTCAACCCTTTTAGCAGGTACATTCAACAACAAAATTTCACACCTCAAACTGTTGCAGAATGTGTGTACTGTTGTGCATGCTTAAAAAACACGACTATGTGCAATAGAGTGCTGTGTTTTTTCCATGGCTGAACTAGTCCAACCTTCCCACCTGCTTTCACGCTTTGCACGCCAACAATGCACATCTGCTTGGTGAGTGCAGAGACAAAATCCACACCTCTGCATCTGCCCCCGCACATGTCACTTGCTGCGTTGTCTTTCTCAGTTGTGCCTCATGGTAGGCTTAAACTCTAATACCTTGTTGCTGTTTTGTCACTCCTGTTGTTATAAAAAGTAACACAGCATGTCTTTCCCTATATGCCTCCATGTGTGTTCACCTACACCACATTCCACATTATTATGCAAATGATTTTTTCTCTGATTTTCCTAAATAGCCGATGCAAATGACAGTCAGTCTAATTTTCAGATCATTAACCGTTAGAGCATATTTCAAATTTTACCGAACAAATCTCCCAATGAGAACTTTTTAAAAACTCAGAATGCACTGTTCCAAATTTTTATGCACAACAGAGGTTCAAAACATTTCATAGGTTGTAAAGAACTGAAAATGGTCATTTGTTGAATTTGCAGATGCTCAAAAGGTTCTCAATAGGGTTGAGGTCAGGGGAGGATGGGGGCCACACCATGAGTTTCTCTCCTTTTATGCCCATAGCAGCTAATGACACAGAGGTATTCTTTGCAGCATGAGATGGTGCATTGTCATGCATGAAGATAATTTCATTATGGAAGGCACGGTTCTTCTTTTTGTACCATGGAAGAGAGCGGTCAGTGAGAAACTCTACATACTCTGCTGAGGTCATTTTCACACTTTCAGGGACCCTAAAGGGGCTTATTAGCTCTCTCCCCGTGATTCTGGCCCAGAACATGACTCCGCCCCCTCCTTGCTGACGTCGCAGCCTTGTTGGGACATGGTGGCCATCCACCAATCATCTATTACTCCATCCATCTGGACCATCCAGGGTTGCACGGCACTCATCAGTAAACAAGACTGTTTGAAAATGAGACTGTATTTCTGGGCCCACTGCAACCATTTCTGCTTGTGAGCATTGGTTAGAGGTGGCTGAATAGTAGGTTCATCCATGACTGCAAGCCTCTGGAGGATCCTACACCTTGAGGTTGGTGGGGCTCCAGAGGCACCAGCAGCTTCAAATACCTGTTTGCTGCTTTTTGTAATGACATTTTAGCAGCCTCTCTCTTAATCTGATGAATTTGTCTAGCAGAAACCTTCCTCATTATGCCTTTATCTGGATGAACCCGTCTGTGCTCTGAATCAGCCACAAATTTCTTCACAGTACGATCATGCTTAAGTTTTCCTCAAAGGCATTGCACTATTTGAGGCTTTTCAACAGCAGAGAGATCCTTTTTCTTTCCCATATTGCTGAAACCTGTGGCCTGCTTAATAATGTGGAATGTCCTTTTCAAGTAGTTTTCCTTTAATTGGGCTCACCTGGTAAACTAATGATCACAGGTGTCTGAGACTCATGTCAGTGATCCATAGAGCCCTGAGACACAACACCATCCTTGAGTTTTATTGGAAAACAAAAGATTGACTGGTTATGACACTAAAATCCAATTTGCATAATAATTTGGTATGCAGTGTAGTTCCTTTAATGCTTGGAGATTAGGCTTGGGTATCATTAAAGAGAGCTCTCTAATACTGGAGAAATAAATGTGAAATTCAGCTGCTTTGTCAGATCTAGGGCTTCATCTGCCTACAGAGACAACAAAACATAACAGCAGGATGACAGCGGTGACAAAATAAGTCATACCTTTTGTCTAGCATGTGGAGAGGAGGAGAGAAAAGTAGCCTGAAGCCTGTAAGAAAAATCATTAAGGGAATTCATTTTCCCCACGAGGGAAAACAGCTTCAAGCTGTGAGAAACACAACAACAGCCTCTCAGAGTCCCAGCGTTAATCCACTACCACATTTGACATACTGTTTGTCTCAGCGCCTCTTTGATCCAACATCACACAGAGGAAGGTGATGGATATCCCATGCAAGAGTAAACACTCCACCATCACTCTGTTGGGCATTCTGCGCTGGAACCAAGAAGGGGGTTGCAGTCACGCATGAAGCAGGAGGCGAATGGCATCATGGAGATGTGTTGTATTTGTGATTGATTGTTACAGCTGCAAAACCAATGGATTCCCCTGCCGCCTCTTTTAAAACAACGAGGCTCTCCTCATTTGAGTCACTTGTTCTCTCGCCGTGGATAACATATTTCCAGTGACACCTGTGGAGACCTGTGCACGTACTTCTCATTAGTCTATCTACAGCTGTGGCTTCATCTTGAACTGAGTGATTTGTTACTTAAGGGGAAACGTGTTGGTGGTGGTGGTGAAAAATTGTCATGTGTACACAAATACACCTATACAACACGCACGCACAAGCAGTAGAGCCTCATGGCAAAATTGATTGGAGCAGGAGCGGCTCTGGCCTGGATGAGGAGTGGTTGAATTGAGCACAGCAGGCGCACAGAACCAAGCAAGGACAGCCGTAAATCAATCGCATTGAGCTGCATGGCATTATCAAATCCTACTCCGCCAGAAAGCAAGAGTATAGGTACACGCAAGGCCAGCTCCACAGCCGCACATGCACACAAACCACTGATTCTAGTGGCCTTATGTGAGTTTTTCTGACAAGACAGGATAAAGAGATAAGACCGGAGACATAAAAATCATTGATATGAGGTGCAGCTTTCCCTTTTAGACGCTGCTGTAATACCAATGACCACCTTTACTGAGAAAACTGCAACAAATATTTAATGCTGTAGGATATTTTTAGATGCAGGACCGGTATGGATTCAGAAAATAGCCCACTCATATATCATTTACCCAATCAATGATTCACTCATTGTTAGTCCATCTGCCCTTTAGGAGGCGTGAGGATGCATGTCAATGTATAAGGGACATTCCCTGCTCTATTTACCTTGAACTGCAGCTGCTGAATGTCAATGAAACCATACAACCTTACCATCCTTCTCCAAATAGCCAAATGAAAGCTTTAATGGACACAAATTCAATTTGACTGCTTAATACATATATTTTAACTTTATTCAGCCTTGACAGGAAATTACAGGTTTGCACTCTTGTTATTGAGTAAATACACACATGCACCCAACAACACCTTAGCATGCATTATGGAGAAATGTCAGAGTGAGCGGGCTGTACATGGGGGCGTTCCTTGAGCTGTTGAGGGTTCAGTGCCATGCCCCAGCAACCAGATAATGTTCATGCCTTGGTCTTTATCGGGACTTGAAAAGCTCCCGAACCAAATCTCTATCATAGACTGTAGTAAGTATTGGATAAAGCCTGGGTGATGTCAGCTATTTGGTTTCTAAAACTGGCTTTTGAGCCCAAGCCACAATGGAAGCTGGCACACTGACACGTGTCTCAAACTAACTGTAGATCAGCCTTGAGACTCCTGACAAACACCTACATCAAGTCAAGTCAAAGTTTATCCATAAAGCACATTTAAATCAACCTCAGTTTGACTAAAGTGCTTTGCAGGCTTAAAACACTACAGTCATGGACGAAAATGTTGGGACCCCTGGAATTTTTCCAGAAAATACACCATTTCTCCCAGAAATTGTTGCAGTTACAAATGTTTTTGGCATACACATGTTTATTGCCTTTATGTGCATTAGAGCAATAGAAAAAATTTGAAGAAAAAAGCCAAAACTGACATAATTTCCAACAAAACTCAAAAAATGGGCCGGACAAAATTGTTGGCACCCTTTTAAAACTGTGGGTAAATCATTTTATTTCCAGCATGTGATGCTCATTTAAACTCACCTGTGGTAGTAACAGGTTGCTGGCAATCTAGAAATCACACCTGAAGCCAGTTAGAATGTATAAAAGTTGACTCAACCTTTGTGTTGTGTGCCTGTGTGTGTCACACCAAGCATGGAGAAGAGAAAGAGGAGCCAAGAACTGTCTGAGGACTTAAGAAGCAAAATTGTGGAAAAATATGAACAATCTCAAGGTTACAAGACCATCTCCAGAGATCTAGAAATTCCTTTGTCCACTGTGCGTAATATAATCAAGAAGTTTATAACCCATGGAGCTGTGGCTAATCTCCCTGGACGTGGACAAAAGAGAAAAATTGACAAAAGAATGCAATGCAGGATAGTTGGAATGGTGGATAAACATCCTCAGTCAACTTCCACACAAATTCAGGCTGTCCTGCAGACTCAGGGTGTAAAAGTGGCAGGTCGGACCATACATCATAATCTGAATGAGATGAAGTGCTATGGCAGGAGACCGAGGAGAACCCCACTGCTGACAAAGAGACGTAAAAAAACCAGACTGGAGTTTGCAAAAAAGTACCTGAGTAAGCCTCAATCCTTCTGGGAGAACATTTTGTGGACAGATGAGACTAAGGTAGAGCTTTTTGGAAAAGCAGGTCATTCTACTGTTTACAGAAAACAGAATGAGGCCTACGAAGAAAAGAGCACAGTACCTACAGTCAAACATGGTGGAGGTTCAAAGATGTTTTGGGGTTGTTTTGTTGGCTCTGGTACTGGGTGCCTTGACTGTCTGCAAGGAATCATGAAATCTGAGACTATCAAAAAATTTGGGCCACAATGTAGGCACTATTGTCAGAAAGTTGGGTCTGTGTCAGAGGTCATGGGTGTTCCAGCAGGACAATGACCCCAAACATACCTCAAAAAGCACCAAGGAGTGGTTGGAGACAAAGAGCTGGAGAGTCCAGATCTAAATCCCATTGAACACCTATGAAGAGATCTCAAAACTGCTGTTGCAAGAAGGAACCCTTCAAATCTGAGAGACCTGGAGCAGTTTGCAAAAGAAGAGTGGTCCAATATTCCAGTTGAGAGGTGTAAGAAGCTTGTTGATGGTTATTGGAAGCGATTGGTTTCAGTTATTTTTTCCGAAGGGTGTGCAACCAAATATTAAGTTGAGGGTGCCAACAATTTTGTCCGGCACATTTTTTGAGTTTTGTGTAAAATTATGTCAATTTCGTCTTTTCCTTCGGATTTTTTGTGTTGTTCCAGTGCACATAAAAGCAATAAACACATGTATACCAAAACATTTTTTGATTGCAACAATTTCTGGGAGAAATGTTGGATTTTCTGGAAAAATTCCAGGGGTGCCAACATTTTTGTCCATGACTGTATGCTATGGATAACATAGATATGGATCAAATAAAAGCACAATGAATCACCCAAAATAATAATAAGAATTGATTTCTGGTTTACAGCCCTAACTTTTAGCATAGCTAAACGAAGCAAAATATAAAGATAAACCAAATGGTATTGGATCAGTGCATAAACTTGTGTACTCGCCGATACCGATACCTGCATTTAAAGCAGTATCGGACGTATTTCCTATACTAATTTAGTATTGGAATCGGAACAACTCTAGTAGCAATGCTTCTTGGCAAGAAAACAATGCTTCTGGCAAGCATGTTTATTTCCTTTTTAAATGGAGCCACATTTGTAAGGAACATGCATTTGTAGGATGAGCAGCAGAGCTGAATATGTGGGTTGCGCCAAACAGCTTACACTGCAGTTGCTATTGACTCTTGTTTTAAGATTTTCTCAACCTGTCAGTACTTAGGAACACAGAGCGGGATTTTTCAGAGACTACCTCCAGGATTTGGGAGTGGAGAGGATGGAATGGCCTACTAGCAGTCCTGACCTCAACCCCACTGAGCACTCTTGGGATCAGCATGGGCGTGACCATGTTGGCTGACTTGCGACAAATGCTGGTTGAAGAATGGGATGCCATCCTGGAGCAGCATGAGGAGGAGGAGCCAGGCTGTTGTGGCTGTGTATGGTTCTTCCACACGCTACTGTCATGTTTCTTCAGATTTCAGTTATCCAATCCATCAAACAAGAGAATAAGCAGAATAATCTGGCATTGGCAGAGAAGATTTGGTCAGTTTTTCATGGGTGCAGCCCACATAGTCATCTCTGCAGCTCATCCTATTATGGAGTTGACCTTTCAGCCAGGTCAGCTACAAAATGACTGACTCCAAAGCCTCAGGAAATGTAAAGAAAAGAATTATAAAGAAATCACATGTGAACATTGTGTGCTGATAAAGACATGCACTTTTAGGCCAAATACATTAATTGAACCAGGCTTTAAACATGTTTATTTCTGCTTGAAAAGCATGTCTTTTTGAATGGATGTAAATGTTACACAGTGGACACTTGAGGAATTGCAGGTTTTTGCCTTGGCTCCAGTTGACTAGAACAGAGATTCAGCTTGGTCACTGCTGTTTGGCTTCATTGCTGTTTTGCAGTTTCAGAGCATTTCAGGCCATGCGTTGCAATTTAAGCATGTAGTTTTTGATATTAGATTTATATTAGATTAGACACAGAGATCCTGTTGTAATGCTGTGAGATTGGCCCTAACATAAGCAGGCTCTGCTCACTTGTTTATCACTTTAACATTGTCAGCATTTTTCTGCCCCAGTGCAAGATTTTATAATGAGACTGCTGGTGCTCTGGCAGTAAAAGATGCCATGTTTTTGCTCCTTTAGATACCCCTACTGCTATGTATGGGGGAGACACTACCCATTCCATTCCATCTTTTGCACAGAACAGTTGCAGAAACCCTGCATAACTTTCCACCTAACTTGAAAATCCTTTATAAATCGTCTCTCTTTATAGAGATCCAACAGTTTTTTAATGAGAAAGCATGATCAACAGAGGGAAATCTCCCGTATGTCCTGCTTGCATGTTCTTTTACCAAAGCCACCCTCAGTAGGAACCCCTCGGGGATACATGAAGTTGTTTTTTTTTTTTTTTTTTTTTTAATTGAATAACTGTTTAGCAGTTTTATGCAGGGACTGTACCAATGGTGCATTCAAGGACACATCAAAGATAACAAAGTTGGCTGCCATGAAAGCACTGGATCCAAAAGCTATGGTGTTTGAAAGTCTAACTCTGAAGCCAGATATTGAGCTGACAAATGTTTGACAATGTATGAAAAGGGTATTTGGTTGTTTTTGGCATGCAAAAGGGTTTCTATCTGCCAGCCAACTTTATAATTCGGATGTTGGAACACGCTGAATGCACCAAGAGGGATTTGAAAACAGCCCTTGCTTGCAAAAACATCGACACATGAAGATAATACACCTTTGAGGGGAATGGAGGCTGAGAAAACATGCTGGTTGATGGATTACCCATTGCACACAAGTTGAATTATTTGCAAGTTGTGTTTTATACTTTAGTGAAATGAATGGAAAGCAGAGTTCTTGGAATGTAGGAATTAATGTAGCAGAAAATGAACTGCAGTGATATGAAGTAGGGATACATTTGTAATTTAAGGGGCTAAACATGCAAAATAATTCTCATACTCTGAGGTCGGGATTTAATTTAAAACTGTTGAAACTCTGGGTTTTAAATAGATTATCTATGATTGAGGCTGAATAGCACTTTGCTTCCAACATGCATTTATGCATATATTTATTAGGTGCTGAAATAGTGCAGTAACACAGCAACAGATCAGAGAAGGGAAGATGCAGAGAGAACACGAGGAATTTAGCATTAATAAGGGTGTAATTTTGAAGCATCATTTCACTGACAAACAGGCTGTTAGTGTGTAATTTTAACCACAGCTCACACATAGCACATCGCTCAGTCTACTGTGAAAGATGCTTTAAAAGCTGAGGATTGCTATGTGTAGGGCTGTTAGAATGGACGGCCCATATATACGCTATAATTTAAACAATTTTACAGTTTTTTTGATGTTCATCTTCAGGGCTTCAGTGAGGGATCATACTACAAAATACTTTGATAGAGCCACGGTTGGCATTACTTGTAACCTGATGTGTTTCACACATCCATCTGGTAAACCTCCCATATACAATGTTTGAGAAAGGGCAGAGCCTTTGAAAAAAAACTTGGTAGATGACTGGATGAACGTTCTGTCTGTCACATCTTTGCGGGCCAATCAGAGCAACAACACACGTGATGTCGTAGCCCCAAATTGAGGCGTGCCAGTACCGAGGAGTAACCTCCATAGAGAACTGCATAACGCAAACCATAGCGACTGTAGACATGTCAGTACACAACTTTTGTTTTTTTTGAAAAGAAAACAACTCAGTGCTGCTCTTTGTTCTTCTTTTCATGAAGAAATGTCGTCAAGTTCTGATTAGCCTGACGCTATAGCGGCATCCATGCTAATGTCTTCCACCATAACTCAAACCAGCCTGCTTGCTTATGTCACGACTCTGCCGCGCCTGATTGGTCCTGTCACTTTCTTTCCAGGCCCAAACGGTTCAGATGGGAGTTTTGCGAGATGGATTCACCATTTATACTCAGTCATGTTTCTGACCTGTTGCTAATTAACCAGCAAAATGCTCCCTCAGCTGTTTTTGTAGTAACACTTACTTTTCCAGCCTTTCACTACCCTGTACCTACAAGAGTACCTGGATGCAGCCAAAGACCTCCAGTTCACACCAGAAGTCATTAAATCACCACCATATCTCGTCTTCTAATACATCTTCGTCGTTGTTGTCACCATGTGTTGCCACCATATTAATAGAGGCAAGTCTGCCACATAAGGAAATACAAGTATAGGTAAGTAAAGGTAAGTGAAAAAAAAGTCAGTTTTTCGGGTTAACAAGCACAGTGATAACGTTTGCCAGAGGCAAGATGCTAAATAATTCAAAACAGTAGACAAGGATTGTGTACGTTTTTGGAATAATCTGTTGGCTTCTTCAGCTGGGGACTTTCATCATGTAGGAGGTAACTGAGTGCAAAATGGTTGGGATGGGGGTCAGCACCTAAAAGTCTTCTCTGTCAGAAAATGGTGGACTGCACCATATAGTTGTGGAGGATGACCTTGCCCCAAGTAAGGGAGTTCAAGAATCTCTGGGTCTTTTTAAAGAGTGAGGGTAGAATGGACCGTGAGATTGACAGGTGGATTGGAACCATTTTTTCCTAAGGGCCCCCCACTCATGTCTAAGCTTCCCCATGACCCACTTGGAAATTTAACATCAATTTTAATTGTTTTCATTGACAAAGGCCCAAACTTAATAGGCCACATACACTTCTTCTTCACAAAAGATCTATTTACAAATCTTCCATTATTATGATAGTGTATTCAGGCCCCTCAAGTAAAATAAATCAAATAAATAAATAAAGATGATCTGTTATTTTTTAGAAAAACCTAACAACTCTTAAGTTTGAAGTTATTCATTTACATTTTTTTTTTCATAAAAAATTTAAATGTACATCAACCATAACGTAGTCTTTCTGAGACTGTAGAGTCTAAAATCCACCCACTGTTTTCAGTTTGGTTTCTTATAATTTCTTTTACTCTGCATCTTTGTTAACAGATGATTTTAAAAATCTAACATTTTTGAGTTTCTAGTGTTAAAATTTTAAATTTTTTAAACTTAGAAATTTAAAGTTTTCTCTTGTAGATTTTTGGAATTTCTAATCCCCACATTTTTAAGATGAGTTTGATTTCTTGCAAATATATGCCTTTATAATCTCAAAAAAAAAAGTGTTTTTTATCACCTTTTTTGCAAAAAAAATTAACAGATTTTCTTCATCTTTCAGGTCGGCCCTAATACATAATGTTTCTGATCATGGTTTTCGTGTACATCTTGACAACACTGAGAGCAGACAGGATCCCAATTCCCCCTGAGATCTCTAGCAACCCCCCTTAGGGGTGCCTAGACCCCAGGTTGGGATCTACTGTTGTAGACATTGTACCAGACTGTTGTGGTGAAGAGGGAGCTAAGCCACGACCCTCACCTATGGTCACGGGACTTGGGACTGACCAAAAGAATGAGACCGCAGGTTCAAGCAGTCAAAACGAGATTCCTCAGGAGGGTGAGGAGCTCGGACAACCGAAGAGAACTCGAAGTAGAGCCACTGCTCCTTCATCTCGAAAGGAGCCAGTTGAGGTGGTTCAGGATGCCTCCAGGGAGCCTTCCAGGCACGTACAACTAGGAGGAGACCCTGGGGTAGATCCAGGACTTGCTAAAGTGATTATAGATCTCATCTGGCCAAGAAATGCCTCAGATTTCCCCAGGAAGAGTTGGAAAATGTAGCATGGGGGAGGAATGTCTGTGCTCACTTGGTTAGCCTGCTGATACCATGACCCGGCCCCGGATAAGCAGAAGATGATGGATGGATGGATGGATGGATGATGGATGGATGACAAGAAAAAGAATACTTTCAAACAGCTTCAAAAGACAGTGCCCAAATTCAGACTGAACCTTTTTTCCCCACTTAAGAAACACATTTGTGAATTTAAAATTGCTAGAAAAAATGTGTGATGTAAGGCCAGCATGGGTTAAAAAAAACATGTTTTCTTCTGTCCTTATGAGTTTGTACTCTCTCCTGGTAGGTTTCCTGAGGCACAGCTTCACACCCCCACACTGAACACAAGTGTTTAGTTCGATAAATCAAAGCAGCGTTTTCTCACCACCAAGAAATCCCTAGTCAAGCATAAAGATGTTAAAGTAAACAAAGATGTATGCTTTAGAAAAGGTAAACACTTTAAAGAAATTAGCCCCGTCGATTATGCACCAACAGTGAAACACACACCTGATGTTTGTGGCTCCTCCATTTTCATTTCCTCACGTCTCCTCCTCACCATGCAGTTTTAAAGAATGTGATTTGCAGCCTTTCTTCCACCTGTAAAGGTACGCTCCGCCGTTGAAATATTAAGCAGCTTATATTTATTCATTACCTTATGAACTGTCTACTTAAGTTTGCCAGAATACTTAAATTTCCCCCTCTGGAATAAAACTGCAGCGACTCCATCTGCATAAAGCACAATTTCATGCTCGCACCTGGAAAATGGAACTATAATTTTTAGAGGGAGATAAAGATATAAAAAGAAAGGCAGCTTCTGAGATGCATACACTTTTATACTGCATGCAGATGCACACAAACTCAACAACAAATTGTCAGGGAAATGCCAAAATGTCAGTGCTAAAAGTAAAGGGTTGAATAGATGCATAAAAATGAATGAATCATTTGAATTTCCATCCAAATAAACACAGGAGCCAAGTTGATTTTTCTGTATTTGCCTTGTTTAGAGTGTGTGACCTTGTAAAGTGGATCTGAAGGACACGAGGTCCTGCCTAATCTCATTCAGGCTTGGCCTCAGCCTTGCTCTAATGGACAATCAGCACTCTATATCTGGCTGACATTTTCCTCCGGCTGATCAGCTGCTTTGTCCATGTGCTGGAGCGATGTTTAAGCCTGTGATTACGCCCTGACCTTTAGTTTGACACGGAGATAAACACACACAAAAAAAGCTCCTAAATAGCAGCCGATGTTAAGGCCTGAGTTTCCCGCACAGGTTCAGATGTCAAGTTAAATAGAGTTTAAAAAAGGTAAAGTAATACTTGGGTCAGCAGTAGTTACATTAGTGGCTGAACTTCTTGTGCATAAGATGAAAAAGTCACATCCTCGAATCACTGGGTTACAAGCAAAAGGGTGTTTTTGTCCTCTTTAGGGCAGTGGAAAAATAAACAAAGAGAAACCTGTCAGCACTCAGTGGAATTGATAGTGGGATGTACGTTTGAGCCTTTATTCAGACCAGACAGTGGATATAGTTTGAAAGTTAAGACAGCGATAGTGGGGAATGACATATGGGAAAAGCCACATGCAAGATTTGAGGGCAACTGCCTATATGCATGGGGTGTGGACACAGCCACTAGGCTATGCATTTTCAATATAGAACCCAAATTCCAAAAAAGTTGGGACACTGTGTAAATTGTCAAAAAAGAACAGAATGCAATGATCTGCAAACCTCACAAACCCATGTTTTACCCACAATAGAACATAAACGACATATCAGATGTTGCAACTGAGAAATTTTACCATTAAAGGAAAATATGAGCTCATTTCAAAATCACTCACCAATCAGCAACAACACTCTCAAAAAAGTAGGGTCGTATTAGGATCGTGTAGCATCCCCCTTTTAACAACAGTTTGTAAACATCCAGGAAGTGAGGGGAACAGCTCCTGGAGATTTGGGAGATGAATGTTGTCCATTTCTTGTCTGATGAAATATTCTAGGTGCTCAACATGCCTGGATCTTCTATGTCAAATTTTCATTTGATGATGCACCATATTTTTTCTATTTAAGGTCTGCACTGCAGGCAGGCCAGTTAGGCACCAGGACTCCTGTACTGTGAAGCCATGCTGTTGTGATGGATGCAGAATGTGGTTTTGCATTGTCTCCCTGAAAAATGCAAGGCCTTTCCTGAAAGAGTATTTTTCAGATGGGAGCATTTGTTGCTCTTAAACCTCTATATACTCCTTAGCACTGAAAGTGCCTTCAAGATGTGTAAACTACCCCATACCATCAGAGATGCAGATTTCTGAACTGTGTGCTGAAAACAAGCGGGATGATACCACTTCTCTGTCCCTACTTTTTTAGATGTGTTACTCAGTTTTAATATCTGATATGACTTTACGTTCTATTGTAAAAAAAAAAAAAAAAAATGGGTTTATGAGTTCTGGGAATCATTGAATTCTGTTTTTCTTTAAGTTTTACACAGCGCCCCAGCTTTTTTTGGAATTTGGGTTGTGGTTAATGCCGTTTTTAAAAATGTTGATATGCATTTTGATATCAAAATGATATTGAGGTTTTAATGCTGTTCCATATTTTCAGACAGTATGTTGTTTCAAAGTTTGACATGGTGGAAGTACTTCCTCTGCTGGGTTTGTTAATGAGGAGGCTGATCTGAGAACAGAACACAGACCGAGTGATATTCCTGCAGCCAGGGGAGATAAAATATCAACGAATGCATAAAAAAACACATACGGTGCCTCTTGCACAAATGAACCAATTACAATAACCACTCAAAGTCAGCTAGGGAGGAACACTGGAATCCTGTGTTGATGGTTTGCATTCCCCTCCAAGTAATGGCCCTTCTGCTCTGTTTCAGCACCACGGACAGCACAACATCAACCACACTCAACTTCTCAACACAAACAACACTGTAACCTTTCATAACACAAAAGCCCTAGTGTACACAGGGGGGCTTAAAGGAATCCAAATCACTTAGAGACCTTCCTGCTGTTTAGGACCAATGATCATTCTCCTCCTGTTGTGGCAGGATCCACAGAAACATAGTCCTGTTGTGATAAAACTGACACAGTGCTACAGCCATCTTTTGGGCAGAGCCTTCTCCACCAAGTAAAATTGTTTATCCATTTAGCAAAAAAAAAAAAAAATTCAAACAGTGAAAAACCTGTTCCTGATTGAACCTTTAAGGTCACATATTATGCAAAATACGTTTTATGAAGATTTCCTAAATGAGGGAGTAGGGGGAGGTAGAGCGCAAAGCTATGTCAGTCGCCAGGCAGAGGTGTGTGTTAGCCCACGTCAGTCTACCGCACCCTTAGCTCTGCCCCCCCCCATTGCCAAGTTTGCTCTCTCTCTTCCAATCTTTCTCATTTTCTCTTTTCTACTCTTAGTTATGTGTAATGTTTGTACAATAACTGTCACACTGTAATCATGAGTGGTGCTAAGGAAGGTAGTATCGGTATCGTCACTACCTGGAGCTTGCATGTACGGAGCCTGGGTTTGTTGAAGGTGGCATGCTGTTGAGGCTGTGTGGGCAATGCAGGTAAGATGATATATCCATGTTGGCATGGTGGGTGGTGAGAGTTGGCATGGACAGGGGTGACTCTGGGACACTGGAAATCACTCAGCCCTCTGGAGGTGTAATGGGACTAACTGGACATAATGCTGAGGAAGGAAGATTCCCACTTGACAACTCTGGTGAAGTGCAGGTTTCTTACCACCCATGGGTCTGCACGGTTGACGTGTGGAGGCAAATAGAAATGGATTAGGGAGATCTTCACTGAGCACTCACCCTCTTTATAAGGCAGAAGTATCTTGGGTTTTATTCAGAACAAAAATATGTGCACCAGGCCTGTCTACATTCCCCCCAAGAATCAGACCCCCCCCCCCACCTTTTGTTCTCCACCTTTCAGAAAATGTGTGCTGAAAAAAGCTGTTTTCAGATTTTCCCCTCATGGTGTCATATGGGGAGTTAGCCCCGCCCCCAGATTCAGTTGGTCCTCCCCACTTGGAGGAAAAAGTTCTCCCATCCTCTTCTGATCCTCCTCTCAGCTGGCAGCAGAGGAGGATCAGGAGTGCCACATCCATTTCCTGAGAGGGGCGTAGCCAGGGGCGGAGTCAGACAGCTCATTAACATTTAAAGCCTCATGCAACATTTAGGACCTCTGAGACCAATATAAACTTGTCTTAAAGGGGTAAAATATGTGACCTTTAATTAAGTCCTGTTGCCCCCCTTTAAACCAAACTTTGGCTACCCATAAGAACCTATGCAGACAACTGAAGACATATATCAGCACTGAAATCCTACATATTTTTGCTTTTTTTCAAGAGGGATTTATATTTATGTATGCATGTTAGGTAAAAATGCAAAAGTACCTTAAATGCATAAGCCTGTCTTAAAATACTTTATTACAGTCAACATTATTCATTTAAACATTATGGGGCAATGCTGGCTTTAGTTGAAGCATTGTGACTAAACTGAGGCTCTTTAGCTGAAACTGTTGGAATTTATGAGTCTCAGTTTTACCGTTTGATCGTAAACTTTTTTATAGTCAACTTTTCTCATCATTGCCGATGCATTGTTCTTTCATCAGCCTTTGGCTTCACTCTGTCTCATCTCATTTCATATTCACATTTACCAGCACTTGTTGGTTTGTCACCTCCTTTCCCTTCTTCTCTCTCTCCCTCATTGATTTCTAGAATCTGCATCTGCAGCCTAAATTAGTGTAATTCTCCCACTGTGGAATGATCCTGTCTAGCTGCCTGTGCACTCATTAACATTTTGTATGACAAGTAAAGTAAACCACCCACATCAAGATTCTTAATTGCCAAAATGACTCGGCTTTCACAGAGACTTCCGCATCTCTCCTGATCTGTTGAGACAAGTCAGCATTATCGCTTTTCTCTGCTTTACCTTATCTTTCCATAACAGGTTACACAAGGTAAGGACGCTAATGACAGAAAATGTGTCAAAGCATCTGTTAGGCAGTCATTTAATTCAGTATGGGAGCCTGAAGGAGAATATTTTCAACATAAATACAGGCTTTTCATGCAAACAGATTTCCTACCTCTCATGTTTGAGTTGGAACATTTCCATGGGAACATTAAGAAGATGAAATGTGTAAACTTTAGCTCTGCCTGCAGACAGCATGCATGCACGGTACAGCAATGAGTATAAGCTTGATTACCTCCCTGTGTTATATTTAACAGTTCTTTATGCTTCCTTGTTGTTTTCCACCTGCAGTAGAGGTTGAAACTGTGCATCTGCTGTTAAATTAATCACTGTTATTCACTGCTTTTCTATTCAGTATAGAATCATAAAAACGGGGTTACCAGGGTTAATGACTTGTTTAATGTTTCTGCCATTATAACTTGCAGGTATGAAATACATTAAATAATGACCTTGAACTATGCAACAGTATTTAAAGCATGTGATTTCACCAGAAATACCTTAGACATTTCTGTATGCACCTAAGGGAGGATGATGTAAAGGTTACTATCACTTTGTATTGATATTGAAGCATTTTTTTCTAAATTTCCTTCATTAACATTTACCCACATAAATATTGAAGACTTGTCAAAAACAGCACAAGACTCATGCAATAGCTCTGTAATGGTAAAAATTCTTCAAGACTCTACAGCAGGGGTTGTCAAGTAAAGGTGCATTCACACCAGAGCTGTTTGGTCTGCTTTAAATGAACTCAGATAGTCCCGTTCGTTTGGAGTGGTGTGAAAGCTAACACCATCTCTGGTGTCGACCAAACAAGCGGACTCTGGTCTGCTTGAAAAACGGGTCTCGGTTTGCTCCAAAACTAACCCTGGTGAGGTTCGTTTGAGGTGTGAAAGCAAGGCAGACCATTTGAGAACCAAAGGCATAAGGTGGCAAAGCGTAATAATTTATGGATTTATATATGTGATTTGATACCCTTAAATACATGGCAGTACCTCGCTTAGTGTCTGTGTAGCCGTCGCAACAAATAGTAGTCTCTCGCTTACATGTTGGCTCACCATTTTCTTCAGTAGCGATTCATTCGTCTCGTGTTAAGAACGAAATGCTGGATGGTTGGCTGCTTCACTGGCTGCTCATAACATTTTATCAGAACTTGATGACATTTCTTTGTTAAAAGAAGAACAAAGAACAGCACTGAGTGGTTTTCTTTTCAAAAACGATAAAAGTCGTGTACTGACATGCACTGTTCCCTCTAAGGGGGTTTGTTCTCCACCGCTCTGCGCAGATTATAGATTTAGTTTGTATTGATAATTAACTGGTCAAAAACATCATAAAATCTCTTACATCCTGATAACTGATCAGCAGGGCAGTGAGAAACAGAGGCAAGAGAATGAAGCGGTGCATTTCTCTGTTTTTATCATTTTATTTATTACAGTAATGAGAGTTAAGTCAGCTGATTACATCTTTCCCACGTGTTAACTCAATTTAACACATTCAAATAATCTATCATTTAAATAAACAATTAATAATAATTTTTTCAACATGAAATGGATGTCCATTTTTCTGTAAATATGGTGCTTTTTAGAATGAACCTGGCTAAAATGATCTACAATGAGACCAGGAAAGAGTTGGATCTTCTTTAATGGACTTATGACAAAAGGATTTATGTTTTGATTTTTCTAACAGTGTGATTTCTCTGTCATGTGCTGTTTAATTTGTGCAGTTAGAAGTCCTTTAGGAGACCTGAGAAATAAGATTTTTGTGGCAACAAAAGTGCTTAAAGCCACCCCAACAGCCTGTCCACCAGCACACTTAAAAACTCAAATTATTTTTGCCATTCTGAACCAATTCAATTGTTGAACTCAATAAAAGATGAAGAGGCTCTACTCCACTGTCAGCTCTTCAAAACTCATTTTCTGGTGTTCCTCAAAACTGCTTCAGACTACAGAGCACAGATTGACTTCTTTCTTACAATCTTATGATGTCACTGTGTCCTTGGACTTCAATCCTCATGACGATTGTTGAGTTAAATGCAAAAAAAGGGGAAAAAGACACTGTAAAATAAAAATCTCTTTTTTAAAGTCTCAATACTAAAGATGTTTGGACATAACTATGTCCAGAGTTCTTCAGAAAAATATTGAAAGTGAAAGGATAACCTTGAAACCTTAGCCACAGTCAGATGGCCTGTATTTTGTTATATCCTACACCCTAATAGATATAAATGATGGAAAATGAACTTGTTGCAAACATGACAAAGACAAGCAACTCTGGGGGGCGTCAAAGTGACCTCATCCATTTGGTAAGGGGTCTTATAAAGCCAATCTGCAGTGTTTGCCTTGTTAAAAGAGTCATATCAAACTGGTTGACTCTAGTAGACAAAACAAGGTGAAACGTCCTGCTTAGCAGTAGTTCTCAAGTAGTCTTGCCTCAAGACCCACAACCAAGTACTTCATGAGCAAAAGCAACCCAAATTTCTAGGATTCAGATTTATTATGAGACATTTCGCTGTTTGGACTTCAAACAGTATAGGAATGAAGAAAACACCCCAGAGTTTCCAGAAAAGTATCCAAAGATTCCCAAAAGTTTCTGAGACACAGGGCACAGATGGCATTATGCCCCATGTGCGTGCTGGCTGGGGTTCAAGTCCGGCCTGTGGCTTCTTTATGCCATGTCTCACACCCACTTTCTCTTCACTATTTGTGAATCTATCTACTCAAAACGAGGCGTAAAAAAGGCCAAAAATATATCTTCACTTCTTCTGAGGTTTAAGGGTATTTCCTTGATTTCTACATTATTTTTTAACTCGCCTTTTTAAGGTACTTGCAAATAACACAATAACCCTAGTGCTTTGTATCAAAACCACACCTTCACTTATTGTTTTGGTGCTTGAAATAGTTTTATCAAAATCATACTAGTGGAATGTATGAATAAAATCATAGGTAAGTGCAGAAAACATGTCTACAGGGAAATTTTGTCACATTGTTTTTGAGCATAATTGTCTGTCATTCTATTTTCTTCCACCAAATGTCTCAAATATGAGAAAAGAGGCTGAATAATGACTTCAGCTTTGCATCACCATCATCAGAGATCAACAGGTCCAGTTCTCTCCTCTTGCTCTGGTCTCTGGCCTTACCTCTCCTGCAGAAACTGTGATAGGGAGGGTCTAAGGGATTCCAGAGCGTCAACTGGTTGGGAGAGGTGGCAACATCCAACCACTCTATAGAGTAATGTTATCCTACATTATAGTGAGTTATTCATCAAAGAAAATACCCTTAGTAAGGCTTGCTAGATGAGTTGGCCTTATGTTTTAATACAGACAACATTTGACACCTTTAACGGGCATATTACCAAATATGGTTCCTCCATTTTTCACACTAAAATGTTAGTTATCGTTAGAAATCTTGTGCAAACAAACCTATTATGAAATTTAGCGCTACTACTCTCCTTTAAATTGGTGAGATTCATCAACTCATTATGGTTAGTTATGATATTAGGACTAAGATGTGAAACTGTATTACTCGAGTTCTGGAGGAAACAGGAAGCTTGAGACGCTCTGGGCCATCGCTGATTGGTAGGGTGATGTGATGCTTCTTTCAGTGGTGTTGACTGGTCTCCACTGATTGGCTGAGAAAAATCATCCTCATTCTATTGTGTCATGAAGAAAGTTGACCAAAGTGACCATATATGGTTCTTTGTCCCATAAAGGGTTAAGCTGTTCCTGATTGTTAGAATAGCTATGTATCACTTATTTGAAAATACCCACAATGCACTACAGGGGACACTGATAGTTCATGGGTGATGTGGTATTTTGTGGTTTTGAAAAAAAAGAATAGAATAGAGCAAAGATAAAAAGATCTAGTTTAATATTATGGATGAATAAAGGAAGACTGGCTTACATTACCTGAATTACTCTTGTTTAGGAAAAAAATTACAATGTCTGTGTTTTTAAAAAAACTTCAACATTACGTGTATTTATGTAAAGCTAATACACAGCATTCCAAATTATTATGCAAATTGTCTTTTAGTGTCATAAACATTCAAGTTTTTCAAATAAACTCAGGGATGGTGTTGTGTCTCAGGGCTCTTTGGATCACTGACATCAATGTCAGCAAGGAGGTGGTGGAGTCATGTCTTGGGACGGAATCATGGGGAGAGAAATGGTAGGCCTCTTTAGGGTCCCTGAAGGTGTGAAAATGACCTCAGCAAAGTATGAAGAGTTTCTGACTGACCACTTTCTTCCATGGTACAAAAAGAAGAACTGTGCCTTCTGTAGCAAAGTCATCTTCATGCATGACAATGCTCCATCTCATGTTGCAAAGAATCCCTCTGTGTCATTGGCTGCTATGGGCATAAAAGGAGAAAAACTCATGGTGTGGCCCCCATCCTCCCCTGACCTCAACCCTACTGAGAACCTTTGGAGCATCCTCAAGCTAAAGATCTATGAGGGTGGGAGGCAGTTCACATCAAAACAGCAGCTCTGGGAGGATATTCTGACATCCTGCAAAGAAATTCAAGCAGAAACTCTCCAAAAACTCACAAGTTCTGTTGATGCAAGAATAGTGAAGGTGATATCAAAGAAGGGCTCTTATGTTAACATGGAACTTGGCCTGTTAAGATGTCGTTTGATTAAAATGGCTTTTAATTTCAGAAAATATGACCTCATAATGCTGCAAATTCAACAAATGACTATTTTCAGTTCTTACTACCTATTAAATATTTTGAAACGCTGTTGTGCACAATAATGCGGAACAGTGAATTTTGAGGGGTTTTTTTATTTTTGAAGAGAAATAGTTATCTCTGGTAGGTTTGTTCAATAAAATTTGAATTATGCTCAGTTGATGATTTAAAAAATGTACTGACTGTCATTTGCATCATCTGTTTAGAAAATTTAGAGAAAAATATAATTTGTACTTGGTGTTCTTGGATTTCCATTGTTGATTTCACAGATTAAAATCAAGGTAAATGTCCTTTTGCTCAGATTTATTTTTCTCACTGTAAGGAAATATTAATTTGGGACACTCCTAGTATCTTGAGCTTCCTTGGTCCTTGTCCCATATCCATGGTGAGGAACAGTAAGGAAAAAAAATAAACTGGTAAATGTAATCATGCATCGCGTCTCTTTGTGATGCTTACATTGCGACACTGTAAACGGAAACAGTGGAATCAAGCTCAGTTTGCTGGTGGTACTTGGGTTGCATGCTGTTAGGAGCCACTGTAATAATGTGATGCAGTTTAGACAGTATGGTGGAAGTGCCTTCAGCTTTTGATGGATTCACTCCTCTTTTGACTGACTGTTTTGTAAAATATGTATGTACTTTTTAAGGTTTTGGCCCTTTTCAATACAACCTATCCTTGAAATAACAGAATCTATTGTATTGAAACACATTGCATTAAGAAAGTAAGTGTTTGAACATTTGAACAGCCTTGTGACTCTCAGAAGTTTATAGAGACAGAAATATTTGAATAGTTAAGAAAGGGAATGGGATTCCTGTTGAACCTTTGTCTAGGCTGAATTGTTGATTGGTTTCAACAGTCTTACATCCACCTGTGTCTTTCTTTCTGCTGTAATAAGATAGACAGTGTTAGTGGTGTACTTGGAGACTGACAGGTTTTATTCATCTACGTCTTCTTCCCAAAAAAATTGGGGTCCTTGAAGTCTCACATTCTAGTCGCACTCATTTCCCCTCCGGCTTTCATCTTCACAGACTCATGGGTGCTGAAGCAGTTACAAAATGACACCTTTTTTCTCGGATTTGATGCATCCTAGCGCGTGTGTGTTTGTGGATTTGTGCTTGGGTGTGTAAACCTACGCACAACAAATGTGTGTGCGTAGGCCCATGTGACCAAAGAGAGACATGCGATTGAGTGTGACACGTGGCCGCTGTAAATTGGATTGAAGATGTTAGAAAGACAATGAGTCACTCACCGCCGGGTCTTTTCCACATAGTGAACTGGACAAAATAGAAACGAGCCCTCAGAGAGAAGAAAAACCATCAAAGCGGTCAATTCTTCGGGGAAATGTCAAAGGGAGCTCTATCGCCACTGCAAATGAGAATACTCTGTCTGTCAAGTCAGCTTAATGCGGAGCAGGCGGCAAAGCCGTTAAAAGAGTGGAAAACGTTACACAGAGGAGAGACGCCACACAATGTCGTATTCTTTACTCAAACATGCCGTGTTAAGAAAAGAGAAGGATTTTTTCTCTTCAGCAGACGCCTGTGGCATCACAATGATCTTAATTCCCACAGCGGTCCATGAAGTAATATCCTCGTGTTCTTTCCACCACACATTTGTCTCTGGTTTCATCCCGGAGTAGTTGGCAGAATTGGAAACATCCGTGTCTTGGATTGTATTTTTCATTGAGAGGGCAGAGAAAAGAAGCACAGTACAATGTTTGATTCTTTTTCCAGAATTAATTACAGACTTGGATGAAACACAAAAACTCACACCTCCTGAAGTAACAACAGTAGAGCTACACTGTGCTAAATGAGAAACATTCAGTGAATCAGAAGGAGACCATTATTATGGATGTTACCAAGTTTTATTTTTTTTTCATTCTACTACCAATTCTTAACCCAACACACCAGACTTTTTCACATATCATTGCATGGGATATACACTATATTGACAATAGCACTCAGACACTTGACCATGACACCAATAGGGACTGTGATGGCATTCTGATCCGTAAGGGTTAATGCCTGATAAGTTGTCCAACTATCAGGGATTAATGGACAGTGTGGAGGCCTGAACCATCCGACACACAGTGGAGGACGGTGGCCCCCGTGAAGGTTGCTATGGTTACTCCTATCATCTGAAGGCTTCTGTGCTTTAATTTGGAACAGTGTAAAGATGTTTTGACCAGAACTACTTGAGAAGTTTGATGGGTCCAGTCCAGTATCGTGCTTTACACCACTCATTCCCAGAGTCTGCATCAGGACCCATGGTTGGGTCGTGGGAGATTCTTTTGGGGTTGCCAAATGAGTTTTCTGAGTTTCGTTGCTTCAGGATTTAATGTGACATTCATGTCTGTGGTACTCATTATAGCTACATGGGGCAGCACCACCCTATCTCACTCACCCTCTCCACCATAATAAGAGAAAATCAACCCCTGGATGGCAAAAGTCACACATTTAAATGCTTGGAAAATATAAAAAAAGAAAGACTAGACAGGTTCTGAGGGCTCAAGGGGTTTAACATGCAAAGAAAGTGTATGTGACAGAGGTAAAGTGGTTTGTAAAACAGAGAGCCCCAAGTCTGGGCCAGGATAAACATTATCCAAGCCATTAGCTCAACCAAACAGCCTAGGACAGCACAGAAGGCAGTCTTGATGATCAATGATGGATCATAAAATTGTTACCTACCTCGTAAAAATTGGGTGTAAAAAGTTTGGGAAACACTGCTCTACACCTTTTGATGCTTGGTGTCGGACTTGGTGATGTGGGGCTTGCATGCAGCTGCTTGGCTATGGAAACCCATTTTACTTAATGCTCAGAACTCTTCAACTATGGAATCAGCAGAGCGCTGGCAACTTTTACGCACCCATTCACAGTCATTGACCATGCTGTGTGATTTTTGTGGTCTTTCACTTCATGGCTGAGTTGCTGTTGCTCCTAAACTCTTCAACTTTCTAACAGCACTTACGGTTGACTCTGGAAGATCCAGCAGGGATTAAATTTTACAAGCCGTGTCATTGAAAAGGAGGCATTCTATCACAGCATGCCTGAAGTCACTCAACTCTTCAGAATGACACATTTTGTATTGCAAATGTTTGCAAAAAGAGACTGCATGGCTAGGTGCTTGATTTCATGCACCTGTGTCAACAGGTTTGATTGAAACACCTGACAGTCATTAACAGGTGTGGCCAATTACTGTTGTCCATATAGTGTTCAAATCCATCCAGGTAACCGCCCATTATGGTAAGGCTAAGCTTTGTAGATAATTGGGCCCGCAGCTGATTGGCTGTTGGGTGCATAGTAACTGGCGGCAATATGGCAGCTGCCATTTACAGGCTTCAAACTCAACATCAGAAACCACTGGGTGATGTCACTGGCACTACATCCACTGCTTTCATGGAGACAAAAATGATGATTTCTGATGTTATTCCCCCAAAAGACTTAGAAAAACATATTTTTCTGACAAATTATACACCAGCCAGTGCTAAGTTGCTAGTTTTTGCTATCCCAAAATGTTAACTAGCCAACAACATGACACTCTTTAATGTTTAACCAATTTTCACCACAAATGAATTATGATATTGAATCAGTGCATACAATATTACACTCACCAATTCCTCATTCAGCCTTTTATTTAAGTAGAGACTATTACAGATACCAGTATCAGCATGACAACCACTCTAACAGTGATGTCCTTCTGATAAAGCTTCAGAAAATGGTTATATTAGACACACAGCCACATTCAGACACTGACATATTGGTGTCATCCCAGCCAGGCATTGTGTGACTGAATGTCCATCGGTAATTGACCCATGAAGGTCCAACTCACCTTCTCTCACCCCTCACCTCACACTGACTTGAGTGGGATCTCAGGGCTGTTACAGCCTTGTTAGTGTCACTCAACCTGCCCCTGTCATCTCCACGCCTACACAGACACGACACAGAGACCACCGGAGCCATCCCGTCTAAATATAAAGCGGTCTGGCATGGTTACTGTGGCAGGAGGTGCTTCAGCTTTCAATGATTTATGCATAAATCTCAATATTAAATCAAGATATTACACAACCTATGAAATAAGGAGAATTCTGGAAACTGGACTGTGGAGCAGTGTTACCCCGAAAGTACACCGGATATGTGTCCAGTCTGTTTCTGCTCCAGCACGGTAAGGGACCAGATAGGTTTTGGTTTAAGTTGACCAAAGAGCTTCCACCTGCACCACTGCACTGCATCTCTCCTCCATCAGAGATCCAGCGGTTCAGAGCCGTCTGCAGCAGATACACTGGACTTCTTTTTCTGCTGGATGCCGGAGCCCTGTGCATAAATTCAGCACAGAGCAGATCAGGTCAGGAAGTGTTGCCAAAAATTTAAACTAGTGGTCAATAACACATTGACCTGTCATACAACAAACCTTAATGCAGATTTATTATCACTTTACAGGGCCTTTAAGTCAAGTTAAGTGCAAGCCTCTCCCTGGCTCCACTGATGGTGCATTGCACAGAAATGGCAGCCTACATGTGCATCTGTATTTCTTAGAAGTGAGTCTTTGCTCACAAGTGTCTCCAAAGTTGGCATGATCAGTGAAGACAAGAGTCATACATAAATTACACTGTCATTCATTGTGCTCAAATACCCAAAGCCTCTCCTTGCAGTTTCACTGCTGTGGCTTTGACACCATATCACCAAAAAATGTGAACAAAGCCCCGGTGAAAAAGCACTCTACTGTGAGGATTAAAACTATATCCTCTCTGGTATTAGGTAAGAGCGCACACTGAGCCATATAGCACATAGTAAATGATTAGTATTTTAAAGCCCCACAGCGCATCAACCTTTACAGCACTTTGCCTTGCTCAGCAGGATAACAAAGCGATGAAATATTAAGAAGGGAGTGTGCCCATTTCCCTGAGAAGCATGGACTGGTTTTGGAGGAGGTGCATTATTTCACTTGTATTAGACAGTATGTTGTCAACTAGAGCTGAGGGGAGGATCAGGAAACAAATGTGCACAAGGTTTAGAATGTAAAAGTCTCAAGTTTCCTGTAAGAACTGACTTAATACTTTAATTACACCTTAATGCTTCTGCTGTCATTTCAAATTCCCTGTAGGTTTATGCTCTGCATTAATGGTAATTCAACATAACAGGGTTTTTTAAGCATATGCTATATATCTGTATTTGTTAGAAGTGCACCATTTAGCTTTCAATGGGGAACCATAATCACCTTTTAAACAAGCAGTGTGGCTCAGACTGGTAGCTCTTTAAGGCCTGCAAATTGCAGCATTATCACCACTGCCATTGGAGTATAATTAGGTACAGGCTTAATCATCTTAACCTTTATTTTAACATGCCAAAATCTGGTAATAAGCAGTAGAGAGTAAGCACCAGGCATGCCGTTTTGTACTGGGGAAAAACAAATCTTTGTAGTAGATTTAGGCCAGGAAGCAATTGTAGTGAGTCATGGGAAAGCATGGCAATAGTCAAGACTGGGAAGTAAGAAGTTGGATGCAAGCTAAGTTTTATTTAAAGACGTCAAGAAAATAAAACAAATACCTAAAGCTGCAATACTTGTTAATATTAAGATTAATTTGGGACATTTCTTGCTATATTAAAGGTATGATTATAATAAAATAGGAATACTGGGTATTAGGAGGGAGGGAATGGCATGCAGCAAAGGGCCCAGGACTGAAATCCAACTTCCACTGCAGTGAGAACTCAATCTTTAATGGTATCCAAAACCAAGACTTGCCGAGAACACAGTGAACCAAGACCAAGACTTTTGAGGATCAAGACCGAGACAGAGACAAGGCCAAGACCATATTATTTTCTAAAAACCATGACAATGTTGAACAGTTACAGAGCATTTTCTCTTTAATTTTAGTTTTCTTTTTAATAAATTTGACAGATAAAAACAAGGTGTCTGCAACTCTTTCAAATCTTAAAAAAACTGTTCAACTAACTTCTTGTAAAAAAAAAAAAAAATCCTTACATGTACTTAAAAGCAGCTGACAAGTCCAGAATTATTTTAAATATCTGAAAATTAGATGTTTATCTAGATTTGTTAGGGGAATGAGGTCTAAAGTAATTGTTCAGAGGTATTTCTGACTAGAGATAAGATGGACTGATGTAAGTCAAAGTGTAGCAGATCAGTGCTGGTCTCGACTAACCTTGCAAAAGCCAGAAGTTGGATATGCCCGTTTCCTTGTTTCTCTCTGGTGAATACATCTTGCAAAGCTCCCGTCCAAACCCTCTCACTGGCCGGTAAAGATGTGACAGAACGTTCATCCAATCACACTCCAAGTTTTTTTCAAATCCTCCGCCCTTTCCCAAACGCTGTGTATTGAAGGTTTTCCAGATCGATGTGTGAAACAAATCCATCTGGCGTGTCAGGTTAGGTCTCGACCGATCTTGATGGAAAATCTTGAGTCCGGCCAGACCAAGCATGAGACAAAACCGAGTAGAAATACTCTCGAGTCCAAGACATTTAAAATGTGGTCTTGAGACTGGGCTCAAGAAATCCAGTTAGCTAGCAGAAGGCCAAATTCAAAGCTTTGAAATGTTAAATTCATTTTAATTTTGCCTTTACAAGCAAGCATTCAGTTAACAACATGCACTTTTTCTATCTACTTGAGACCAACTTCGCTTAGAAGTAAATCATATCATCAACAAAAAAATGGACCAGCAGCAATTCCAACTGCCAATCCACGTCATTCTCTTTCAAAGAAAGTGGAATCCAAATTGACCCAAAGGCATAGCCATGAGTTTAAGGTTTTATGAGAGACCCAAATACATTTTATTAAAATTTGAAGATGTTCCAACTGGAAGGAGACCTTGGGGCAGACCCAGAAATGCTGGAGGGATCATATAATCCCTCTGACCTTGGGATACAGAAAACACTGCTGAGGAGACGGACATCTGGGTTGACTTGTTGGCCTGCTGCCACTGTGACCAAGCTCCAGATAAGCGAAGATGGATGGAAATACAGATGGACAGATGTTTAAAACCATACCCAAGCACAACTGCTCCCATTTGTCCTCTTCCAAATTGTCTGTTTTCTAATTAGGTAGCTCATTTACAAGTCAGTCAAGAAGAATACCTATAGCAATTTGGGTGGTTTTAGGTTATAATCTGTGAAGATAATGAGGTCCAACCTCTTTCTATGGATGTTTATATCATTTTGAGACACCAACTCCTTTCCTAACCTGATGGGCCAGCTGGATTTGTTTCACACATCCATCTGGTAAACATCCTATAGACAGCGTTTGGGAAAGGGCTGAGCCTTTGGAAAAAAAAAAATACTCAGAGGGTGATTGGATGAAGCTCTGTGTGTCACATTTTTACGAGCCAACCAGAGCAAAAACACATGTGATGTCATGGCCCCAAACCTAGGTGTGCAGCTACCAACAAGTAAACTCCACAGAGAGCTGCATAACAAGAACCATGGCGACTGTAGACATGTCAGTACACGACTTATGTCATTTTTGAAAAGAAAACAACTCACTACTGTTCTTTGTTCTTCTTTTAACGAAGAAATGTTGTCAAGTTCTGATAAAACTGCTGCTGTAGAAGCATCCACGCTAAATCTTTCACCATAATTTCACTGGCCATTTGAAAGTACTTCCCATCAATACTGATTGGTCCTGTGACTTTCTAACTGGGCCCAAACTGTTCAGATGGGAGCTTTGCAAGATGGATTCGCCAGTGAGAAACACAGAAACAGGCCAATCCATCTGCTTTGCAAAGTTACACCTTTCCTACTTCCACATCCATTGGTGCTTTGCAGATAAAATAGCTTTTGAAGAGATGGTAGACTTTTAGAATTGCTTTTACAACTCTACTCACTGACAAGTACTTTGAACTCAACCACATTTGGGGTCACATCTCTCACCAGACCATGCTCTAGTACAAATGACTCATGCTCCAGACCACCTCTTCAAGCGGACACAGACAGGATGCCAGAGTCTGGTACGCTTGTCTTCACACTAATCAAACGACCCAGACTTTGTTGCAGTCAGATCCAGGGGTGGGTTAAAATGTGAAAGCACTCTAGTGTAATTCTAAAGAAAACAATGAGAAATGACTCACTATCACAGGAAAATGGAGCAAATAATTGGATGCATGCATGTATGCGCTTCCTTAAAATCCTGTGCAAATTTGACTAGATATGCATTAGTGCATTTGCTCATTGCACGTCAGTGTCTGCCATCGGTGTTTCAGCGTTACTGCCAAAGGGTGATTGTGGCAACAGTGTAAAGCTCTTCCAGTAATGGGAAGACTGCAGTCCATTTACAACTTACTCTTTTACAATGTGGTTCATGAAGATGTCAGCGAGAATTTATATTTTGAAAGCATGGGATACATGATTATACATGAAGCATTGATTTAACACGCTTGCCTTGATTTAATACGCTTGCCAAGCTACTAGAGAAGCGATGCATAATGAGCGAATTTCTGAATGATGGCCAGACTACGTCATAAACCCCGAGTTGTGCTCACTCACTGGGGCGCAGTCAGTTGAGCTGCTGTTATCTACTGTCTGAAAAAAGCATTCATATCCTTGTCTTGTTGAATGAATAAATTCAATACTGTTTGTTCATGTGAGTCCTTTGGGCAATGATCCGCCCGACTACCCAGATCCTTGAGCCACAAATGAATGAATGCTTCAAGGCTTTGATGGGGGTGCCAACAACGTGTGCACACGCTCACACATACACAGACATCACAGGAGACAGTTGGCAATTACAAGTCCTTGTATTGGCTGACTGACTTTAATATTTGATCAAGGTTGTATCTTACAAATACAAAGTCAGATACACATAGAATAAAACTTTGCGAAGGGCAGAGAGTCGATAATAAGTCATAAATAACACACAACTGCCACTGCTGCCATTTTGCATTTGATTGACTGACTCATCACATGGATTGCAGAGCAGATCTTTATGTATTAATAAAGTCAGCGCATTTCTGCCATTACTCTAGAGTGCATGAGACTGAAAGCTCCCCCTGTTGCACAGGTGTCAAACCCAAGGACTGCAGGCCAAATCTGGCACGCCAGACCTTTTTGGGGAAAAAAAAAGGAATTTTGGAAAAGTATTCATTGGTAATATTTACTGATACAAATATTTCTTACATTATTTTCAGCATGAAATAATGTGTTTTTAAAGAAGATTGAAGACTCACTCTACTCTTTCATCCTAATGGAGCAGAGCCCTGACAATAATTCTGACCATTTTCCATCATAGTCATGTCTCAAAGCATGTAAGAGGGTTTCACTTTTGTAAAACAAAGTTTCTTCCCCTGCGCAGGCCATGAATGGGATAGAATGGGATATCCTTCAAAATTCTGTGGTGTATTTACCGTCTGTTTTCATCAAATGGTAAAAATCGCTCTTATCATGGGGAAACTTTCTTCATAACTGGAAATCTAATCCTGACTGGGACACAGGCTTTCCTATGAAATAAAAGGTCAGCTTGTTGGGTCGAGGAGCAGCACTAAAAGGTGCCTGAAACTACACACAGAGATGGTCCAGTTCACGGTGTATACTGGGATGTCAGGGGGTTCTGATAGGATGGACAAGCAGAATAATGATAACCTGACCTGCCAGATAGACCGCTTCATAGATCATGCATATACAGTAAATTCCACATTTATCTGGGAAACCTCCTGTACAAAGCATAAGGAAGGGGCATTAGGTGATTGGACGAACGTTCTGTCTGTCACATTCATGAAGGTGACAGACTGAGAAAGAGAGAGAGGTAAAGACTGGGCAAAGATGGCATCCATGGGAGAGTTCTAAGGCCCAAAACCACTGCTGACAAAAAAAAAAATAAATACAAAGTCTCATCTGACATTTGACTAAAAAAAAAAATCATTTTAATGATCCCAGAGATTTTTGGAAAAATATTCTCTGGCCTGACGAGACAAAAGTGTTACATCTGGCACACAATTACCACAGCGTTTCATCAAAAGAACATCATTCCAACAGTCAAATATGATGGTAGTGTGATCATCTGGGGCTGCATTGCTGCTTCAGAACCATGTATTCTGCTCTCTACCAGAAAATAGTGAAGGTGAATGTCCAACCATCAGATCATGACCTCAAACTCACCAGCAAGTCCACCGCTGAATGGCTTGAACAACATGATAAGAAGGTTTGGGGTGGCCAAGTTTGACTTATGACCTTAGGCATGCCATTCATGCTTGAAAACCCTTGGATATGGCAGAATTAAAACAATTCTGCAAAGAAGAGTGGGCCAAAATTCCTCCACAAGCATGAAAGACATCCATTGCTTGTTTTTTGCAAATACCTGCCCCCACACTACAAAAGGAATATATTCTTTTAATGTCCAACCTGCAAATGCCTTGTTCCTATTGGGCCTCTTCTGTTTATTGTAAATTTGTACATATGTTTTTCCACATGTTAGTTTACAGTCTAATATGGTAACCCTACTAAGATGGTGTTGATTGCTTCAATGAATGGCATTGACATCAGACTTCCTCCTTCCGTAACTCAGACTTTGTAAAAACAGAAGTGGATTAATCTCTGAATTATTCATATTCATCTATATTAGGCTGAGTTTATGTTTTTATATTTAAAATGACATCTTACATCTCTGACTGTAAGGAGCACCAGAGGACCATACATTTTGTAGATTGTTGTTTGCGGATACACATAAAGTCCACTTGGAAGTTCAGGGTTATGAAATTTCTCAGCCACCTGAGGAACTGTGAGATATGAAATATATATATACTAGTATATAAAGAGAGAGCTCATATTGGGACACAAATACTGACATATCCAGCCACAACACAACATGCAATAATATCCTCATAAAATCACGATACAGACTGATTATTTATGACCACAGAAAAATTGTCTTCCACCATCTGAGAGCAATAAGAAAGATAGCACACAGACAGATCATGCAACAAAGGTATAACCATTTTTCAGTTATTGAAAAGTGCAGCACAAAGACAGAAACTCTTTTCAAGTGTAAAGATTAAAAAAGTGGGCAGAGACTTAAAAAGGAAATTACATAAGGAAGGATGGGGTTGGAAATATATTTAGCAAACCCAACATTTGAATTGTCATAAAAACAATGCAGACGTCCATCTACTACTAAACTAAACATGCCAGTATTCATTTTTACAACCTCTTGATGCCAACATTTTTCAACTGATAGGTGACAAATGTAAGACTCAAATTGCTTCAAAACTGCAGAAGAAAAATTTAAGACCTGACTGAAAAGATGATAGCTTCAAATACTAGGTAAAAGACCCACAATTCAAGTCAGTATCTTGAATGTCATGTCTTTCTAAATAGCACACTAAGTCTCTTTAGATAGAGATAGACTGATGGAGAGAATATCCAAGGTAGTGGAGATGAATTCTATCTAACAATGCAAGAATGACACCGAACAAACTGCAGCTAAGCTAGTCCCAATTAGACCTACAGTGCCCGTCACACAACTGAAACTATAATTAACATCTGTGGACATTTACCTATGTGGATTAACACTCTGTCACAACACTGGCAGGAATTTATTATGATTTTTCCTCTTTGGATTAAGGATATTGACATGGCTGATAAAACCATATGTTGGTCAGGAGGCCTATACCCACTTCAACTCCACCTCTTTGTCTGATTGTAGGTTGGTCTGTATTATTTTAAGACATGTTTCAATATGTGGCTGCAGCCCCTTCAGAAACTATCCCTCTGAGGTTGGCACATGTGCCGCCATGTTTTTGTCAATTCTCGCAATATTTTCACCATGTTTTTATTAATATCTTTAGAATAGTTCTATTATAGTTCATTTATAAAGCGCTTTTCATAAAAACTCAAAGACACTGTACAATGCAGAAAAAATTAAAATCGCATGAAGAACACCATTAAAAGCATACAAAGTCAACACAAACAAAAACAAACAACAACAACAAAGACAGAACAAGATCAGAACCACAACTTAAAAGCTTGTCTAAAGATGTGTTTTGAGAAGTGATTTGGTTGTGTGTAGGTCTGTACAGTTTTGAATAAGTGTCTGGAGGGAGGTCCAAAGGGAAGGGGCGGCTGTGGAGAAGGCTCTGTCCCCCCAGGTTTGGTGCTTGGTTCTTAGAGGGGGTGGAGGGGTTGGAAGTGTAAGAACGAAGGCTACGAGTGGGAGTGTGATGGTAGCAGGTCAGTGAGGTAGAGAGGGGCCAGAGTGTTTAGGGCTTTGAAGGTAAGGAGCAGGATTTTAAATTGAATTCAGTACGGGATAGGGAGCCAGTGAAGATTTGGAAGAATGGGGGTGATGTGATCACGGGATCTGGTATGGGTGAGGAGGCGTGCTGCAGAGATTTGGATGTATTGAAGTTTATTGAGAACTTCGGAGGATGTACCGTAGAGAATGCTATTGCAATAATCAAGTCTAGAAGTGATAAGAAAGACACTGGGCCATTTAACGCCACAGAAATGTGGTTCAAACACTCCTGTGAACAGGAGAATCTCATGTTTTGCTTCCATCTTCACTCGCCATCACATGTGATTCGCAGCCGGAGTTACAGAACCAGTAAGGGAGCAACAGACACATGTGGTGACCTCATACTGTGTGTCATTGGTTGAAACCTTTGTCTGGCAACTTTTGCCAGACCAGAGCAAGAGGAGAGACTTAGACCTGTTAATCTCTAAAAAATGTCAAAGCCAAGCTGAAGTCATTATTCTGCGTCTTCAATCTCATATTTGAGACATTTGGAAAAAAAAAAAAAAAAAGTAGAATGACAGACAACATTTTTGTTAAAAAATTGTTGTGTAGGTGTAATGGTAGGACTCAGGATGCGGAGACGATGGAGCAGATTTAACAGATTTATTGTGCAGGTAAGTGACAAAGGGAGGGGGGATCTCAGGAGTCCAAGGGAAAGTGAGAGTGTGCTGGAGCTGGCTGCGGTGATCAGGGCAGGAGGCACTGGAAAGAAGAGGGAGAGGCACGTTAACAACAAGAAGCAAAATACAAGCACTGGAAATTACTCAAAAAGGTTCTTCAACAAGAGCACTGGAAACTTCTCTGGGAGATCTCGAGAGAAGGAGCCTGGAGCTGACGTTTACCGTAAGGTAAGGTTGGCAAGACTCAGGCGCTGAAGAGAGCTGCAGCAGGTCCTAAATAGTGATCCTCGATGAGTGATTCGCTGCAGGTGTGCGCTCTCCACAGCACCAGGGGGGGAGGGGTGAATGCCTCAGGGAAAGCAAAGAAAGTTAGCAGCCAGAAACAGCCTCCGGAACCGGAAGCTAACCAAAATAAGATAATAAAACGACAAAAAACACCACAAAAATGAAATGACAAAATTTTATTTTAGAGCTTTTCTGCACTTTCCTATGGTTTTATTCATATATGTTCCACTACTTTTGTGAAGCTAAGACTTTGGTAAACCTATTACCAGCACCGAAACAATCCATCCACATTAGTGAAGGTGTGTTTTCACAAGAGATGCAAAAAAATGTCAAAAATCTGATTTCAAAATTCAGCATTTGGGCCAAAATAAGTCTTTACACAGTACTTGAGGCCAAAAATGTGCCTCAGTATGCATTTAGCTGAGATTGATGTAAATTTTGATATAAAATACTTGGGTTTGTGTTATTTGCAAGTACCTTAAAAAGATAAATTGAAAAATAATGTACAAATTCTGGAAATACCCATAGACCTTATAGGGCCAATGGCTGACATCACACCAATATTTTCTACAGTCTGTAATCTTAACACATGGTCTGCCGAACAATAATACAGGATTTTTAGGGGGCTCCTGGGGGGGTCATTTAGAAGTCAATGAGACTTCTCTGGATTCAGTCCTGGTTTTCCTATCCTACCTGCCATACTGAGCTCTATCAGACAGTGCATTATTTCCATCTTCTTTAATAGCTAGCTTTTTAGCAATAGCATCTTTGCCTTTTCATAGTAGTTTCATTGGAGAAAGTTGTGTTTATCCCATTCCCAAAGTGTTCCTGTTGCCTATTTCCACCACTATGTAACCCCTAATATCCACCTTCGCTGTCTGGGCTGTGAGCTACTCGCTCCCTGTCTAGTCTGTTATTTCTGCACACACTTTTCAGTCTTAAATATCAACCGCAAACTGCCCATTGGGAAGAGGTTTGGGCTGTCAGTTAGAGCAGAATGTTGTATGCTTGAGACATGACACAGGTTTGCTACTGTGCTCCACAGAATTTAAGGTGCAGCAGGTACAGTGTCCTGAAAAAGTATTTGCCACCTTTTCTGATTTTTTTGCATATTTATTATACTTAACTGTTTCTGATCATCAAACCAATTTAAATGTCTCACAAAGACAACCCTAGTAAATAGAAAATGCAGTTTCTAAATGATGATTTTATTTATTGAGGGAAATAAAAATCCAAACCTGGCCCTGTGTGAAAAAGTAATTGCCCCCTGAACCTCATAACTGGTTGTTCCACCTTTGGCAGCAATAACTGAAATCAGGTGCTTCCAGTAACTGGTGATGAGTCGTTCGCATCGCTGTGGAGGAATTTTAGCCCACTCTTCTTCAAAGAACTCAGCCATTGGCGGGTTTTCAAGTATGAACTGTCTGTTTAAGACAGGGGTGTCAAACTCAAGGCCCAGGGGCCAAATCCTGCCCATGGTACAGTTACACCCGGCCCGCAAGATCATGTCATATTTCTATTATAACTGGCCCACCAGTATGAGGTCTGCAGATTCCCTCCAGTATAACAATTTATTATTTTGTAATTTGCATCTCACAGTTATGACTTAAAATTATGGGTTAGACTTTTATCTCATATTTTGACCATTTAGATCCACCATTTTAATTTTAAGTCATATTTTAAAGTTTTAAACTCATGAATTAGAATTTTATCTTACATTTTGACATTTTCAACTCCTAACTCTGAATTTTAATCCCAAATACAAACCTTTTTGATTTAAAATCATACATTTTTATCTCACCTTTGGACCTATAACTCAGTATTTTAAATTTTATCTCATATATGACATTAAAAACTCTTGATATTGAATTTCATCTTATATTGTCACCTTTAAAATTTTTGATTTTGATTTTTTTTTCTCATATCTTGACCTTTTCAACTCCCGGTTATAACTTTTAATCCCGAATATTGACCTTGTCGATTCAAATTGTTACATTTTTTCAACCATGGAAATATAACAAAGAGATGGGTGAAAGATGATTCAGATCAGCGCCTGTTGCTTTATTTTCTCTTGCTCGCTCACCCCCACCCAACCCTCCTCTCTCTCTCTCTCTCTCTCTCTCTCTAAAACCTCACTTTAACACCGTAGTTTCCATGACATCAGTCATGGAAGTATAACAGATAAAGGCATACGTTTGTAGCCTACTCACAGGTCATAACAGAGACAGAATTAAAAAGTTGTTCTCCATCTCTCAAACTGGTCTCAGCGCTGTGATGCATGAGTGTGTGCTGTATGAAGCTCTGTGTCACGATGGATCCAGCAGGATTTTAAAGGAGTGACGAACAACAAAAAAGTCCAGTGCAATCTCTGGTTTGTGCTTATGTGCAAACAACATGTTATATCAACTACTGGTTGTAAACACACACCCAAGCATCCACTCCTTCATTACAAACAGACGTTATTCAGTTCAGCAGAGGGACCAGCGACACAGCCAGTCGGATGTGCATAGCATAAATCAGGCTTAAGAGTGCTTAAACTTGAGGGCACATACTGATGGCTGGACGTTCACTTTCAGGATTTTCTGGTAGACAGCAGAATTCATTGTTCCATCAACCACAACAAGTGGTCCAGGTCCTGAAGCAGCAGAGAAGCCCCAGACCATCACACTGCCACCACCATGTTTGACTGCTGGCATGATGTTCTTTTTATCAAATGCTGTGTTATTTTTACTCCAGATATAACGGACTGCACATCTTCCACAAAGTTCAACTTTTGTCTTGTCAGTCCACAGAATATTTCTCCAAAAGTCTTGGGGATCATCAGGATGTTTGCTGGCAAATGTGAGACGAGCCTTTGTGTTCTTTTTTGTCAGCAGTGGTTTTGGCCTTGGAACTCTCCCATGGATGCCCTTTTTGCCCAGTGTCTTTGTTATGGTTGAGTCATGAACTATGACCTTAACTGAGGCCAGAAAGGCCTGCAGGTCTTGGGATGTGGTTCTGGGTTCTTCTGTGGTTCTCCTGGATGAGTCGCTGTTGCGCTCTTGGAGTCATTTTGATTGGCCAACCACTGCTTGGAAAGTTCACCACTGTTCCCAGTTTTCTCCATTTGTGGATAATGGCTCTGACCATGGTTTGCTGGAGTCTCAAAACCTTGGAAATGGCTTTGTAATGTTTTCCAGACTGAGAGTTTCCAATCACTTTGTTTCTCATTTGTTCTTGGATTTCTTTGGATCGTGGCACTACTTTTTCACACATGGTTTGCATTGATAGGTTTGGATTTTTTTCCCTTTAATAATAAAATCATCATTTAGAAATTGCATTTTGTATTCACTTGGGTTGTCTTTGTGAGATTAGGGGTTGTTTTGGAGTAGTAAGATGTCTTTAATGTTTTTGTCAGCCATGGTACAGAGAGGGGAAAATGAGAGATTCAAATATCAATTTGTATAGGCCTGAGTCAAATGGAAACAATTCACACCAGTTAGTTGATAAATTGTGCCTTCATTAGATAAAGGCCTGCATATTGAGATTTGTCTGAATTAATGAATAGAAGAGAGAAGCCCAAGCCCTGATAATAAACTGATAAATAAAGGGAGAAAACAGTGTTTTGCATTGTTAGATTCTCTGCCTTGTCTCCCTTTTCCATCCGTTACTCTCCCTGAGTCTCCAGGGACCCCTGACCAGATTGTGTCCCTTGTTAGGAGCCTGTTGTTTGTGTGTTCAAACCTCCCTGCAGGTGTACGTGTGCGTGTTTGTTTCAGCGCTGCATTAGCCGACTGCCAGAGGCACATTTGGACCCCTATTACCCTCAGCATGTGGAGTGCAGCTTGGGTTTTACCTTTAAATGGATGGGTGGGGCGGGAGGTGCAGACTTCTACGACTCCTGCTCTTTTTGTTTTTTCTTACCGACTGTTATTCCCTCACCTGAGACTTGCTTGGCAGCCAAAAATATCCACAACATAAGGCAGCTGGAGAAATCGCCATCACAAACACGCCGCAGCTCATGGACTCTACGGCTTTGTTGTACTCGGAGTACAAAACACACACACAAACACACGGAGATTATGTAAAACCTGAAAAGAGATCCACAGGGAGCATCAGTCCCAGTTTTAGGTGAGTCAGGCAGCTTGGAGGATCCCATGAATGTGTAATGTGTGCGTCTGTGTTGAGGTTCACATGTCAAAATCTTGTAGACTGCTTCACATCCATGTGAATGTTATTCTGCAATGTCAACATGTCTTCTCTAAGGCATCAGATTTGTTTTATTGCTTGTCAGAATTTGTTGGTGTTGCATGGAATTAGAGCATTTTTCTTCACACTATTTTTGGGATGTAGTTGCATACACAGCCTGACTAGTGTTAGCTAAGGGGAGAAAACATAAATGTAATGATGCTGTAGAACAGGGGTGTCCAAACTTTCTCCTTTGGGGGCCACATTAGGAAATATATAAGGACGGTGGGGCCACTTTCATATGCCTCACCTTGAGGATATTAAAGTTAAATAAGACCTGTCTAATGTACACTATATTGCCAAAAGTATTCACTCACCCATGCAAATAATTGAAATCAGGTGTTCCAATCACTTCCATGACCACAGGCTTATAAAATCAAGCACCTAGGTGTGCAGACTGTTTCTACAAACATTTGTGAAAGAATGGGTCACTCTCAGGAGCTCAGTGAATTCCAGCGTGGTATTGTGATAAGATGTCACCTGTGCAACAAGTCCAATCATGAAATATCCGCAGAGGTCACCAAGTTTTTGCAGAGTTAACCGCTACAGACCTCCAAACTTCATGTGGCCTTCAGATTAGCTCAAGAACAGTGTGTAGAGAGCTTCAAGGAATGGGTTTCCATGGCCGAGCAGCTGCATCCAAGCCATACATCACCAAGTGCAATGCAAAGCATTAGATGCAGTGGTGTGAAGCACGCCACCACTGGACTCTAGAGCAGTGGAGACACATTCTCTGGCGTGACAAATCGTGCTAATCCTTTTGGCAATCTGATTGACGAGTCTGGGTTTGGGGGTTCCCAGGAGAATGGTACTTTTCTGACTGCATAGTGCCAAGTGTAAAGTTTGGTGGAGGGGGGATTATGGTGTGGGCTTGTTTTTCATGAGCTGGGCTTGGCCCCTTAGTTCCAGCAAAAGGAACTCTGAATGCTTCAGCATACCAAGAGATTCTGGACAATTCCATGCTCCCAACTTTGTGGGAACAGTTTGGGGATGGCCCCTTCTGTTCCAACATGACTGTGCACCAGTGCACAAAGCAAGGTCCATAAAGACATGGATGAGAGAGTTTGGTGTGGATGAACTTGACTGGCCTGCACAGAGTCCTGACCTCAACCCGATAGGACACCTTTGGGATGAATTAGAGCGGAGACTGAGAGCCAGACCTTCAAAATGGCCACCACAAACACACATTCCCACTGTGAAGCACGTGGTGGCAGCATCATGATGTGGGGATGCTTCTCTGTAGACAGCCCTGGAAGGCTTGTAAAGATAGAGGGAATTGACTGTTAGCTGTTGAATGCAGCAAAATATTGGAAAATGCTGGAGGGCGATCTTATCCCCTTATGACCTATTGTATCATATTTGTTATATACTTTTATTGGACTTACATCTAATCAATATGATCAATAGACTTCTACATTTTGACTACAATCTGATAAATGATAAAAATGGTCTACTAGTGGATTATCAGTTGCCAAAAAATCCAAATGTATCAGATGTGATAAAAAAAATACTTAAGTGAATTTTATGGCACTTTTTCTATTTTGGATTCTGGTAGAATGTTAAATAAACATCTCAAAAAAATAAGAATGTCATGGCAATTATTTGATTAGTCAGAGTTTAAGGGTGTTTGAAGAGGAAATAGAAGGTGAAGGGAGTAATGAGCAAAAGCTACACAGAAAGGGTGAGCGTTCTGGAGTGTTTGAGTCAGAGCTCAGACCTCAATCCAGCAGGGTATTTGTGGCTGGGCTGGAAAAGGACAGTTCATGACTGATCCCTGTGCAACCTGACAGAGCTTTAGCAGTTTTACAAAGAAGAATGGAGTAAAATTTTAGTGTCCAGATGTGCAAGCCTGATTGAGACCTATCCACACAGACTCAGTGCTGTGATTGCAGCTAAAGGTGCATTTACTAAATACTGATTTGAAGGGGGTGAATATTTATGCAGTCACTTATTTATACATTACATATTTTTTATTCAATTGACATAACTTTGTAGAAATCTGCTTCTACTTTTACATTAAAAATTGTTTGTGTGACTTTTTTTTAGTCAAAAAGCCACATTATATCAACCATGATTGATTTATGAACTCAATGAAAGGGTAAAACATCCAAGGGGGAGATTACTTTTTATAGGCACTACATATTAAACTTTGCTTAGCCATCAGCAATAACTCAAGCATGGTTTTAATACCTACCAACATGCCAGAGAAGCAGAGACAGATCAGGCTCTTGTTGCACAAACAGCTAAGATAAGATAAATGACTGCTTTGTTTTCATAAGTGTAGTGTGAGTGACGGTGCTCAACAAATAGCAGCAGATGAAGCATGAACAGCCACTTGACACCGACATACCAGCCTGAAGCACCATTATAAATGAAGGTACAGCAAAGGGATGTTGTGGAGACTATTGTGTAAAGTCCCAGAATCATTCGCTGTCATTTTTGAAGCCAAACAAAATAATGGAAGCTGATCAGTCCAATAAAGCCGCCACTGTCGGGAAAGTCCTTTCTTTAGCACATTTTTGGTTTTAAAGACCCTCAATCAATCACCATTAGTGTACCTCTTGGCTCTTGTTCATTCAATTAATTAAATTCAATAGCCCAAGTCAGAGCCTCATGTTGCACTATCTATTATCATTCATTAAGAATGAAAAGGTTTAAAACTTCAATATGCTGCATATTCAGCAGCAGCCAGCACAAATAAATTAGGCGAGATGAAAGAAATCAAACATGTGGGAATGTGTGATTATCATTCTAACTGCTGCGTTTGCCCACACACACACACATATCTGCAAATACCTCAGAGGTCCTGAGAAGTAAAGTTCAGCAGATGGGAGTGTAGAGCTGGTAGCAGGTGGCTTCACTAGAAACACCCACTTCACTTTCATTACAGCCTGCAATGCAGAAGTGGAGTTAAAGCCAAAGAGATGATATTTACCGTGATGGTAAGAGAGAATATTTACACAGAGATTAGGCCGGTAAAACACTCCTGATTGATTCCATCACTCATAAATAAGCATGTTTACTTAAAATTCCCTTAACTTGTAGAGAAATGAATGACAGCCCATGCTGTAAAAGTGCAGCAATAAGATTTCCTGTAAGTTTATTTTATGGGACCGTAAAACACATCTGTTCATTCTTAATGGAGTGACTGATTGCTGAGCCAACGCCGTGCTGAACACAGACGGTTTCAACACAAAGCCAGCCTCTCTCACAGTGAACAGGCCTCATTTGTAAATGAGAGGTTCTACAAGACTATTAGAAGGTAAAAGATTGTTTAAATGGTGATTATAAACCTTTTCTGTTTTTACCAAGGCTGTCAAACAACATTTTTTAAATCACAATGAATTACTTAATTTATACAGTAGGTCCTCATATAAAGACATGGGGCCTTTATTTACAAAATTACAGAAGGTACCAGGCCTTTAAAAGAAGGAGTCCTTTTATTTTAACACAGGTCTTTTTTTATTCCTAATTCTCTTTAAGAAATGCAATTGTTTACATTAATATTTTCACAAAAAAGAATAATTCACAGTTTCCACTAGCCTTTTTTATTTGGGTTACGGCAAAAATGGCTGGCAGTCCTCCAAAATTCCAACCCTTAAAGACCCTGTAAAGAGAAATCCAAAGTTTTTGTCTTAACACACTAGATATGTTGGAATATGGTTGCTGTAAACATGTGAAAACACTGAGATCTACATGTGACTAAATTTTGGATTTAAACTGTTAGAAAGTTTTCACCTCTTTCCTTGGTTTTGTGTGGGCGGGGCTAATATGTGATGTCATGATGTCAAGAGCCCACAGTGGGGGAATGACCGCTCTAACACTACAATATAAAATCACAGAGCAGCTCATCTCAGTCCAGTCTGTTGTTAGCTGATGTCACTGCCTTTATTGGACGTTAACAGTCAGTTAAATGCTGATTTTTTGTTTATGGTGAGGTAAATTTGCTAAAATCTATCAGCCACAGTGGTCTATGGATCACTGAAAGCATCATAACAGAGATTTGAGCCAGAAAACTGACTTTGTCTCTTCTTCTAATGTCAACAAAAGGTCAAGAGGCAAGATAATGGTGTGGGTGCTTTCCTCAGTTCAGATTGCAGGATTTTTAAAATTTGAGAGGGTCATATTTCTCCTGAGTCGGCGTGGCTTCAGCTCATTCAACAGACACGCCCACACCGGACTTTACAGCCTAATTTTTCATGATTTTGAAGCTTCATTTTATAAACTTGGAGATGTTTTATTCAACTGAATTTTGAAGTAGGGGTTCATAACACAGTGACCTGTCATACAACAAACCTAAATACAGATTTATTTTTACTTTACAGGGTCTTTAAAGGCTGGCACAGAACTGGTCGTTGGCATGTCAAACACAAGAGCGATCTTGACCACTCATCGTATGCTGACCTCACCACTGTCTCCAGGACTATCTGTGAGTTCACAGGTCATGAGGGGGTCAAAGAATATCAATCCATGTACACCAGAAGGGCTCTGTGTGATTGTAGCGGTCTTTTGCTCATAAAAGCTTGGTTTTCAAGGTTCTCTCATGAGCTCAGTCTGAGCAAAGAATATGATTGGCAGAGGAGCGTCAGGTGTGATGATCCAGAGCAGGGATCATCAACTCCACTTTCACAAGGGCCAGCTTTTTCTTGATTGATGCTGTGGGGCCCAGAAATTAAAATAAACAGAAATAAAATCAATATTTTTGGAAACTCAACATAGTGTTGTAAAAAAAAAATATTTCCTTCTAAAATGAAAGGAACTTTAAGCCTGCCAATACAATATTATCATACTGTATTGGCAATCCTTAGTGGTCTTTCCAGTGTAGAGGTAGAGGATTTATCAATAAAGACAATAAATTCTAGATGTAATATTAACTGTGTTTTAGCACTTACTATCCTGGCCTGAAAATATCTAGTGGGTCCACAAATAGGGGGATTACTGAAGTCTTTTACAGAGGGTACTTAACGTGCAGCACAAAACCTGAATAAGGTACAGCAACAGAACAGCAGCTTCCACATTAGTTCATGCCTTCTTATAAAGCAGTTTTTGATGTACCAGCAGTAAGGATAAGCATGCTATGTCTTGTCACGGTGGCTCTGATAAGACAGGTCCTGTTACATCTGTGAAGGATTTCTCAGTGCTTTCAGTGCTGCTGGAAATATCTGGGGTTACCATGGTACTCAATTAAAACACATATTATAAAGGATTAGTTAATAAATGTAGACATTTCAGTGCTGAATTCTGGTATGAAGATAAGACCATGATCCTTCAATGGCTTCCCACCAATAAATGCTGCCAGTTGGTGTGAACTTCCATGTGGCACCTATTTGACCCTAAGACCCCATCAGGTTTTTGTCCTCCATGTCAGCTTGGTTGCCATGGCTCTTAGCAGATGAATTCTGAGCGACAGAAATAGTGAACATGATAAATCAGAGAAAACCTGTTCCTCTCAGCGTGCAATTCGACATCCTTCTGTGTAATGCTTTGCTTCACAGCAGCATTTACAGAAAATATTAGTTCCACATTATATCTGCTATGCTTCTGCACTGTCTACATGGTAAACAACGTGTTTGCATGGCTTTGATGTCAGAGCAAATGGCTGATCTCAGATATTAACCTACATTATGGGAGGTTATGCAAACTGTGAGGTTACACTCACTGTGGCCCATATGTCATAGAGTATTTTGTAAGCCGTGCACAGTATCACTGGGCGTGAAATGCATTAAACATATTTCATATTATACGACAGATGGTTGGGGTTAAAGTGAACAAGATATTATGCTGTTCTTTTGTAACTACACTCAATTTCTGACCCATATAGAAATGTTCTTATTCTAACACTAAACTTAACAACAGAACACCCAGATGTGATGTTATTCAGCCTTCACTGGTCAGTTTAGTTCAATATTTCAATGGATATAGGTGCCATTTTTACAAGGACTGAATGATACAGAACCATGTTGCTTTGTAGGGTAGATTACAATTTTTTTAAGCCGCTGCTGTAAAGGTTTCTAAATGTTTTGGCATTTATTTGTCAGGCTGTAGAGCATCAGCTTTTACGTATTTTATAAAGGCAGTACTATATAGTTGATATAAACTGGATGGATGGGGTTACACACAAAGACAATAGAGGTAAAATTACAGATTAACATGTTGTAAAAGCTAACCATTACTGAGATATCACAATGTCCTGAGATTGTAGCAAATATGGTAAGGCAAACTCACAAAACACTTGAAAACTAAGCATGTAAGACTAAACTAAACCCAACATGTGTGTAGCTAGATACAGTGAGCTCCACAGCTGAAACACGGAGGCAGAAGTCGGCAAATAATCCATAAAACAACATTAAACAAAGATATTGGAGTGGTTTTTGTAATTTTTAGATCTCTATTAACGGAGAAATTTACATTTGTAGCTCGATTTGTTCCCCGCATTCAACGCCATCTTTCTTTGAGTGAATACCAAGGGAGCTCCACAAACATCTCAAAATTGAGGGAGATAAAGCCCTCAAAGTCGCCCTGCAGCTCAACTCTCAGCCCTCACACTTTGCGGGAATGCGCATTTCGAGACTGAGGGCTAAGATTGAGGGTTAAGGGGAGAATTCAGTTTCAGCCTGAGACTAATGAAAATAGATCTTTGATGACTAATGTTGGGTCCCCAGTCTAGGGGAACCTAGACATAAGACAATGAGTGGCCCCACTCATCCCACTCCCAAGGGAAGCCAGGTACAAGTAAAGCAAAATTAATCAGCAGTTTAACTGTCTTAATAAGAGTAACAAACAAATGAACAAAAGTGGCTACTCACTGCTGCCAAGAGCTTAATGTTTAACAAAAAAACCTCACAAATTTACAGCTTTACAATCACAAGCTAAGCACCAAGTTACAAAGCTGATTTCCAAGTGTAAGTCACACAATTCACAAAGTCACAAAGCTAAAGTTGCTGGCTTTTTTGTAAGTGGCGGGTAAAGGGGAGAGCAGACTGCAGCAGCTGACATTTAAAGGCTGGGGGAGTGGTCAGATCCAATCAGCAGCAGCATCTTCCTCTTTAATGACCCAACCAACTAAAGCCACCTACATCATCACCTGATCACTTAGGGAGCTTTCACACTTGGGGCCCGGTCCTGGATCCGAGTGCACTTGAGTCCAGTTCGTTTTGGTAGTGTGAATGCAAACAAACCACGCCTTGACACCAGGCCCTGGCCCACTTGGGAAGGTGGTCTCGGGCGCAATTCAAGTGGACTCTGGCTTGGTTCAGATGAGATGTGAATGCAATCGCGCCCGAATATGGGACAGAGCGTGGTATCAGCTTTATGATGTTATCGTAAAAACTGAACTTCTTTCCACAGCGAGGCAGTTTGTTCACATTTTTCCTCTATAAAGTGTGGAAATCTTCAGAATCCAGTCAATAAAGACTCTGTTGTGACTCACCTTACAGATGAACACAGGTTGGAGTCAGTGAGCTGAGATGCAAAGGCAATAAAAGTCTCCTTTCAACTCAAAAACCACTATATCTGCGCAGCGTGAGCCCATTTAATCCTCTGAGCTGCACGTAGATGTGCAGATACAAAGATGGACGTTGCTGGCATCTTAAAAAGTGATTCTAAATCATCCATGGCGACTGGATGGAATTTTTGTCGGGTTAAAACAAAAACAATCTTCGCTCAGGTCATGACCTGAGTGGTTGCCATGGTAGCTTCTTCTTTTCTCTCCTCTTTGTTGGGGTTGTAAACCAGCTACGTGCATACTGCCACCTGCTGTTTCAGACTGAGTACATGTGCACCCGCTGGGACACACTCATACTCAACACTGCAGGGGAGGACACAGAGCTGCACATGTGCAGTAAAACAGAAACGATACAAAACTATGACCCAGGGTCATAACACTTAAACTGACAAAAACTAAGGTTAGTTTTTGTCAAGATGGCTAAAACTAGATTAAATGTAATTTAGTTTTTGTCGGACATTCAAAATCCATGGTATTTCTCCACTGTGGGTAAATCTGTCAAAAAACAATGCATCTGTATTTATTCTACCCCTCAGCTGTAGAAAGCAGGGACCCCAGGTTTGGCACTAGGTTGTTATAGTTAACTAGAAATAAATAAAAACTAAGATTTACCCCCCCCCCAAAAAAAAACAAAAAAAAAAAAAGACTATCTAAAACTGTACAGTGCGCTTACAAAACTAACTAAAATAAAATAAAAATGGAGACAAAATGCCATTAGTTTTTGTCTTTGGCACAAACGTTCTGATTGGCACGACACCCAAGTCTGGGGAGTGTTAAATTGCCTGATCTGATTGGTTAAGACGACACACAGTGGTAGTTTCATGCCAGAGTCGTATTTAAACATCATCATTAAGTAAATATAATGATAAGTTAAGAGTTGCCTGTTTGAATATGTTTTTTTTTTTAATGCATGATGCTCATTCAGCCCCGACATCTATCTGTAAAAAACTAAAACTGACACTAAAATTAATAAAAACTAAACTAAAACGAAACATTTTTTCAAAACAGAAACTGAACTAAACTAACAACCCAGCAGTCAAAACTAATAAAAACTAAACTGAAATCGAACACAGAAAGTGAAAACGAAATAGAAATAAAAACTAATGAAAAATACAAACTATTATAACCTTGGTCTGGAAGAGTGCCTAGAACACACTACCATGGCTTGGTACCAGATTTAGGCAAGAGAATAAATGCTTGGACTAAAAGTAAAGACTAAAACATGAGGACTTTTTATAGACTAAAACTAGACTGAAATGTTTTGGAGTTTTTGTAGGGTAAAAATGACTGAAATGTGACTAAAACTAAAAGACACGTAATCGAAAGACTAAGACTAAAATTAAGATTAAAAATAGCTGTCAAAATTAACACTGGTTTTCAATCCGGCCTTTGGCACTTTCCTGCATGTCTCTCCCCAGCTATTTCCAGTTATATCCACCGGAAAAAAGGGGATTGTTAAGCAGACTGTTCAGAGCAGAGTAGCTCTCTGACGAAGCTGAACTGGGGTTGGAAAGGACTAGAAGAAGGTGTAGGAGAGGAGAAAAGTGAGAATAGGACAGAGACTAGAGAAACAACAAAACGCCAGATAAAAGACACATTTTTGGCATAAACTTTTCTCCCATTTTGTTGTAAATTGATATGTCTTTATTGATGATGGCAGCAATATTTGAAAAACTAGCTAAATTAGCTGGAACAGCTATGATTTATAGATCATGTCTTTTGGTTTGGAAACATTAATCTTTTAAAAGGATGTCTCACACCGTTCAATAAAATAAGTTAAAACAGGGCCATGATCAGGGTCGTCAGAAAGAAGTGGCTCAACTCTTGAATTCATTTTTATATAAAACAAATAAAAACACATCCCTGTGGTGAGCCAGTAAAAGAAATACTTAAATCTGCTAAAATACCATTGACTCTCACACATTAAGTTCTCCCAGTTGAAAAGTCTATGAGTGAGCTAAACTGTCAAGATCAATGCTGTGGATGCTATGTAGTTTTTCTGCTAAACTGTGAGGTTGAATACAATTCAAAGCAGAAGAAAACTCAATAAAAGGTACACATACAAAGGTCTTTGCTCCTTCCAGGTGAGTTAAAATCATGTTAAGAAGTGTGGAGGATTTAGTTTAGCATTTACGACATTTTTGATCTCATCCTTAACGATCTTTTCAGATGATTTAATCGCTAAAGTAGTGAGTATTACAGGCCTGTAGTCATTAAGAGTCTTCTCTGCACTGATTCCTTCCAAAGGCTAGGAGCTCTGTAAAGCTGAATGTTGTCATCCAAGCTCTGAGAATGACCCTCACCCTGTATTTTTTGTTTCAGGATCTTTCATATGTGCATGTGTAAAAGCACCAAAACAGCCATTTCCTCAAGTTAGTGATGAATTTGATCATCTTTTCCCCCTCCTGTCCTTTGATTCTGTCTGATTAAAACTGCCCATTTGAAGAACATAATAACAGCCTAGATAATATTCAAAATGTCTTTTCCTAAAAGTGTAAGTTTTGTCCCAAAAAGCAGCATTATCTTCATTCTCTTGAACGCCCCAGTGCACACAAGTGGGGATGACATGAGGAGGATGTAGCGGAGTGCCTCTTGACATTAAGGCTTCTGGAGGATGCCTTTATCTATAGTTAAAGCTCGGCCCACTTTGCAGAATGGCTGCTGTACTCGGCTGATGTTGGCCTTTCACACCCACTCTGTCACCCAAGTTTAAATGTCAAGCCCACATTAGCTTGTGAGGCATGGATACAACTGGTTATCTGACAGCCGGGGTACACGCAGACACACAACAACAATGTTCACGACACATTTCATTTCGCCTCATAGCCCCAGACGAAAACACACCATCCATATCAGCTTTTATTAGTCAGATACTAAAAGGGTTTTGCTGTTATGTTTAGTATATGCCAGCTGGAATTCTGTTAAATAAAATTGTATGTGTGTTTGGTTATGGATACACACATATACAAACACACTTGTCCTCAACCTGTCATAGACTGACCACCTGTCATACGGGCACGGCCAGAGGAGGCAGCAAAGCGGAACAACAAGGCACGTACACACATGCATGCAAAACCCGAACACAAACAAGGCCCGGACCCCACAGATCCTCTTTGGCAGACACCATCCTTCACTTTGACATGACGTCTCATAAGTCAGCAGGGGGAGGGGGCGGAGCACGGGACAGGGGAAAGGGGGGAAGGTTAGCGAGAGGAGAACCAGGTAAAAGGTGGAGGAGGCAGAGCAGGAATAGGGGGGAGTGGTGCAGCATGATAACCCAATTTGTTAGTGGTGGATAAATAGAGGTCTGGGAGGTAAATCACCAAGGGGAGAGTAAATGAAATCAGGATGGAGAGAAAGGGAAGGAGGGGAGGAGGAGGCATGGGCTGGAACAAACAACCTGGTCTAATGTAAATAATGCCGAGCATGCTTGTTGGTGAGAGGCTATATTTCAATATCGAGCATATAAAAAGGCTACACAGAGGAATTATAAGTGCCTCAGACTGTACTTTCAAGCCATAAATCACTCTAGTGTAGCTACTGACCTATATTGCCGACAAATATTTGTTGTGTTGGATGTTCTTAGTCAGCAAGGTTTCAGGTGTGAGTTTGATGAATGTATTCTATTATATCTCTCCTGTGTGGACATGGAGGTTTCAGTGGATTTTGTCGCCACCTGTGGACAAAAATGTTTGATATTTTTGTCTGAAACATTTTTATGTAGGGCTGCAGGGCAGCGCAGGGATTAGCGCTGTTGCATCACAATAAGAAGGTCCCCGGTTTGCTTCCTGGTCAGGGCCTTTCTGTGTGGAGTTGACATGTTCGTCCCGTGCATGTGTGGGTCCTCTGGGGGGTAGTCTGGCTTCCTTCTACAACCAAAGACATGCTCTTTAGGTTAATTGAGCACTCTAAATTGGCCGTAGGTGTGAGTGTGAGAATGGCTGGTTGTCTGTCTCTACACTGTGTTCAAAATTATTATGCAAATTATATTTTTCTCTGATTTCCCAAAATAGTCAATGCAAATGACAGCACAATTTTCAAGTCATCAACCATTAGAGCATAATTGAAATCTTATTAAACAAACCGCCCAGTGACAACTAATTTTTTCAAAAATAAAAAACTCAAAATGCACTGTTTCAAATAAATATGCACAACAGAGTTTCACAAATGGTCATTTTTGATTAGGAGGTCATATTTACTGAAATCAAAAGCTATTTCAATCAAAAACATCTTAGCAGGCCAAGTCACATGTTAACATAGGAGCCCTTCTTTGATATCACCTTCATAATTCTTGCATCCATTGAACTTGTGAGTTTTTGGAGAGTTCCTCCTTGAATTTCTTTGCAAATGTCAGACTATCCTCCCAGAGCTGCTGTTTTGATGTGAACTGCCTCCTACCCTCATAGATCTTTAGCTTGAGGATGCTCCAAAGGTTCTCAGTAGGGTTGAGGTCAGGGGAGGATGGGGGCCACAACACGAGTTTTATGCCCATAGCAGCCAATGACACAGAGGAATTCTTTGCAGCATGAGATGGTGCATTGTTATGCATTAGGATGAATTTGCTACAGAAGGCACGGTTCTTCTTTTTGTACCATGGAAGAAAGTGGTCAGTCAGAAACTCTATATAATTTGCTGAGGTCATTTTCACACCTTCAGGGACCCTAAAGAGGCCTACCAGCTCTCTCCATGATTCCGTCCCAAGACATGACTCCGCCCCCTCCTTGCTGACATCGCAGCCTTGTTGGGACATGGTAGCCATCCACCAACCATCCATTTCTCCTCTATCGCGACCATCCAGGGTCGCACGGTACAGGACTGTTTGAAAATGAGTCTTCATGTATTTCTGGGCCCACTGCAACCGTTTCTGCTTGTGAGCATTGGTTAGGGGGGGCTGAATAGTAGGTTTATACATGACTGCAAGCCTCTGGAGGATCCTACACCTTGGTTGGTGGGACTCCAGAGGCACCAGCAGCTTCAAATACCTGTTTGCTGCTTTGTAATGACATTTTAGCAGCTGCTCTCTTAATCAGGTGAATTTGTCTGTCAGAAACCTTCCTCATTATGTCTTTTTCTGCACAAACCCATCTGTGCTCTGAATCAGCCACAGATTTCTTCACAGTACGATGATCACACTTAAGTTCTCATGAAACATCTAATGTTTTCATTCCTTGTCCAAAGCATTGCACTATTTGACGCTTTTTAGCAGCAGAGAGATCTTTTTTCTTTCCCATATTGCTGAAACCTGTGGCCTGCTTAATAATGTGGAACGTCCTTTTTAAATAGTTTTCTTTAATTGGGCTCACCTGGCAAACTAATGATCACAGGTGTCTGAGATTGATTTCAGTGATCCAATACTAAAATCCAATTTGCATAATAATTTGGAATGCAGTGTATATTACTGTGAAAAAGTTGATGAAAAAGCCAGTCTTTCTCCCCACGGTCTTGTTGTTTTTTTAAAGTTATAGAGAGTTAATGAGATATAAAAACCAATAGATAAAGACTTGAGGAGCTTTAACAGAAAACTCTATTATTCCTGAACCTTATTCCTCAGCTTAAAGACTGCTTCATGTATTTTGTCCTACAAGTCATGTAAATGCACAGCCTTATTCTTACACTCATTAAAGAATCAATATTAAAAACAGGAGGATCTTGATAATGTCACTCATTTAACTCCAACATTGTGCGCCTCCAAATTAGGCGCCCCTGAAAAACCGCTGCTCAGCACTTTGCACTTTGTTCCTTGTTCACTGGAGTTGCTTGCCAAAAATCTTTATGCAGAGCACTTTGTTGTGTTGAATTTGCATCAAAATAACAGCCCATAAGGGGATCCACTGCTGAATTAAAAAGGGACAATGAATTACCTCCAACTGATCTGCCTCAAAGGAAAGGGGGGGATGTATCGAGCTTCTCGCCCTCTCTCGCTGCGTTTCATCTTTCAAACACAAATCCCAGCGCATGACAGGAAATTATAAACATCCATTCAACCTGCGTTTGACATTTCATACAACACTGTTGATCTTTGGTAAATACCAGGTTGTTACAGCTCTCGCAAGTCTGGGATTCAAAAAGGGTGGGGGGGGGGGTGTAAACAGCCCTGCAGTGATCCCAAGCATCAATTTGTGATGTTACAGTGGTATATGTATACCCTGTAATCTTATCCCTGGCTCTACTTTTGCTCTGTGTTTGGCATTTTTTCCTCCTCTGTTTTAATGTTGTCTGTCCACTTGTTAAGAACACATGCCAAAACTCAGAGATTATCCCAAAATAATCCATATCACTGCTTATCCAGGGTATTTGCATTTTTTTTCTTCAACATGGTGCTGCAGTGAAAGACTAACATTCAGATAAGTGTCAAAAGTATCTAACAGCACCTAGTATGTAAATTTGTTAAATCTGTTTAAGACCCTCAAAGGGTAAATTTTCCTTGCACTATTAGTGGCGATGTCGGCTTCAATTTTCCTTTTTATATTTTGGCACAAGTTGCTTATCTGGACTTTTCAACTGAATGAGGCTTAAGATAATTAAGTCAGATATTTTGATTAGGTATAGGACAGCGGTTTTCAAAGTGTGAGGTGGGCCTCCCCTGGGGGGCGCCACAGAACTTCAGGGGAGGGGTGGAACCATAAACCAGGAAAAAACAAAGTGATTTGCTTTGCTAACTTCTGCTGTGCATGGAGCAAAATGAAAAGACTTATAGTATTGTGATTATTTGTGGTTCTTTGATGTCTTTATTTTAAATATTATTCCCCCAGAAAACCTTAAAAAAGGGAAACTTTTTTGTCCCTTTATACCATTTTTTGACACTTCTCATCCATTCAAGCTACCTTTGGTCATTAATTACTACTTTTTTCCAACGTTTTGCCCTTTTTAACCTGTTTTTTGCCACTTTTTTGACCATTTAAGCATCCCTTTGTCATTAAATACCATTTTATTCCTACTTTTTGCCCATTTTTGCCACTCTTGACTACTTTTGATGTATTTTTTTTACACTTTTTTTTTTTTTTTTTTTTTACCTGTTTTTGCCATCTTTTGACCATTTTTTTGGCACCTGTTACTCTTTTTTTTTTTGGTCACTTCTCACCCATCTTTTTTCTTTTTTTTTAATCCCCATTTTTTAGGTATTTTTCAACAGTTTGGCTCTTTGGTTGAGTAACGCTGCTTTAAGGATTATCAGAGCAGAATAATCAGGTAGTATTGGCAAAAAATGTATTACTTAAACCAAATAACTGATAACCTGGTTAAGACAGATGTTTAAGAACACTGGCAGACCAAAAGATCAAAGATATGAAAATGTTAATATTATTCAAAATTAGAAATAAATGTGTGAAAATATGGTTACGTTTTTTTTTTTTTTTTTTTTTTTTTTTTAGTCTGAATCTTTATGTGGGTGGGGGTCCACCGAATGAATAATTTTCTCTCAGGGGAGGCTCACTCTCACACACTTTGAAAACCCCTGGTAAAGAATAAAAAACACTTGCAAAGATTTGTAGTGTGAATGTGCGGGTCACAACGTGTCCACAAGAGCATTTTGGAGTTGTTGGATTTGATGAGTTTGATGAGGGAAAGCCGGAAATACCATATGTCTCCGTAGCGTTAGCTGAGTAGCTCGCATCTCAGCCCTGCTGATCTAATAACAGTTTGCACCAACAACTAAAGGTAATGAACCTACTCCTAAGACTATAGGGATTATGGCAATGGGCGAATTTGCCATAATGTTGAAGTATCCCTTTAAATGTGAAAGTGTCATAACCTTCTTTTCTTTCTAGTTGCATGCAACCCACATAATTCTAACTTCTGTGTTGGTCTAAAAAACATGTCAGCCCTGCAGCACGCTACATAGCTATGCAGACTGAAGTTTCCCCACACAGCTGAGTCAAAGACAAGGGTGTAGCTCTAGTCTTCTTCATGTGTTCTTTGTTTGTGTAATGGTAGTTAGCAAACAGTTAAAAATCGTATTGCCTTCTGGATTGGGGTGTATCCATACGACTGCATGCACCACAGCTGGGATGTCCAAACCCTGATGGATCAGGACGAATACGTCTACTGTTTCAGGCGTACTGGTTACAAAACAAAGTTTTATGTTGCGTCCTCACTGTTAAACAGTATAACTCTCTTGCTTTCTCTCTGACCCTCCTCTTCACACAGAAGCTCTGTGATCTGCATTGAAGGGCCCGATGAGACCCTCTGTCTGCACTCGGTTCACCTGATGAGCTTCCAAACAAACAAATAGCTTGTATCCTCCGTGGCCTCTCCCCTCCACTGCTGGGATGCTTTAACCTCAATATTTGGAATCTTTAATGGGGAACACTGCATAGGCTTTGTTTAGCAAACACTACCTGACAGGAAATATTATGTCCAGGCAAACAGGAGCTCTACCTGATATTGTGAACCCTGATTTTTCAGAAAACCCAAAGGCCAAACACATAAAGTCCGTGCATGCTCTGCATGAGTTTGTTCTGCACAGCTATGGCTATTGAAAGTGCCAGGGTCTTGATTTATCACTGTAAAAAACCTTAGAATTAATCCGTCAGAAAGATGATCAATGATCACGGCACAGAGCTCCTAATCAAACAGACTTTTTAAAGTGATCTGTAATGGAGGAAAGAATTAAAATATCATTAACGAGGAAATGGTAGCTCCTATTTAAGTGAATGATAAAATGTACTGTTCTTATGAATGCAAGTTTTGTTCATAAAAGAGTTTTCTGCAAATGGACTGCAAAGATAGTAGAACAATTTGGGAAATTTGTATACATATACGCATGTTGTGATTTTAACAGACAGGACTCCAAGGAACAACCAGAGGATGTGAGTTTCTGGCTTGGAGAACTGAGCATTTCACCTCTACTTTTTTTTGCAGATGATGTGGTTCAGTTGGTTTCCTCAGCTGAGGGCCTCCAGTGGACTCTGAGGCTAAGTTTTAATACCAAGACGCAGTGGATTCCCTCCAGGTGCTGGGTAAGTCTGCCTAAAGGAAAGGAGTTCAAGTATCTTGGGGTCTTGTGAACAACCCAAAGATCCTTACCCTACCAACCCTACTGTGCCCCATGTGAAAAAGTATTTGCCCTCTAAGTCTCACATGTATGACAGTCTGTTTCTTGTTGTTGAATCATGAACACTTAACTGAGTCAAGTGAAGCCTGCAGGTCTTTAGATGTTGTTCTGGGTTCTTATGAGACCTCCTCGAGATGCGCTCTTGGAGTTTCTTTGGTAGTCCAGTCATGCCTGGGAAGGGTCACCACTGTTCCAAGTTTTCTTCATTTGTGGGTAATAACTCTCATGGTGGTTCACTGTGGTCCCAAAGCCTTGGAAATGTCTAAGTGACCATTTCAGACTAATAGATGTCAAAGACGTTGTTTCTCATCTTGAATTTCTGTAGATGGTGCCATGATGTGCTGGTTTTTGAGATCTTTTAGACTTCTTCACTTTGTCAGGCAGGTTCTGTTTAACCCTTAGAGGTCCACAGGCTAGTCTGCCATTTTGTTAACACTTTTCTTTTGACAATATAAACCACTCAGAAAATGTATAACATTCATGTTTGGTATCATTTTTTCTGCACTACCTCAGCATTATGAAATAAAAACTAGATTTTTAAAGTGTAAATAACTTAATATGATATAGGACCTCCAACCTTTGATTTCATGTGTCATGTGACAAAAGTAGTGGATGATGAAATCACACTGGCGTGATCATGGCCCCCCTAAGGGTTAAGGGATTTCAGGATTCAACAGGTCTAGCAGTAATAAAAATGTGATTTAGTTTTTCTCGGGTCATCTTTTGCTAATATTAAAACTTGTTTTAATATTAAAACAACAACACAAACGGGTCATACTGAAGATTTTTCTCATTTACAGTATGCCTTTATCTCTAACCTTTCAAGCTGCAGCATTTGAAATCTTGATATCAAAATCGAATATTTTCTTGAAAAAACTCTGGTGCCCATAGAGTTAAAAGGGTAAAATATGTCCTCTTTAAGTTTGACAAACATGCAAGCAGACAGAAATCAGGATTAGGTGAGTACTTTTTCACACATCATGGTAGTTTTAGTGTTCTGCTTTGCCAAGCCAACTTTCTCGAAGAAAGCCTGTGCATGATGAACCTGTCACACAGTCCACCTCCTTAGTTTTCATAAGTCAAGTGTTACGAGATAACTTCTATTTTGGTTCGGCAAAGTAGGATTTAAAATGGATTGATAAACAACTCAACAGTGGGAGATCAGTGAAAAGTTTAACATTCAATATTTGACTCCAGGCACAAAAAACAAGTTGCAAGTTAATGTTGGTTTCTTTTTGTTCTTTTTATTTTATTTTATTTTTTTTATTTAGTGATGCAAGACAATACAATTAATAAAAGAATAGTGAAAGACAAGATACAAACGTAAAAAAATACTAAAAAAGGACAAAAAAGAAGCGCAAATACTTGAAGCTGCTAAGACAACACAAAACAGACCTGGGAGGGGGACTAACAACATACTGTGGCATTTAGAGTTGAAGGTTTGAAGAGCTGTGTCTGTATATGACTGTGTGTGTGTGGGTGTGTGTGTGTGTGTGCCAGGAGTGTATAGGAGAGTATATGGAATGCATGCATGTGCTTTGGTGCATAGGGGGAGCAGCAAAGTGTTAATGATTTTACAGATATCTGTGGGAGAAAAATATATCTCTGTTCCTATGTAGATATGTCTAGATGTGTTTATGTTTGAGAGATGAGTGAAATGTGTCTCATGGGTGTCATATCTTCGCATTATATGTGAGCTTGTAAATGTTGCAAAAACAAAAAAAAAAGTAATAAATAAATAAATAAAATATTTTTAAAAAGGAAGGGGTGGTCAGATGGGGCAAAAGAAATAGAATAAATTAATTGAAAAAACATAAGGAGAGGGAATAAAGAACAGAAGAATGTCATGTCTTTTTTCCTTCTTCTTGTAGTAATGTGAGGTGGAGGCATGCCTTCATCAGTTGCCCACAGACCCTGTGTGTGTGTGTGTGTGTGTGTGTGTGTGGGGGGGGGGGGGCAGTCGCCCCCCCCTCATGGACCAATTGTTGAAAAACACATGCTAAAGTGCCCTCTTTAGAGCCAAAACACACAAAAGTGTCCTCTTGGGAGCCAAAACGCATGCTAAAGTGCCCTCCTGGTTGACAAAACACACTAAACTGCTCCCTTGGCTGGTTAAAACATGAAAACTGCCTACCTGGGTGGCAAAAAGGAGTGTTTAAGTACCCTCCTCATTGGTAAAACACACTAAACTGCCCTCTTGGGTAAAGAAAACACACTAAACTCCAGAAGACCATTAGGACCAAGAAATACTATGAAACACTGCTTTTGCAGTGACTTTTATGTTGGGCCCTTTTTTGATCTATATTGAGCCAGAACTATATCTCACAGAACCAGTTTGGATTCCTTGGTGCTAATATGGTGTTAAAATGCACTAGAATACAGGAAATGGCATCTACTTTTGTTATCCCCTTTTCAAAGTCTTTTTCTGTATTGAGTTTATGGAGGGCACGATGAGATTGTAAGAGAAAGAAAAGAAATAAGAAAATAAAAATAAAAGTAGTTGTAATAAGAGGATGGGGTTGTTGGGTACAGTGGGGTTGTTAACAGTTAGATGTATGTTGGTGTGTAAAGAGAAAGTCATGGTGGAGGTAATTGTAATAATAATAGTACTTAGAATAAGGGGATAATTACTGAAATGTAATATACATATTAGTGTAAATAATTTGAAATATTATGTTGTTTGGAGTATGAGGAGTTAATATGTGTGATAGTATTAGAGTGTATCTTTGAGCAGTGTCAGGAAAGTAGAACAGGCAAAAACAAATAACTAAATTAGTAAATGAATAAGTATCCTAATGTTGGTTTCTTGATAAATGACGTTTTTGTATGCCATTATTAAAATATAAAAGACATTTTCTCTCATTAGAAGGAGGCAGAAGAGACTGGATGGCATTTTGGCAGCAACTTCTGACATACTGAAAAAAAAGGAGGTATCGACTTCTCTGTGTGCGTGTGCTGCTGGGTGCTAGAGTGTCCCCCTTAGGGAACAAGTGACTTTGCGTCCCTCTGCTGCAGTTTAGACGAGAGGAGATGGAGTGAACTGGCACGAGGTCAGGAGGGCGCTCCCTGTGGCTTTCACCGCTCGGCACAGCGTGGAGGGGTATAACTTTGTGTTGTGTTGTTTTCAGAAGAATGTCTGGGGGATTACAGGGTTCACTAAAAGGACACAATGTGGTACCAGGATGTGGTTGTGTGATTGGCGGGGGTCCTGGCAAGAGAGTAAGTGATAGTACAAGGTGGTTCATGGCGGGGCAGAGAATAATGCTGCGGTGGGACTTATCAGGGTTCACTTGGTTTTCAGCACTTACAGTTCACTGAGAAAGGCCAGGAGACACAAACAAGCACAGAGGCATGGATACACTAATGACACACATCGAGGTGTTGTTTGGATTTACAGATGTCAAAATAACAACAGCATGCAGGCAGTCAAAAAAGCAGAAACAAGCAGGGACAACAGAATGCTTCCTGGCCTTTTTAAATCCAGCCTGCACATGCACATGTGGCCATTTAAATCTGCATACTGTAATTATTACAGCAAAGAGAGAGAGAGTATTGAGCTGCATTTGAAAACATGAGAATAACTGAATAATGAGCTGTGCAGAGGTAAAGTCAACACTACTGAAGTCCAGTCAAAATAAATAAAACAAGTTTGTTCTGCAGGACCTTGGACAGGTGGTGCTGATGGATAGACTACTCATGTCCCTGTGACTGTTAGTCCAGTATAAGATGACTTAATACCCTAACAGATACTAAACCCATGATTATTTAAAGAGACAATATCATTATATTTGTAAAAGTGCCATAAACTCAGTGACCACTTTATTAGGTATACCTGCTCACTATCACAAATATCTAATCAGCCAGTCACATGACAACAGCCACTGCATTTATGCATGTGGACATAGTCCTATATTTTTGTTATGGAAAGGACCATTACAAAACAGTCATAAAGTGTAAATTTAAATCACTGTATATTGTGTCTGAGGTCAACAAAAATTCCCACAATGCAATGGAAATTACAGTATTTTACTGTAATTAGGATACACAGCATGATACTGGGGGAAAGTTATAAAATGAGATGATTTTGCTACAGAAGGCACGGTTCTTCTTTTTGTACCATGGAAGAAAGTGGTCATTCAGAAACTACATACTCTGCTGAGGTTATGTTCACACCTACAGGACCCTAAGGGGCCTTCCAGCTCTACCCTCATGAATCCAGCCCAGAACATGACTCCGCCCCTCCTTGCTGACATCACAGCCTTGTTGGGACATGGTGGCCATCCACCAACCATCCACTACTCCTCCATCTGAACCATCCAGGGTTGCACAGCACTCATCAGTAAAAAAGACTGTTTGAAAATGAGTCTTCATGTATTTCTGGGCCCACTGCAACCGTTTCTGCTTGTGAGCATTGGCTAGGGTTGGCTGAATAGTAGGTTTATACACGACTGCAAGCCTCTGGAGGATCCTACACCTTGAGGTTGGTGGGACTCCAGAGGTACCAGCTGCTTCAAATACCTGTTTGCTGCTTTTTGTAATGACATTTTAGCAGCTGCTCTCTTAATCCCATGAAATTGTCAATCAAAAACCATCCTCACTATGCCTTTATCTGCATGAACCCATCTGTGCTCTGAATCAGCCACAAATGTCTTCACAGTACGATGATCACGATTAATTTTTTATGAAATATTCTCATGAAAATATATTCATGTTTTCATACCTTGTCCAAGGCATTACACTATTTGACACTTTTTGGCAGCAGAGAGATCCTTTTTTTCCCATATTGCTTGAAACCTGTGGCCTGCTTAATAATGTGGAACAGTGCATTTGATGTTTTTAATTAAAAAAAAAAAAAAATCATGGTTATCATAATGAAGTTTGTTCAAAAACATTTAAATTATGCTCTAACTGCCGATGACTTGAAAAATATTCTGTCATTTGCATTAATATTTAGGAAAAGAAGAAAATATGTTCGCATAATAATGTGGAAAGCGGTGTAGAAAGAATATAATGTTTCCAGCGGACCTAGAATTAGGTAAAATATAAATCAGCAATTTTCACCCTCCACAAGGTTTGTCTTGGACTTCATACATCGTTGCATACTAACTATGGGAAGCTCTCACTCTAACCAGAAGAAATGCACAGAAGGTTAAGATTCAAATCAATGCTATCTCAGCTCAAGCTCCCTGAGCAATAATGGGGGATTAATGGGAAAAACATAGAGACATAAAAAAAAAAAGAAAAAAGAAAATAGGGAAGTTTGATGGATGAAATGTTGCTGTACCTGCGAGCTATTGTGAGTAGGAGTGGTCAAGCTACATTGAGCAATCATTCAACAGGAGCACATCTATGAAATCAGAGCCTGCAGGTTATAGGAAAATACCCATGTAGTGTTGAGGTTAAGCCACACTGGTGAATGTTAATGCTGCAGTGCTTCTGGCTGATATTTACATTCATAAGTCAAGTTGTATTTAAGCATTTAGTTGTGAAATGATGGAATAAAGGGATAAAAAGAACAATTATGTGGCAGCGAGCTGAGAGGAGGCCTGATTCAAGCTCCAGATATCATCTCCCTCTGTCACTGGGGTTCAACCTTATTGCCTATTCCTCACTTGCTGGGAGATATTATCAAAACTGAATCATCCCCTCTCTTTATAGATGGTTCCTGTTCTGTCCTGAGACCTGTATTTCTTTGCAGTTTGATACCATCGCGCTCAATATTTTATGACTTCAAAGACTTACGGGGATGAATTTCTCAGAGTCCCAATGGTGTTTCATATCTGTGTGTTTCCCCCAGCTGAGTTTTAGCGACAAGACACTTTAAGCTTTTAGTCTTAAAGGCGTATCGTCTCACAGCAGAGTTGGGGCATGGCGAGGATGGGGCGGTGAAAGTTCACAGCTGTTTATTTTTTTGTCAGGGTCAAGGTGAAGGGCTTCGTAGATTTGTATAAGTGATTTCACATGTTTTCTGATGTGGTGGAGGCTGTGAGTGCATGAGGATGCAGCTCCCCAAAGGGATGCCACGGGCCATTTGCTCTGACCCTTCCTGTATGCACAAGCAAACAAACAGCCGCAAACAGATGACACAGCAAATAGCCTCCAATTCCCACTGAAACGCTACAGTGCCACATTATAAAGGCAGCACCAAATGATGCTGAAAGCCCCCCCAAAAATAAGTGAATTAAAATGTACAGCACATAAGCTTGTGCATTCTTCTATCTGGTGTTTTTGCCCTTCATTTAAAGACCCTGTAAAGTGAAATCAAAAGTTTTTGTCTTAACACTCTAGATATATTGGGATATGGTTGCTGTAAACATGTGAAAACACTGAGATCTACATGGGACTGAATTTTGGATTTAGACTTTTAGAAAGTTCTTCACCTCTTTCCTGGCTGGGTTTAATTTGGGCGGAGCCAAAATGTGAGCTCGCAATGTCACGAGCCCTCAGTGGGGAATGACCCCGCCCTTCTAACACTACAATATAAAATCACAGAGCAGTTCATCTCAGTACAGTCTGTTGTTAGCTGATGTTACTGTCTTTATTGAAAGTTAACAGTCAGTTAATAGCTGTTCAGGTCTTTAAAGGTTTCCAAAAATCAGTGCATACCTTTACAACCATGTCTTGTCTACAATTATATATATTTTTTAACCACTTTGAACTATTTTAAGTTTGAACATTACTTCAGCTCCACATTAAAACTGGTTTCAACCCACAAATGAGAATACTTCTTGTCATGCACAAATTTCAAGTTTGGTATCAACTTTCACTTCTACCCTGTTCCCTGACAATGAACAAATTCATTCTTTTTTTTTTTTTTTTTTTTTTGCTTCTGAATTATTTTTTACTTTGATGTGTATTTCTGCTCTCTGTAATTCCACAAATCTGTAAATCTGAGTAGTTTTCGCTATAAGAATAATGAGTTTGTGCGTAGATATCCAGCCTTATGTGTGGTCTGAATTGCTCTCTTTAGCAGAATATGCAGTGAATGTATACACATTTTTAATTACTGCCTCAAACTTCTGCAGAGTCATTTAGATAATTTGAAAAACTGGTGAACAGTAAAGAATGTAAAGAGGTTGTTTATTTAACACCTGCTTTGCTATGTTAACACTGCAATGCTTCTTGGAAATGTATTTTGTATATTTAATCACTGTAATCACTATCACAACCAGCTGACAACGTTTTATCCCTCTGTTTTTGTTTTTCTTCTTATGTCACATTTAATCAAAGTTTTTCTTGTGAAATCTCATCACAACTGTAAAATCATTGCAAACAGCAGATGTGTGGACTTGCAGTCTGACTGAATTGCCTATTGTGAGCATTCAGAGGATTTAAACTTTAAAAAAATGCTTGGAACTATCCTTTTGTCTGCAATCTCCTGCATTTTTAATATCAGTTAAGATTTGAAAACCATCTAGTGTGTACTCAGGTTAAGTGAGAGGAAGCATAGAGGAAATAAAAGGCACAGCAGAAAGGGAATGAGGGGCGTATGAAGCAGTGGTCGATAATACATTCACATCATATAAATACAACAATCTTAATACTTCAGAAAAGGCCTTTTCCAATGTGAGAGTAGTTATAATAAAACTCTTGAACCAGACCAGCATTTGAACTACTGATAGATCCAGTAATCTTTCCTATCCAGCCTTTATCTAAGGGGCAGAATCCTTCATAACCCGAACCCTAACAATAACCTTAAAGTTAGGTAAAAGAAGAGGATAATAAAGAGTGAACAGTAGTCTGACTGAAGCTGGTGGTTATAACTGTGACATTCAGTACTGTGCATAAATCATTTCAAGGTAGTAACCAGAAGACTTTTTATTCCCTGTATGTTGGTTTCTCTCTTAACAATGGTAAATCTTGACTGGTGCATTATTTCCCAAGGGGGTGCAATTTCTTACAAATGGACGAATGGAATTATAATATAAATAGTTTTAGAGGATTTTGGAGGCTTTTGCCAGGACAGCTGAAGAGGGACAGGAAATACAGGGAGACAGTGGCTTCATTTCCATTACCCTTAAAAATGCTCAAAATCTAAATAGCGCAATAAAAACCTGGTTATGGAAACACCGCTCAAATAACGTATGGACAGAAGTGGAAACTAGACTTTTCTTAGCATCATCATACCCTTATATGTTGCTTTTGCCATACATATGGACTTTGCCTCTGCACTATCATCCCTTGCATTCGTCTTTTGTTCAAAATTATCAAGGCATCCGCTGTGGATGTAATCATAACCGTACCAACATGCTGTTGCGTGTTGGTTTTGAGCATCCAGCTTCCTTGCAGCGGATGCACGTGAGATGAGAATTGCAAGGCTCATGCTCAAAACTCCCTTCAATGGAAACACATTCAAAGCGCAACTGTACTTAGTTGAAATTTAAGAAATATCGCATTTATTTTGTGAAAAACCGTCATGAAAACTCAGCTAGTGTGGGAGTAGATATGCACCAAGCAGTGCCAGGAATGAGATCTGATTCCATGACCAGTGTGTTGATGACTGTAGCCTCAGTATATGGATGCCTGCTCTACCAACTGGGCTACCCTGGCACCCATGGAAATAACTGTAACTTAAGTCTTATACTTGTGCCCAAAGAAAGGTAGAGTTCAGTGATGAAAACCCTACACCTAATTATGCCCTTTGTATTGCCCCCCACAAGTTAGGCCCCGCCCACAAGGAGATGAATTCAGGAGTTTACACAAAAGTTTTTTGTCGTATCGGCGTTTTATCCACATGGAAACGGTGTTTTGGGTGACTGTAAACAATAATTTTTGAAAACAGGTCCAAGAGTGCACAAATCCATAAACGACTACCGTTTCGTCTCTGTGTAGATGGCTATCCGCATCTTTCTTGAAACGATTACGTCACACATAGTGTAGCTCTCTTTAGACACCTGCGCGGGTCCGACCAAAACAACAATGGTGGATTACAGGCTTGCATTCATGCTGCAGATGCTGCTGAGCTTGTTATGGCTTTTACAGCAAAATCTGATGCTTCTTTACATGAAGCAGGAGATCATGTAAAATCACAGACTAGAGTCAGCAACTGCTAAAACGCATGGTGTGTACAAGTCACCATCGCTCTGGTGATTCCATAGCTGAAGAGTTCTGAACTTCCACTGGCATTAATGTAAGCACAGAAACATTGCGGCAGGAGCTACATGGCATAGGTTTCCATGGCCGTGCATGCAAGCCTCACATCACCAAATCCAATGCCAAGCTGTTTTAAAACACATAGGTACTGGACTGTGGAGCAGTGGAAGTGGTTAACAGTTAAGTCATTCCTACCCTTCCTAGTTTCAGTCTAGTTTTAGTCATCAAAAACTCAAAAACAGTTTAGTCTAACTTGAGTCCAAAAAAAGTCCCCAACATTTTGATCTTAACTTTCAGTCCAAGCATTTACTCTCTTGCCTGAATCTGGTACCAAATAATGATAATGTGTTCTCTGCACTCTGCCAAACCTGGGGTCCCTGCTTTCTACAGCTGAGAAGCAGAATAGCTACAGATGCATTGTATTTTGACATATTTACCCATATTGAAGAAATATCTCAGATTTTGAATGTCTGGCGAAAGCGTAATAACATTTTAGTCTAGTTTTAGTCAGCTTGACAAAAACTAAACTTACTTTTAGTCAGTTTTAGTCATCAAAGATCTACTTTTGGTTAGTATTAGTCTAGTCTTTCCCATGGATAAAAGGCTGGCGATGAACATTTTTAGTGATAGTTTTAGTCGACGAAAACAACACTAACTGTGAGGTTTAGTGGAGGAGGGATAATAGGATGGGGTTGTTCTTCAGGGCTTGAACTAGGCCCCTTAACTCCAGTGAAGGGCATGTTTTTCAACAATGCGCTGCTTCCAAACTTGTGGCAACAGTTTAGGAAAGGCCCTTTTCTATCTAACATGCCTGTCCCTCAGTGCACAAAGCAAGGACTGTAATTACATGGTTTGAAGTGTTCAGTGTGGGAGAACTTGACAGGCCCACACAGAGCCCTAACCTCAACCCCAGAATGAATTGGCTTAGATTCCCAGAATAGCACTCCAAAATCCTGTGGAAAGCCTTTCAAGAAGAGTGGGGGCTGTTGCAGCTACAAGAGGAAGGCCATATTGAAGTACTTGCATCTGAATACAATGTCATTACAGTCCCTGTTGTTGTAATGGCATTTTAGCATCTGCTCTCTTAATCTGATGAATTTGTCCGTCAGAAACCTTCCTCATTATGCCTTTATCTGCACGAACCCGTCTGTGCTCTGAATCAGCCACAAATTTCTTTACAGTACGATGATCATGCTTAATTTTACCTGAAATTTTGAATGTTTTCATTCCTTGTCCAAGGCATTACACTATTTGACACTTTTCAGCAGAGAGATCCTTTTTTTCCCCATATTGCTGAAACCTGTGGCCTGTAATAATGTGGAACATGTGGAAAAGTGCATTTTGCGGTTTTTATTTAAAAAAAAAAATAGTTGTCATTATGAAGTTTGTTTTAAAAACATTTGAATTATACTCTAACTGTTGATGACTTGAAAAATATTATGACTGTCATTTGCATTGATATTTAGAAAATCAGAGAAAAGCGTTGTTTGCATAATAATGTGGAACGCGGTGTATAGTAAGCAGACGACTGACATCACACGGGGTCATGTCATCACACTGCTTGTGGACTGCCCTGTCGCTGCTCACAGATGCACCATCAGTCTCAACCACGGTTTCATTAGGCAACTGACATCATGTCAGCGGGTGGATATTCCTCTATTCCTCCCGGCATTGTGAGTATTCTCACTATAGCTCGCTCTCTTTCTCTCTGTTACGTTCCGACCATAACCACTTCTTCCGTGTCCTCGTCTCCTCAACCAGGGATTGCGTCTTTCAAACTCTCTCTCTCCAAAACTTTGAATAGTTTATCTATTTTTTTTTTTTTTTTTGAATAAATAAATAAATAAACTTTGAATAGAAACACACCCACAAATGCGGCTGGGATTGAAGTTACTCATGTCCGCCATCTCCTGGTGTAAAGTAGTAACAACATTAGGCACCATATTTGCAGCTATAGCCTGTTTAATTCAGCAATGTTGCTTGTTGCAATTTTGCGACTTTGGTGCTTAAAGAGTTAAGAGAGATGACCAAGAATCTGATGGTCGCTCTGAGCCCCAGGGATTCTGTGTGGAGATGGGATAAAGTTCCAGAAGGGCAACCATCACTTCATCCCTCCATTGATCTGGGATTTATGGCAGAGTGGCTAGACGGAAGTTTTTCCTCAGTGCAAAACACACAAAGGCCCACTTGGCTTTCTCTAAAATCGCCTGTGATCTCTATTTCCAGATAAAAGGTATTCCAGGTAACACAGCGCTGCTTCAAACTTCATCTTCAAAAGTATCCTGATTTTCTTAGAGCTTATTTTTGTGTCCACCCCATGTGTTTTCAGATGTGTGTTGTTGTTCAAACATTTCGAGTATAAAAAGAAATCCCTCTTGACAATAGACTTTCTTTTCCCTGATTAGCTAAATAAGCCTGATGGGAAAAGGCTTAAGCAGCTATATTTGGGTGAATTAAAGGAGAGATCTCCTTTGAGACAATTATTTGTACCTGGAAGTTTAATGCATTCTTTATTTGGAAATAACAAGCTTAAAAAGGTACGACTATTATAGAAGAACCAGAATATACACAGGAGTAAACAAGAGCTGTGGTTATTAGAGATAATGATGTGCTTCTCCTTCCAGGTGCCAAGAATTATCTTCCGGCTTCTTTCCTCAAACTACCTCCTGACTATCTGCGGTGGTGAACATGTGTGACTCTGCATCTGTATTAAAAGTGAAGAAGCAGGAGAGATTTGGAAGGGAAACCACGTACAAACACAACAGGGAGAAAATAGAGAAACTGTATATAAAGCAGGGCGGAGGATTATCAGCCAGCCAACCAGGTGGAAACCAGCTGTGGGGCGAGCTCAGAAAACATTCAAGGAAATCTTCTTCACATCCCAGAAGGCAGGGCAGATTAGACAAATCGCAAGGCTAGGAGAAAGCATTAGTCATATCCCAGAGTGCCCTGCTCTGGAGAGCGGCGTGGCGCTGGAGAGTCAGGTATCATGGCTGAAATGATAACTTCGGGATGAATAAGTGTTTGCCATGTGCACCTGGATCACTCAGCAAGCATCCAGGGGGAAGATGAAAGGACGATTGCAGGCACCGAGACTAAATGGAGATGGAAGCAGAGCAACCAACCTTTCCTGCTTTGCATCTGTGCTGAACTCGAGTTTACCTCTGTAGCTTTTAAAGCTGAATCAAGGTTACTTGAAACGTATGTTGATGACTCGCTATTGTTTCATAGTCATTGCTACAACAGAGCAATGCTACAAATAGAAATAAAGGAAAGAGTAACAGATAGAGGTGGAAGGAAGGAGTGCAGGAGGACTTTGATGGTTGGAACGACATCTGTGTCCCCGATGAGGGTCTTTGAAGAACAAGAGGGAGCCTTGAAATAAACGCATTAATTGTAGACATGGGGGGAAAGTGAAAGCAGAATGATGGAGATGAAGGAGAAGAGAAGCAGATTGTGTTTGTTGGCTCAGAATAACTCCAGCTGAGAGAGATGAAAAGCATCAGAGGTTAAGGAACCTGAATGTAGGGTTGGTGGTGATTGCCTTTGAGTGTTGATGCATCGTGAGATATTTTCATCTGCAGTGACGTTTCTTAGAAGAGTCACTGCAATTATATATTTTTCTTTGTTTTGTGCCATCTCTGATTTAGCAGGTGTTAAAAATGAAGACAATGCAGAAGTGCATTAAACTGCAGTTCGCTGAACATACTAGAGGCTGGCTTTGAAAGCAAAAGTATCATTTTTACAGCAAGTGCACTGTATGATCAAAAGTATGACGACTCTGAGGGTGTTACAAGCTTCAGCAGCTGAGATGGAAGAGACTCTAAGGCCTTGTTTACGCAACGTTTTGTTTCGTTTTCTGTTTTCGTTTCCAAAAAGTTTCACGTTTACCCGGCAGCGTTCTGAAAACAATCTCCGTCTAGAACGCAGGAAACAGAAAAATGCTGCAGTAAGGTGATTTACTGCACAGTAAAACTCTCTCTACAACAAGAACAGTGTTTTTCATGTGCTATTAAGAATATGTAACATTTTTATCATACACGTGTGTACGAGAGTAATTCATCACTAAATCCTCCTCGTCACCATCGTAGCACGGCTGGACACTTTACAGCACATATAAACACAAAGAAGCATTGTAAGACCAGTCTTAACAAAATCCTGTTAAGACTGTTTGATTTTCCAGGGACAAATTTTTCTCCTAAAGTCTCTGATTTCTCGTGGAAAGTGCAGCGCTTCCTGCTTTTAGTGCAGCAAAAGAATGATAGCCTTTTCAGAACAATATTTCTGCTTCCCCTTTTTCAATTTTATCTGCTTCTTGGAAGTGATCAACTATCTTTTTAACCTTAACACGGAAGCTTAAATCCTGTCTCTTCCATCAGCTGTGCATTGATATGTAGCCGGTGGAGGAGGAGACAGGGGAATCTACGGGCTGAAGTTAGTTATTAAAACTTAAAGAAAAAAAAATAAAGTCTAAATCATTTCAGAGAAGCAGATATATAGGAAAATAGAAATATCATTCTGAAAAAAGCGCTCATGTGCAGCGCTGGGCTTTATGAGGAAATCAACGAGAAGTTAAAGGCTGTAGGAGCTGAATTTGTCTGTGGGGAATTAATTATTCTCAGCAGATATCTACGTTATAACAAGACTGATCTAGCAAAGCATTTTCTGTGTTAATATGAGCTGCGAATTTCCTCTGTCTCACTACGATGATGATGACAGTGATTATCATGATGATCAATAAAAAATGTATGCAAAATAATAACATGACTTTATCCCAAGAAACTGGCACTGATAGCCCTTTAAACGAGAATAATGTCTCCTCTTTTCTACATCCAGCTGTCTGTGGCTTGACAAGCTGAATCACAGTAAACTACAACAGACTCGAGTTGCCACGGCTCGCTTCAGAGTGCTGCGACTCTTACGCTTGACAGCTGACTGCGTAGTGCGCATGTACGTTTTCAGAAAGTGTTGTTTTCGCTGTTTACACGGAGACGGGGGCGTTTTGAAAAACTTCCACTCAGGAGCCCGTTTCCAAATTGTTATGTTTTCAGGTGCCAAAACGCTGTTCTCATGTAAACGGACAGCCAAAATGCTACAAAAGTCTTGCGTTTTCACCTGAAAACATTGTCATGTAAACAGGGCCTAAATGTTACAACTGTCACCTCGGTTCTTTACCAGTCAAAGCTTTATGGGAGAGACACAGAGACAGACACTGTTAAAGAAAACTCAAATTAAACCTCAACTACAGTTCTCCAAAAGGCATGTAGGAGACTCCATAGTCAAGTTCTTTCATCTGATCAGACTAAAATGGTGCTTTTTGGCCAACAGACAAGATGCTTTGTTTCACAGATACCAAACACACCATCCCCACTGTGAAGCATAGTGGTGGCAGCATCATGCTGTGGGAATGCTTCTCAGCAGCCAACCATGGAAGGGTTTTTAATATGTGCAAATCTAATTTAACAACCCAAAAGCAGACACAGCCATGCCTGCCCCCTAAAATCTGTGGCATCCCCTTAAGAGGGTCCTGGACCCCAGGCTGTAGAGCATTTATGAGGTCAGGCTCTGATGTTGGCATCAAGGCCGGGCTTGCAATCCTCATGCCAGTTTTTCCCAGAGGTGCTCAGTGAGGTGGAGGTCAGGACTCTGTGCGGGCCAGTCAACTTCTTCCCACCAAACTCATCAAACCATGTATTTATAGTCCTTGCTTTGTGCACTAGGGCACAGGGGCACATTGAAACACCTGAAATCAATAATAAGCAGGTGTGGTCAAATACTGTTGTCCTTAAAATGTAAACCTGGATAGCTCGTCCAAATTTGACTCTTAGGAAAAGCATCAGATTTGCTTTGAAAATAGAAGCGACCAGCAAAAGAATAAAAAAGAAGACAGTGGAACGTGGGGAGAGTTAAGTGGACATAAACCCTCATGCAGTCTGGTTGAATGGAGGTAAAATAGGATCTCCAATCATGCACACTTTGAGAAAAACTCAGGCGACCTTGCATCAAACAAAGAAAGCTAAATCCATCAATACTTCTATGACACTCCTCACTGTTTCTTGATCTATAAGTCACAAAGCCAGAACTGCTATAACAGATGAATGCAACTTGTTCAATCTTTAATTTTTTTTTTTTTTTACCCTAGACACAGTCGATGTTTCATCATGTTTTAGCTTCAATCAGCCTCTGATGAACTACATATATCCTCCTGTAATATATAAATGACAAATCCAGACAATAAAAGAGAAGACATCAGATTCTATTCCAAAGAGAACAAAAGAAATCCAAAAGTGAGACGAGTAGGTGACGATTCTTTATAGGATGAGAGGTGAGGAGAAGCAAGATGTTAAAGGCTTCTTCTAAATCACACGGCAGTTTCTGTCAAACTCTTAAAAGCGTGAAGATTTCTCATTAAGGTCCACAGGCACAGTTACCACTTTGACGGCTTCCCTAACATTACTTCACTTTTATCTGCTTTTTCAACCAGGGTATCAATGATTTATCTGAGACAATCCCTGCATGCTGAAAGCAGTTGAATTCGTAGTATAGAGGGACTAAAAAAGCTGGGAAAAATCCCTGATGCCTCTTCGTTTGGGGACGGTTTCTCTCAGGTGGTTTCTGAGGTGGCCTATCTATAGCGCTGCTACAAACCTGACTGTATAAACACCTCCGTCCTCCATCCGATTTCCTCACACCTTTTCCCCATAAGACGTCCCTCTCAGCTCCCCTGTACCCCTTTTTATTCCACAGGCCCCTGCTAGTTCCCATCCTTTTTACCATAGGCATTACCATACCTTTGATCGCACTCGCCCTACCTTCTCTCGCCTTCATTACCAATGCGTACATCTCCCCCTCTTTTTTCAAAATATCTTTGTCCTAGTCAGCACTTAGGAATGCTCATTTAACAAATGCCTTAGATGGAATTATAACGGTAAAAGGAGATGGCTTTGAAATGGAAATTGTGCGCACGGGAGGCCCCCGCTGTGCGCTCCATTGCTCTCCTGGATCCCGATGACGAACACCCTGGTTTCATTCCACCTGACATCAGAGGCAGGGGCGGGCGCGTGAAGAACAAACATGTCGTGGAGAGAGGCACAGATAAGATAGACAGACCTAGCTGTCCTTAGCTGACAAACAGCTGCTTCCCCTCCTTCTCTTCTTTTATCCACACGCTGCTTTTGCTTTCATCTTCCTCCCGATTTGACACGATGGTATTATTTACCCGTCATTAGAGGCAGGAGAAATTGTGTTCGTCATTAGCTTGATAACACCTCTGCCAGATTAGGTGACAGGCGGGAAGAATTGGTGGTCTGATTGGCAGAGGAAGGAGCCCAGGCAGAGCAGAATGAGAGGTTGTGGCCTAAAGATGGAGGGATGAGAGGAGAATGAGATAGATAGATAGATAGATAGATAGATAGATAGATAGATAGATAGATAGATGAAAGAAAGAAAGAAAGAAAGAAAAGGGTTACAAAAACATTTCCAAGGCTTTTGGATTCCAGTAAACCACACTGAGAGCCATTACCCATAAATGGAGAAAACTGTGAAAAGTGGTGAACCTTCCCAGGAGTGGCTGTCCCACCAAAATGACTCCGCGAGTGCATCTACGACTCATCCAGGAGGTCACAGACACAGAAACGGCTCGTTCTGAGAAGGGCTGAAATAAAGGGGGTTTTAAACGTACAAAATTCCTATACTGGTGTGTTTTTTCAGCAACAAACTTCACAGGCATGTTTTGGGGACCTCTGAGAACAATTTAAGCTTGTCTTAAAGGGGTATAATATGTCTCCTTTAATTCATAGAGGTGTCCTGTCTTGTGTTCAAAGTGAAGCGTCTAATGCCCTCATTTTAACACATTTCCTCAGTCACTTCCTGTTAATGCTCTCCCATACTCGTATTTGATGATGATTTTGGCGATGCGCATCATCATCGATGAGCCAAACACACACGGATCACATTTTCAAACAATGTAAAATTGAGTAAAACTTGTCCAAACGTGGGTGTTTTATTTGATCTTAAACATACTAATGATAAATACTTTCAAAAGGGCAGAAACAGAGAAAAGAAAGCAACAAACTGGCAGGGCAGAACGATCTGTGAGGGGGAGCTCCAGGTGTGAGGCAGGGCTGGTTTTAGCCATTTAGAGGCCCAGGGCAAAGACCAATATGGGGACCCTCCCCCTTTAGCTAAAAGCAATAATAATAAGAGGGACAAAAACAGAACGCATCCCTTTAAGTTAACAGAGTCATAACTACAGTAAACGTCCAAATATGAAATATAAATACCCAAACAGACACCCATGATTCATCGGCTCTTTGAAAAGCTTCTCATAGCTCTAACTAGGCACATTCTGATATTTTAAAGACTTTAGTCCAGGAGGAACTTACATAAATAAATGCTTGTCTGCAACACTTCTGCAGTTTCACAAACACCTGCTTGCACTTGTTTCTGCAAGGCGGCCCAATCAGTTATTAGGTTTAGGGGCCAGAATGCTAGATTACCCAATCTAGATACCCAGATACCCAATACAAACAGAAATAATGTGTTACATATCCTACATAATGCACATCTCTACTCATTTAAAAAGAGATTTTCCAGTATTATTTGTGATGACATACAGCGAACTAGAATCATTCCACATATAAACACCTGCATTTGCAATAAATAATTCATCTAACAATTCCAGAGCAAGAAAATATCAAATGGTTAAAGCTGATTTGGTGATGAACCATTCTGTTTGGAACCTCTTTTATGGTCAAATAATAATTACATACAAGTTTTACAAATAAACTATTTATAGAAAACATATTTCCTCCCTCCTCTTTTTCAGGGTTGTGAGAAAAGTTGCAAGATATGGTTTAGAAAAAGATTAGGGGAAGCAAAGCTAAGCTGAGGCTCCATTATCAGGGTTAGAACTGCCCCCAGCTAGATCGGGCTGTTGCTCTGCCTCTCTCTTCTCATCATCATGGGGTAAGAGAAAAATGGAAACACTAAATCTATATTTTACAACTAAAAGCCATCCATTATTACCTGTTTATCCAACATTATTTTTTAAGAAAATGTTAATAATGTTATTCAATATTAATAAAAAAATGAGTTGGCAAGAATGCAAAAACTATCCTTTTAAAGTTTCAACCCTGTCTCTGTTGCTTCCATGTTTCTGATACACCACACTCTGGAGAATGTGAAGGGTAAAAATGTGTTTTCAACAGATTATGCTTTCACGGTGAAGTTGACCTTTTGGGTTGCAAATGTCAACACTTCATCATTTCATCTGTGTGTCATAGTCACAATGTAATTGGTTGTTATTTATAAATGAAAGTTTCCTAGAAGGATAGGTGACAGGTCAGATTCCCATCAGTTAATCATTGAGTCAAAAGGGGCATTCATTCCAGGTGTTCACGATATTGTGATTACACAAATAGGACCAATGATTTAACTGCTATAAGAATGTATATCCAGTAAGCACATTTCCATCTGCAAGATATTAACATATATGCATGTATGTAAAAACCGGTGCATTCAGAAAGTATTCTGACCCCCTTCACTTTTCCACTTTTATGTTGCAGCCTGATGCTACTACTGAAAGAAACCCTTTATATTCACGTTAATCTACACTTAGTTCCTTGTCATGACAAATAGAAAACAGAATTTGAAGTTTAGCTTGGGTGCATCGATTTGTCTTGACCGTTGCTGAGGTGTTTCTACGCCTTGGTTGAAGTCCGCCAGTGGACCTCCTTTACGTGGAGGTCAGTGCTGATTCTGTCAACTAAAACTATGATTGAAAGTGTTTGAAAAAGACTAGACAAAACTAAAACCAAAAATACATGTTGATGACTAAAACTGACAGAATTACTAAAAGTACACTAAAATCGAATTTAGTCTTCATCAGAACCCATGATATTTCTCCGCTGTGGGTAAATCTGTCAAAAAACAATGCATCTGTATCTATTCTGAGTCTCAGCTGCAGAAAGCAGAGACCCCAGGTTTGGCAGAGTGCATTAGAACACACTACCATGATTTAGTACCAGATTTAGCAAAGAGAATCAATGCATGGACCAGATCCCCCACGACCCCAACGGATAGGCGGTATAGAGAATGGATGGATGGAATAAATGCTTGGACTAAAAGATGAACACTGATAGTGTCCACTGAAGGCCATTTGTTTCAAACCCCATACAGCACTCGTGTTTTGCACTGAGGAAAAGCTACCATCTAGCCACTGTACCTTAAAGCCTAGATATTTGGAGGGCTACCATGATGTTTGTCCTTCTAAAACTTTGTCCCATCTCCACACAGGATCTCTGGAGCTCAGTCAGAGCTAGGGTTAGGTTCTTGGTCATCTCTCTCAAGCTCTTCCTCACCAAATGCTCAGTTTGGCTGGAGGATCAGCTCTTGGAAGAGTCCTGGTTGTGCCAATCTTCTTCCATTTGAGAACTATGGAGACCTTTTTCAGCCTTCCCTGGATCTGAGCCTTGCAACAATTGTGTCCCTTTCAAAACCACCTCCAGTCAATTGAATTTAGCACAGGTGGACTCCAATCAAAGTGTAGAAACATCTCATCAAAGATCCAGAGAGATGGGAGGAATCTGAGCTGAATTTCAAGTGTTTTTGCAAAGAGGCTAAATACTTACAGTGCCGTGTGAAAGTACTTTCTGATTCCTGATTTTTTTTTTTATTTGCATATTTATCACACTTAACTGTTTCAGATCATCAAACCAATGTTTATATCTCACAGAGACAACCCAAAAAAATTTAAAATGCAGAATACAAATAGAATACTATGTGAAAAAGTAAAGCCCCCCCACACCTTTAATTATGAGTTAATTGTGATTAACCACAGTTCTTAGAAAGCTGAGTTCAATTTCACTGGTCACACCCAGGCCTGGTAACCGCCAGATTTGTTGATTGAGGAAATCACAAATAGAAGCTGTCAGACAAAGTGAAGTAGGCTACTAGATCTCAAAAAGAAACACATCACGCCACTATCCAAAGAAATTCAGAAAATGAAGTGCTTGAAATCTATCAGTCTGGAAAAGGTTACAAAGCTATTTCCCAGGCTTTGAGACTCCAGCAAACTATGGCCAGAGCCATTATCCACAAATGATGAAAACTTGGAACAATGGTGAACCTTCCCATGAATGACTGGATGACCAAAGTAACTACAAAAGTGCATCCATGACTCATCCAGGAGGTCCCAAAAGAACCTAGAACGACATCCAAAAAAGCTCAGGCCTCACTGGCCTCAGTTAAGGTCAGAGGTCATGACTCAACTATAAGAAAGACACTGGGCAAAATCATGGGAGAGTTCCAAGGCCAAAACCACTGCTGACAAAAAAGAACACAAAGACTCATATCACATTTGCCAAGAAACATCCTGATGATCCCCAAGACGTTTGGAGAAATATTCTGTGGACTGACAAGACAAAAGTTGAACTTTGTGGAAGGTGTGCGACCCGTGACATCGGGCGTAAAAATAACACAGCATTTGATAAAAAAGAACATCATGCCAATAGTCAAACATGGTGGTGGCAGTGTGATGGTCTGGGGCTGCTTTGCTGCTTCAGGGCCTGGACCACTTGCTGTGATTGATGAAACAATGAATTCTGCTGTCTACCAGAAAATCCTGAAGATGAACGTCCAGCCATCACTATGTGCCCTCAAGCTCAAGTGCTCTTGGGTTATGAGGCAGGACAACGACCTGAAACATACCAGCAAGTCCACCTCTAAAGGGTCAAAAATAAACAAAACTAAGGTGTTGGAGAGGCCAGGTAAAAGTCGGGACTTAAATCCAATTGATTTGCTGTGGTGTGACCTTAAACGGTTAGTTCATGCTGGAAAACCCTCCAATATGGCTGAGTTAGAACAATTCTGTGAAGAAGTGTGGGCCAAAATTCATCCACAGTGATGAGAAAAACTCATCACCAGTTATTGCAAACACCTGATTTCAGTTATTGCTGCCAAGAGTGGCACAACTAGATTCTAGGTTCAGGGGGCAATTACTTTTTCACACAGAGCCAGATAGGTTTGGATTTTTTAGCCCCTTAAAACATTACATAGTATGTCAGACACTGCATTTTCATCTACCTGGGTTGTCGTTGTGAGATATTAAAATTAGTTTGATGATCTGAAACATTTAAGTGTGATAAATATGCAAAAACTCAGAAATCAGAAAGGGGGCAAAAACTTTTTCACAGCAATGTATGTCAATTTCACTTTGTCTTGATGGGGGTACTAAGTGTAGATTAATAAGGAAAAAAAAAACTTTTTTTATTGTACTTCAAGGCTACAACATAAAATAAATTGACAAAAGTGAAAGAAGTCTGAATACTTTCTGAATGCACTGTATATCCCATGGTAGGTCAAGAGGAAGTAGCTGACATGAGAAAAGAACAAGAGCCTCTGGGTGACACATAAAAAAGCTGTGGGAAGCACTGTCTTATTAGTGTGAACACAGGGCTGAGAAAAACAAACCAAGAGGGAGTTTGACTGAACTCTCTTTTTAGAAGTCACAACCCTACAGAGTATTAATATTGTAATTTGTTATACTTCATTAGATTTCAGAGTATCACATATAAGAATCCTACAAACATTTAAATGAATGGGATACACTGGATGTCCACGTCCACAGCTGACATATGGGCACATTAATGAAAATAGTTATAACGGCTGGTGTGTGTAATGTATGTGTGTTTCAGCCTCTTCATCATTCATTTTCCCATAATTAGTGCAAGCTTGTTAATTAAGCCACAAGGCACTCAATTATATTTCTCCTTTTAGAACTGACCTAAACCTGAGGGAAAACATGTTGAGCCGTCTCAGAAACAATGGCCCCGCTGATCTTTGAGTAATTATCAATTACTATGCTAATTCATCACTCACCGTCAATCCCCCTCACAAAAGCCTCACGCAGCCTGACAGACGGGCATGCCCGTTTGACAAATTGCGCGGCAGAGTTGAAAAAGTAACCGTCATTAAAGGGATGACCTATTGACTTTGTGCTTTCAAAGCGTGGGGCGACTGAAACGCTACATAAATCGGGGCCGGTTATTTGCAGTTTAATCAAGGATGAAGGATAAAAAAGGTACTTGACTACAAGATTAGGTGCTTTGTTTTTCTGTTTTAAGAGACAGAATGGGCTCTTGAAGTTTCAAATTGCAGCAAAGTTTGTGGTGGAAAGAAATGGTTTCAGGCTAAATCTGTGGGAACAACAACCTTGTCTGAATCACTGGCATATCTATCTATGGATTTTTATCCTTAAAAAAACAGGATGACAAATTGCCTGGTTCTTCAACTGCACTCATGAAGAGCCCTTCTAGTGTCTTAAGAACTCAAAGTGTGTGGGTAAATAAAGGGCTTCATTTATGACGTGCCATGCAATTCTCAGATGATCAATCAAATGGATCACACAGCGTGGCTTTGCAGATTTTTTGGCTTTCAATCTTGGCCTGGCAGACTTTGAGAAAGAGACAGGACAAGCTGATAATCAAACCACTGACTAACTGCTGAAAATTACCCCTTAATTCCAAACACAAGTCACAAGCCTCTTGCTGTCTTTTGGTACCAGTTTGGCTTTTTAACTGTGGATTAAATAACAACAAAGGATGGAGGAAAGAAATCTGGCACTCAAACAGAAGCTAGCTACCATGGCTCATATTAAAGAGCCATTTTGTAGCACAGACTTGTACTCCTTCTCTTATACCACAAGGTATTTTTGGTTGATAGTTTATCACCTTTTCAGTTACAAGCATGTTTCTGACGCATTTATTTTTTCTGTTTACATGTTAACTTATTGAGCGCCATTGACGTATATATACGTCAAAGTGTTTTTCGGCAGCTGGCACAAGGGGACGCTCTCAAGCTCCTTGTGAGTAATTTTGGGGCTTCTGGGATACGTAGTTGGAACACAGAAGAGACGGTAGAGATCAGAGGTGGAGATCCTGGGGTCAAAGAGCAGAGTTACGGAGGTAACCTAAGCTACTCACTGAAACCAACACTGAACGTAACGACAGCGAATCCAGGGATCAGCGCAGTCATTCATCTGCCTATGCAGGCCAAGAGGCTAAAGAATGCTGCGAGGTCTCCCCCTGTGTGTCGGAGAAAAAAGGCAGCCTCTCGCCAGCTGGATGCATACAGTGACGACACTTCAGAGACAGACTTTTCCGACCCAGAATCTGAGGAATGGCTGCTGAGTGAGCGGAGCGGATCGTGTTCTCCGTCCCAGAGCGATGGAGGTAAGTTAACGTTAGAAACCTATTGATTATTCAGCCAAATTTATCAAATGAAACCATCACTCATCCTCCTGTGATTTTAGAAGAAGACTCGAGATAAGAGTAAGCCCCATGCAGTTCTACAACACCGTCTGTTGGTAGAAAATGAGGTAAAAACAAACAAAAAAAAATCCTATATCATAGATTATATATTATATATTAAACATATTGTATAGTATATAACTTCAATAATTTACAGGTAGTGCAAGGGGACATGCAAGCAGGAGAGGACATGGGCGTATAGGGGGGTCACGTGGAGGCCGTCCAGTTCTAGAGTGAATGGCATGACAGTGACTGGAAGCATTGTTTTCTATTTTACAATAAAATATTTGTAATACAATTTTCAGATGTCTTCCATGTCATTGAAGGCAAAATTATAATGTTCAAATCATTGTTTTGCTTGACAGATTCTCTTTCACAAAAGTGCATTTTTCTCAGCTTTCTAGAAAAAAGTGGTCTTTGTGGTGAAACTAGCCTCTATTCAACTTCAGATAAATCAAGAACAGAACAAGGTGCAAACAAACATTTTTTTTTCCATGATGAAATAGAGTTTCTTCTCTCATTTGAGCTATTTGGTGTTTTCAGAGTCATTATACAAAATATTCTGTGGGTCTTGAAAGATGACTCAAAATGGCCAAAAACGCTGGCACAAGCCACTGTCCATTTTATAAAAGGGCTGGCACTCAATGAGTTAAAGGGGCTTAGCTAGCCTCTTGACTCGGTACGGGACAATTCGTGACTCTAGGAGGTCTGCAGGACTGAGTAATTTTTTTTTTTTTTTTGTTTATTTTATGCATTTTTGTAGAAATATATGCATAAAATTCAGTTTAAAATAAAACTTGGTTCGGCTGTTGATATTTATGCTAAATTTAAATTAATATTTTAAAAACCTGCTTAGAATTTAGGTCTGTACATAACTATCCTTGCATGTGCACAGCTGTGCTCAACTATGCTGCAGCCCCCCTTGGGGACAGTGGGGGTCCCGGGTCTAAATCATTTTTATTTTGGGGGTCATGGGCTGAAAATTTTTGAAACCCCTGCTGAAGATAAATTTTGATATCCTCATATAATATTTCTATCTCTTTTTTCCAGTTAAAATGAGGGTTGTCAAGATTAATTGAGGTAACCGTGATTAATCAAGGTCCACAATTAGTGCACTAATCTCTTTTAAAATTGCGATTAATTGCGATTAATTGCATGATTTATTGACCCTTACACTTTTGTTAAGGCATTTTAATGTCTACCCACAGACACAGTGATGCAAAATAAGCCGACCTCTGCTCCTTACTGTCTCATTTTACTTTAAAAAATGTACAGACAGCTCAGTGGACAAGTCAAAGTCACCTGAACCTTTTCATTTTTTTTTTTTTTCATTGGTGATGAAGTGTAAATACATACAGTAACAAGAAGACAGAACAAAAAACAGACAGCCAAAAATCAATCAAGTCAACAAAACAAATATACAAACCAACCAACCAACAAACAAATGAACAAACTTACTTAATTTTCTGTCCATAACAGGTTCTTTTTTTCCTCAGTTAACATGTTCAAATCTTCGATCCACCAATCAAAGTAGGTTTTTTATCACAACAGGAAGTCAAAAGCTTCTAGTTTAAGACCATAGAAAACCCTAAAATGACACAAAAACAGTTCTAAATGCAAAATAGGGGAATTTTTAAATGTGATTAAAGGGTGTGATTAATCATGATTGACTACAGAAACTCTAAGATTAATCTTGATTAAAACTCTTAATATTTTGAAAGCCCTCGTTTAAATGAATGTGTTGTTTGTGACGTTCACAGCTGTGTGACTGAGCTGCAGCCTATATTAGAGCATTCTTCATAAAAGATGTCTAATCTCAGTAACACTTCACTCCTGGTTCCATTAAGGTTAAATAATTCAGAATTAAACTGTGTAGTAGCCAAAGTAATTTGATCCTGCATGGTGATACAGGATGTCAGAGGGATCTAGAGATAAATAAGAAAGAAGCAGGATGGGAGTGCTGGAGAACAAGTCCTCTAACATGTTCATAATTAAGGTAGCGTTTCTGCTCTGCATCCTGTTTCCCACAGAGAGGGCAACACGTTCATAAGCTCGTCTCACAGTGACACCACCTTCTGATTAATTGGCCCCTGAGTGCACAGTTTTAAATCTCTAAGTCCTAGACACGGACCCATTCACATGCAAATGCTTCACCTGCGCACAGTGTACATGCAGTAGGTCAGAGCCCCGATACACACGGCATTAAATCACAAAGTTGGGCCAAAACACCTACTGATCTTTCCCCATGACAGCACAGAGGTACATGTGACCTTGTGTATCAGCTGAAGATGAATGTAGAACACCTAAGAGCATGCACACCTTCCTTCATGGCCTTTTGTGAGTGCTGTTTTTAAAAATAGTATTCCTCCTGGACAGAGTTTATTTGGTGTTAAATAATGGTGCCTGACCTATTTTAAAACCCCACCTGCATGTGAACAACAGTGGTCATTAAATCCTATTTCAAAATAGTTATTTAAATATTAGTATAGGTGCTCTATATATCATCATATGATTAAATCATGAACGTTTGGGTCTTCTGTGGTTGAGATAACATTTGTATCAAATTCCAGTTAAGATACTAAAATTATTTTTTCAATATTCATCCATTTATTTTGACCACAACTCCAAACTATTATTATTCACATTTGGCAAAAAGTCAGTTTAGCTATTTTTAAGTAACCACCAATGTATGGTAATTTGGGCATAATATCCCATATATTAAGTGTAATTTTAGCTAATTCAAACACAAATCCATCACATTAACCCCTTAAAGCCTGAAAACACAAATTATGGCCAGAAAATCCTCTCTCTTTTTTTGGAACTGAAATGTTTATTTCACTTTCTACTGAAATCCAAAAAAAAAAAAAAAAAAAAAAAAAATAAAAATTTACATAAAATTTAACATATATATTTTTGTATCTCATTTGATACACTAGGTGTTTTTGGCACGTGATTGTTCACTTGAGGGCATTTTTATCATTTTTCAGATTGTTTTCAGGTTTTTTTTTTTTTATATATAATTTATGATCATATTGATTAGATAGAGTTATCATTAAAGTATGTATGTAAGTATACAAACAATGTTTCAGTTGCTTCAGTGTTTCCTGCAAGGAAAGCTCCCTCCAAATACCAGCACTCTGTAAGGTGCTGTTTTAGAGAGCTTTAAAAAATGCCAGCATGGCTCAGTAAGTGTTGACTGTTGTCTCACAACCGGAAAGCTGTGGGTTTGATCCCCATGGTGATGTGACCATTAGCCCCAAGTTGCTGCTACTGCTTTGTCAGTGGTGTGTGAATGAGATTAGTGAATATGATGGCCACTCTCCACAGCCATCTCCCCCATCAGAGTGTGAATGAGGAGTGAATAGGTGTGAGTAAGTGTGACCTATTAAAAGCACTTTGAGCAGTGAGCTGACTGGAAAGCTGCTATACAAGCTAAAGTCCACTTACCGTTCTAAAACTTTTTAACTTTATAATGTACTCAGTCATGGTAGATGCAAAAAAAATCATAGAATCATGTCCAAATGAATGACAAACCAACCCCAGGATGGCTGACATTTACTCCTCTCTCGTGATATTTTGCCCTCTCTTCTCAAGCTGATCGGGGTTGCACTGCGTTACGCAGCACTCAAGACATGCTTCTAGTGTGAGAGGTTGCTCGCCTTAGGTTGGAGCAAATCACTGCAAATCTAGAATGTAGTGCAGCTGTTATATGTTTGCATTAGGGGTAATGGGTTCATCCAAGTTGGCTCAAATTTAGGTTGTTTCTAGGTCTTTTTGTGCACAGAGTCAACCCCAGAGAGGGGCCTTTGGAATCACAACATGTTACAATGTGAAACAGCATCAGTAAGTGCCATAAAGTGCTCCAAGGGTCTTTGTACTTGGCTGCCGCCATACAGTGTTAACAGCAATACACACGGTGTATAGAAGCTTTTTTTTATTAAAAATCAGCAATGAAACAAACAATAATTAATGTATCACTTGAATCAAGTGTTTCAAATGAGATTCCTCAGGAGGGTGGCTGGGCTCAGCCTTACAGATAGGGTTAGGAGCTTGGACATGCTGAGGGATCTCAAAGTAGAGCCACTGAGCCTTTGCATCAAAAGGAGCCAACTGAGATAGGCATCTGATTAGGAGGCCTCCTGGTCGCCTCCCTGTGGAGGTCTTCCAGGCACATCCAACTAGAAAGAGACCCCGAATGATTCTCCCAACAGCAGTTAGGAGAATCATTCTACCAATGGGGAACAGTGGAGAAAAGCCTAGCTAAGTGCATGGTGTTCTCTAAAGAGCTGGGTCCTAAGCTTTCTCTTGAAAGTAGAAAGGGACTGTGAATCGAATGGAGTTGGGTTATTAATTCCTCCATCAAGGGACAACAGAAGAGAAGAGTTGGACTAGTGACTTAGAGGCCTGATGTGCTGAAGAACCAGGCGTCTTTCGCTAGCTGAGCATAGCAGGCGAGACAGAGTGTATACCTGTGTGAGGGATTCCAGGAAGCCAGGAGCAGTTGAAGTTACTGCTTTGTGAGAAGTTAGTATAGTTTTGAATTTGATGAAAGCTGTAACTGTACGCCAGTGTACTGAGATGAACAGTCGTCCAAAATCAGCTGGTGAGAACAAGGAAAACATGGAAACATGTCAGAAAAACAGTACTGTGAATATGGAGGAACACATATTTCAAATATTTTAATACTTATTCAACCCAGAAACTGTGTGGAGACTGACAGCATGCAACACTGCCTCAAGCTTAGGTGAGTTGGTGCCGCTGCAGGGATGTGCATCAATGAAAAAAAGAGGAGCAGTCGAAAGACTGCAGCAAATTTCACTGTTATATTTTAACAAACAGGCCTGGAAAGCTGCTTTGTGTTCATGATGAGTCACCCACCAGAGGCCTATCTATAGAAACATCCTCAGAGTGGCCCTGAAAGGCAATGAGCTCAGGGCATTCTGGGGGTTTAAGTGTTTAAAGGCTTTTGGCTGAAGGAAATGACACAAAAAAAAGTTCTGCAGTGTATTTGGCTATGCTCAGATTTAGTTTTATTTTGTACCGCTTGACCATTTAGGATAAGGCCATTTTCCAGTGAACAAATTTCAACCACTACCCATCCATTTCAACAAACTCTTAACCATTTATCCTCTAATTTGAACCACAAAATTCACTGTTAGCTGAAGCTATTTCAGCTCTAAACATCTCAGTTGAATCTAGTTGACATTGTGTGGTTGTTTTGCTACATTATGCAGGCATTGTTATAGTGAACACAATGCAATTACGTATATGCAGAGAGGGATTTGCAGTATAACCAACGGTTTCAACATTGCATTGTTCAAACAAGAAAAGCAAACATGCTTGAACTCAGAGATCACTCTTTCCTTCTCCATACATATGCTTTGTGTGTCTCTCACGAGTTGCATGCATGCCGACTCATATGAAGTGTCTTCCATGTATTTCAAGGTGAAGGCACATATCTCAGCAGCCACTTGAGAATTGCTTGGATCTATTCTAAGACAAGAGGAAGCTGTCAGGAGTCCTTGTGTCTGGCCGTCTCACATTTCAGCAGCCCACGATGCCTCTTTAGTAATGCCCGGCTGTAGAAGAGCTTTCAGCTGCTGCACTCCAACATCTGTCGGCCCGTCTCTCTTCCTCTACGCTGTCCTCTCAGCCTGCTTATGTCTTGATAAAGGTATTGGCCATGAAATATCAGCTCCTGTCCACCCGTAATTGATTGTTTGCCATTTGATAATACATAAAAGTAGAGACTTGCGCTTGTCAGCTGTGCTCTAAAATAAATGCAGCCATAGATTTCCAATTAAAGGTGGCTGGCAGGGCTATTAGTTAGCTCTAAAGGTAGCTGTCAGGGAGCAGAATAAGCGTGGGTCTATAACCAACGTGATAAGACAGCACTGAGAGGTGTATTTATCCAGCAGGACACACAATCTCACTGACAACAGCAGAGACGTAGAGCTCTACAGAGTGTTGTATTGGGTGATATGATACAAACAATAAAGATCTGTCAGTAGTAAAGATTATACCATTTCAGCTAGCTATAACTTTAATGCAATAGCTGCAGATGAATTAGGCCATTAAAGGTATTGCTGCTGGGCCTCTGCTTTATAGCATTGGAGGATTTTTGCATGTGCAGAGATGGCCTGTGTGTTATCACATGACCTATGATAGTTCTAGCATGTTAACATGTGATAATGACAGCACTGACAGCAAATAACAAAAAGATACACATTCTTGAACCACTTCTATATCAACAAAATGGGGCCATTTCCACTGTGTAAAGCTGTCTTTGTTGCCATCTTTCTAGCCTCATCCGCTTGCTGCAAGCATGCACTGACACAGCTGTGTTTACCTTATGCTGACATCCAGATAGAGAGAAACAGAAACAGTGCAGATGCTTTGGAGATTTTTTTTTCTTTGGTGCAAAAAAAAAAAAAAAAAAAAAAGGAAAGTAAATCAGCAAGAGATCTGGTCTGATGAAAAGGGATGACACAAGAGCCTGAGGCCTCATGTACAATATGGCATATACCAAAAAAGTGGCTTTAATGTGATAAACAGTTTAATAATTTAGGGTTTACAATGTCTATAGACACTAGGGATGTCACGGTATTGATAATATAGCGGTACCGTGGTATCAGAAAATCCCATCCTGGAAATGTGACCGTTTTAAATGTTTTTTCTTCAGGGCAGAAAGTGTAGTTTTTTAGTGGAGCAGCGCTAATAGATGTGGAAACTACAATTCCCATCAGCCCTTGCGTACCCACCATGTTTTGTGCTCCACTGGCTTGCTTGATTCTACAGCTTGAAAAATGGATGCATGGAGTAGCACGGGGAGAGATGAGTGACAAAGTTTTTGAGACTGCCGACTTTGTCACCGAGGTAAATACCTTACTGTGAGAGTTTGATACCATTACATCTCTAACACACACCTACCTAGATCCAACATCTGGCTAAAGTGGGGCAGCCTATTTGCCGAGCTGTCAGGATGAGATTCAGCATCTTCAAGTCCTAGCTCAAGGTTCAGCACTGAAAAACTGTGGATTATTATCTCTGGGTGGGAGTGAGTCTATTCCTTTTGTAGGGAAGTTCAAGTATTTTGGGGTCTTGTTCATGAGTGACCCTCAAATTACGAGGTGAAAAAGTACAAGACTGTTGTACTCAAGTTAAAGTACAGTTCCTCTGGTTAAAGTTACTAAGCCATGGTGACAGTACTGAACAACAAGAGAAAAGATCTCCAACCAGGCAGTTCAAGTAAAGGCACGTAGAGGAGGCAAGATGGCCGCGGTGGCAGGCAGCTGAAAACTACTCAAACAACTCGACCAGGAATTTAAACTTTAGTAAATATGATGCTCCAGTATGCACGTGTTGCCAGCAACTCTCTGGTAAGAGAACTATTTTAAAATCAAAGACTCCAGATAAGCCAGAGGCAAGCTCATAAAGGCAAAGGAAAATCCTGAATTTGTTTGGGACACCACGCCGACGTGTTTATCATACAATTACACACGCTTGTGCATAGACTGCGATTCATCTTATCCTTGTTTTTTTGGCAAGTTTGCTACTATCAAAGCTTTTTCGTTCAGCTTTTTTAAACTTCACCATGCAAAGTAACAAAGAACCGGACTTTAAACGCGCCCGAGCATTGCTGGGTCAGGCTTTTTGCATGGTCTTTTGCTTGGCAATAATATCAGGCAACTGTTAGAATTTATGGAAGATTATCAATCAAGGAAAAAGCCAGGTCTGATTTCTATTGCTGATTTGGAGAAGGCCTTTGACAAAATTCGTTTTGATTTCATTTTCAAGTGTTTGGGTTTTTTTTAATTTTGACAAATCATTGATCAATTTGGTAAGAGTACTATATAACAGCACTAGCTGTAAAATTATCAACAATGGATAAATGTCTGAGGGGTAAAACAAGGATGTCCGTTGTCTCCATACCTATTCATAATTGCAATTGAAATGTTAGCAATTAAAGTAAGAGCAAATAAAAATGTGGAGGGGCTTCAAAAAGGGGGCCTTACAAGAAAAATATCAATGTATGCATATGATGCCAGCTTTCTATTAAGTCCAAAACTTTCTAGTTTGAACGCTCTTATTGGAGACCTAGACAGTTTTTCAAAAATATGGCCTAAAACCAAACTTTGGAAAATGTGTCATTCTTAGAATAGGAGCATGAAAGGGGACAAATTTCAGGTTAACATGCAACTTTCCAGTTACATGGACTGATGGTCCGGTCAGTTTGCTTGGTATAGTGATTCCAGAGGATTAAAAGGATCTTTGTACGATAAATTATGATAATAAAATGATTAAGATGGAAAAAATCCTACAGCCATGGAGAGGCTGGAAAGATTTCCTTGGTAAATTCTCTTGTAGTTTCACAATCTACTTATCTTTTTATGTCACTTTCTAGTCCATCATAGTCCTTTTTCAAGACTTTTGAACAAAGGATATTTAGTTTTCTCTGGAATCAAAAACCAGAAAAGATTAAAAGAGCTGTTATATACAACAATAATTATGAGATGGGTGGGTTCAAATGATTAAATCTACAGGTGCAGTGCCTTAGTTTAAAGGCTGCCTTTGTTCAAAAAACGTATCTGAATAAGGACTGGTTTTTATTCAGGTTATTGGAAAGTATTCATCCACTATTCGAGAAAAGACTTTACCCTTTTTTGCAAATTCAGCCTTTTTACATGGGTTTATGTGAAAACATACTTAGAAATTCATCTGTGTTTTTAAAAGAGGTAATTCAAAGCTGGTTGTGTTTTCAGTTTAATCCTCCAGAGGGCAGAGACGAGGTCCTGCAGCATGGTTTAATTCCGATATCCTGATTGAAGGGAAGCCATTGTTTTGGAAGAGGCTTTTTGAATTTGGTATTTTGTATATAAATGACCTTGTTAATGAAGAGGGAAAACTTATGAGTTATAACCAATTTACTGAATTATACGGTTCTGTTTGTTCTCTTCAATCCTTTAACCAATTAGTTTCTGCTCTTAAAATGCCCTGGAAAAGAAAAATTAATTTTGGAAATTCTAAATTACTAGTCTGCCAGCCAACTCTAAAAAACTACAGATGGTTACAAAACACTAAGATTAACAGAAATATTTACAATTTCTATTTAACTTACTGCTCTGTAGGAAATATCCCATATGGTACTTATAAAAAATGGGAGGATATTTTAGACTGCCCCATACCTTGGAAATTAGTTTTTGGTCTGATATATAAAACAACAGTTGACACTTTTGCAAGGTACTTTCAATGAAAAATAATCTATAACTTCCTGGCTACTAGGAAAATGCTAAATGTATGGGGTATTAGAGAATCCAGTGAATGTCGGTTTAGTTGTGCAGAACCAGAGTCATCTGTTCATTTATTTTGGTATTGTCATATTGTATCTGCATTCTGGAGAGAAGTTCAAACAATGTGTTCAAATGTGAATTTACACCTGAAACTGGACCTCTTCTCTTTAATGCTGCGGGATGTTACAGAGACAAAGACCTATATTATAAATTTCATTTTATTATTGGGAAAAATGTTTATTCACAAAGCGACAAGAGCCGAATCTCTAAACATCAACAGATTTAAGAACTTCTTAAAACATCAGTTTATGCTAGAAGGATTTTATAGTAACAACAAAGGATGTCTAGAGAGATGGGAAAAGTTTATTGAAGCCGAAGGGTGGTAATCGGACACAAGCTGCCTGATTGAAAATGCTCTATTTTTGATTTTCTTTTTATTATTACCATTATTATTAGGGTTTTTTTTTTTTTTGAGTTTATGATTATATGACCCTCTGTTGTTTTTGTTGTTGTCTATAGTATATTATCAGTGTTTGTCTGTTGTTAGAGTTTATTTGTGCTCTGTTTAGTGTGGTTTGTTTGTTTTGTCACATTGTGACACAGTTTGTCTGTGTAGTGATGTTTTGTTTTTTTGTTTTGATTTTCTGTTTTGTTTTGTGGCTATATTATTTTTTGCTTTTGTTTGTGGCTTACTTATTTGTGTATTATCAGTATTGTGTTGTTTCATAATTGAAAAAAAAGGCACACCTTTATAATAAAGTCAAATACACTGAAAAGTTGACAGTTTTAATCTAAGTCATATAGAGTTAAATTTACCCCTTAAGAAGTGTCTCTATTAGTCCACACTCCACATAGTTTAACTAAACTTTTGAAAGTGTTAAATATTTTACAGTGCAACAGAGATGCTGTAACTCTGTAACCAGAAAGGTCTACTTTGGCAAGAACAAGGCAAAGGGTCAACCTCATAGCAAGGCAATGCATAATGAGTAAGAATACACATGCATGTGTCCTTTAGAAAATCTTCAAGTCACTGACAGAAACCATAACTCAGTGGATACTTCCCTCATGGTGTAAATGTGTCATAAAAACAACAATTCAATAGAAACATAACCAAAAAAAAAAAGGTTAAACAGGCAACATCCAAACACAACTAAACACATATAAAACATGCCTAAAAACTCTGCCAAAGGGCATAATGGGCAACTACGCCCACATCCCCCCAAATTTGCGGTTGCAATGGGCGGAGCTTAGATCAGTTGACTCGTTACATGAGCCTTTTTTTTACTTGTATTAACTCATGTTTTCTTTGTGTAATATTTTTTCTGTGTAAGGAAATGTTGATGAAAATATTAACATGGATGTTATTCATTGTTAGTAAGAAAAAAATACCACCTACAATCAAACTATTCTAGATTCTGAAGGGCAACATTTCTGTGTAAACTGCACACCACATATCTTGCTGAGAAACATTATTTTTGTGGCTTTTTGTTGGTTTATATAACAGCCTTAGGGTTATTTGTCAACAGAGAAAATCACAGAAAAAAATGAATAATGGGAAAAGAGTTGCAGCTAGATTTTTAAGACTGCTTTTCTGATAAACTACAGAATCCTAAGATTATTTATTTGTCTAAAGAGGCACCAACGTTTTATAAAAAGACCCTGACCTGACAGAGACATCAGACCGCATTTGTATTCCAAATATTTGCTGAATATTGCATGTATCCTTATCTTCAAAACAAGGTTTAAAATCTCCCATATCATTCAAGGGATTGACTGTGAATGACTTTGCACCAAGTTGAGATTATCTTTCTCTTTTCTTGTCTTATATGACCTTCATACCTCGGTTTTGGGGTCACAGTTCGGTATGGGAAAAGTCTCAGATTTTTTATTATTAAGTAAAGGCTGCTTATGCATTTTTCACATTCAAAACATCCCCTGCTAAAAAAATAAAGGGAACACATAATCCTCACAATGTAACTCCAAGTCAACCCCACTTCCAGGATATCAACCTGTCCCGTTAGGAAGCAGCACTGTTTGTGAATCAGTTTCACCTGCTGTTGTGCGAACAGGACAGAGAACAGGTGTAAAGTAGAGGCAATTAGCAGACAACCCCTATAAAGTAATGGTTTTGCAGGTGGTGACCACAGGAAATGTACTTCTCCTCATCCTTTCTGGCTGATTTTTGGTTACTTTTGCATTTTTCCAGTTCCCTCACCAGTTGTGGTAGTATGAGGCGGTATCTGCAACCTACAGAAGTCCCTCAGGTAGTGCAGTTCATCCAGGATGACACATCCATGTGTGCCGTGGCAAGAAGGTTTGCAGGAGATACCAGGAGACAGACCAGTACACCAGGAGATGTGGACCACAACCCAGCAGCAGGACAGCTATCTGCTCCTTTGTGCAAGGAGGAACAGGAGGAGCACCGCCAGAGCCCTACAAAATGATGTCCAGCAGGACACTAATGTGCGTGTTTCTGCTCAAACTGTCAGAAACAGACTCCATGAAGGTGGGATGAGGGCCCGATGTCCACAAGTGGGGCCTGAATTGGCACATTCACCATTGGCGCCCTGCACTCTTCACAGATGGGAGCAGGCTCACTGAGCACATGTGACAGAGGTGAGAGAGACTGGAGATGCCGTGGAGAACATTCTGCTGTCTGCACCATCCTCCAGAATGACCGGTTTGACGGTTGGTCAGTGATGGTCTGGGGAGGCATATCCTTGGAGGGCAGCACAGACCTCCATGTGCTAACCAGAGGTACCCTGACTGCCATTAGGTACTTGGATGAGGTCCTCGGACCCATTGTCAGACCAGTGGACCCTGGGTTCCTTTTGATGCATGACAGTGCTCGGCCTCATGTGGCTGGAGTGTGTCAGCAGTTCCTGCATGACAAAGGCATCGATGCTATGGACTGGCCTGCCAGTTCACCAGACCTGAATCCAATTGAGCACCTCTGGGACATCATGTCTCCACTGCCCCCACATCGCACCACAGACTGTCCAGGGGCTGACTGATCCTCTGATCCAGGTCTGGGAGGAGATCCCTCAGGAGACCATCTGTCGTCTCATCAGGAGCACGCTGAGACGTTGTAGGGAGTGCATACAGGCACGTGGAGGTCATACACACTACTGAGCCTCATTTTGAGTTGTCTTGAGGAATTTCACAGAATTTGGGTCAGTCTGTGATCTGATTTTTCCACTTTTATGTAGAGTATGATCCTGAATCCTGTCCTGCATGGCTTAAGGATTTGGTTTTCATTGATCGTTCTTATGTTTTTTTGCTCTCAACGCATTCTACTATGTAATGAAGAAAGATTTTCAACTGGAATATTTCATTCATCAACATCTGGGATGTGTTATTTACATGGCATTCCAAATTATTATGCAAATTTGATATTAGAGTCATAAACATTTTTTTTTGTTTGTTTTTCAATTAAGCTCATGGATGGTATTGTGTCTCAGGGCTCTTTGGATCACTGAAATCAATCTCAGACACCTGTGATCATTAGTTTGCCAGGTGAGCCCAATTAAAGAAAAAGCTACTTAAGAACGACGTTCCACATTATTAAGTATTAAGCAGGCCACAGGTTTCAGCAATATGAGAAAGAAAAAGGATCTCTGCTGCTGAAAAGCCTAAAATAGTGCACTGCCTTGGGCAAGGTATGAAAATATTAGATATTTCTTGAAAACTTAAGCGTGATCATCGTACTGTGAAGAAATTTGTGGCTGATTCAGAGCACAGATGAGTTTGTGCTGATAAAGGCATAATAAGGAAGGTTTCTGTTGGAGAAATTCATCGGATTAAGAGAGCAGCTGCTAAAATGACATTACAAAGCAGCAAACAGGTATTTAAAACTGCTGGTGCCTCTGGAGTCCCACCAACCTCAAGGTGTAGGATCCTCCAGAGGCTTGCAGACGTGCATAAACCTACTATTCAGCCACTGTTAACCAATGCTCACAAGCAGAAATGGTTGCAGTGGGCCCAGAAATAAAAAAAAGACTCATTTTCAAACAGTCTTGTTTACTGATGAGTGCCGTGCCACTCTGGATGGTCCAGATGGAGGAGTAGTGGATGGTTGGTGGATGGCCACCATGTCCCAACAAGGCTGCAACATCAGAAAGGAGGTGGTGGAGTCATGGGTTGGGCTGTAATCATGGGGAGAGAGCTGATAGGCTCTATTTAGGGTCCCTGAAGGTGTGAAAATGACCTCAGCAAAGTATATTGAGTTTCTGACTGACCACTTTCTTCCATGGTACAAAATGAAGAACCGTGCCTTCTGAAGCAAAATTTTCTTCATGGATGACAATGCTCCATCTCATGCTGCAAAGAATACCTCTGTGTCATTGGCTGCTATGGGCATAAAAGGAGAGAAACTCATGGTGTGGCCCCCATCCTCCCCTGACCTCAACCCTGTTGAGAACCTTTGGAGCATCCTCAAGCTAAAGATCTATGAGGGTGGGAGGCAGTTCACATCAAAACAGCAGCTCTGGGAGGATATTCTGACATCCTTGCAGAGAAATTCAAACACAAAATCTCACAAGTTCAATGGATGCAAGAATTGTGAAGGTGATATCAAAGAAGGGCTCCTATGTTAACATGTGACTTGGCCTGTTAATATGTTTTTGATTGAAATAGCTTTGATTTCAGTAAATATGACCTCCTAATGCTGCAAACTTAACAAATGACCATTTTATAGTTCTTTACAACCTACAACATGTTTTGAAACTCTGTTATTATTTTGAACAGTGCATTTGAGGTTTTTTTTTTTATTAAAAAAAATAGTTGTCATTGGGAGGTTTGTTCAAAAACATTTGAATTATGCTTTAATGGTTGATGACTTAAAAATGATACTGACTGTCACTTGCATCAACTATTTAGGAAAATCAGAGAAAAATATCATTTGCATAATAATTCGGAATGTGGTGTAAGTGTTCCCTTATTTTTTTTTTTTTTTTTTTTGGCAGTGTCTATCAAAACACAATAATTGGAAATTTGGCGTGGTGAAAGGCACATGTTTGTTCTTTTCAGCATGTTTTTGATAAGAAACATTCATTCTGTTTCATGCCATATTAGTAAGCCGCAGCTGAATTGTCTGCACATGTAGTGTGAAAGCTCTAATGAAAAGGAAATTGTGTGTGAATTATTTTAAAATGAGAACGTGAGGAGACACAAAGCAAAGAAATTGGCAAAGGCAAGACAAGAAAAGGCAAGATAGCTGCAGGAAATAAGAAAGGAAAGTGAAAGTCAGAGATCGACAGAGGGGGAAGTGTCGGTCTATTGGGAGAATCAGTGTCCCTTATCACTCCGTCCCATGATACTGCCTGTCACCCCCATTTCTGGTTAACAAGGTCTCTTCTAGCTCCATTTCAGCCATGTCTCTAACAGCCTCCCTCGCCTTGGCAGCAGAATCCATACAGCCACAGACAGAGACGGGGTTAGGCTGCACATGTCCTTATTCCTTGTGTGTGATCCTTCAGCACTGAGATGAACAGATTTCTTCTTCAAAGTACACAAAGATATGATCTGGAGAAGTGTTACACGAGCTGAACACCAGAGATGCTGGTTTTTCAGAAAGCTTCTAAACATATCTGCCTTTCTGTTGGCTCTGTTTGCATCTGAATCCTTGCACAGAAATAGACACAGACGTCTGATCTTGTTTATAAAATTCTCAAATCAGACCGTTGTCTTGAGAAGCAGCCTGGGGTCAGCGCTGAAAAAGAGATGCTGCCTGTTTGGAAATTTTAGAAAGTCTATGAATACAAGCACATAATCAAAGCCAGAGCAGTGTCTCGCCCAATCAACGAGGACATGATTTGATAAAATACAAAGAACTGCAAAGTAAAAGTCCGTCTCTGAAAAAACTCTTGAGTACCGCTCCTTCATCAAGCTAGCGTTTTATGGAGACTGCTGTTGTCATGGAAATGATAAGTTTGAAGCATTAACCCATGCCATCAAGCTGTCTACCCCCTCCCCTCTCTCTTTTCTCTCTCTAACGCTGAAACACGCACACTAAAAACTAATCACCACTTTCTTCACAAATCCCTCCTCATAGATCTCTCACGGCTCTCCGGGGACTCTCCACAGCATATTAATCAACGTAATTGAAATAGTTGATTACATCACTTCACGCCTCATCCTGGTTTAGGGGATTGTGTGCGGCGAGCATTAAAGATGTAGTAAAAGAACACCGGGATGTTGGGATGTATTCTCACGACTGTGGCTAAAAGGTATCAGCACAGCTGCTGTAAAAAGTGCCCTCGACACTAATAACTGCAACTGTTCACACTACAGAGACATTACTCACACTTCTGTTGGAGGGAAGAGGAGGGGAGTTCACACTTGACATGCAGACATGTCCACGCTACATCTCAAAAAAGTATGTACAGAGGTGCAAAAAGAGAAACTGTCCAAATGTGCAGGTATAGTGACAAACAGGTTATAGCAGTGATTCTCAACATGGGGGTCGCCCTCCTTGGGGACCCCGAGACCCTGTGATGGTGTCGCCACATGCCTTAAAAACTATGAATATTTTTTCAATTGTATATTTGAACCATCCAACCATCAATCCATCCATCTTCCTCCACTTATCTGAGGTTGGATCATGGATACAGCAGCCTAAGCAGGGAAGCCCAGACTTCCCTCTCCCCGGCTACTTCATCCAGCTCTTCTCCGGGGATCCAAAGGCGTTCCCAGGCCAGCCGAGTGACATAATCTCTCCAGTGTGTCCTGGGTCTTCCCCGGGCCTCCTCCCAGTTGGACCTGCCTGGAACACCTCACCAGGGAGGCGTCCAGGAGGCATCCGGATGCCTGAGCAACCCACCTGTCAGTCTCACTCCATTCTTCCCTCACTCACTATATTTGAACCATTGTTATCAAAATGTATGCACGAAATTAGTTCAACATAAAATAAGACATGGTCATTTGTTGAGATTTATGCTGAAATCATAGTAATGTAAGATGTAGTTTGCACACAGGCCTGCCCACAGAACTGGCTGTTCCCCTGACAAACCCAGAGGCTGGGCCCTCCTCAGCTGTGATTTATTGATCATATCAATGCATGTGTGTTGTATCAGTAGCATTGGTGCCAGCATTCTGAATAACCATTACTTCATTTTGGAGCTGAAAACTGTCAAACTGTTATTAGGTGCAAGTATTGATTTTCGCCACTTTTTAACCACTTTTCACACACAGTTTTGCCACTTTTCAGCAATTTTGCACAGTGTGGACCCATTTTTACCTCTTTTTTTTGTCCCAATTATTGCTTGTTTTTTTGCCACTTTTATCTCATTTTTGCAACTTCTAAACCACTTCTGCTTCTTTTAAAATCCCATTTCACAACCATTTCCGCCAATTCTGCAATTTGAACCTAATTTAGTTATTTTAACCCATTTTAATTCTGTTATAAAGAAAAGGGATTAAAATTTTTACTACTACTACAGCACAGATGAATTAAATAGATATATGTTGCTTTGATAACAGTGGTTATTATTCAGGTTAAACAAAAAATATGGATATCTCAGCCAAACTTAACAATGGACCATGATTTCCTGACCTACATGCCCCCCCCCCCCCCCATTGACAGCCTTGTCTGCACATGACTATTCTTGAATGTTCATGGCTGTGTTAAACCACCTTCAGGTACAGTGGGGGTCCCTGGTCTCTGGCACCTTTATTTTGGGGTTTGCGGGTGAAAAGGATGAAAACCACTGCATTAAACAACACATGCTCTACCTCTCAGGATCAACAGCGCACCAGTGAGGTTCAAGGAGTTAACAAAAGAGGAAAACCTTGTTCGGCTCAATGGCATTGAAAGCTTGCCAATACAAAGCTCCTGTTCAACACCTTCAAAATAAAAGCACACAAAGTCACTGCTAAAAAGGGGAGCAGGAAATTCACAGACCAACATTATTTTATAAATCACTGGTGTCACCATTTTTCAGGGGATTAATAAATGCTGGATTTCTCAACTGAATCATGATGATCCAATTTGTCCTATTTTTTTTTTCTTGGTATTAGTGTCCAATTAGGGTCAGCCAAATATCAAGCAGACAAAGTTAGTTATCTGGCAGAAGGCTTGGTCATTGCTGTGATTTGTATGAAGTTTTGAGTTTCAATTTTTGTTTGGTTCTTTTACTTTGTCTTTTTGGTTACAAAACTTTCAAAACATTTGTCTTACATCCTTGCAGCACACTTATTCTGATAGTCCAGGTTGTCCTAAAAAAAAAGAAAAAAACATGTTTCCAGTTAAAGCATTTTGGATCTGCATTTGTGTGAGACCTTCTGGCCACCTTAGCTTACAGCATGACTTAACAGCACGCAACACACGCATGCACCAGCAACAGCATCACCTATTTGCAATCCTGTTGGAGCATCCTAATTTTTACCCCAATGACCCATTTCTGTCCCTTTTTTTTTTTTTTTTTTTTTTTTTTTTGTAGATTGTAGAGCAAATGTTGTGCTCTGGATTTTGTTAACAGAAAAAAAAAATGTTTGGCTTAGTGGCCTTGAAAGCTTGCCCATGTAGAGCATCACACTCCTAGTATACAACTTCAAAATAAAAGCACATGCAAAGGATGTCACTGCTTAAAAGGGGCAAGTGAAATTCACAGAGCAGAGAGTATTCAATATATTGGCATGATGTGGTTAAAATGCTAGGCCTGTCTTAGCACATTTTACAGAAGATGAATGCTATCGTGATAACAGTCATAAGTTGAAAACATGTCTATTATAAAGCTTTTGTGAGTCTTTAAAACCATTCATTTAATGTTTCCTGGTGGTTCTACATTAATGAATGAGACCCCTTAAATCTTACAAACTGGCCCTTTAAAAAAAGTGAAGTTGAGGCAGAGTAGTTTTGAAACTCTAGCAGTGGATTAGTCCAAGAACGATCCCAACAAGTTTTGAAACAAACCCAGAAGTAGTGGCATATTCATCCATACAAACCGACTCTACCTCAGTGAATGCTGTTTCATGATTGGTCAAAAGTAGCTCCTGTAGCATCTCTCCTACCTGCAGCACCATTCTCCACCTGCAGAAACTTTCTGCTTGAACCAGCATCACTCTGGGGTCCACCTTCTACTTGCATTGATACAAGTCAGCCCACACAGTCCCACAGGGAAGGATTCAGCAGCCACCCACCAACAGCCATGCCTGCTCAAGGCAACACAAAGGCCTCCATGCTCCTTCACAATGATGCAAGTTTCCAACTACTAACAGAGAAGCTATTAGGAAATGCAAAGGATGTAGTAGCAGTAAAGTCTTTAATTAAGCTCCTAAGAAAGATATTTAACAGTGCAGTATTGCTAGAAGTGCTGATCACTGGTAGTGTGAAGCGATTGATTTGCAGCTCATTAGCTTGTATGCTACCTTGGTTGCTGAAGGCAATATCTCCTTGGTCACCTTCATCTTCATTTCCTTCCTCCAGCACTGGTTTCCTCCTCATGGTTACTTGGCTATGAAGGTCAGTGAGGGCAGCTTTGTCAGGATTCATTTCAATTCATACATGATTAAAGGAGAGGCTGTAGGTACTGGCTTAGGGCTAGAATATGCTTGATGTCTCTGAGGCTAGAAAACTCTAATGATGAATGAGACACAAGCCTCGTGCTCTGGTCTTGGTGGAAGGCAGCCTGGATAATACTCAGTTGTTTTTATTGCCTCCTCTTTATCTTCAATGCCAGGGAGGTTATGTTTTTTGTTTTTTGTTTAGATTACAGCTTCAATGGTCACAGTTCTCGACTACCCTAGTCTAGCCTCTCTCTATCCCTTATTTCTATTCCCTATTTCCAACCTACCAGATGACTTGATCTGATTGATCTCACAAGGGAAGCAAGGTAATAATGTAGTCATCCATCTGTTTTTAATGCCTGTTTCTGACCCTGCTCTATTAGTGACCTGTACTTCTTTGTCTCCACACTGTGCCCCTTCGGGTGTATGTTAGTTTCAAGCCCATATGTAGGAATATAAGTCCAGTACTTTAAGTCCCACAAGACTTTATGTTTTTGGATGTTTGTGGTAAAGGGTAGGGATGTAAACATCCCCCTAAGAAATGAGACACCACTTGGGAGCTGTTACGTCATCACACATTGCCGATAAATAGCAAGCAGCAAACTCCAGTCCTGAAAAATGAAGTCAATACAGAAGTGCAAAAAATTGCAACACGGTGAGTGTCCACTTGAGGCTGGCTGCAGGAAAACCAGAAGTCATGTACACAACACATGTAAGAAGGATGTTCTTTATGCTAGAAATAAACTGGTTTGCTCGTTTGATTGACAGGCAAACGCTACCTTTCTGTTAACCAGAAGGCTAGCTTTAGTGCTAGCTTAGCTGACAGGAAGCCTAGCTCAGTGGGCGGGCTCTTGTCTGCCATCAGGTTGATCTAAAGTTTGGTTGAGACAGCGATTTCAATACGGAAGCCACCGCTGATTGGTTTCAAAAGCTGTTTGAGCCCGCCCGGCTTTATCCAGAAGTCTGTTGTGCCATTTTGCAAGTGAAAGCGGTGCATGGTGGCAAATTTATCATTCCTCTCGGTTTCAAGTCTGGCCTGAAAAATCTTTGTTTCAAGGGCTATGTGGCTCTTGACCCTTGATTCAAAAGAGACAATGGATACCCCTTCACCTGATGTGAGTGTGCAAAACCAAGGGTAGAAATGTCCCTTAGACTTTACAGCTCTAAATTAACCTCTACACTGCAATTATGATCAGATATGTCCAGCTTCATTGACTACGATCCCTACACTTAACCGAAAAGTTAAGTAAGTTACCTTATTCAACCTCTTGTGGAGACAATCATTTTCATGAATTACTCAGTCCTAGCTAGCCAGATGAAGGCAGACAAGAGACTTGAGGAGTCTTGTACCGAGCTAAGAGCCTAACTGAGCCCCTTTAATGTATAAAAACTCCTCATTTTGTCACAAACAACTGAGGTATCAACCAAATAAACCTTGTGGAGTGAGTGATCATTATATCATTCACAAATGAGCCTGCTCTACAAAACAGCTCTTTAATGTGAGCCATTTAAGCTAGCTCCTGTTTGAGTGCCAGTTTCCTTTTTCACCATCCTTTGAGGTTATTTAATCTACATTAAAAAGCCAAACTCTAACAAAATGAAGAGCTGTTTGGGAGTTGTACTAACCCTGAAAAGCAGATGGATTTGCCTGTTTCTGTGTTTCTCACTGGCCAATCCATCGTGCAAAGCTTCCATCTGAACCGTTTGGGCCCGGTTAGGAAGCGAAAGGACCAATCAGCGTTGAGAGGCAGTACATTTGGGTGCGGCAGAGTCGTTATGTAAGCAAGCAGCGAGAAGAGGCCAGTGCAATTTGGCAGAAGAGATTAGCGTGGATGCTGCTAAAGCGTCAGTTTCAACATAACTTGACATTACTTCATTAAAAGAAGAACAGCATTTTTCAAAAACGAATAAAAGTCATGCACTGACATGTCTACAGTCGCCATGATTTGTGTTATGCAGTTCTCTAAGGAGTTGACTCCTGGGTAGTGGCTATGACATCACATGTTCTGTTGCTCTGATTGGCCTGTAAAGATGTGACAGACAGAACGTTCATCCAGTCACCCTCCAAGTTTTTTGTCAAAGGCTGCCCTTTCCCAAACGTTGTCTGTGGGAGGTATTAAATGGATGTGTGAAACAAATCCATCTGGGGTGTCAGGTTATTTAATGACTGGGTCAGATGGAATTATAAGTTGGTATGAGTTCTGACAAGCAGTCATCCTCAAGAATCAAGTCGGTTGTGTCGTTTCAGTGTATTCCTTTTTTCCGTTTTGATATCATGGCAACCATGAGTGTAGCTTTTAATCCATAGATTTACAGCTACACGTGCATAAAAGAGTGACTCTAAAAGCAGAGTGATAGACTGAATCAGACTGAGAGCAGATTAAGAATGAAAAAAAAAAAGTAGCTCATCTCCAGATAATAATCTAGGACATGGAGTGCTTCAGTGATGCTTTTCCTCCCATTTAAGTGAGATCCATTTCCATCAACCTTGTACATCACAAAATGCCTCTTGAGACATCTTTTCAGCCTTTTTGCACGTTCTCCATTTGTAACATTCAAAAAGAGAATAAAGCGTGTGTTCTCTTTCAGGTTCAAAGTACAGTACTGGGCAGCTTCACTTTTCCTCTCCTGTTTCCCTCCTAATTCATCTCCGTCATATCGATTTCTGCCTTAAAACTATTTTTCAGATGACCACAAGCACTCAGCCGTAACCTTTTGTCCTGTAATGTCTCCATGGTTCACTGGTAATTGTTCCTACTTTATACTTACATGCCAAAGCAAGAAAACATAAAATGATTTCTAGAGCTCCTTCATAATTCCCCAAGAAATAATTGGAGAAAACATGGCCCTTTAGGATATAAGAGGGATTTTTTAATTAACGTGACCTGAAGAGCAGAGAAAACAAACATAGAGGAGATATTGATTAGCTGTTTTCACAATAAATAAAATCTCTGGTTCTTTCTTTTATGCTGTTCTGATAGTTTAGCCTGTGGCCAACTCAGCACGCCTTACCTATAAAGAAAGATCTGGACTAAAAGTATGGTATACAGTGGTACAAATGTTTCTTCTGGGCTTTTGTGAGCTTCAGATGGACTTGTATGACACACAGTCATAGCTTGAATTGATTTTTTTTTTCTCCAGTGATATGTAGCAAAGCAAGCAACCAAAGGTTTTTGCTGGAGTATTAATGTTGCTCTCGTACCAGCTGGCTTTCACTCCAAGGCACAACAGAAAGTTACTGAGAAAAAAACTTCTGTTTGGAAATCAGCAAAGTAAACAGCATGCTACTTAATTTTAGGGGAAAATGTCTAAGAAAATATTGCACAGGTATTGTTCATCAGTGGAGATGATAAATATGAAATGGAGTCAAACTGATCCACATAAAACAAGGTTCTTGAGATTCTGATGCATCCTTGAACTTAAACAGGCCATGATTCTGACCGGTTTACCCCTGTTAACATGAGCTCTGTGTGATATAATCACAAGTAGATGCTCTTAAGGATATCATATACAGTTAATCCAACTTTTAAAGGTAAATGCAAATTACAGAATAGATGTGCAGAAGTCATGCACTTCAGCACCAGTCTCTTAAGCTGGGCACACACTGTCCACTTTCAAGCAGCCTCTATAAAGGTCTTTGCACACTCACCCACAATTTCCACATAGGACGACTGCGCCGCACACCGTCATGCCGCGAGTTTGATCTGACTTAAGGCGAGTGACCTCGCCCACTGGAAGAGATCACGGAAAAATTGCGAGTTCACGCAGGAATAGTTTGTCAACAGTGGACTATTTTACTTTTTGGGCTTAATTTATCATCCTCTCGGGCGTAAGTCCATGATCTTATTGCTTCCACCATTGGGTGTGTACATTAGGAAGTTAAAAGGTTAATGTTTGTTTAAATGATCTGTGGTTTCATGTAAAATTCTTTGACTAAATATCCTCAAAAATTAATTTTTCCTTGTCAATGGCGCCGTTGTAGCTCTGTGACCTACTGACCTCTAGGTGACCCTTTGCTCTTGCTGCAGGATGAGACGTAATGTTGATATAGTGATGATTTCTGACTGGGAGTCCATGCATTGTGTTGTATCTTGAAAGAATAGGTTATTCTATGCTTGTGACTTCCTTTTTGGAGCTTTCTGATCAACAGGTATTTTCGCAGTTTGGCAGCAGCCAGCCCTGAAAATAGACCTGCAGTGTATCTCAAATGAAGCGGCACGAAGTATCGCTTTATGTAGCAAGTTATTACTTCATGTTTTGTTTGTAAAGAACGTCTTGATACCCACTATATGAATGGTTAAATATTGCACCTTTAACATTATTTAATGGTATGTGTTGGCATGTAAACATAAGGGGGCTTCATATCAAAAGTTGACTAAAAGAAATGTATCCTGATGAAAGGGCAGTTAGAAGTACTCCTGGGAATGAAGGCTGTGTTATCCATCTGTGACTGCTTATCAGAATTAATAAAACTGGTTGTAAAGGTTGCTGTAAAAAAAAAAAAAGCTTTATTCATTAGGCCCATATTTTCTAAGTTTTAAATCTTGGGAAATATTCTTATTCCAGTCTTTTCTGTAGGTTTCATCTGAAGCCCGTGCCAGCAGTTGGCAGGTTCATCTTTTAATGGAGTAACAACTAGTTAGGCTGTTTGAAGGCTGCAGATTCACCAGAAACTTCTCCATTTACCTCCTGGGGATTAAAAAAGTACTTTATTCTAAATCAACCAGCAGAGACAAGGCTCCCTGGCTCCCAAAGCTCTCAGTGAGGTCGGCTTCACTGCGTGATCTTCAAGGCTTTTCTTGTCACAACTGATTATTTTTCCAAATAATCCTCATGTGTGGTGTCAACACAATCATGCAGCTGTTTCAGATGAAGATGGAGCCTCACCAGTCTCTAATTGCAATACCATGTTTGATACGTATGATTCTGGATCAGACTGCCTTCAATGAACAACTATGCAATAGCCAATGAGAGACAGCGGGCTGGATGTTGCTTCTGCTCACTGCGAGCTCACACTGCAAAGTTCAGATTCTCTGCCTATAAGGTTTTCTCAGCCACTTTCATGTGTGACAAAATATCTTCTCTAACCAGAGACATTTTTTGTTGTTGGTTTGCTCTAGTTTTAACAAAGAGATGTGGTCATGGTCTGATTAAACTGCTGCTCTTCTACAGTTTAATCCAAGCTAACTACACTACCGGCAGCCATACTAACAAACTCATGCCAGAGCAGGTCGGGAGGAGAGCGAAAACGTCTCTTCTGCCATGAAAAGCTTTCGTGTGGCTCTTTGCTTTTAATGAATAAAGAAATGCAGTCCAGTTATGATAAAACTGCCGCTGTACAAAATATCTGAGCTAATCGCTACACCAGTGGCAGCCATAGCTCACAGAATAACTAAACCCCGCCCATAGCTACCGCCTTGTTATCCTCAAATGACTCTGACTGGTTCAAACTGTTTTCGGTTTGGAGCAAACGTTTACATTGGAAACAAGCTTTAAATAAATGTAATGAATTTTCATGGTACTTTATGGGAATTTGATTGGGAGTTGAGGGAATTTTCCATCATTTTCCTGGAATTTTGTGGAATAATTTTGTCTATATTTGACAATTTGATAAAGTTAAGGGGGAATATGCTTTTGCATTGCATGTTTATACAACATTACATAGGAACATAGGAAATGTATTTGGGATGTTAATGGAATTTGATCCGATTTTTGAGGGCGTTGCTTTGAACATTTTGGGTTTTTTTGTGATTTTTTTTTTTTTCTTCCAGGAAAATTTGGGAAATTTCCAAAATTTAAATGGAATCTTTGTGGATTTTTTAAAATGGAACCTTTAGGCTTCATCATAAAGCTGACATAGTTTGTGGCAATATCTGAAGAAATTTTGGGGCACTTTCTTATTGGATACTTTAAAGTTGTTTTTCAGATTTTTCTTCTTATTTGTTTTAAATTCTAAGGAATTTATGTGGATGTTGGAATGGAAAATTTCTGAAAAAAATCAGAAGATTTAGTGATGTTTTTGTTTCGCTCACACTAAAGTCCTTATGGTCCTTTTATTAAAATGACTCCTCATTCCTCTCTTAATGACTGCCTGTATTTCTTACAGACTGAAGACATGTTTTTATGTTGAAGTCATGTTTTGCACCGTCTAAGGTTCAAGCTGCAAATGCTTGAATAGTTTTTAAAAACTGTGTTGTGATTTCTGATAAGGAGGAGAAATCAAGTATTTTTGGGGAAATTGAGAATTTGATCAAGTAAAGGGGAAATTTGCTTTTGCATTATAATAGAACATTTTGGAAATATATATATTTGTGTGTGTGTGTGTGTGTAACTTTAAGGGAATTTAATCATATTTTTGGGGACTATTGCTTTGAAAATCTTTGCTATTTTTTTGCTTTTTTTTCATGAAAATTTGGAAAAATTTCCCAATTTTTGGGAATTTGGGTTTTCTTTAAAAATATATAATGAATTTAATGGAAATGTATGGAAATTCATCCAGGGTAATTTTTCCATCATTTCCTGGAATTTTTGGGAAAATGTTTGTTCATAGGAAGAAAAAAAAAACTAATTTAAATTGAATTTTGGGTAAAGCTTTATTGTGGTGTTCAGGCTTTATGATGAAGACTGACTGAAATATTTTTTGACATATTTTAAGGAATTTTAGAGCACTTTGAAGATAGATGTGCCTGATGCCATTCTGGCAAACCAAAATGCTTTGCAAGCTTCATCTTTCAGCCGCGCTTTTAGAGTGAAAGAAATTAGTAAAATTGATAACAGTAGGTAGAAAATGCACTGCTGTATGGTTCAGAAAAGTCACACCTAAACTGTCCATTGATAAGAACATTTCTACCTCCATGAATTTAAAATAAATGATCTATATATACAGTAATGATGCGTATGAAATTCTGGCTGCTTTAGTATTAGACTAGAAACTATAGCAGCAGTTCTTGCTGATGTTGGACATTAAATTTATAAACAGGTCTTTACTCGTCTATTTCACAGCTTCAAAACTGCCAATAACAAGGAATTAGTTTGACCCTCACAGCAGTCCTGGCAATAGAAAAGCCATGATAATGACTTCTGGGAGTAAAAAAATGTGACAAAAAGATTTGCTGCTGCACAGATTTCAGATCTAACAGTTTAAAGACACTCTATGATGAATATTAATCTTCTCTTCCCATCATAAATCTCATTTCCAGGTTAACAACTTTAAAACTATCAGTTACATGCAGAGCCTTTATTCTGCAAGAGTTTTGAAATTGTAACTTTCAAATGAAAGTCTTTTCTTTATCTTACCACAACCAATCACTGTCTCCATCTTTGTGATCATATATCAGTGCCATTCCTGCTGTTTAGAGCTTGATATATCACTCCTAATTACAGTGATTGAATTTTTTCAGAATCTTATGTGATTAAAGTTCCAGCGGACTTTGAGGGTGCCGAGCTGCATGTTACACAAAAGAGAGAAGATATGATAAAAATGATTTGCTATCCTATTAAGATTGCAGATTCTCTCAGGCTTGTTTTGTCTGTATAATGAATACGAAAAAAAAATTATGAGTGCAAGCGACAAGAAACACTTCGTGATTCTCAAATTATGAGGATGATTTTTCTCAGTTTGAAAGAAGCTTAGTATTTTTCTCACATAATAGAGAAAGTTTGTCTCTGATTGTTTTTGTTTCTGTTTCAAAGGGGCTCATAGAGTCTTGGACTCTGGGATGCAGGTCCCAGATTTTCAATGCGGCCGTGAAACAAACAGATCAATGAGAAGTACAAGGGAAAACCATCCAACATGACAAGCTACCATGTGCTGCCAGAACAGCTTAAGAGTGCCGTGACAGTGATTCTAAATCTGCCTGAACTCTGCTGAAGGGATAGAGTAACACCTTTTTAAACTTTCTAGTATTTTATTCTGTGTTTTGGATAAATGGGACTCTGTAGTAGAGCAGGTGAATTTTCTCTCTGGACATTTCTACCAGGAGTGATTCATTTTAAAAATGCTTTAAAATCAAAAGGACCATAATGCAATAAAACATCAGGATGCTGCGATTTAAGATTATTGTTGTAATGTTTAAATCTTGCCAATGATTTGCAAGTCATTCTGGGAGATTTCCCATACCACTGGATTTGGCTTGTAGGCTACTTCTGGAAAGCCTCAGTTTGGAGGGCCATGCAGCACTTTACTCTTTCCCTTCATTTCAACAAGATTTGGGACACCCTGACCCCTAGATGTAATGTGAAAATCACAGGGGTCAGGCCAAGTGGCCGGGGCAATGGGAGTATTGGGATTGAGCCTAAGTGGTTCTGGGCAAAACACTGAACTCTTAAAAAGCACCAGTCATAGCCATCTAAGGCTATGCCATCATACTAACACTGTCTTTTTTAAATCTGACATTCAGATAACAGTCCCATGGGAAGGAAAAGAAGCTGAAGGTGTTGACTTTAATGCAATCCTTAATCCCACTGGTATGCAAAAATGATTTTATGTCTTATCCATCACTACTAACAGGAGTCTTCATCCAAATGCTGCTAAGAATCCGCCCTTTAACTGGAAACTCCATCTGATAACATCCTTAAAAGTTTTGTTAGGATACTCTCTAAGGGTCCTTTCACATTGGGTGCCTGGTCCTGGATCTGAGTGCACTTGAGCCCAAAGTCCGGTTCGTTTTGGTAGTGTGAATGCAAATGAACGGGGACACCAGCCCCGGGCCCTCTTGGGGAGGTGGTCTCGGGCGCGATTCAAGTGGACTCTGGCTCAGCTCGGATAAGATGTGAATGCAACCGCTCCCAATGGAAATTTATGAGAACTGTTTGGAAGTCTGGGGGAATTTTCTGGAATTTTCAGGGAATATGTTTGGTAATTTTTTTGAGAATTTGATCAATAATAATTAAGGGGGATGTTGTTTGTAATTTAAATTTATTTTTTTGAGAATCTTTAATGAACTCTTCAGGCTTTATCATGAAGTTTGAATGACATATTTTGGAATTATCTGAAGAAATTCTTGTCCATTTGTATTGGAGATTTTTTTTCATAATTTTTTTTTCATTTGTTTGAAATTCTAGGGACTTTGTGTGGATTTTGGGATTGAAAATTTCTGAAAAAATTCAGAAATTTTAGTGATAATTTTGTCCTGCTCTCACTTAACAAGTCCTTGTGGTCCATCATTAAATGACTCCCCATCCCTTTCTCAGTTACTGCCACCATTTCTTACTGACTGAAGACCCCAACAGCTGACCGTCTAAGGTTCAAACTGCAAACGCTTGAACATTTTTAAAAATTGGGTTGTGATTTCTTACTGGGAGGTTCTGGTGGGTCTGAAAGCCGAACCAGCTGAGAACAACTGCTCTAAACAATGAGAACATATAAAGTGTATCTTGACCTGATCTCCTTTATCATTTCGCAGGTTCTGCACTGGTAGGTTGGTTGTCCCGTAAGTGGTTGGGCGTTCCTCAATGCCTTAGCAGTGTGGCACTGTATGGCAAAGGGATACTCCAACTCCCGATCACTAGCTTAACAGAAGAGTCCAAGTGCTCAAAGGTTAGAACAGAGCTGCTGTTAGCAGAGAGCAAAGATAGAATAGTTAGCAGTGTAGTTCCAAACCCAACCAGGGGAAGGAAATGGAACCCAAGAGAAGGCAGAGGCAGCTCTTAGGCATGCTGAGATTGTAGGCAATGTCCAGATAGGTCGGGGAGGCCTGGGGCTTGGCTCAGGTAGACTGGAGTGGAACAAAGCAGGTCCTAAAGATAGAAGGAGACTGGTAGTGGAGCAGGTACGTAGACAGGAGGAAGTAGTAAGGTGTACTAAAGCTGCAGCTCAGGCTAAGCAGGGACAGTGGATGAACTGGGAGAGTGTAGGGAAGAGGAAGCTGAGTCGGAGAGACCTATGGAGTATGGAAGATAGGCAGATCAAATTCCTGCTAGGGTCTACCTATGACATCCTACCATCACCCCAGAACCTAAAGTGCTGGGTTGACAGGGACCCATCGTGTCCTTTGTGCTCCGAGACAGCAACCTTGAGGCACATTTTGACAGGATGTACGTAAGATCAGTCTGTCACAAGGTAGATATACATGGAGGCATGACAGGGTTTTGAAAAGTCTAGCAGCAGGAATTGAAGACAGAAGGCGACAGGTAAGTGCAGGATGTAATCAGGGAACGAGGGTGGTCCAGTTTGTCAGAGAGGGAGAGAAGGTTAAAGGAGGCAGGTCTTTAGGTAAGCACCAGTTAGGCCAGTAAAAGGATGCTAAGGACTGGGAGATGCAGGTAGATTTAGGAGGGAAACTTGTGCCACAGGAGATAGTTTGCACCAGTCTTAGGCCTGACATAGTGCTGTGGTCTGCCAGTCAGCGTGTAGTTTATTTTATAGAGCTGACGGTTCTGTGGGAGGATTCTGTGGAGGAAGCCTATGAAAGGAAGAAGCTGAGATAGAAGCAGCTCAGGCCAGTCAGTGGATCTGGACAAGGAGGAGTAATGCCAGCTGGGGAAAAAAATGAAGGTTAACGAAACCCCATAACTTCTCTACCCGTTAGTTTCGTTTAATCCTCTCTCTACTCTGTCTTCCCTCATGAAAATGAGGAAATTGCGAAGCTTGCTCTCTGTCTCTCTCTCTCTCACTCCCCCTGATCTGTCTCATTTTCCCCTCTTTTTTACTCTTAGTTACTGGTTGTTGCACTGTAATCATGAGTGGTGTTAAGGAAGGTAGTACCAGCATCGTCACTACCTGGAGCTTGCATGTACGGAGCCTGGGTCTGTTGAAGGTGGCATGCTGTTGAGGCTGTGTGGGCCATGTGGTAAGATAGGTAAGAAGATGTCTGCGTGTTGGCATGGTGGGTGGTGAGAGCCGGCATGGAGGGGGGTGGCTCTGGGACGCTGGAGATCACTGTTCAGCCCTCTGGAGGTGTCGTGGGACTAACTGGACAAAACACTGACGAAGGAGGGTTCCCACTTGACAACCCCTGTGAAGTGCGGGTTTCTTACTACCCATGGGTCTGCACGGTTGACTTGCGGAGGCAAATAGTAATGGATTAGGGATTTCTTCACTGAGCTCTGATCCTCTTTATAGGGCACAAGTATCTTGTGTTTCATTCAAATTCCTATGGAAATCATTGACAGTATGCATTTAAAAGGTGCATGAGCGGACTTTACCAGTGGGCAAAGGTAGGCAATCATATGGGACCCTGGACTACTGGGGCCCTGTGAAGACAATAAACTTAACTCTTTCTCCTACACCACTTCTGGTTGTTTGGCCTTCTAAGGGCTTAAAGCATTCATTAAAAATGTAAAATATACAAAGTCGAGCAGTATACACTCACAGATACACAGCAATCTGATCTACCCCTTTAGTGTGAGGAAACGCTAAACTCACAGTGTGTGCTGCCTGCCTTCTCCATCATATCGTAGCTCAAAAATCAGTTAAATCCTGGTATTTTTGTGTCCAGATGAGGGAAAGAGTCCAGCAAAGACAATTTTGCCCCCAAAACATGCTAGCTTGGAAAATAACTAATAAAAGACACTACAAATACAGCTTATCTCCAAATTTTGCATTTGTTTTTTTTTTTTTGTTTGTTTGTCATGTCAGACAGGGGTGGTGTATTCAAGAAAGGTAACCCTCTTTGTCTTTCCCAGACTCTAAGGTTATCCAAACATCCACAGTTTTACATTGCTGCATCTCCTTATCTTGTATTTGTAAAATGAAGGTACAGGAAGGAAGTTGGCCAAGGACCTGGGGCTACCAAAGTTATTCTAAATGGGTTTATATTAACTTACTATAGGGAGGAAAATCCATCAGTGCTTTCCTTCCAGCAGCTATCTTTTTTTTTTTTGCTTGTGTTAAATTTCAATCTCCTTTTTAGATTTGCCCTTGACTCTGGATTGAGAGCTAACCATTACTGAAACCAGAATTACATCTCAGCTAAACGAAGCTATATCAACCACATGTCATTTAGGAGAGGGGATTCTCTACACACACCCTCCAGCCAACAATTTCTCCTGGACTGGATTCTCCTGTTTTGACACTTGCTGCGTGATGTATAATGCATGTCCATTGTGATATAAACATATTCTGCTGGCATTATGCCTGTGGCTGCGTCCATTATTTTTGTATGTATAAGCATGTCCATCACTCGTCGAGTGTGCGTGGAAGAAGGTGGGAGGTTAGATGGTGTTTATTTTCCTGAAGCGTCTTTCTGTCACCGTCCAAAAACAAATCTGCAGAGAAAAACAACTTCTTCAAGCCAAATGGGCGCCTTTTATAAAAGTCACGGCAAAGAAAATCAAATATTTGCCTTTTCTAGTAATGTGCATCTTCGGAGGCCATGGAAGGGCTTTTTAAAAAAGGATGTTAATGCGGCATATTCACTGACTTTCTATCCTCGTTGTTTTAGATAAACAAGCAAATTTACTCTGCAAGCTGTTTGTCCTTGCCTATCCTTAGGTAGATGTTGAATGCAGCTTAGAAATACAGAAGCAGCAGAGTGGAAAAATACCTGAGTGTTGAATAAATTAACTATGTACAGAAATCCTAACAAGACAAATTGAATAACACTGTTTCCATGACTTTAAAAAATTCTCATTATTATTTTACCTCCGTTAATAACAAATATAAGTGTTCTAAAGAGAAAATGAATGAAGTTTTTCAACGTTTACTTGAGTTGCATAAACTTAATTCAGTGGCTTTTTCAATGGGCCAACTTTCAAAAAAAGGCCTACAATTTTGGAGAACTTCTGTGACCTCTACCATCAACCAGCCATTTTGGAAGACAACTACTGCTGACTGAATATTTTTGCTCCCTTGGACTAAATCCTAGAGATAGAGCAAACATCATCCTCATCTTGCACTTTGTCCCTGCTTTCTTCTCCTCTATCATCCTCATCTTGCACTTTGGGCCTGCTTTCTTCTCCTCCATCATCCTCATCTTGCACCATGTCCCTGCTTTCTTCTCCTCCATCATCCTCATCTTGCGCTTTGTTCCTTCTTTTTTTTTCTCCTCCACCACTTCATCTATCCACCACTCCTCCAATGGCAGTCAACTCTCTCCTCTCCTCCAGGCTCTGCTCTCCGGTGCAGCATTAGGGGTAGACTTGGGTGCAGGCCCCCCTAAATTTTGTTTTTACCTATTTGCTACAAATTTCAGTTTGTGATCAATCCAGTTAGTTTCTTTAGATTCAACAATGATGCTAATTACTAAAAACAAAAATTTGTCTTTATTTTGTCTTGTTATATATTGTCTGTGGTCCAAAATGTAATATTTTTCACTAAATAAATCGGTCCTGAGCCTCAACCATTTAAGCACCACAGAGCTAAAGTAAAAATGTAGAAAATACTGAGCGTCCTGATGGTGGAGAACTTCACTCAGTAGTTATTCTAATTAACAAGGGCTTTCAGTTGTTGAAAATGAAAAGAGTGAACTGATATTCAGCTTCATTTTAAGCCTCTGTGCGGAGTTTTTAGCTGGTTATGAATCATACTGGAATTAATATTGATGCCTTTTTATGACCTGAAGAGCAGACCAGATGCAACAAGATTGATTGCTATTGTAATGGCTGAAATCGCTGCTGCAGGGTACGCATCAGATGAAGTGATAAACTGCACACTGCCAAAGAAATCCTTTTTAACATTTCCACAGCAAAGGTTCTCAGTGAGTGAGATATTTGATTGTTAGAAGAGAGCAGAGTGGGATTTTTGATGAAGAACAATATTTATGCAAGCACTGGACTAAACTGGCAATGAGATTTGAGGTGCTGCTTTAGTACTGTGTGCATCAATAAAATGGTTTTTGATTGTTCTGAGATGACTCCTAAAAAGGTGTTTGGAAACATTTCAGCATAAGAACATTGACTGACAGTGATCCTCATATCCTTAAAGAGATATATCAGTCCATGTGCAATGCACAAAGCACAGTAGTGGTTTACACTGATAATTAAAATCTCCAGGCAAGATGATTGTTTAGATTTTATGGAAATCAATGTTTTGTGTTTGTTGATTGTCAGCTCTTAACCCTCTCAGTCCTATGTTTTATTTTAAAAACTTGGCATACATATTTTAGCATACATATTCAGCACTCTAAAATGGAAGAATTCTAAATGATATGTTAACAGGAACTTATACTGATTATAAATAATAATAATCAGTACAAACACTTAATTTGTTTTATTGTCTACTGGACATTTCAGACTCTCTTAGATCCCTTTTTTTAAGACTCATGAACACTCAGAAGAGGGCAGTAAACTGGCATATCACTGCACCTTCACCACTTATATATAGCTTCTATTTCTAATGATAATACCTGTAGTATCACATCCTCTCTCTTCTCAATCAGTGAAGTTTTAGGCTGGATTCATCCTGTTAACATGCTGCTTCTTTTAAGAGCCAAAACACACTTACCACCTTTTCTTTTTACCCAAATCTAAAGAATATTGATTATGTTATAATCTGAACAGAAGGCATTATGATAGGGGAGAACAGGGTTGGTTGTCACACTTTTTACTCTAGTGTGAGTTGCTCCTCAGCAAAACATCCAGCAAAGTCATTTCTTCATTAAATTCAGGCTTAAGGTGTTGGCTTGAAATGTGAAAACCTTTCATTTTCCAACTTATTGAAACAAAGAAGTAATTAACGATCAAAGACACTGACACAGAGTGACAAAAACACTATCACAGGGATGGTTGTCACACACTACGGGGTAGTTTGTCACAATTTTGTTTTAATGGGAAAATATCCTAAAAAGAAGGCAATAAGGCAGAATTAAATTTGAAACTTCAAATGTATTGGCAAATTGAAAAATAACATAATTTAATGTATCTTAGGACAAAATGAGCAAGGAACATAAGCCAGCCATAGGCCTATCGCAACAAAAAACAAAACAAAACAAATAGCCCTTATAATTTTAGCCGACTCAACAAGACTACAAGCACTCACTATCTGAGTTCCAGTATCAACAGATGTAGGATCTGCACACTCCAACCATGCAGCACTAACCCTGCCCACTGAGCGGCTGTGACCACCAACCCCAAAGTGAATGTGACAACCAACCCAACTGAAATTTCTTGCTAGCATCAAGGCAAACAACCATCTAACTACTAGTTAGCTAGCTAACTACAATCTAAACAATATAATTCCCTTCACATTTTCTAAGGGTAACAATTGTTTAAAGCGGAGAAGAAAAACACTGAGGAGCAAAATATTTTCTATTTGACATGAAAAACACAAACAATCCTACAGACAAGACTATGTAGGTGAGCTTTTGTCCCAGTTTTGGAAATTTTCCTACCAAGTTTTGTGAGACAGCACTCTCTGGTGAGGAGACAGTGTTAATTTTGACAGCTATTTTCAATTTTAGTCTTAGTTTAAGTCTTTTGAACACATGTCTTTCAGTTTCAGTCAGATTTTAGTCATTTCTGCCCTTTTTAGTTTTAGTCTAGTTTTAGTCGACAAAAACCCAAAAACATTTCAATCTAGTTTTAGTCCATAAAAAGTCCTCACATTTTAGTCTTTACTTTTAGTCCAAGCATTTATTCTGTTGCCTTAATCTGTTAATAAACCGTGGTAGTGTATTCTATGCACCCTGCCAAACCTGGGGTCCCTGCTTTCTACTGCGAAGAGGCAAAAGAGAAAGAGATTACAGTCACCTTCACATCACAGATTTTTCTTTGACTAGTTTTACTCTAGTTTTTGACGTGGAAAAAACGCTGTTGATGAACATCTTAAGTCATAGTTTTAGTCGCTGAAAATGGCATTGTGACAAGATATGAGTGTGACAACCAACCCCTGTGACAACCAACCCTGCTCTCTCTTAGTGTCATATACAAGTTATATATCAAAGATGTAGGCTTAGAAATAAAATATTCTATAATCAGCTGGAGTTTGGTTGACTGCAACATTGCTATTAACCACAAGAGAGTTCCTCTTTCACTTTAATGCCACTTTTCAGGTGAAAAAAATAAGAAATATTTAATTTGCTTTAACTTCCCTGATCTGGAGACTGAATCCATGATAATAGAAGCCAGTGTGTATTACCACATTATGCATGTCAGAAACTCTGAGGGCAAGGGGCGTGTTATTAAAATGACAGTGTTTTCAGCTGCTGTATTTATTAAAACCTGCTCAGGTGCACATTGGTATTGGCTGGATATGCATGTTTCATAAATCACAGGACAGGGCCACTGACTTTACTCAGGTCAGTGGTTCTCAACCTTTTCTGCCTGCAACCCCCCAAAATAAAGGTACTGGTGACCGGGGACCCCCACTGAAGAGGGCTAAACACAGCCGTGCACATTGAAGAATAGTCATGTGCAGACAAGGCTGTCCATTAGAGGGGAAAAATGGGTGAGATTTGTGGGGCCCAGCCAAACTGGGGGACAGCAAAATCATGGTGATGGTCATGGTCATTTGATGCTTCCTGCTAGTGCTCACTCTGCCCCTCCTATTACTGTTCACTGTGACAGACACTGACCCTTCATATCATATTTTGACCACAGGGGGCAGTGTTAAAATGGGTATGATATGTCACCTTTAATGAAGTGTGTCTGGTGACCCGGGGTTGGAGGTGCAGATGGTTTCATGGGAAATTCTGCTTAGGTCTCCACATTGGTCCGGGATAGCTCTGCTCCCACACCAACAGTGCTTTCACTTTAACCAAAAAAAGAATGATTTCCCTAACATCTTCCATTTAGAAACGGTATGAGTAATCAGAGCTTTAAGTGTCTTAACAGCAAATGATTGCTTTCAAAAATAAGATGATTTCTGTATAACAACAGTGTTGTTTTAGCAGGTGTGTGAAACAAAGTGAATCTAATGAGGGCAGGACACTGAGAGATTTCTGTGGAGAGAGATGGAGCCACCTGTTTGTTTCTAAGCCTTCCTCCATCCCCAGTCTCTTCAGCCTCCGCTTTGTAATCACAGACAAGGTTAAAATATTCAACTCCAAATGAAAAACAGGAGCCTGACATCACGTCAGGCTGTATTTTTGTCACGCTGTGTCTTATTCCATCAAATCAGAATCAAAATTAACTGTAGTTTAACCTCCCTGGCATTGCTGCAGCTGGAATTTGGCAGAGAAAAATGAGAAGCTGGAGACAGAGGAGGAACTTGACTGAATGGATAATTATGCAGACAAAAAAGAAGCTTGTTTATAATGACTGAAACCCAATGCCAATGTGAAAGCTGATATGTGTCAAAATTACTTGACTAATGGGCTATTAGCTTTCATTCTCTGGTGATGAATCCCTGATTAGATTTAAACTCTTCCTGGAAAATGTAAAAAAAAAAAAAAAAAAAGAGAGATTCAGATTTTTTCACAGCCTAACCTGGTATTCCAAAGGGCTGATTTGGTGTTATGAATAAAAATGTCACCAATACCAAAGCCCTCACAGGTTATGGCACACACTGCAACATTTGAGGGTAAGGGGGAGCTGTAATGTACACAGTGAAAATTAAACTGTCACTCACTTAACACCCTACGCTACATAGCTACACATTTTATGAATAACAATGACAGATTGCTGCAGGATCGTGCTGCAGGACTTGACGGCTCCTGAGTAATGAGAGCAGAGTTTGAATGAGTTGCCGATTCTGTTGATGTGGCATCATAAATTTTAAGCACTGAAAACTTTTCAGCTTGTGGGTGTTTTTGGATCTGAGATTATGGCACAATCATGATGCAATAACCCTCGCACCAGTTTGATGATGCAACTGATTTTGAGGCATAAAAGCATAAAAGCTAATTGATTCATGCAGAATCTGTGTAGTCAAAGTTGATTTGTTTGCAAAGTGCTTCAAGATGATTTATCAGCGTAAAGCATCCTCTAGGAGGGCTAAACTTATACTTTTTACCTTTATCATTGGGGTTTTGAGGTTTCTTTCTGACTCTTAATTTTTTGGAACCTTTTATTTTGAAGGCAGGCTCACTTTTTACCAAAAAGAGACTCATGTATGTACAAATCTAGAGTCCTGGATAGGACAGGTACAGGTTTCCCATGCACAACACCAATTCCAAAAAAGTTGGGGGGCTTTGAAAATAAAAACCAAATGCAATATTTTTCAAATCTCATGAACCCAGGTATTATTCACAACAGAACATAAACAACATATCAGATGTTGAAACTGAGACACTTTACCATTTCATGAAAAAACATTAGCTAATGTTGAATTTATAGCAGTAACACATCTCAAAAAAGTAAGGACAGGGCCATATTTACCATTGTGTAGCATCCCCTCTTCTTTTAACAATTTGTAAACATCTAAGGCCTCGTCCATACAGAGACGAATTCAGGGGTATATGCAAATTTTTTTTGTTGTATCGGCGTTTCATCCAAACGAAAACAGTGTTTTGGGTGACTGTAAACGATACTTTTTGAAAACGCATGAATCCATAAATGACTACCTTTTTGTCTTCGTGTGCACGGCTACCCGCATCTTTCTTAAAACGATTACGTCACACACAGCGTAGCTCCCTTAAAGGGATACTTCAACATTTTGGCAAATTCGCCCATTGCCATAATTCCTGTAGTCTTAGTAATAGGTTCGTTACCTTGAGTTGTCGGTGCAAGCTGTTTTTAGATCGGCCGCTGCCGAGTTCGGACCTGCTGTGCCAAATCAATGTAGGCAGACGGTATTCCGGCTTTCCCTCATCAAACTCATCAAATACACAATCCAACAACTCCAAAACACTCTCGTGGACAAGTTGTGACCTGCACACTCACCACACTATGAAATAATGACATAAAATTATGTAACATTACAACGTATGAAGCAAATACTCAGTACTATTTCTTGAGTAAACCACTGGGTGGAGTGACACAGTTCAGCAGCCATGTCTGGAGTGTAGTTCCGGCTTCGCATTTAGCTTTAAAACATCTCCGTCTCGTAATGTTCCATGATTTTTTCATAGTGTGGTGAATGTGCAGGTCACAGCTTGTCCACGAGAGTGTTTTGGAGTTGTTGGATTGCTGCTTAACGCAAATCATGGCGACAGTAGACATGTCAGTACATGACTTTTGTAGTTTTTAAAAGAAAATAACTCAATGCTGTTCTCTGTTCTTGTTTTGATGAAGAAATGTCATCAAGTTCTGATAAAACTGACACTTAAGCAGCATCCACGCTAATCTCTTCCGCCATAATTCAAACCGGCCTCTTGTCCCTGCTTGCTTACCTCATGACCCTGCTGCGCTCAAAAGTACTGCCCCCCAAAACTGATTGGTCCTGTCACTTTCTAACCAGGCCCAAACAGTTCAGACAGGAGCTTTGCAAGATGGATTTTCCAGTAAGAAACACAGAAACTGCCGTATCCATCTGCTTTGCAAGGTTAGTCCCATTCCTGTTTGATGTAGGATTCTAGCTGCTCAGTCCCGAGTCTTCTTTGTGCATTAATGATGTTCCAAATGTTTTCAGTTTGTGAAACTTCTGGGAGAGTTCAGCACCCACACTCTTCTACTGTAAAGCCATGCTGTTGTGATGGGTGCAGTAGTCTTGCTGAAATATGCAAGGCCTTCCCTGAAAGAGACGTCTGGATGGGAGCATATGGCTATTAAATAGTGAGACTGTGCTTAAGAGGATAAAACCAGGTGGCCGACAGTCACACAGAGTGTTATATATTAAGGGTTGGGTATTCATGCAAAACAGCTGTAAGCTTCAAATAAGTGATGTTTTCAGTTCACCGACTGAAGTGCACGTGTTTTTGCTAAGGCAGTAGGAAATGATTTGCTTAAAAGTCGAGTTATGCATTAACTTGAAATTTTTGATGAAACTGAACAAAACAGCAGGTGAATCTTTTCTTGCATTAGCCGAGGTGTATGGAGAACACTGCATGTCATGTCACATGCACTTTTGTTTGAATGGCACTAAGGATCCAGTGAAGGCAGTGAGGATGTCCAAGACGTTCTGGACGCCCATGAACATCAAAAACTTCTGATAACATTGAACAAATTGAACAAATTGTTTGCAATGATTGACGATTCAGTTAAAGAATGAGAGCAGAAATGGCCTCCAATGATAAAGAGACAGTTTGGTAAATTTTCCATTAAAATTTGAACATGACAAGAGTGTGTGCCAAAGTTGTCCCAAAACTTCTGACTCCTGATCCAAAAGAAAAATGCCAGTATAACCTTTAATAAAACACTCGTGTGACTATGTACCACATGGTTTTATCATCACAAACAAAGTCTCATTATTGATAGCATTTCTCATGTGTTGCTCTAAAACCTCTATCCAACTTTCAGCACCATTAGAGATAAAGGCTGTTGAACTGTTCTCTGACAACAAATTGGATGGCCTCTTTCATCTGACCACAGAACAGTTTTCCATTTAGCTTTAGTTCATTTTAAATGAGCTTGGGCCCACAGAAGACGACGTTGTTTTCGAATCTTGTTCACATACGGCTTCTTCTTTGCACGGTACAGCTTTACCTTGCATTTGTGGATGGCAGGTAAAAGCTGTTTTGGCGATGATATCTGGGAGCATTCCTGAGCTCATGTTATGATTTCCAGTAAAGGACCCCAAGATCACAAACATCCAAAACTGATCTTTGACCCTGTCCCTTTTGCGTAAAGATTTCTCCAGGGATTCAAAGTCATCACAATTTGTGTTAAGAAACATTTTTTCTGAAATTGTTCCTCAATTTTTTGATGCAGTTTTTGCAAATCTACTTCTTGGAGACTCTGCCACTCTAAAATGCTCCTTTTATACAAAATCACTTTACTGACCTTAGTAGATGAAAAAATGCTTTTCCAGCTGTTTGAGATGTGTTGCTGCCATCAGATTGAAAACGAGCTAATATTTTTCATGAAATGGTTTCGACATCTGCTATGTTGTTTTTGTTCTATTGTGAATAAAAAGTGTTTTCTGACATGTTTTACAGTGTCCCAACTTTTTTGGAATTAGGGTTGTACATAGGAAAACTGGTGACTCTTAGAATTTTTGAAAATCATGACCCATCCCTGGTATCAATTAGAAAAAAAAATGGGGAAAAAAGTCATGTTAATGTGTTATACTGATGGGCCATTGTTTGAGTGAATTTTCTGCATGTTCTGCATGTTTCAGTCACAGAGTATTGACAAAAAAAATGATAAATAGGTTCATATACACAACATAAAGAAGCCTTATCTGCACCATATGATATGCTTCCTAAAGTGCTAACCCTCTTTCTAAAGGTTCATACACTGACTACTCCCTCCAGTGTGAAGGAGAGTGCCGATGACAAGCTGCAGCCCAGGATGGATGGAGTGAGCAGTGATTTCAACCCTGACTTGCGAGGGGCACTCTGCCTTTCTTTTCAGCTCAGGCTTTTTCTCCTCTCGCTCTTCTCCTCATCTCACTTCCTTCTAACATAATTCCCCTGCTACTGTACAGCCACTGCAGAGCCCAGTTTAAATCTCTGTCCAATTCTTAAGTGCTTATTACAGAGTTCAAGAGCTTAGCCGGAGATGAAGCTGGATAGGACTGAGTGCGTGTTGTGTGAGTGTTTGTTCACAAGAGGTCAAACAAAGGGAGTGCGTGCAGTGCTTGTGTGTGCGTACGCGCACGTTTCTGAGTGCGTCGAGGGAAAAACCAACTTTAAAAGGCCAAAATGAAAAGAGATCAAATGCCTGAAGGCACAAAAGGTGGGAGGAGACGTTGGAAATAGAGCGTTTCTTATTCACTCCTTATCTTCACTTGAACTCCACAAACCTTCCTTTCAGATGCAAATGCAGTGCTGTTCAAAGAGAGGTCAATGTGATCATCCTGTGTTTCCTGCTCCGTGCCTCGATGAATATAGATGCAGTTCAAACGTCTGCTGATCTAAACATGTACAGCAAATGGTGATGGGCAAATAGGTGCAAGGATGGGGGAGGAAAAAAGTGCAAGCGACGAACAGCAATCCTCATATCATGTCTGATAACTCCTGGAATTATGCTTCTAAATAACATACTGGGATGATTCACAGCCACGGAGAATGTGTTTTCAATTGCCCTTACAACATCTTCTCAGCAGGAGTTCAAAATAAGAGGAATATGTATGAATGGAGCAATTTCCTGGCCAATTTAGACCAGTAAAATGCATCTGCTTGTTTTACACATAGAAAGGAAGATGCATGTTGTTATTTTAAGCATTTAGGCCCACCTTTGCATAAAAAACAAGTTAATTATCAATAGCCAGTAATTTGCAGCCAAGTTTTATACTGACAGTTCAGAGCGTATAAATTTAGGTGTATTAAATCAAGCACCAAGCCATGCAGTCTCCATTTGCAAACATTTAAGATGCAAAATGGGTAGAGCAGTGGTTCTCAACCTTTTCAGCCCACAACCCCCAAATAAAGGTGCCAGAGACTGGGGACCCCTACTGTACCTGAAGGTGGTTGAACACAGCCATTAAGAATAGTCATGTGCAAACAAGGCTGCCCATAAAGGGTGAATAAATGGAAAAGCCTTCTGGGACCCAGCCAAACTGAGGGACCACGGAGGTCAGCAAAATCACAGCCCATTGTAAAGTTAAGCTGCGATATCCATATTTTATATTTCACCTAAATAATAGCCACTCTTATCAAAGTAATGAATATGTTTTTATTCATTTGTGTAATAAATAGCCATCTTAAAAATGTAAATCCCTTCTGTTACAAACAGAATTAAAACAGGTTAAAAATGGCAAAAATGGGTTAATAATGGCAAAAAATTGGTCGTGAAAATGGATTTTAAAAGTAGCAAATATGTTTTAGAAGTGGCAAAAATAAGATTATGGTGCCTTAAAAAAGCAAAGAAATGGCAAAATAGGCATAAACAGTGTAAAGCAAAAAAGGGATTAAAAAGTAGAAGCAGTAAAAATAGGCAGAAAATGGGTTAAACTGGCAAAAATTTGATAAAAGTGGCCAAAAAAAACCCAGAAAATCTATTGAAGTGCCAAAATCAACCTAAATATTGGTAAAACTGGATTAACAAGTGGCTGCAATGGCTTTAAAGTGATAAAATGAGGGGGAATTTGGTGTAATTGGATGAAAAATTGATATAAACTGGTAACAGTGGTAGCTAAGGCAGGAAATTGGCAGAATTTGTCAGAAATCTGGCACAATGGGCAAATCAAACAACGACATGTGGTTAAAATGGGCCCAAAATAGGCGTAAAAAGTAGTTAATAGTGGCAATACTTGGTCAACAAAGATAGCAATAGGCAAAAAGTGGCAAGAATTGGTTTAGAAGTTGCAACAACAGGCAGAAAAGAAGCGGTGGGAAGGGTTTTAAATGGACAGCAGTGGGTTTTACACTGCAAAAATGATAGGAAAAAATGTATGAAAACTGGTTGAAATTTAGCAAAGTTGGTATCAAATGGCAATAGTGTCATTTCAAACTAGAAAAGCACTCAGAGAGCGCAGACCTCCACCATTAGCCCTATCTCCCAATAGTGAAGAATTCTTTGAAAACATTCCTGGATCCAGACGGTGATCCAGATCATGCCATTTCTGACATTTCCTGAAAATTTCCTGAAAATCCATCCTTGCCTTTTTGACTTATGTTGCTAACAAACAAACAAACAAACCCACCTGATCACATAACCTCCTTGGCGGAGGTAAATAGTCTTATTTTTTTAAGGCATCACAGAGGGGGTCTTGTGACCCCCAAGGGGGCCCGACCCTAACGTTGAGAACCACTGTTGTAGAGCTCAGTGACTTTAAGCATGGCACTGTAATGGATGCCACCTTTTCAATAAGATGGTTTGTGAAATTTCATCCCTACTTGATATTCCACTGTCAACTATAAGTGATATATTGAGAAAGTGGAAGCGTTTAGGAACAACAGCAACCAGGCACAAAACAAGACCACATTAAATCACAGTGTGGGGTCACTGATTGCTACGATGCATGGCTCATAAATGTCCCTCTGCTGATTCCATAGTTCAAGAGTTCTGAACTTCACTGGCATGAATGTAAGCACAAAAACTGTGCTGTAGGAGCTTCATGGAACATGTTTCCATTGTTGAGCAGTTGCATGCCAGTGTCACATCTTCAAGTCCAAGTGGCATCTGAGCCACATGGAGGCTCTACCGTATAACACTCACCCTCTCCATCATTATGAAACACAAAACAATACTCTACCAGCCACTGGGTGGATAAAGAGCTACAGTCACCGTTATTGATGCTTGACATAAAAATAGAAACGTATTCTCAAGACCAAACAGCCACAGAAGGCCCAAGAGTTGGGACAAAAGAAAAAGCACCAAGTCAGGAGCAGGTCAGTTAGCATTATCCAAGCTAGCATCTTCCATAACAACCAACCAGCCGAGTGAGAGAAAACTTGATAGCAATAACGTACAAAAAAACTAGGTTGTTGGGTCGAAATGGCTTGTAAAAAGTGGGTCACCAAAAAAAAAAGTTTGGGAAACACTGGTGTCAAGCACACTGACATGGACCGTAGAGCAGTGGAATCGTGGAGGGATGAATCACTCCTCTATTTATGGCAGTCAGCTGGGTGAGTCTGGGTTTGGTGGATGCTGGCAAACTTAACGTGCCTGGCTGCATTGTGCCAACTCTGAAGTTTGGTGGAGGAGGAATGATGGTATATGGCTGTTTTCTAGGGTTTGACCTAGGCCCCTTATCTCCAATGAAGTCTAGTCGTAATGCTTCATCATGCCAAGACATTTTAGACAATGCTGTGCTTCCAACTTTTTGGCAACAGTTTGGGAAAGGCCCTTTTTATTCCAATATGACTGTACACCAGTGCACATGGAAAGGACTATGAAGACATGGTTTGATGAGTGTGGTGTGGAAGAACTTGACTGGCCCACAGAGAGCCCTGACCTCAACCCCATCTAGCACCTTCGGGATGAACTGGAACGGAGATTGTGAGCCAGGCCTTCTTGTCCAACAACAGTGCCTGACCTCATAAATGCTCTTCAGAATGAATGAGCACAAAATCCCACAGAAACACTCCAAAATCTTATGGAAAGCTTTTTGGGGGGTGTTATAGCTGCAAAAGAGGGGGCAAAGCCATATTGAAGTATTTGAATACAGTCCCTGTTGGTGGTTAGGTAACCGAAGACATTTGTCTGTAAAGTTTGTGTATTTGTTTTAATAATCTTGAATGATGGTTAATATATCATTAAACAAACTCCTCATGCAGTGTTAAATAAAAATGCATGCATATTTCTTCTCTGGTTAATTGCAGAGGGTAATCTTCTAAAGTTAATGCCTTTTTATTCCAATTTTCTGTGAAAATTTCCATCAAAGAAGATAAGCAAACACATCAGTAGTGATTCAAAAATAACACACAGCCCTTATCATTTTTGTGGTAGGGGGGATCTTCACTCATGAGTCCCTGCAGGAATTCAGAATGTGCCTTTAATTTGATGTAATTAACTAAATGTTTTGCCTTCATCGACTTATTGGCATTAGTTTTGCTTGAGATGAGCGATTATGAAATATCTTGAGCTATTTTAAAGTTAATGAATTCAATCATTTATTTGGCTTTTGGGAATAACACAATGATTGCTTTCTCTAGAGCGATACACAGACTCTGTGTGTTCGTTTCTAACTGCATGTTTACACAGAGCTGTCAGTTTGTCTTTACAATTAGCAGATATAACAGACACGCAGGGATCCCAGTGGACTTCTGGGAGTATACTGAAGAAAAAAAACCTCTCTTTGATTACTATCATATTTCATCAGCATTTCTCCTGTTTTCTGCTGCCATCCCCTCAAATACCCACTTGCTATCTGAGGATTGCTGCGTTTTCACATTATGTACCAAAGCACCCTTCAACATGCAAAAACCCACCCACATTCCCTTTTGATCAGAGCCACTCAAGATTAATTAAGCTGTGATTTACTCTAAATAGGTCTGATTAGTAAACTAATTAGCATTTTTTTCTCCTCAGGAATACTTCATTAAAAGCACACCTGGACACTTTGAGAATGAAACCACATGGTTAAAAGGTGAATTGGCCTTCCAATTAGCACACATAGTAATTAAGACCTGTGCTGTCTTATATTAAATAGCTTTGATTAGACTGCTATCTAAGCTTACAGTTACTTGTCATGCATGTTGTCTTTCAATGGACTGTTTGCATATGGAAACATAAAACAAGTATGCAAATATCAGCCACTCACGCTCTTAATTTAATCATACTGTTCCAAACATTTTTCTCATCCATGCACATATACATAGCCCTTCAATAACGTCTTTATAGCACCGTATGAAGCACAGTTCAACTAGGATTGATGTGTTAAAAAAAAAAAAAAAAAAAAACAGGCAACAAGATTCCTGTTTCAAAGGCAGGAGTAGATTAGATTATCTGCTTGCAATGTTCTACAGCCAGCTGTTTGCAGCCTGACAAACTGACAGCCAACAGCCTTACTTATGGAGCTATAACTGTTGTAACACTTAAGATGTATACAAGGATGTGTACACAAATCTGCAAATGAATTAATAGATTTGCATGTGTGCACAAATCCTCAAATGTGTGTAAAAATCTGCAAATGTATACAAAGATCTTCAAATGTGTGTCTTAGGATCTGCAGATAAGTGTCGAGATCTACAAATATGTGCAAAGACCTGCATATGTGTGCAAAGATCTGCAAATGTAGGTAGAGATCTGCAAATAAGTGCAAAGATCTGCATACGTGTACAAAAGATCTGCAAATGTGTATAAAGATCTTCATATGTGTACAACAATTTGCAAATGTGTGCAAAGATCTGCAAATGTGTGCAACAATCTGCAAACGTTTGTAAAAATCTGCATGTGTGTAGAGATCTTCATATGTGTGCAAATACCTGCAAATAAGTGCAAAGATCTGCATACATGTGCAAAGATCTGCAAAAGTGTGTCGAGATCTGCAAGTGTGTGTTAAGATGTTCAAATGTATGCAAAAATCTGCAAATGTTTGTAAAGATCTGCATAGGCGTGTAGAGATCTTCATATGTGTGCAAAGATCTTCAAATATGAGCAGAGATCTACGAATGTGTGTAAACATTGCATATGTGTGTAAAAACCTGCAAATGGGTGCAAAGATCTGCAAATTTGTGTGCGGATTGGCAAATGTGTGAAGATCTGGTAATGTTTCAAAAATCTGCAAATGTGTGCACAGATCTGTAAATCTGAAAAAGACTGATCTTCTAACTTACATCATACGGCTCATACAGCATTGTATTTGTGATTTCTGTTTGAAAAATTGAACACAATGAATCTATGTCCAGCATAGATGGCCATCCAACCAGTCTTTATTTTCTTCACTCTTTCAGTGAAACTATGAACAATAACAGTATAATAGGATAATATTTCTCCTTTCATGTTCGCATTATTTAGAGCTTTTATTAGGTCTAAACTGCTGCCTTCCAGTGATGCCTATGCAATGAGGAAGGTAGACCTGTGAGTCTATGCTGAGAGCAACAAATCCCTGTGCCTACACTTTCAGATCTGAATACACATTTGCAGATCGTGTGCAGCATAAGTGTTGCAGAAGTCACGTGTGTATGACAGCCAATTAAGAGGCAGACTTCAGCTGTAATTAATGGCTTGTGATTGTTTTGACAACTTAAAGCAAAAAAGAGAGTTTTCTGAACCAAAATAAACTAAATCCACAAGTACAAATTAGTCTACTCATTTGCAGATTAGTGCATGCATTTGTGGAGCTTTGTACAAATTTGCAAATCTTTTAATGCATTTGCAGATCTGTACATACATTTGTGGATTTGTGCACAAATTTTCAAATCTATATATGCATTGGCACATTTGCAAATAGTTTTGCAACAGTAATAGCTCCATAGCCAACCCACCAGATTTGTGTCGTGACAGCACTCTTCATGCTGCTGCAGTCGTGCAACTCTCAACTGCCTAGTTGTGCATTTGTTGCAGCCTGATGCAACAGTTGAAAAATGTATTCTCATCAATCTACACCCAGCAACCCATCATGAAAAAGTGAAAAAAATGAAATTTTATCAAATTTATGAAAAATAAACAACTAAAACTTAACTTTGCCAAAAATATTCAGACCCTGAAGGCCACTCCCTGTTTGCTCTCTTACTCTTACTCTCTCTCGCCCACTCCGCGACAGCACAGAAACCTCACTTCGAACACTGTGATTTGCAGATGTTTTATGTGGACATCAACAACTAAAAATAAAAAAATTTGTACTCACTGCCACGTAACAAATGGGCTGAAGTTGAGCTCCATCTCTCCAACTTGGCGCCGTGACATGATGCAGAATCCTGTGCCATATGGAGGTATCTGAGGATGAGGATTGATGGACCCATTGTGTTTTTTAAGGATTAAAAGGCCCACAGAATCATCTTAACTGCTGTTTTCTTCTTGCAGTGAATTCAAAAATCAGTGCATTGGACTCAGTGTGCCAAGACCTTAAGACAGTGTGCATTAGCTTACCCTTCTTCATTATTTTTAAATAGTCAGAATCAGATTATTAAGTGCAATTTTAAAACCCAGTGAAGTAATGACATTTTCTTTGCACTTTATTTAAAAGCTAAATAGTTCTGAAAGTCTCTCAAAGTTCAGTGCAGGTTAGCTCTTAACAGGAGGTAAAGCTCCCCTGAACTTTAATAATGGGACTGACAAGTAGAAGAAGAATGGATGACCATTTTTCCTTAAATGCTTTGCCTCCTTGGTGGTACAGTGAAACAGCAGGGTGTGTAATGAAGATGTGTGAGACTGGACGTCCAGTTTCCCTCTCTGATATGTGACCTGCGGGTAATGAGATTTTTTGGGGGGGCCTGTGTCATCCTCAGTCCCCAGCATGTGTCTGTCAGCGGCTCTGAGGAGACGGTAATGACATTCAGTGGTAACGCTAAGGACCGGTGATTAAGGGATTGAAGCAGCACTGAAGCATGAACATAAACCCTGAGTGCATAAAGCTGTGTCAAGATTGTACAATGTCCAGAATGGGCATACAGCCACTGTCACATCAGCCTGTATTATAGTGCCATCATATGTACAAGAATGACTCTAGAAATCATCTAATGAGATGGAAATATGGACTGGAATTGAAGGTGGGCAGTGAGGAGGAACGAGTGAAGGAGTAGCAGAAGTATGAAGGATGCACTGGGAGAATATAATATGACTTTATGGTCTGTTCCAGGAGAGACAGTGGTCCAACTGTAAAACATAAAAGCTAAAATCAGGCTGTAACAGAGAGATTTTGTGAACAGTTTAATTTATAAGCATTTTAAAAGTGTCAATTTTGGCTGCTATTTTTTGGTTTAGTCCTAGAATGGACATGCCTTTCAGTTTTAGTCTTATTTTTCTCCTTTTTACCCTCAGTAGTCTGAGCGTGCTTTCACATCTGACTCATTTGGTAAAGTTGTTCCAAAACAAAGCGCTGTTCCATCATTAGTCTGGTTCATTTGAAGTCTTATTTATTTCAATCTGTTATAAGTCTATCTGTTACAACACATTTGCTCACCTAAAAACAAATAAAGTGATCTCATAAGTTATGCATGAGATTCTGACGTAAATACCTGGAAATAAAAGCTGAACTGTTGATCTCTTGTCTCATATTCATCGTTTCATGACAAACCCAAATATTTTGAGTCTACAGCAAAACTAAAGGAATCGGCCTCACTGTTCCAATACTTTTAGAGGGAATTGTATATAAAAGACGTTTTAACTGTTGATGAGAGATGATTTTTAACCCAAGGAGTTTGCCTACAATTTCTGATGATTAAAAAAACACTAAATTAACCCATATCTTGTTGTAAAATGTATCTATCTTCATATATTGGCCAGCCTTAGCTACAGTCATGGACAAAAGTATTGAAACCCCTGGAATTTTCCAGAAAATACACCATTTCTCACAGAAATTGTTGCAATTACAAATGTTTTTGGTATACACGTTCATTTCCTTTATGTGCATTGGAACAACACAATAAAACAGAAGAAAAAAGACAAAATTGACATAATTGTACACAAAACTCAAAAATTGGCTGGAAAAAATTGTTGGCACCCTCGACTTAATATTTGGTTGCATGCAATAACTGAAACCAGTCGCTTCCTATAACCATCAACAAGCTTCTTACACCTCTCAACTGGGATTTTGGACCACTCTTCTTTTGCAAACTGCTCCAGGTCTCTCAGATTTGAAGGGTGCCTTCTTGCAACAGCAATTTTGAGATCTCTTCATAGGTGTTCAATGGGATTTAGATCTGGACTCATTGTTGGCCACTTCAGAACTCTCCAGCGCTTAGTCTCCAACCATTTCTTGGTGTTTTCTGAAGTATGTTTGGGGTCATTGTCCTGCTGGAACACCCATGACCTCTGACACAGACCCAGCTTTCTGCCACTAGGCCCTACATTGCGGCCCAAAATTTTTTTGATAGTCTCAGATTTCATGATTCCTTGCACACAGTCAAGGCACCCAGTGCCAGAGGCAGCAAAATAACCCCAAAACATCTTTGAACCTCCACCATGTTTGACTGTAGGTACTGTGTTCTTTTCTTTGTAGGCCTCATTCTGTTTTCTGTAAACAGTAGAATGACGTGCTTTTCCAAAAAGCTCTACCTTAGTCTCATCTGTCCACAAAATGTTCTCCCAGAAGGATTGAGGCTTACTCAGGTACTTTTTTGCAAACTCCAGTCTGGCTTTTTTTATGTCCCTTTGTCAGCAGTGGGGTTCTCCTCGGTCTCCTGCCATAGCACTTCATGTCATTCAGATTATGATGTATTGTCAGAGCTGACACTTTTGCACCCTGAGTCTGCAGGACAGCCTGGATTTGTGTGGAAGTTGACTGAGGATGTTTATCCACCATTCCAACTATCCCGTGTTGCATTCTTTTTTCAGTTTTTCTCTTCCATCCACGTCCAGGGAGATTAGCCACAGGTCCATGGGTTATAAACTTCTTGATTATATTACGCACAGTGGACAAAGGACCTTCAAGATCTCTGGAGATGGTCTTGTAACCTTAAGATTGTTCATATTGATCCACAATTTTGCTTCTTAAGTCCTCAGACAATTCTGGGCTCCTCTTTCTCTTCTCCATGCTTGGTGTGACACACACAGGCACACAACACAAAGGCTGAGTCAACTTTTATACATTCTAACTGGCTTCAGGTGTGATTTCTAGATTGCCAGCAACCTGTTACTGCCACAGGTGAGTTTAAATGAGCATCACATGCTGGAAATAAAATGATTTACCCACAGTTTTAAAAGGGTGCCAACAATTTTGTCCAGCCCATTTTTTTAGTTTTGTGTAAACTTAGGTCAATTTTGGCTTTTTTTTTTTTTTTTGTGTTGTTCCAATGCACATAAATGAAATAAACACGTATAAACCAAAAACATTTGTAATTGCAACAATTCCTGGAAGAAATTGTGTATTTTCTGGAAAAATTCCAGGAGTGCCAATACTTTTGCTCATGACTGTATTATGACTATGTCTTGAGGCCTCAAACATTTGCAGCCCTTTGCCTGTAAAGCTGCCTATGATGATGAAGACTTTACTAGAAGTGATCACTGTCCTTTATTCAGCCTTTTCACAGCAGCATTGAGAGTTAGTTTTGGAGCCAACAGACAAAGGAACAGCACTTCATTTAATTATAGCTTGATAATTTTTGAACACGTCATCAGACTTTCTAGTCGGATAAGCATCTCTGCCATCTTTGCTGAGCCTGGAACATCATTCAAAGTTGTTTTACAAAGTTTAGTGCAAACTTGCTGTTTATTTTAATCAGCCGTCACTAAAGTGTGCCACTATTGTGCCTGATTGAGCTGTTTTTAGACGCCTGAAAATACAAATGTGATGTGAAACATGTCACTTCAAGTGTTCAGGCTTTGTTTAAACAAACCTCATTTGAATTGTCAACTACGACAGCTGTGACCCAAAAAGACAATCAACACTTTGCAGCAGCAGAAGTGTGGAAAATCAGCTCTTATGCCAGTAAAAGTTACCTCATTGATACATGCAGCTGGAATAAAGGTTTTGTGTAGTCAGTAAATACTTCTAGCTCTACCTGCAGGACAGTTATAGCTCCTCATATTCCATTTAACATCAACTTGGAGCATTTTTTGAGCTTGCTTTGGCCTGTTTCTCTGATATGTTTGATTTTTGCAGTGATAAGCACCCATCACATTCTCCTAAATATCCCATAAATCCTCCAGACAAGCAGTAATGTCTCTCTGTGCCCCTGCTGTCAGGTCTGCTTTGAGTTGGTGCGATGCCAGGGCAATATTGCCCGCGATGTCCTGTGGCAGGTAGTCCGCCTTGTCTAAACAGCACTGCCCACCAAGGTGGAAAACCAATACTGTCATCTACGGAAATTAGCACCTCACAGAATATCCTAATTTTGACGTACACATTTTTAAAAAATCTGCCAGATTCAATATCCAAAGCGGTGCCTCTTAACTAGATCAGTCAGGTGTTTGAGGTCGAGTGACAGAGCTAGCTGAAGCAGATTTGGAAGTGTAAAAAACACCAGCTTGATTTGGACAGAGCCTACAGGTTTGATTTGGATTTACTTGATGAGCACGAGGAGCAATGTTCCAAGGGATGAACTCCTGTCATCCTTTCAGATTACTGTCAGGACTTATTAGTAAAATCTGTCCTTCATTAGCCATATGTGTGTGCATTAGCATAAGCATATGTGGCTACTTTCTCCAGCGCACAGGTGGGAGATTTAATTAACAACAGACCCTTAGGCTGTGATTTCATGGTGTCAGGGATGCTTGTTCTTCCTGATTTGAAAAGCCCATTTTCCTTTCTTTTCAGATTAAGCTGCTGCAGTTAGGATTACCAAAAATATTTCAACTCTTAAACGCCAGAATATGAGAAATTTTGTTATTACTTTCTTTAAAGTCAGAGGTTTACATACAGTTGCAAGAAAAAGTATGTGAACCCTTTGGGATTTCTTGGATTTCTGCATAAATTGGTCATCAAATGTGTTCTGATCTTCATCTAATTCACAACAATAGACAAACACAGTCTGCTTAAACTAATACTGCACAAAAAATGATATGTTTTCATGTTTTTATTGAACAAAACATGTAATCATTCACATTGCAGGGTGGAAAAAGTATGTGAACCCCTAGGCTAATGACTGGTTGACCCTCCTTTGGCAGCAATAACCTCAACCAAACGTTTCCTGTAGTTGCAGATCAGACCTGCACAACAGCCAAAGGAATTTTGGACCATTCCTCTTTACAAAATTGTTTCAGTTCAGTAATATTCTTGGGATGTCTGGTGTGAATCACTCTCTTGAGGTCATGCCACAGCATCTCAATCGGGTTGAGGTCAGGACTCTGGCTGGGCCACTCCAGAAGGTGTATTTTCTTCTGTTGAAGCCATTCTGTTGTTGATTTACCTCTATGCTTTGGGTCGTTGTCCTGTTGCATCACCCATCCTCTGTTGGGCTTCAGTTGGCGGACAGATGGTCTTAAGTTTTCCTGCAAAATGTCTTGATAAACTTGGGAATTCATTTTCTCATCAATGACAGCAATCCGTCCAGGCCCTGAGGCAGCAAAGCAGCCCCAAACCATGATGGCCCCTCCACCATATTTCACAGTAGGGATGAGGTTTTGATGTTGGTGCGCTGTGCCTTTTTTTCTCCACACATAGCGTTGTGTGTTCCTTCCAAACAACTCAATTTTGGTTTCATCTATGGACAGAATATTTCGCCAGTAGTGCTGTGGAACATCCAGGTGCTCTTTTGTAAACTTCAAACGTGCACCATGGGTTTTTTTGACAGCAGTGGCTTCCTCCGTGGTGTCCTCCCGTGAACTCCATTCTTGTTTAATGTTTTATTTGTATTAGATTTGTCAACACAAATGTTAGCATGTACCAGAGATTTCTGTAAGTCTTTAGCCGACATTCTAGGATTCTTCTTCACCTCATCGAGCATTCTGCGCTGTGCTCTTGCAGTCATCTTTACAGGACGACCACGCCTAGGGAGAGTAGCAACAGTGCTGAACTTTCTCCATTTGTAGACAGTCTGTCTTACCGTGGATACATGAACATCAAGGCTTTTAGAGATACTTTTGTAACCTTTTTCAGCTTCATGCAAGTCAACAATTCTTGATCGTAGGTCTTCTGAGAGCTCTTTTGTGTGAGGCATGGTTCACATCAGGCAATGCTTCTTGAGAACAGCAAACTCAAAACTGGTGTGTGTTTTTTATAGGGCAGGGCAGCTTTAACCAACACATCCAATCTCATCACACTGATTGGACTCCAGGTCGGCTGACTCCTGGCTCCAATTAGCTCCTGGAGAAGTCATTAGCCTAGGGGTTCACATACTTTTTCCACCCTGCACTGTGATTGTTTACATGTTTTGCTTAATAAAACATGAAAACATATCATTTTTTGTGCGGTATTAGTTTAAGCAGACTGTGTTTGTCTGTTGTTGTGACTTAGATGAAGATCAGAACACATTTTATGACCAATTTATGCAGAAATCCAAGAAATTCCAAAGGGTTCACATATTTTTACTTGCAACTGTACATTTTCTTAGTATTTAGTAGCATTTCCTTTAAACTGTATTACTTGGGACAAACATTTAAGGTTTCCTTCCTACGGTATTTTGGTCCATTCCTCCTGACAGAACTGGTGCAACTGAGTCAGCTCTTCAGCTCTGCCCACACATTTTCTATGAGATCAGGGCTTTGTGATGGCCACTCTAGAACACTGACTTTGTCATCTGAAGCCACAGCTAATAAAAAGTAAGGAAATTTGTGTTTGATAGATTATTTCTTTGTTGTAACAATGCTTCTTGGCAAAAAAATCTTATACCATTGAAAAGCCTGTTTATTACACTTTAAATTGTGCCACATGTGTAAGGAACATGCATATGTGGGATGAGCAGCAGAGCTGAGTATGTGGGTTGCACCCATGAAAAATGTGCCAAATCTTCTCTGCCAATTCCAAACAGCTTATTTTGCTGTTGATATTGACTCTTGTTTGGAGCTTCTGGTACCCCCAGGTGCTGCCAAGGTGCTGGAGTGTTTACATTCCCTAAGAACCGTATGGCATTGGAATGGCTATTCCAGTTATTTGTCAAGCCCTCAGGCATTAGTAGGGTAAAGAAATTTTAGTTGGCAAGTGACCATGGTATAAACTCTGGCTCGAATTTCACTCTAATGTCAGTGGAGAAATCGAAAGATTGCAGAATCATAACTAAGTGAAGCGACTGTCAACAAGTGTGAGAGAGAAAAAAGCAGCAGCTTTGGCTTTGCCTCTCGGGATGAGCTTCCACTCAAGATTTTGAGGGCTATATCTATATATGATGAATAACATGTACAATAAATCTCAATAGATACTTGCTTTTTCATGACATTCTGTCTAAATTCATAACTTGTAATATTTTAAAGGTGTTCCGTGTCCTTTCTGTCGCTTGCACGCCTGACCAATACAGCATACTGTTTGTGTCTGATTTACAAACAAGCACTTAAGCTCACGCCTAAGCTGTCAGTTTCTTACTGAGACACAGGTCTTGCCCAAAGGCACAATAACATCCTATTTTTTGGCAAATCGCTTTTGGATTTATTAAGAAACATGTAGCAGCATCACAATAACTCTTTAACATGACCAACAGACCAACAATGGTCGCTACATCACATCATACTGTTGGTAGTTGAGCCAGTTAACATTTAAACAAATAACGCAAACTTTATGTTTCTTTTAAATTAAAGAAAACAACATCAACACATGCTAATTAAAGCATTAAGAAAACACAGTGGGGAGAAAAATCTTGACCATTTCTGTTGCTGAGAGCTTGTTAACATGAAAACACACTGCAGGTATTCCGTGTTGTTTCTTCTCGTGCTTGAAAAGCCATATTTCAAAAAGTGGGGCTGATACTTACGGAGCTAGAAGCTCTGATATCAGCCGGCGTCAGCCCCAGGGCCTTACGTTTCTCAGGTGATGGAGCTGCTGTTAGGCTTTCTGGTGACTTACCTTGAGAACCCTTCTGCTGCTGACCCAGGTCTGAGCTAGAACACTTTTTGTGAAGCCAATCGCTCCATTTTTCATCAGGTAGCTAGCAAACTTGCTGCAGCTAAGGCAACAACACGTGAGCCTTTTTCTTTCTCTTTATTTCTTTTTTTCTGCTGTGTTTCACTGAACAGAATCTCCCGTGCACAGTTCAGATCAAACTCAGCTGAGACAATGAATTTTTGACAAATAATGAATCAGAAAACAACTAAAACAACTCCCTGTCTAAAATTATGTAATTTAATATTAATTATGTGCATTTATATTTTTCCAAAATGATTTGGCGACCCCTAGAAATCATCTCGCGACCCCAGTTGGGGTCAGGACCCCAAGGTTGAGAATGGCTGGGCTAGAGGGTTTTAATATTTGGTAACGCAAAAGTACTCTAATGGGTTAGTTTTAGAGGTAGATAACGCAGTGATCTAAAGACTTAGTTTCAAAAGTAACGCTACCCAACACTAACCTTGCAAAGCAGATGGATACGCCCGTTTCCTTGTTTCTCACTGGCAAATCCATCTCGGGCCCCGTTAGAAAGTGAAATGACCAATCGGCGACGAGGGGCAGTACTTTCAGGCACAGCAGAGTCTTTACGTAAACAAGCAGCAGCAAGAGCTGGTGCAGTTATGGAGGAAGAGATAAGCATGGATGCTGCTAAAGCACCAGCTTTATCAGAACTTGACGACAATTCTTTGTTAAAAGAAGAAGAAAGAACAGCAGTGAGTTGTTTTCTTTTCAAAAACGACAAAAGTCGAGTACTTACATGTCTATAGTCGCCATGTTTCGCATTGTTCCTCAGTAGCTGCGCAGCCCGATAGCAGCTACGTCACATGTTTTGTTGCTTTTATTGGCCCGTAGACATGTGACAGACAAAACGTTCATCCAATCACAGAGTTTTTTTTTTTAAATCCTCTGCCATTTCTCAAACGTTTCCTATTGACGCTTTCATGTGACGGTGTGTCAGGTTAACCCAACACTAATTCTGACAAATTTATGAATGGAAACAAAACATCAGTTTTCAATTTAGTAAATACACCTCACAAGACATGTCATGTAACAAGTATGAAGATCAAGAGTATTATGTATTTGCATAATATTCTCTTGGACTCAAGGAAACGTTGCAGATATCACTGATGTCAGGGATTTCTTACTAAGGCTGAATCCCAATTCTCCCCTTAACCCTCAATCTTAACCCTCAGTCTCAAAATGCGCATTCCCGTTAAATGCGAGGGCTGTCCGAATTCTCCCGAGGGTTAAGTTGAGGGGCGAGTTTGAGGGCTTTATCTCCCTCAAACTTGAGATGTTCCTGGGGCTTCCTTGGTATTGAGGGTTATCACTCAAAGAAAGATGGCGGCGAATGTGGGGAAGAAATCGAGCTACAGATGTATTTCTTTGTTAATAGAGAGCTAAAAATTACGAAAACCACTACAATATCTTAGTTTAATGTTATTTTATGGATTTTTTTTTTTTTTTTTGTATTTACTTTTATTTTTACGATCGTAAGCCGTTAACCGTGCCGTCGCGGACAAGCCTAGGACATGTCATTTTCTTGGTGGTAATGTAGTTGTTAAGTTGTTTTAACAAGATACTGGCAATGTGAAATTTATGGACAGTCATTTCTATATAGAAATGACTGACTATAAAATAACCGCGCTTCATCTTCTTCTCTTCTACGTTCTTGTATGTCTTCTTCTTCCTCTGAATAGACAGACTATGCAGTTTGGGCACATAGCTGCCCTCTACAGTCTGAAATCGTAACTGCTATTAAAGGGTGTCCCATTTCTAAGTCACCAGATAGCCCTTACACTTGGGTTTGAGGGGTGAGTTAAGACTGAGGGTTAAGTTTGAGGGTGAGATTGAGGGTTAAGGGGAGAGTTGGGATTCAGCCTTTATCATGGCAGGGGCCTTAATTAATCTAACCTGAGAGCCTAACAGGGCCACCTTTAACCATAAATGAAATAAATTACGGGAAGTAGACACGAAAAAGAACCTTGGCACTGACAATAACCAATTTTTAGATTTTTTTAAAAATGCCAAATTGAAAAATTGTATGGCTCAAATATTTTGATAAAAGGTCTAGCTTACTGGTTCTAAAGAAAATTAAAGGTCAAATAATGTAATATTTTTTGACACTTTTAACCCCTTTTTGCTTCTTTAACCAACATTTTTGTAAGCTTTTAACCCCTTTGGAAACCAGTTTTCTTGCATGTTTATCCCCTTTGTGCCATTTTTTTAAAATCCATTTTTGCCACTTTTCTTCTATTTTTGCCACTTTTGAACCCTTCTTCTTACATTTTTTTTTCAACAAGTTTTGCAACTTTAAAACCAATTTTTGCCACTTTTAACACATTTTTGCTACTTTTTGCCTCAGTAACACATTTTTTGCCATTCTTTAACCCATTTGAACCACTTTTCCTGCATGTTTTATCCCCTTTGTGCCACTCTTTTATCCATTTTGCCACTTTTCGTCTATTTTTTTCCACTTTTTAACCCCTTTCCATTATTTTCTTTGCACTTTTTTTTGTCATTTGTAACCAATTTTTGATACTTTTTGCTCCTTTTTTCTCTTTCACTATTTTTTTTTTTGCCACATTTGAACCTCTTTTCCCCACTTTTTTGCCAATATTTGTCCCTTTTTGCAACTCCAAAACCCATTTTGCCACTTATCACCTATTTTGCTACTCACTAACCCCTTTTCTCCATTTTATCTGGTCATTTTTGCAACACCTCTGCCAACCTTAATCCCTTTTTAAATATGTAATTATGACAGTAAATTTCAGTAAAAACAGATCAAATGTTAAGTCATTCTAAAGTTATTTCAGTATTAATTGTTTGTGAGATTGATTTAACAGCTGCAGACATTTAAAGCTAAGAGACACTCTTAAAACCACAAAATCTTCTTTTGCTCCTCTTCTGAGGGGCCAGACAGGACGCTTTGGTGGGCCTGATATGGCCCCCCGGTCGCCAGTTGATGATCAGTGTTCTACAATATCATTAATTTTTACACATTGCTGTCTATTTTCTTCTTTGAATTATAGAAATATCCCCTTACAGTGGCTGATGTCAAATGGGGTAATGGATTCACTTTCTTTTCTCTGGCTCGTTTTCCGTGTTTATGAGTCCAGATTTGGACTCAGGATCAGGCCATTAACGTAAAAAGGGTGACACATCCCTGCAAAGTCATAGGTCAGCCACCCCATTAAAAATGAATAATTTCCACAAGAAATAAAAAAAGTTATGTCACAGGACTTCAGCTCGATTTCTGCTCTGTTTTGACAGGGTATTTCTACTCCAGGCAAAACTCTAAAATCTATTCAGCAGTCAATTTGCCTCCCCAGCTCTGATTATGAGCCCTGCTGCAGCCGCGTGGTTTGATGGCTGCTATAATACTGCCAGACAGTCCAATTTCTCCCCCTCGCCTCTTCCCTCTGCCATTCAAACAGAGTCCAGCTCTGTATACACAACCCAAACTAACTGCTTTGATACACTATTGACTCAATAACGGACTGAGGGAGCGAGAAAAAAAAAGTAAATCACTTTCCCATGTCTATGTATTGGGTATCCAAATGCATTTCACTTCGTCTGATGACAAACAATGGGTTTCCAAATGCACTCGGCCATGACAGTTTGAACAAATTAAAAGTTGTCAATGGTGGTGGCAGGATTCGTGATAGGCTCCGACAGCATCTCCTCGGGTTTCTTTTCTTTGGTTCTCTCCTTCTCTTTGAGACTCCCTATCAGTAATTTGTCTGCATTGCCAGCCGTGGACTGATTGTAATAACGTGGCTATTGAATAGCACAATCAGCCCTCTGGCCTCGCATGATTTTCCTCGGGGATCGCTCTCTCTGTCTTCTCCAAATAGAAAAGGCGAAGAGAGAAAGATGTGTATCATGTGGGCATGCGCAGAGAAAAATTCATTATCTCACACTGAATTCGAGCTAATATGCTTACTGTGTAACTCACTGCATATCACTGAAGCCATGACAAAGAGCATCGCTATGCAAAGGTGAAGGGCAGTCCAAAGTGTGGCGCCTCGATCTGAATAAAAGCTGCTGTTTTTGTGTTTGAGAAATCACTCCTTGGCTAGAGTGATGATATTTTTGCACTCTTTAACAGCTTTGTGGTGAAACATCTGCTCACAGCTTCTCCTTGTGAATTGTAACAGTGGACAGTGATAAAATCTATTTCCTCTGACGCCAACAAACAGGAGCGACTGCTGTTTTCATGTGCAATGCTCCCTGCCGATGCAAGCCGCCGTGACAGCAAGGCTTGAAATTGAAAATTGGAATTCCATCATCTAATGGCATGCACAGAGTGGGTCTTAAGTGGTGATTGAAAGCTTTGGCATGATGCCCAATAGGGTTCTCCTATGAACCCTTTTAGGGTTTCAAGGTCTGCAGTGTTTAACATCATACCTGGGGAGAATCTATTTATGCAATTTAAAAGCTTTCCGTGTTGCATGTGTTTCCTGCACCTGTGGTGTGCTGATTGTAACCAGTGAAGTAGTGAGCAAGCAAATTGAAAAATTGTGTATCTGTGGTGTTTTTTTCCTCTTGAGGTATGTGTTTTATTTTGTTTTCTCAATCTTCAAGGCTTGTTCATTCCGGGGGTTTTGTCCCTTTAAGGTTAAATCAAAACTGCCTCTGCAACCCTCCACTGGGAGAAAGTTTCAAGCAGGTAAACTTCTAAATAAAGGCCCATTCAAGAATGTCACAGAGTGGTCTTTTTGACTTCAACACTTGGTGAAAACAACTGCTATGACAAAGCTTTCACTTTAGCCAGAATGGATTTAAACTTTCAGGCCTTGGGAAATGCATCAGTGGGTTTTTGTCAAATGAACCAGTGTTAAATTAGCCTTGCAGTTATTCAAATCTGACATTTTTTTGACTAATTTGAAGTCAAGAGGCTGGGTGTTGAAGTCAATGGCAGAGAGAGTGAATGTGACTTTGCCTTTAGAAGAAAAGTTTCACAATTGGTCCTTTTTTAACAGCTTGTAGCATGCCATCTAAGCCTGAGATTTCTATTCAATCTCTGTGCAAATGCTGCATTACCACTGTAATGTATGGGCAGTGTTGAGCACTGTCTAGCGCTGTTGCCTCACAGCAACAAGGTTCCTCATTCGCTTCCCAGTCAAGGAGGAGTTTGCACGCGTGGGTTCTCTCTGGGTACTCCGGCTTCCTTCCACCACCAAAAACATGCTCGTTAGGCTAATTGGTGACTCTGAGTTGGCCGTAGGTATGAGTGTGATCATGCCTGGTTTTCTGTCTCTAAATGTCAGTCCTGTGATTAACTGGCGATCAGTCCAGGGTGTACCCCACCTCTCGCCCAACGACAGCTGGGATAGGCTCCAGTCCTCTCGCGATCCCCAACAGGATAAGCGGTATAGAAAATGGATGGATGGATGGATGGATGGTGTTGAGCAGTGTAGCCAACAGCTCATGTCAGAGCAGTAAAAGACAATGAAGAAGAGAGCCTCTGACTTTGTGATATCTACTCCAGCGTAACAGACGTGTGTGGGCAGTGACTATTGTATTATTTAAAACACAGAAGGCTGGCTACACACAAGGCAAAGTCCAATTGAAGGCCACATTTCCCTCCTTTAGTGATCATGGTGGTGTTATATGATTCACAGCTAATTATCAGTCAGAATTATCCATTACAGACCGGGGCTCTAAAATTTACTTAAGTAGAAGTAAAAATAGTAATCTACAAATCTACTCAAGTAAAAGTAAAAAGTAGGTCATTTAAAATCTACTCAGAGTACTGAGTGGCTATTTTTGATACCTGTGGGGGTTATACAGTAAAATCTGGTCCTTTCTTTATGTGAGATAACTACAAGAGAATATGAATCTATAAACAGGTTGTTTTTTAAGGTGAGACTTAACCTAAAGTCACATGCAACAGCTGTTTTAAGATGAAATGTGGAATAATTATCTCGCTACTAACTGCTTGGAAAGTCAAACTTCTGGCAATTTTCTTGTTGGCAGAAAGCTAGAAACTCCACGTTTGGCTTTTAGTGTACAAGTACACAAAAAAGAAAACCATTCGAAGTATGGTGAGTAAAAGTAATTAGTTATTTTCCATCCCTGGTGATTGGCTGCAATCTACCATCACTCCCTGACCTGTACACCTCCAGGATGCTGGGGCGTGGAGGTAAAATTATATCCAACCCCTCTAATCCTGGACATTGACTTTTTACGGCCTCCCCTCTGCCAGCCTCAACCTCAACCTCCTACCACAAGCTCCTCTCTGCTCCCCCTTATGAACAGGCCGTCTTATGAACTTTTTTCTGTCCATTTTTTGCCCCTTCTTAACCAATTCTTGCCACTTTCTGCCTATTGTTGGATCTGTTGACCCATTATTGCCACTATCAGCCCCGCTTTACCACCACTTTTATTGCCTTTTTTAACCACATTTCACTGTTTGATATGATCATTTTTTTCCAGTTTAACCCATTTCAGCCAATTTCTGCCTCAGTAAACCCTTTTAAGCCAGTTTATAGCAATTTTTCATCCTATTTAACCACATGTCCACCTATTTTTTGCCACTTTAAAGCCATTTTAGCCACTTTTTAATCCTCTTTTACTACTTTACATGCCTGTTTTCGCCACTTTCATTTCATTTTCATTTCTGCTACTTTTAAAATCAAATTTCTCCACCTTATCCACCAATTTTAACCATTGTTAACCCATTTTAATTCTGTTTTTAAGAAAAGGGATTTACATTTTGGTCATGTTCAACCACCTTCAGGTACAGAGGGGGTCACCAGTCTCTGGCACCTTTATTCTGAGGGCCCCACGCTGAAAAGGAACGGGAGCATATATCATCGGTTCACTCTCAGGTAGATTGTAGTGAGTCTAACTTGGATACTTCTGATCATATGGCTAATAATCTAATCTTCTATGAAGAAAATGAATGGGGTTTTTACTTTGGGAAGCTCGACATTCTAGCTGCATTCCAGCTGGTCTCTCCTTAAAGGGGCCGTACTGACTGACGTCTCCTTGAATCTATTTGTAAGAACGTCATACATTATTTTTGAACCCTGCTTTAAAAAAACAAGAAACAGCAAAAAGCGATATTAACTACAGACAAAATCTGCAGCCGGTGAAATCCAAACAAAACCACCTGAACATCCATCCAGGGAACTAATTAGTGGCATTTTCAGTCTCATTCATCAATCAGTGGACCTAGTAAGTTCTTTCCACTTCATCTGTATTTGCATTTTCAGCCTTTTTAAATCTGTACAGAGAGCATGTGATGATTTAGCATTATCCCTATAGATTAATGGGATTTTGCTTTGTCAGTCCCAGAGCAGGAAATTGACAGAATCTGGGCAAGAAATACCAGGTTTCAGGCACCTGCAATCAATCCCAATCTACCGTCCTGTACCTCTTCGCCTTTTCCTCTCATTCTCCCAGAGTCTTCTGCAGCATTCAGAGGAACTAAATTAAATGTTTCTGACTTAAAACCAGACTTGGTGGTGTGAGGATAGCCATCACATTTGTTCTCTACTTAGCGGACCTTTGCTCAGAACTGAGACATTTTAAATAATGCAGTCCTGATGAGGTGCCCCTGTGATTCTCTATGAATTTTTAAAGTTCAATAAGCGTTTCCTATTCACTGGCCATACCTAAAGGCACCCATTACTATTTTATGCTCAAGTATTTTGTACAATGTCAAAGTCTATTGTATTGTACAGAATTACTTAATCAACCTCTACTGTATAACTTCTGAATATTTGAACAAGTCCCTTACATTTTAATAGACATTTAGGATTAATCAACGCACATTAAACTGCAGTTTCTAATATTTAACCCTGGTTACTTTGAACCAAATCACCAAAGAAACATGAGTGAAATTCTGCTGTGACATGCAGACACACCGGGTCCAAACACACCGAAAAACTTAGTCTGCACAATTACTCGCCCTCGCTCTCGTTTTACCCCTACTTTTTCACAAACACACTCAGACACACAACCACATCTATCACACACACCTTTGACACACTTCCACACGTGTAGTTATGGAACCGCAAAAACCTGGTCATGCCAAATGGGTTTACAGCTGTTACAGCTGTCGAACTAATCACAGCTTCAGATGAAGACTCCAACTACTCATCTGGCTCGGTTTTTTTTTTTTTTTACAGGGTACAAAATTGACTGTATCTCAAAAACCAAGTTATGTGCAGACTCCAAATAAATTTTCTGTAGCTCCAAAGAATATTGTGCAACTTTTTTTACATTTATGAATTTGAGGAATACAGCTGTGCAATTTCTGTATTTTGAACTATATGTGAAAAAAACAAAAATGATTTTCATTTATTTTAGGTTTATTGCACTTTTAAGCAATTTATTGTACTAGTTAAGACATAAGTCAAACCATTATTAAAATATGGGATTTAAGGGTTATATCGATGTAAAGCAAATAAAAATACTCCCAAAAATTGCACTACAGTATGTTAAAATGTGGGCATATGTCCTGGCGGACACTCTGTGTCTGATAACTCCACTAACAGAGGTTTAAACATTTACAGCAGTGCAGGTGCTTCAAGGGGCTTCTTTATTTCTTTCTCTCTTTTTGTGGCCACAGAAGAGAAAGGAAATAGAGCATTTTCCTGTCAGTAACAGATTACTTTTATGAAAATGTAACAAGTAACAGATTACTTAAATTGTAAAACTAGCACATCATGTTACTCATTACTACAAAAAAGTAATCTGAGTACTCTAACGGAGTGATTTTCAAACATGTTTTTTGGCCAAGGCACATCTTAGATAAAGCCAAAATCTCAAGGCACACCACCTAAATTTCCATGCAAAATTGCCTCTTTAAATTTTCTTACAGTATCTTTATTTGATGTATAGCTGTAGTCGGAATTAATGGTTGTTCCAATTCACAATGCTACCCCATTTTAGAACAACTGAATTACACAAATACATGCTAAAATGCCCATTTTTGCAGCTAACTTTTCAGCCATATCAGTCTAATTCACAGTTTTGAATGTAGGCAATCTATTGTTAACCTTGCAGAGCAGATGGATACACCAATTTCTGTGTTTGTCACTGTTAAATCCATCTTGCAAAGCTCCCGTCTGAACCATCTGGGCCAGGTTAGAAAGTGACAGGACCAATCAGCAACTAGAGGCAGTACTTTAAGGCACGAGGAAGTCGTGCGACAAGAAGCCGGTGCAATTACGTTGGAAGAGCTGGATGCTGCAAAAGCGCCAGTTTTATCAGGACTTGACGACATTTCTTCATTAAAAGAAGAGCAAAGAACAGCAGTGAGTTGTTTTCTTTTCAAAAACGACAAAAGTGGTGTACTGACATGTCTATGGTTGCCTTGGTTCACGTTATTCCTCGGTAGCTGCGCATGCGCACCTCGGTTACGTGTGAAACACATCAATCTGGCATGTCAGGTTTATCTATTGTAGCAGTTCCAAAGCTTTTTGTACCTGCTCTAAGTCATTTTTCAACAAATTTATTTTAAAAAGTGCACATGCAACAAAGGTGCCGTAAGAACATACCAGAGGTCAACAGAAAATGTTTGCTTTCTAAGAGGCTAGACTAGCCTCATGGAGAACCATTGCTCTATCGGAATGCTTTCCCCAACACTGGTTGTTAGAGCCAATGTTTGTAAATCAAAATGTTTGTATTAAGGCTATTTTGCACATTAAAAATTTTTGCTTTTAACACATACGCATGCACATGCATGTAGTTACTGGTTGCTTGCATGTATTTTCATGCATTAGACTGTCCTTCTGTCTTGTTTGCACCTGTTTAGTGAGCCCATAAGTTGTGCAGTCCTTTTAAAAACCAGGCACTGTTTTGCTTCTTTTTCTTTTTGCAATTATGTAAATATATAAAATATTTGCAAATATATATAAAAAGGAGTTTTGAAGAGAATAAGCACAAAGTTCTCTGTCGCCGACACCCTGAATGAGTGACATCCTGTTCCTGTTGCTGTGATTTAAATCTAGAAATATGTAAGGCTTTAAAAAGAGGATGAAAGAGGAGACAGGCATCATGGAGGAGTGAATGAAAAAGCATTTACATCTTTGTGACAGGATTATGTAAAACTATACACCCACACTGCTCATCATCCTCTGTAGGTGCTATCCATACATTTGTTTAACAGGAATTCATCTTGTTTTAATCGGGGTTTTGTTTTTAGTTGACTGACAGTTTTTTAAGGGATTTCCTTAGGATGTCATAATTCTGTCAAATAAGAGGAATTAGTCCTCAAAGTGTAATTAAAATACTGCAGTGAGTGTCAAACCTTTGTTTTAGAGTTTTAGAACATTGGTTGAGATTCTGCACTTCTGGAAACAAACACTGGCAGTTCTTTTTTTTCTATTCTGTCTCAGAGATCAAGTCTGCAGAGATGGAGTTATGACTGTAACCAATTTTAGCCAAAATTTTGACACATCAGGGCCCCTTCCCTTGTGGTTATGAGTACACTCCATGTACAGTTGTCCTCTGTGTTGGCATCCCAGGTTCAAATCCGGCCTTTAAAATCTGTCGCAGTAGGCACAGTTGCTTTGTACCATGCCCGAGCATGACTTCACCCTCCATCACTTCTGCTCGATGCCTTTTTATAGGTTTCTATTATTTTTTAGACACCACCAGCAATTCTCTCACTGCTTCTGCATCTACTGTGCAGTTCTATGGATGAAATACTCTCACTGGCCACTTTATTAGGTACACCTGTTCAATTGCTTGTTAACACAAATAGGTAATCAGCAAATCACATGGCAGCAACTCAGTGCATTTAGGCATGTAGACATGGTCAAGACAACCTGCTGAACTGAGCATCAGAATGGGGAGAAAAAAAAAAGGTGATTTAAGTGATTTTGAATATGTTGTGGTTTTTGGTTTCAGACGGGCTGGTTTCTTAGGCATCACAGTGAGATCACTGTACTCAGCGACCTCCTCAGTCACCAGATCTTAATCCTTTGGAGCACTTTTGGGATGTAGTGGAACGGGAGTTTTCCATCATTAACGTGCAACCAATAAATCTGCAGCAACGGCGTGATGCTGTCATGCCAATATTGACCAAAATCTCTGAGGAATATTTACAACATCTTGTTGAAACACTAAGAATTAGCATGGTGTACCTAATAAAGTGGTAGGTGAGTGTAGGCCTGTGCTGCATGGATATAATGTTTTCAAGGAGAAAGTAGACATTTAGAATTACCTTTACCACTGAACTTGATGACTAGTACCCTCTTCTGGAGCACGGTTCCTGTCTCCAAAATTTAGAAATTAGAAAATAGATTTTTTTTCCTCTATATTATATTATTAGTCCACACACAGGAAGGTTTTTTTTTTGTTTGTTTGTTTGTTTTTAATTGGAGGTTCTTCTATGCATTTTGGCCTTTTGTGAACACATAGTGAATAGTGTTCTAGGCCACTGATGATAATAACATTATTTTTATTTTTATTTTGTTTTTGTTTTGTAATGATATCATTTTTCACCAAATCACAATAAAATGATTATAGTGATAACTGTGATTTTCAGGTCATGATAACCATGCTGTATTTCAACTTTATATCTCTTGTTACACTGTTAAGCGTGACCCTTTAATGCATGGTGCGCCTGTGGTAGAGTAATGTGGAGAAAAGATTATTCTCTACTAATCAATTGGTAGCTCAAGGACTTAAGCTGGGAATGGGAGGGTTGCAGGTTCAAGTCCCTGTCTGAACTTTGGCCTGGTCGCTGGAGAGGCCAGGTCCTGAGTACTGTGCCCTTGAGCAGGGCACTGAACCCCCAACACTCTGACATCTCTCCATTAGTGCATGTCCATGGGGATTCAGGGATTAATAAAATATGTCTTCTTCTATATAACACTCAGACACAAACAACATATATAAAAACAATATTTTTAATCATAATGATGTAAAAGACTCAAATGGAATCAGGCTCTTATCGTCCATGTGAAAGAGCTGACTCTTTGAACCAGCTCATTCACAAGCGACTTATCCCTGGATACATAGAGCAGTCTATCTGACGTGTCCAGTTATCAATGAGGAACAGTGAGAACATTTTTGCTGGGGCTTTGTTGCTGTTTGTGAGTGAGCTGCTTGGCTCAGACACTGAGGGCATACTTCTGTGGAGATGGCGTGCTCTTTAAAGCACGCAACAGTGCATGTTTGTCTTTTTCACATAGGCCAAATGCCTATAGCCTGACAAGGATGTTTTTGAGAGTGTAGCATGTGAGGACAGGATTTTTTTTTAAAAATGAGGAGGGAAACTCTGTTTTCAGAGATATCCGTCTTTACGTAGAATAGTCTAAAGAAACAAATACACTCATTATTTAAGGAAAAACAATCTGAAATACTGATATTTTCAACTCTTAAGACTTTATCTACAAGTTTCCAAAGCAGAAGAGGTGCAGAACAGTGTCTAGTTTTAGAATTATTGTAGTTGATGTTTGCTATTTTATTATTTTATTTCACCATTAAATGGTTTGATGTGAAATGTCAGATATCACAGTTGAGCCGACATTTTCAATTTCAAATCTGTTTCTGACAAAATGAAAAAAAAAAAAAAAAGAAAAAAGAAAAAAAAAACAGGAAAAATAAATTAAAGTCAAAAACCCCTTTGACATTTTCATTTTTTATTTTTTAGAACATTATTTTGACGGCCTTGTCAGGTTTACAGCAGGGACATCTACGTCTCTCTTTCACTCTCTCTCACACACTGACTCCTAGTGCTAGTATACTCTCCCTGTGGTTGGTTGGCTGACTGGTAGCAAGTGTAGCCCCCGGCGACTCTGCCTGGTGACTAATGATGCCTGCACGGCCAAACAGAATTGAAAAACAACAACTTTCACAATTAATAACTGACACACAAGGGCAAGTTCTTCCTGCTAGGAGCCACACTTACCCTGGAACATGACAACAAGGCGTACATAATTTGTTCAATTATCTAAAATATCTGAGGAGCGTGGCGGCCGTATCCTTGGGCAGCACGGAGGACTTTGATTGGACCTGGCAGGATGAGGAGTGTGTGGCTGTTTGACAGTGTGTGTGTCTCTAAGGAGAGAGAGAGGAAAAGGGGACACTCTGTACATGTGGGTGAATTAATGACAGGATGCACAACTTAAATCCCATTCAACACTGATATGTGGAAAACAAGAGCAGAGATAAAGATTTAATCTGGTGAAAAACTGAAAACTGAAGCTATGGAAGTTGGAATACCCTTGCAGGAGGATTTTAACAAACAATACAACTTTAAATGGGGCAGAAAAAATGTAAGATACCTTGGTATTATTGTACAGAACGAATTGAATAACGTTTTTCATTACAGCTATGCTAAATCGGAAGCTTCGGTAAGACAGAATCTTAACAGGTGGAAGATCTTACCACTTACCCTACTAGAGAGAATCAACATTATTACAATGAATATTCTTCCATGATTTTTATTTCTAGTCCAGAACCTGCCACTTTCCCTACATGCTTCAAGTTTGGGAGGAGTTACTGAGGGGTTTCATATGGGATGAAAAAAAGCCGTGATTAAAACTTAAAAGTCTGCAAAGAAGGAAAGAAAATGGAGGACTTGCATTTCTTAACTTAGTTAATTACTATTATGCAGCACAAATATGAAGAATTTTAATATGGATGAAAGAAGATATGCTCCCAAAATGGAAATTGATAGAATTTAAGTTGGCAAGTCCAAATAGCACATTAATTTTTTTCAGGTTATAAGAAATCACTGTTTAAAAAAGAGAATGACTCCATAAAACACACATTTAAAACCTGGAGGAGAATGAGTAAAGCAAACACAAAATTAAGGAAAAAATATGCAGACAGTTCATTCATGCAGCCTTCAACTAGAGTTGTTTAAGTTAATTGTTTCTCTCATTAATCTACATGTAGTCCTATGATGACGAGGTGAAAACAGATGTTTTGAATTGTTTTTAAATAACTGAAATATTAAATTGACATAAGTATTCGGACCCTGAAATCTGGAGAGGAGTCTGGCTGCAGACTGAACATCTCTGACGGCCACTCTCAGACCATTCATCTGTCAGAACTGAAGTGTCATCGCTTTATGGTACAACGCATTTTTCCAGTTTTAGATGTATTTTTTTTTTAATTCATCTTTATTCATGAACAAAGCCTGGCAGTGACATTCATGAATTAGCCACGTTGCCAACATTATAGACTAAGCAACATTTCATAAATAAAAAAGGAAAAAGGTCAGGGGTCAACTCAGAGATTAAATCATTATAAAAAGTTGCACGAACAGCAGCTTGCTTTAGCTTCAGTAGCTAACATAGCTATTCTCGCCACCTAATTAGATGCTACAACACAAGCCAATGTAGCTGAGTTAGCTTTAGCAATGTGGGCTTTAGCAAATGTGGCTACAGCTCACATAGCTATGGAGATATGTAGATATCTACATAGCTTTGGGAGCTTAGCTTTAGCTATGTCAGTTATGTAGCTTACACAGCTAATGCAGCTGTGTAAGCTATGCGTTAGAATGCATCCATGGATAGCCCAGTATTAGAAGTAGTTGCTTCAGCTTCATTAGCTTGAGCTAAAGCTAGCATAGCTATTCACGCTATGCAATTAGGTACCACAACACAAGCCAATGTAGCTATTTTAGCTTTAGCAATGTGAGCTTTAGCAAAAGTAGTTAAAGCTAACCTAGTTGTGTAGATAAGGTATCTACATAGCTTTGTGAGCTTAGCTTTAGCTATGTCAGTTATGCAGCTTACACAGCTAATGCAGCTGTGCTTGCTGCGTTAGAATGCCTTCACTGAAGATGATCTTTTGTCCTGTAAGCAGACTGTTTCCTCTGCTTTATTAAACCTTTGGTTATCAAGTTTGCAGGTCAGGTTTTAAACGTTTAATATTTGGTATCCTAATCCTTACCTTAAACCCGACCCTAAATAGAAATTAATATTGTATTAATTAGGAGTTTTAGTGTGCATTTCCATTTTGAGATGGCTTCTCAGATGAACAGTCTATGAGGGCGGCTGTCAGAGAGAAGGAGAGGCTTCCATCTAGTCATTCTGCCATAAAGCCCAGATTGGTGGAGGGCTGCAGTGATGGTTGTTCTTCTGGAACTTTGCCCCATCTCCTCACAGGAGTCTGACTGAACAGTAGGTTCTTGGTCACGTCTCTTACCGAGGTCCTTCTCCACTGATTGCTTAGTTTGGCCAGGCAACAGGCCAAACTCAGGTAGCAGAAAAGGTTTAGAAGGGGCAAAAAAATCACAAAAATGGGCATGAATGATGGTTAAAAACGGGCATTAAGAAGTGGCCGAAATAGATTTATAGTGGCAAAATGGGCAGGCAATTTGGTGAAATCGGAGTTAAAGAGGGAAAAAGTGGTTTGGATGGGCAAAAATTGGTTAACTGAAGCAGAAAAATTGCAGAAAATGGAAAAAATGGGTTAAACTGGCAAAAATGGGCATTAGATATTGTGAAATGTGGTTAAATTGTGCAAAAATGGGTGAGAAAAGCAGTAAAGAGGGGTTAATATTGGCAATAATGGGTCAATAGAGAAAACAATAGGTGGAAAGTAGCAAGAATTGGTTTAGAAGTGTCGAGAAAAAGTGGTGGAAAGGGTTTAAAATTGATGAAAAATGTGTTAAAATTGACTTTGTGAAGTGGCAAAAGTGGGTAAAAAGAGGGAAGAAAGGGTCACAATTGTGCAAAAATGATGAGAAGTGGCAAATAATAGTGGTAAAACTGGGAGGGTAAAGTGGTTAAAAAGTGGAACAAATAAATACTTCTCCATTAGAACCCAATAATAGTTTTACACACTGTTTCGCTCCTAAAACAGGTAACTGTTATTCAGGTTGCTAGCACCAATGCTACTGATGAAACACACATGCATTGATATCATCAATAAATCACAGCTGGGGAGGGCTCAGGGTTTTTCAGGGGCCCAGCTGTGTGTAAACTTACTTTTTACAGCTTTTTTGAACATTACTTCAACATAAATCTTACCAGATGGCCATGTTTTTATTTAACAAAACTAATTATAACTAATTTCATGCATACATATTTATAAAAATGAGTAAAATATACAATTTGAAATCACTGACAATATTCTTAGTAATTCTAAGGCATGGTGACTCCATCACGGTGTCTTGGGAGCCCCACGATGAGAATCACTGCTTTAGAAGACAAATGAGAGACAACTGACTGTTGTGGCTAACACACATCGTATGAAAGTCAAGACTTTAAACGGTGTACTAATCTGTATACATTGTTAGGCTCCATGCTACTCTTCATAAGCCCAGAATATTCCTTCTCAGCATTTAAGAAACTTTAAGTTAACTCTGCATAAGCTCTGGCTTTAGAGAAATGATCCTCTCTAAAAAGACCAAATAATGTTTAATTCCCTGAACTCTGTCAGGGCTCCAAGTATCTGTATAGCCTTTTTATTAGCAGCTGAAATTTGTAAAAATATCCTCCTTCATTTAATTAACATTCATCACATTACTGTTCAACATATTTTTATTCAATACTTAAGCCTATCTTCATAATGAAATGCAAACCCCAAGAGACAAGGGTAAAGACCAATGTTTTAAAATTAGAGAGAAAAATTCCTGCCATTTTCCCCTTTGCTTTATCCAGTGGTTTAGGTGACCTTATCCCCTCCTTTTTCTTCACTAATCCTTGAACCACCTCACTCTCTCCAATCAGAAGATACCAGTGGATTTATTTTCCACCCAAGGCCAGGTTCATATGCAGAGAAGTACTGGATCTGTCAAAGAAAAGGTCCATGCGTTACCCTGACAGTGTGCAGAGATGCTACAAGTGAAAAAATAATCAGGACACAACTCTATTCTGCAGCGCTGCAGGGCTACACAGGCCAGGACGAGAGATAGAGAGCAACCTGAAGGAAACTTTAAACTCTGCCACGGCCACACGTGCACGCTCATCTGCACGCACTCACACACATATAAGGAAATAAATAATACAAAAATAAGTACAAAAGTAAAGTTTTTCTTTCTTTTCCTTTCGTATTTGCCATGGATCAGCTGCTAAATGTTTTATTCAGTAAAACTTGGCTCAACCTTGGAGGCCCTTTGATATCAGATCTGAGCAGGCCTTCAGAGCAGAGCTGCAAAAAATGAAATAAAAATAAAAAAAGCAAACTTAAAGGGCAAGAAGCTGCAACAATAAGTCTCCCAATATTGAGAACAGACTGTGATTTTGCAAAAGGACATATTTCACTTGTTCTAGTAAGACATTTCAAAAGAACTCCCCGAGTCTCTTTAAAAGTAGGGTGAGGTGGAGGCCAGAAAAGTTATTTTATTTGGTGGTCACAATAGTGGCATCACTAATAAAAGAAAAACAAGCAATTGGCAGCACGTCATCACCGCTGTTAATAATGTGAGCACCACAGAGCGATCTGCAGTCTGTTCCCTACACTGCTGTCAGGATGAATGAGTCATGTGTTGACCCAGACCACCGTGCAACTAAATTTGTCAAAACCATGTTTGAGGTACAAATAATTTGTACATTGTTTGTATGCACATTTTTTCGGTTCACACAGACAAATTCATTTTCACTCAGAGCCCTTATAGCAACATGAGTGCAGCCAACACTCATTTTACATTTGGGAAACCGGACATTGCTGCACATTACCTTTTAATGTTGGCCTGTTCACCCACAGTGTAAGGAAACCCGATGTATGGACTGGTCATGTTCATAATGCCATCCAAAACGGCTGGCATTAGTGTGCTGAGGGATGGCTGCGATATCCCAGACCAAAGGACAGAATTTAACTGTATTATACCTAAAAGGGGCTTTAGACAGAAAATGTAAAAGTATATATTGTTAATCATATCAAACACATACCTGTCGGCTAATTCCTGCTGGAAGGAGCCGGTTGCCAGAAACACCAGAGTGGTCAGCACCTGTATGCACCAGGATGGCGCGGTTCCATCTAACACTGGGCCCAGTTCAGCACATAGAACCAAGAGCACTGCTCTAGGGAATTGGCTTATTAGCCAGTCATCATCATGGGCCAGGAAATCTTTGTGGTAAGTCTCTCTCCATCCTGATCCTACCATTTGCGTGAACTTCCAGCAGTGCCAGCGCATCCAATGTGCAGCATTATGCATGAGTGTCACCCCTCTTTTTTATATGCAATTAGACTGATTGTTACACACCTTGTCACAATTGATACTAATCAATCAGTGCTATCACTGCTCTATATCATTTGAAGATGAAAGTATGATATATGAACATTGTGCATACAGTAGTAGGCCTGATGGCTCACTAAAGGAACACATCTATAACACTGCGGACTTGGGTGTTTATGATTATACGGGTCTTTAAGGTCTCCTCTGACGACATTAAATGTATGAGATGAAACTAGCTTCAATTCACCACCTCACCGTCTGTGCCGCAAGTTTCCCCCATCTCCAAAATGTTTGAGCGCAAGGATCAAAGTTGATGTACCGGTGTGCACATTCTCCCGCCAAGTTTATTTTTATAAATCACAACCTTTGTGTGGAAAGGGGCGTACCCCGTTTCGTGCGTAAGCAAGCTTTATAAATGAGGCCCCAGGTCAGGAACCCGCAACATTGTTCAGCATTAGTAGAAAATATGACTGATGACTGATTTCGGGTTTTAAAAAAAAAGGGTAAAAATAAACAAAATACAGGCAGGTAGCACTTAAAGCTTTCATTTGCTGGCATGATAAATATCGCACTCTTCCGGTGTGTTTTTCAAAGTAAAAGCCTGATGACTTTGTTTCTGTTGTGAGTCTGCCTGGGTTTTCACATGATGCTTTTATTCTGAAATGTTCCAGGATAGTTTGTCAGTCATTGCAGAAACTTACAAAGTTGCTTTGTTTTTTTCTCTGCATCTAGTGTTAATTTCAGCGACTAAAACTATGACTAAAAATGTAAGTCGACAGCCTTTTTTTCCATGACAAAAACTAGACTAAGAGTAACAAAAAAAGATCTTTGATGACTAAAACTGACAAAAGCTAACTTTAGTTTTCCTCAGGATGACATTAACTAGACTAAAATGTAATGTAGTTTTCGTCAGACATTTAAAATCCATGATATTTCTCCAGTGTGGATAAATCTGTGAAAAAACAATGCAGCTGCATCTATTCTGCGTCTCAGCTGTAGAAAGCAGGGACCCTGGGTTTGCAAGAGTGCAGAGAACACACTACCATGATTTGGTACCAAATTTAGGCAAATAATAAATGCTTTGACTAAAAGTAAAGACTAAAATGTGAGGACTTTTTATGGACTAAAACTAGACTAAAATGTTTCTGAGTTTTCGTCAATTAAAACTAAAAAGGATAGAAATGGCTAAAATGTGACAAAAACTAAAATGCATTTCATTTAAAGACTAAAACTAAAACTGAATTTGACAGTAGCTACCAAAATTAACACTGCCGTGCAACACTCTTGTTTCTACTCTATGTAATTGCTTAAAGGACATTGGATTATGATAAATATCAACTCATAAATGACCTCCATCTCTTTCTCTCTGTCATTTCTTTTCATGCGATGTAAGCTTTGGTCCAGCACATTTCATCAGTCAGACCTTTGTTGAGTTTTTGGGTTTAAAAAACTGATGTTAACATTTACAGTGTTAGTGACATTAATGGATTTGAAATGCCCTGCAGTCTGCACAGACATAGAGTGAAGTTATAATACCTACATTGTGATAGAATTTCTAGAAGTTCTAGCAACAAAATGAGTGATGTTTTAAGGCTCAGATAAATAACAAAATGAGTGATATTTTTTGGCTCAGATAAATAACAAAATAAAGAATATGTCTCCTGCTGAGATCAGGGATGATTTTTGCTGGCTGCTGTGGTCTGAGTCCCTGTGGGTCAGGATCTGACAGCCTCACTGGTTTCTTCACCTGGCTGAGTTTGAAGGTTCTCAACTCTGACTAACAACAGAACATATTGTAATGATTTAGATTTTGTTTTGTTTAGTTTCCTCAGTTTTTACGGTGTCCTGTGTGTTTCTGTGTGGCATGTGTCTAGTGGCAGAACTTCAGTCTTAGTGTTATTGGACCTCGGTGCTGCATTCGACACAGTCAACCACAATATATTACTTGACCGACTGGAAAACTGGGTGGGACTGTCTGGCACAGTTCTTGATTGGTCTGCATCCTACTTCAAGGGCAGAAATTATTTTGTGTCAATAGGTAACTTTAAATCTGAGCAGACCGAAACTACATGTGGAGTCCCTCAAGGCTCCATCCTGGCACCTCTTCTGTTTAACATCTACATGCTTCCACTTGCTCAGATTATAGAAAACAACAAAAAAAATTACCATAACTATGCAGATGACACACAGCTCTACATTTCAATGTCCCCAGGTGACTACAGCCCCATACAAGCAAAGCACTGGGCAAATGCATGGAACAAATTACTGAGTGGATGTGCCATAATTTTCTCCAGTTAAACAGAGAAAAAACTGAGGTAGTTGTTTTTGGACCGAAGGAGGAATCCCTTAAAATCAGCATGCAGCTCCAGTTACTTCAGTTAAAAACCACAGACCAGACCAGAAATCTGGGTGTTGACATGGATTCAGACCTAAATTACAAAAGCCACATAAAAACAATTACAAAGTCAGCTTATTATCACCTCAAGAATATTTCTAGGATTAAAGGACTAATGTCACAGCAGGACCTTGAAAAACTGGTCCATGCATTTATCTTCAGGCGAGTTGACTACTGTCACAGTATCTTTACTGGTCTGCCTAAAAAGTCCATCAGACAGCTGCAGCTGATCCAGAACGCTGCTGCTCGAGTCCTCACTAAGACCAAGAGAGTGGACCACATCAGTCCTGTTCTGAGGTCTCTACACTGGCTCCCTGTCTCTCAGAGAATGGACTTCAAGATCCTCCTGTTAGCTTATAAGACACTGAATGGTTTAGGCCCAAAATACATCAGAGACCTTCTAGTCCAGTATGAACCACCCAGACCACTTAGGTGGTCTGGTGCAGGTCTGCTCTGTGTCCCTAAAGTCAGAACCAAACATGGAGAATCAGCGTTCAGTTACTATGCTCCTTATATCTGGAACAAACTCCCAGAAAACTTCAGGTCTGCTGAGAGTTTGAGTTCTTTCAAATCAAGGTTGAAGACTCACCTGTTCACTGCTGCCTTTGACTAAAAAACTTTTTACCTTTCTAATTTTCCATTTTTGCTCCAACTCTGCACTGTAGCTTTTTTTTTTTTTCTTTTGCTGTTTTAAAAAACATTTTTTATGTGTGTTTTTATCTTTTTTGGATTTTATACACATAAAGTTCAGACAAATGGCACTAGGGATGTGTCTATCTCGTGTGGGTCTTATTTGCTGTTTTTAATCACCTTTTACATGCTTTGTTTAAAATGTTTTCATTGTGTTTCTTTTTCCCTTTGTCAATGTTTTTTAATGACCTGTGTGAAGCACTTTGAATTGCCTTGTTGCTGAAATGTGCTATACAAATAAACTTGCCTTGCCTTGCCTATATCGACCACTGCTTCATACGTCCCTCATTCCCTTTCTGCTGTGCCTTTTATTTCCTCTATGCTTCCTCTCACTTAGCCTGAGTACACACTAGATGGTTTTCAAATCTTAACTGATATTAAAAATGCAGGAGATTGCAGACAAAAGGATAGTTCCAAGCATTTTTTTAAAGTTTAAATCCTCTGAATGCTCACAATAGGCAATTCAGTCAGACTGCAAGACCACACATCTGCTGTTTGCAATGATTTTACAGTTGTGATGAGATTTCACAAGAAAAACTTTGATTAAATGTGACATAAGAAGAAAAACAAAAACAGAGGGATAAAACGTTGTCAGCTGGTTGTGATAGTGATTACAGTGATTAAATATACAAAATACATTTCCAAGAAGCATTGCAGTGTTAACATAGCAAAGCAGGTGTTAAATAAACAACCTCTTTACATTCTTTACTGTTCACCAGTTTTTCAATTTATCTAAATGACTCTGCAGAAGTTTGAGGCAGTAATTAAAAATGTGTATACATTCACTGCATATTCTGCTAAAGAGAGCAATTCAGACCACACATAAGGCTGGATATCTATGCACAAACTCACTATTCTTACAGCGAAAACTACTCAGATTTACAGATTTGTGGAATTACAGAGAGCAGAAATACATATCAAAGTAAAAAATAATTCAGAAGCAAAAAAAGAATGAATTTGGTCATTGTCAGGAACAGGGTAGAAGTAAAAGTTGATACCAAACTTGAAATTTGTGCATGACAAGAAGTATTCTCATTTGTGGGTTGAAACCAGTTTTAATGTGGAGCTGAAGTAATGTTCAAACTTAAAATAGTTCATAGTGGTTAAAAAAACATATAATTCAAGACAAAGCATGGTTGTAAAGGTATGTACTTTTTTTTGAGACCTTTAAAAGACCTGAACAGCTTTTAACTGACTGTTAACTTTCAATAAAGGCAGTAACATCAGCTAACAACAGACTGTACTGAGATGAACTGCTCTGTGATTTTATACTGTAGTGTTAGAAGGGCGGGGTCATTTCCTACTGTGGGAGTATTACATCACCAGCTCACATATTGGCCCCGCCCACATTAAACCCAGCCAGGAAAGGTGAAAAACTTTTAACTGTCTAAATCCAGAATTCAGTCACATGTAGATCCCAGTGTTTTCACATGTTTACAGCAACCATTTTCCAACATATCTAGAGTGTTAGGACACAAATTTGGAATTTCACTTTACAGGATCTTTAATACCAACTTTTAATATACAAGTAGTTCATTCAAGGGACCCATGTTCTTTTCTTATTTGTCTAGTGCTATTGCCTTTGAAAAAAACAAATGTTATTTATTTTAAAAATGCAATATTTCTAATTAGAGTATTCAATTACTCAACAGAAAATTCAATAGGTTAATCAATTACAAAAAATAATCAATTACTTTAGCCGTACTCCAAAGTTTGATGGGTCTGCAGTGACTCCTTATTAAATCTGAGAGGAGAGTAACTACAGGGTAAAGACATTTCCAACTGTCTTTATTTCAGTTGTACTCATTTATTCATTTTTATACACATGAAAGGAAATAGCTATGACACTCTGGTTAACTACCCACTCAGAAAGAGGAAGCCTTATATTAACCTTGGCAATATTTGACAGCTGAGTTTGACTTTCATGTTTTAGTTTTGGTTCTTATCCCTGAGCCCTGATGCTTTTAGATATAGAGTGCATGGTGAGATTTACAAAGCACATTTAAATGAGCAGGGCTAGAACACTAATTATTTGGTCTGCTCTTTGCTACATGCTGACTTGAAAGTGGGAATACTCTAGGCAATGACCAAAGACAATAGCAGACCATTGTAAGTCTATCTAGTGTAGTTATGACATTTTAGCTGATAATAAATTCTGCTAAGGAGGAAATGGATGGGATTTTTTACTCTCAGAACCAGAAAGCTTCCACGGTGCAACACAATTTGTAGCACACAAACATAGTGGCAAATGAGACCTTCCTGGCAATCTTTTTCCTGTTTTATTTATTCTGGCTAAAAGCATGAATTCTAGTAGAAAACAAACTATTCAGAAGCTCTATGTAATTTGGGAACAGTCGTGAATTCACAAAAGTACCCACAAGCACTGTGAGTCAGCGAGGACTCATGCATAAGCATACCACTGCTGTGTGCACCAACACACACTACCTCTCTTGTGTAGTGCGTTTGAGAATGGGGCAGCGTTTCACAGCCAAAGGCATCACCATTATCCAAGCTGACTTATTGAGGGACATGGCGAGGTGTGTACGTGTGTGCACGGGAGAGGCTGACGTGGTGAGCGTGTCATTCTGCAGCGGGGCGACCTCATTCTGTCATAGTGCCAGAGCGGCTGGCTCACGAGCAACCCCGTCACCATGACTCACTCATGCATAAACAAACACACAAACAAACACACACTGTACACAGCTCATACATCATTGTTGTTAGAGGGGGAAGACTAGACTTACGGAGACAGTGGGTGCCGTAATACACAATTTGTAGAGCTGCACAGTGCACGCTTCTTGAGCTTTACACTCCAAGTGACATCAGATCTGGATATCTTTAACAGAAATACATAAACAGAATATTTTTTAATTCAACCATTTAGGAATTATCACACTAGACTGAAGTGGGAGCTTTGAACATTTTTATGTTCCATATTTGAGCAGTATTCACAAGTAAGGTGAACTTTTCTTTCAGAAGGGCATTATGCAATAGAAACATGGCCATGGGTACATTCAGTCAGTGGCCACCTGCCTCCCCTTTAATCAAAAATATTCCTTAGACCTGATTTTAGTGGCGATTATGGTGCTAGATTTTTCTGTGATGTTAGCTGTGTGATTGCTGACTTTCATTAATGATCCCTTAACAATGCTCCTTAGCAATCCAAGTCCTTATCAAATGCCACGATCAATCCCTTTCCAATGTTTGCTGTAAAGACTATATGGCAGTACTTTTTAACATAAGTGGTCTAACCTCCATTTTCCACATATGCAGCATTCCAAATTATTATGCAAATTGGATTTTATTGTCATAAACATTCACAATTTTGTTTTTCAGAGAAACTCATAGATGGTATTGCATCTCAGGCCTCTTTGGATCACTGAAATCAGTCTCAGACACCTGTGATCATTAGTTTGCCAGGTGAGCCCAATTAAAGGAAAACTACTTAAGAAGGACGTTCCACATTATTAAGCAGGCCACAGGTTTCAGCAATATGAGAAAGAAAAGGATCTCTCTGCTGCTGAAAAGCATCAAATAGTGCAATGCCTTGGACAAGGTATGAAAACATTAGATGTTTCACAAAAATGTAAGCGTGATCATCGTACTGTGAAGAAATTTGAGGCTGAATCAGAGCACAGAAAGGTTCCTGCAGATAAAGGTATAATAAGGAAGGTTTCTGCCAGACATATTCATCAGATTAAGAGAGCAGCTGCTAAAATGCCATTACAAAGGAGCAAACAGGTATTTAAAACTGCTGGTGCATCTGGAGTCCCACCAACCTCGAGGTGTAGGATCCTCCAGAGGCTTGCAGTCGTGCTTAAACCTACTATTCAGCCACCCCTAACCAATGCTCACAAGCAGAAATGGTTGCAATGGGCCCAGAAAAACATGAAGACTCATTTTCAAACAGTTTTGTTGACTGATGATTGTCGTGCAACCCTGGATGGTCCAGATGGAGGAGTAGTGGATGGTTGGTGGATGGCCACCATGTCCCAACAAGGCTGTGACGTCAGCAAGGAGGGGGCGGAGTCATGTTTTGGGCCGGAATCATATGGAGAGAGCTGGTACGCCTGTTAGGGTCCTTGGAGGCTTGAAAATGACCTCAGCAAAGTATGTAGAGTTTCTGACTGACCACTTTCTTCCATGGTACAAAAAGAAGAACCGTGCCTTCTGTTGCAAAATCATCAAGCATGACAATGCACCATCTCATGCTGCAAAGAATACCTCTGTGTCATTGGCTGCTATGGGCATAAAAGGAGAGAAACGCATGGTGTGGCCCCCATCCTCCCCTGACCTCAACCCTACTGAGAACCTTTGGAGCATCCTCAAGCTAAAGATCTATGAGGGTGGGAGGCAGTTCACATCAAAACAGCAGCTCTGGGAGGATATTCTGACATCCTGCAAAGAAATTCAAGCAGAAACTCTCCAAAAACTGACAGTTCAATGGATGCAAGAATAGTGAAGGTGATATCAAAGAAGGGCTCCTATGTTAATATGGAACTTGGCCTGTTAAGATGTTTTTGATTGAAATAGCTTTGATTTCAGTAAATATGACCTCCTAATGCTGCAAATTCAACAAATGACCATTTTTAGTTCTTTACAACCTATAAAACGTTTTGAAACTGTGTTGTGCATAATAATGTGGAACAGTGCATATTATTATTATTTTTAAATAAAAGTTATCATTAGGAGGTTTGTTCATTAAAATTTGAATTATGCTCTAATGGTTGATGACCTGAAAATTAGACTGACTGCCATTTGCATTGACTATTTAGGAAAATCAGAGAAAAATGTCATTTGCGTAACAATTTGGAGGATGGGGTATGTGACAAGTATTCTGATTGTATAGTCTGAACTGTGTCCCATCTACTGCCATTCAGAAGGTGGGGTTATGACCTATTCTGCATGTCTTAATCTGTGGTCTTTGGGTTTTTTCTCTCTCAGTAAAATGCATTGCAGCTGACTACAATCATCAGTTCTCCTTTGCTCATTTTCCACCATGTTTTTTTGCTTTACTGGTCAATAAAGAGATGAAATCAAGCCATCTATTCCCTCAGCCAGTACGGTGAAACTTGCTAAGACAGCAAGTAAATCCTGTAAGTCTGAAAAACAGTTTTAACCCAACCTGCCTCACCTTTCACCAAAATGAATTCTTAAACAGAGTGAGGGATGTGAATTTGGGCCACATTTTAACTGAGGATGTCTAAGGAATGGATTGCTGCAAGGCCAAATGAATGTGTGGTATGATATTCATGACCAATAACTCTGTTCAAGCACCTGTGGGCTTTAAATATTGAATACACACATCCTTGAAATGTAAGAAGTCAAAAAGAAAAAAAGAGAGAAACAGTTCTGCTGCCAGTTCTGAGCAGCTTCACTGATCCATAGATGATGGTTGGTGGAAGTTTAAAAAGTAAGGGATGCTAACAAAACATCAGAGGTGGAAGATAAGCAAGACTGAAGCATGGATGGGATTACTGAATGGGGGCTCGTGGGTCCTCTCCCAGGAATTTTTAACATAGTAGATGTAATTTCCTGTAATCTGACTGGTTTTGATGCTTTTATGTTGCTAACCTATCATTGCAACCACAATCATGCCGTTGAGCCAGGCTTTTATTATTGACATAGATGGGAACCAGAGACAGCTGTTTGTCAGCTGAACATGACAGATTTTCAATAATAACTCCTTTAAAAGCCCTCTTTCTCTTTTTGGAAGTGAAACCAGGTGATTGTTGGCGTTATGAGCCGCGTACCATCGTTACTCTTTGAGCCTCCCTCCTCAACTCTTCACTGTCCTGCTGATGTTAGCTTTAGCACTTTGCTAAGCAAATAACGAGGCTGCAGAGACTTACTAAGCAATTACTCAACATTTAGATAAATTGCAGACTTGTGTTGATAGTTTAAAGCATCACACTATCTGATAAAAAAAGGAAATAAAAACACAGGCAAACAACAAAGCCTTTCAATTACAGTAATATTATATTTGTAAATGCAACTGGCAACTTTTCAACTCTGCAAAAAAATTATTTTAATTTGTCTAAATGGCTCTGAGAGGGACAGAATACACATGTTTAACCTTTTGGATATATGATATCTTTGTCTTTCATATACAGTGAGTTTCCCTTTTTGCAATGTGTCACAAGTGTTAAATCCTTTGCAGGAGGCTGGACTGGCAATCTGGCACACCAGGCATTTTCCTGGTGGGCCGATCTACACTGGAGCCGGTATGATTTCCTAAGCGACAGCCTAAAGGGGCATCAGCTCATTAATTGTCTGCTTTTTAATGACAGTTTACTCACCCAATCACATCTTCTGAAGGTCCATTTGAAACTTGAACACCTCTGCCAGTCTGAGCCGAAATATGCCAAGGCCAAATTTTCTCCCTCGCCCAGCCCTGCTTCACAGTTACATGCGTCAGTGAAGTCTACAATAACTAGTCAGTCAAAATTCAGTGGAGGAAAAAGATGAAAGATGTGTGTGGGTTGGCCTTGACCTTGAGTCAGAGCAGACATTTGTGAAAAGTTGGAAAAAAAAATCCTCAAAGCATTTCTTTTTAAATCACTTCACAAGAATCAGATGGATGTGACAGACTACCTGAAATCACAGTGCCTGAAGTTCTTACCGTTGCCAGAGTAAAAGGTTAAAAATGTTGGTGGTTTGGTTTACTTTAAGTTACAGAGTCAGGGAGTTAGAAATCACAGTCACAGCTCCGCAAGGGGAGCTACAGTTGACAGTAGAAGTTTACATCCACTGTATAAAGACACATAACCTTTTTTTCTCATTGTTCGATATTAAATCAGGTTAAACTTTTCCTGTTTTAGGTCAGTTAGGATTACCAAAATGATTTATATTTCCTAAATGATCATTTTGTATTACTTTCTTCAGAGTCATAAGTTTGCATACACTAAACTAACTATGCCTTTAAACAGTTTGGGAGAGCCCATTGATTTAACCTTTGGGTGCAATTTCCAGATACCTGAAGGTGTCACGTTTCAGTTCAAACAATTGTACATAAGTTTAAACACCATGGGAATGTCCAGCCATCTGCTCAGGAAGGAGATGGGTTCTGTGTCCCAGAGATGAGCGTGCTTTAGTGTGAAATGTGCATATTAACCCTAGAACAAAAGCTAAAGAGCTTGTGAAGATGGCTGAAGTTACTAAGAGAGTGTCATTATCCACAGTGAAACCAGTCTTGTACCCACATGGGCTGAAAGGCCGCTGAGTGAGGAAGAAGCCACTACTCCAAGAGGTTGTGTAAAAGTAGAGTTACTCAGCCAGCAGCCACTTGCAGACTCTAATTATTATCCTGTAACCAGTACTTGGAAAAGACAGCTGCTGAGTTACTGTAGGTGAGAATTTTCCTCTCTGTAATAGAAAAGACAAGTAAAATTTAATGTAATAGTTTGATATGTGGCTAGCCAAACTTAAATTAAGTTTAAAGTATGTGCAGCATTAGTGATAATCTAGGTTTTAACTTCACCCGTGGTGTTTGTCAGTTCATCCATAATTCTCCTGACTGTGAATGAGTTACTGTAGTTCCTTACACTTATATAAAAACATTGTTTAAACAGCATTACATTGTTCTATAAAGATCCAGACTGAACCTTAAAGCCCAGTTTAATGTCACTGTTAAGAATGCTTGGCTTTGTTTAACCTGGTCTACTATGATTAATTTTAAATATGTTTGATATTATTCTTAATGTCGAAACAAGTTTGTTATGAATGGATCCTATTTTTATAGCTGTTACTGTTCATGTTTGAAAAGCTTAAGCATGTAGTGAAGTATTAAGATTAACTATTAAGTTTTGATAAATGTCTTGTGTTTATTTCCTGCTCTGACTGTTTTTATTTTACAGGTAAAGTGACTTCAGAATGCAAGTATGCAAACAACATACTATAGGGAACATTTAACAGTTATTACCTGACCATTTAAACTCAATATAAGAACATGTTGTTAATTGGATTATAGTTTTAAATGTTGTTTCTGTGAAACTGTTAATTTTGGCAGCAATTTTTATTTTTTTTATTTTAGGCTTAGTCTTTAGATGAAATGTCTTTTAGTTTTAGTCACATTTTAGTCATGTCTACCCTTTTTAGTTTTAGTCAAGTTTTAGTCCATAAAAAGTCCTCACGTTTTAGCCTTTACTTTTAGTCCAAGCATTTATTTTCTTGCCTAAATCTAGTACCAAATCTATTTAGTGCATTCTTTGCACTCTGCCAAACCTGGGGTCCCTGCTTTCTGCAGCTGAGAGGCAGATTAGATACAGCTGCATTGTTTTTTGACTGATTTACCCACAGTGGAGAAATATCATGGATTTAGAACATCAGATGAAAACTACATTACACTTTAGTCTAGTTTTAGTCATCTTGATGAAAACTAAACTTACTTTTTATCAGTTTTTGTCATCACAGGTCTTTTTTTGTTAGTCTTAGTCTAGTTTATGTCATGGAAAAAAAGGCTGTCTAACATTTTTAGTCGTAGTTTTAGTCAACAAAATTAACAGTGCTGTAAAACAACTACGATGAACAGCTGTAGTTCAAACACAATATTAATTTATGCAGTGAATCACTGTAAATTACTGTAATGTGTTTTACAATAACAGATGCCAGATTACTGTTTGCAAATGCGCACAGGGACAAAGAGCTTAATTTTTGGAGACGTGTCCTGTGGTCTGATGAAACTTAAATTGAACTGTTGGCCATAATGACCATTGTTACATTTGAAGGAAAAAGGGGTAAACTTGCAAGCCTGAGAACATGTGTGAAGTACGGGGTGGCAGTATCATGTTGTGGGGGTGTTTTGCTGCAGGAGGGACTGGTGCACTTCTCAAAATAGATGGTAGCATGAGGAAAGAACAATATGTAACAATATTGTAGCTACATCTCAAGACATGAGCCAGGAAGTTAAAGCTTGGGCGCAGACAGGTCTTACAAATGGACAAAGAACCATAGCATACAGCCACAGGCACTGACGACAAAGTCAGTGGCAGTGTGCTAACTCCGTATTCACTATGTAGTGCATTATACAGTGAAACTGTTTTGTGGTGATGTCCAAATTCTGAGTGAGCATTGTTATTCACTATATAGTGCACTCATTCTATCCCACAATGCATTGTGAAAAGTAGTGAACAACCGGTTGCTGCTCTCAAACATGACGGATGAATGAGAGGAGCACAGAAACACATTCAGACTTTTTTAAAAGGCTTTTTTGTTTGGTTTTAACCAAAGTATATAATCTGTGAGAAAATATTAAGTATTCAAAACGGGGTAACTTTCCATCACAAAGCTCTGATCTCAATCCTAGACAAAATGTGTGGGCGGAGCTAAAGAGGCATGTGTAAGCAAGGCCACCTAAAAACCTGACTCAGTCAGGGGGATGTGCCAAAATTCCAGCAAGCTCTTGTGAGAAATTTAATCCAAGTCATACAGTTTAAAGCAATGCTACCAAATACTAAGGACTGATTCTGAAGAAAGCAGTAAAATACTACCTAAAAAACTGCCTCTCTTATTATTCTGGCATATAGCAATAATAACAATAATGTTGGTAATTGTAACTGACTTAAAACAGGAAACGTTTAGTCTGGTTTAATGACAGATACTGAGAAAGAATACACAGAATAAGCATCACAGTCTGTTGTTACATGTTCATTCGTGTACTTCAACAATGAAACGAAACAAACATGACAAAACATGCATGCGGTTTCACTAAAAACATATGATTTTAGACAGAGAATGTCCAGAAACGCCAGCGATGGCTTCATAGTTAATGCATGTCGAAGTATTGAGCTCAACAGAGTTGCACTGCATTTTGAAAAGCTTCAAAAGAGGCAGAAAACATTTGATTCTCAAATTTTAAACCATACGGAAACATTTAAATCACTACATTATAAAATTTTAACAAACTGCCCCAAGCGCTGCTGGGTATCCTGGATTCATTGCACTGCTACTTCACGTCACATCCAAAGCAGACATGCAAAACATGGAAATCATGTCTTCTTTTTCTCTTCATCACCTTTGGGACTGCCAAGGCATTGTTTTAGTCCTGAGAACATCTGCAGGCATAATGTTGTCCTCAAAACTCACGCTTGAGAAGTGGATGAGATGAATACAAGCACTCTCACAGGGAATGACGACACTCAGGAGATGCAAATGCATCAAAACAACATGAAAAAAGAACAAAAATATAAACCCTCATAAAAGCAACATGAGTGGAGTATGTACACACAAGTAAATAAGGGATGAAGTGCTTGCATCAGTTATGAAGTGAGTGGACTCAGGATTCAGAAAAAGTGAATATAAAGTTGGTGAAAGTTCAATGAACTTTCTGCGCTGGACTTTAAAATGTGCTCAAATGTTTCCTCACAGAATGAAAAACACCACAGATGTTTTTCATCATTTTATCCTTCCTGATTCTCAGACCCAAGCCCGCCCACAGAATTGTCTGGACCCCTGGGCCTTCCCCAGCTGTGATTGGCTAATAGTATATAGTTGGATCAGCAGCACTGTTGCTAGCATCCTGGCAAACACTTGCTTCATTTTTGAGCTGAAACGTTTGTAAAGCTATTTAGACTCTAATGTTTAAATTATTGATACGAGCCAATTTTTAACTGCTTTTCATCGCTGTTTCATCCTATCTTGCCACATTTGTTTCCACATTTATTTATACATTTAACCAATTTTTGCAACTTTTAGCCATTTTCTCCTGCTTTCTTAACCACTTTCTGATATTTCAACTGCCCATTTTTGACTTTTTAACATATTATGCCATTTTTATTCCAATTTTTGTGAGCCAATTTTTGCCATTTTTCTGCTTTTTAACTGCTTTTCACCATTTTCACTGCCCAATTTTGCCATTTTAAACAATTACTTTTAACCATATCTGCCACTTTTTAGTAACCTTTAACCACCTTTTCCTGCCAATGTTGACCCCTTTATCCCATTTTTTCCACTTTTGAACAGCTTTTTACCATTTAACTGCTCTTTTTTGCTAATTATTTTTACTTTTAGCTGATTATTTATAACTCTAGGCTAATTTTTTCCACTTTTAACCTTTTTGCCATTTTTCAGCTTTATTATAATAAGATTATTTAACTTTTTTTCTCCTAAAGTTATCACACTACGACTTTGTCCTATGGTATCCTGACAAATGGTGGGATATTTAAAGCCTCTGACATTTTGTGTTGAAGAATATTTTTTGTGTCCAACAATTTTTAGACAGCTTTTTTGAGATGTGTTGCCACCATGAGATTCTGTTCTCAACTTTTTGGAATTTAGGTTGCAGTAGAAAAATTTTAAATCAATAATACACTGTTGTTGTTTTTTGTTGTTGTTGTTGTTGTTTTTTAAACTCTGTTAACTTGTTTCTCAGTTTAATTGTGACTCAACTATTGCAAGCAATCAAGGCATTTAAGTTCACTCTTGTTACTCAGTTTGTACTTATGGCTCCTGCTGAAAATCGACTTTTATATTAAAATAAATGTATTTATCATGACAGTAGAATTAGAATCTGCTGGTGTGATTCTGAGGTATAAGGTTGCCTGATAAAGACCAAACATAAATTAAAAGTCTTAAAAAGAAGATCTCTATTAACAGCATGGAGCTCTCTATACCATTGTTACTCAACCCTGCCCAGAACCAAACTGTTGAAAAATACCTTTGCAAGAGCCACAATCTAAGTGGTGAAAAGTGGCAAAAAGGGTTAAAGTGGCAATAAAAATTAGTTAAAAATAGGTGAAAGGGGGAAAAACTTGAGAGAAAAGTGGCAAACTGTAGAAAGTGGCAAAAATAGGTGAAAAGTGACAAAGAAAAAGGAGTTACAGGTGGCGAAAATGGACAAAAAGTGGCAAAAAATAACAAAAAAATTAGTGAAAAGTGACCAAAATGGACAAAAAGCAGAAAAGGTGAAAAAAATGGGCAAAAAGCAAGATGAAGTGACAAAAATGGAATTAAAATGGCCAAAAAGTGGAACAAGAAGTGGCAAAAAATGGCTAAAAGCAGCAAAAATGGATTTAAAGTGGCTAAAAAGAGGAAAAATTGCTAATAAAAGCAATCAAAACATACAGACAAAAAATAATGGTTGACAAAGCTTTCTGTGTAGGTGTGGGAAATAAACAGATGAATGTGACTTCATAGATCAAGTCTGAGGTCAAAGTTTCCCTTTTTAAGGTTTTCTAGGGGAATAATATTTCAAATTAAGACAAAAAGTGCCACAAATCATCATGAAAGAGCCACATGTGGCTCAAGAGACTGCTCCAGACTAACTAAGGGCGTAGAGTGTCACCTTGGTTGCGTGCAGACTTGTTGCATGTATTGTTTTGCAGGAGCTTTGATGGAGATAAGGTACAGAACAGCACTTCAGTACAATCAAGTGTCCTTGTCAGCCCCCTCCCAGTAGGCTTAAACTGGGTCCAGCAGAACATGAAGCATGGAGCAGTGTAATGGTCATGACACTGAAAAAGAGCCTAAAGCACTCAGTGCAACACCTCAGGGGTGACTTCAGCTTCCCAGCTCCTCACTGTGCACGCAGTTTGGAGTGGTTGTCCAAGATGGAGTTCACTTTATTCCTGTTGCTTCCCATCTGCTCCTGCCTCCAGGGCACCGAGCCTCAAATGGACAGCCATCCTTTTCAGTTTTTTTTCCCCTTTGAAACCCAGAGTGTTAATCTTTCCCTGAGACCACACATCGATGTTTTCTTCCTGGCCCTTTTGCTGCAAAGAGTGGCTGAACATATTGAGAAATCAGAGTGTTCTCAACCCCAATGGCATCTGGTGTATCATCTCCAGGAGGGGATGAAATGTACATCTTAGTTCATTAGCTTGATATTAACACATAATAGTAGTAGTCACCAGGCTTTCCTTGCTAAACATGCCCACTTTAATTTCTCTGCTCAAGCTTCATATCTAGCAAACAGTGGGGGTCAGTGCAGTTAAATGTCCTTACTTTGACACTCCATGGTCAGTCCCACAAGACCACCCAAACAATAGACAGCTTCAGCTGTTCAATCTTGTCTGTAATCTATTCCAAGTCAGAAGCAAACTTACAAAAAAAAAACAAAAAAAACAAACAAAAAAAAAAAACATTTTCCCCAGTTCAGTCTTAACTTTTGTGGAGGAAAAGTGGAGGAAGCGACCCAGTGTACCCATTTCAACAAACTTCAACCTCTCAACCTAATAAATACAACAATGATGACGCACAACAGTTTGAATGCCTTTTAAAATGAGCATTTTTTCATTTAACCTCAGAGGAGTTTGAAAAATGATGAAAAGCGAGAGGCTGCTTTGGTTCCTCTCGTGAAAACCTTGAAAACAAGTGACAATGAGAGTCTCCTATCTTTGGATCCTGGTAATTTTGTCTTTAAAAGAATACACAAGGCCACTTCTTTTCCACACAGTGACGCACATCATTTTAGAAGAAAGCCATGCATCATTTGACACATCAGCTTTCCTGTCCTTGAGTCCTAAATAGACACAAAAAGAGCCACACTGACTACTTCCTGTCTATTTCACACCTTCACTGTGCTCTAGAAGTGTTAATTAAGATAAATTATAAAATATCACCATGTTTATCTTTCACAATGTGCAACGCTCTTGATATTCTTCTGCATCAGAATGAATTGCATGTTTTAAATGTAAAACTATTGAGTTTATGAGTCAATGCATGCTTTTTAGGGCACATCTTAGACTCTATTTGTGGCCAAATTTATTGATAAAATGTCATGCAACAGTAAAGAAGCAATAAAAGTGCAATGAACCACCAACAAAGGGATGGAATATGGGGACACATCCTTGGCAATATCTTTGGTCTCTCTCTGGAAATTGCCTCACCAAGCTCAAAAAGCCTCCCTTTATAGCCTGACCACATCCTTCTCTGCTGGTGTTGACTGTTGGGTTGTATGGTTGCAGCTATGACAGATACCAGGCCAGCAATACTCCGCTACTGCTTCTAGTTGAAAATAAACCTCATACTGCACCCATTCTGGTTCCTTTAGAGAGGTGACTGGCCACATACAGAAAGCCAGGCTTCAAGAATCAGCATGCCAAGGCTTGTGCCATCAACACTGTGGCTTTTTATGGCTGAAGCCCAATTTATACTGCTGCTCGAAATCTATGCAGTAACATGCACGATGGGCCCAAGCAACCCAGGGCCCTCCACAGAGGTCTAGCCCTGTGGAAGTCCCGCTAGGTAGCAACAGATGACCGCCAATGTCTCAGTAATGTCTAAGGGCATATTGTTTGTATTTTAGTGTGACATAAACTGCTGGAGATGATGATTCAACCAACGCAAATCTAACTGCCAGGATGTAAAAATTTTAGACGTGCATTTCCCCATTCATGCTTCTCTGACCGGCCATACTTTCCAAATTACTTTGCATATGCTGCTGAGTTCATTTTGTCTAAATAGTCTGTATAATCAGTCAATGGGATTTTTCATTCCTCAACAATTATATTGTTATCTGGACTTAATTCAACTAAATACCAATGATTACAATGGGATTTTTTTGCAAAATATAAATGCAATGTTCAAAATTTTTATGCAAAACAGAGTTTAACACTCTCAATAGCTTCTAAAGAGCTGAAGCAGAAATATGTTATAATTTTTTGCAGAAAGAGGAACTTTTTCTCAAATCATCTTTACAGATCAAGTTCCATATTAACACAGGAGCCAGTCTTAGATACCACCTTAACAACTCTCATCCATTGAACTTGTGAGTTCATGTAGATGTTCTGCCTGTATTTTCTTTGACGATGCCAGAAAAGCCTCCCAGAGCTGCTGTTTTGAGGTAAATGGCCATCCACCCTCATAGAGCTTCCTTTTAAGGATGCTCCACAGGTTCTCAGTAGGGTTGAGGTCAGGTACGGTTCACTGTAGAGAAAAAATGATGCATCAAAATCAGTGTTGCTCCCAATCATTGGCCTTTATGAAAATAATAATCAAATACCTTTTGACATGTTAGTTTTTTCACTACTAAAAAACAGTGGAACGGTGTAAATATACAGGCCTTTAAAGGGTTAAAATTCCCTAAATATATATATGTATTTGATATGTATACCTCAGTCTGAGGTAGTTTTAGAAGACTGACTCATTAAAAGGGGGGGGGGGGGGGGTATTAATTGATGCATTGATTCTTACAGCAATTTTTGGGAAGCTGAAATTTTTTTGGAACAAATGTGTTTAGATATTAAAGGGACCCTTAAAGGTCAAATATTTTACACCTTCAAGACAAGTTTATATTGGTCTCAGAGGTAGCCAAAACATCCCTGGAAAGTTTGTTTCCAAAGAAACACTCCAGTACTGGATTTTTGCATGTCTAAAAACCCCTCTGATTCAGCCCTGCTCAGAACGAGCTGTTTTCTGTTTCTGTGGCTTTAAATGCTACTGTGCCATGTTACTTCCAAGTGGGGAGGGCCAACCAAACCTGGGGGCCGAGCTAACTCCCCTTATGACATCATGAGGGGGAAATCTGAGAATGGCTTGTTTCAGCACACATTCTCTGAAAGATGGAGAAAGGTAGGAGGATTTATGTGATTCCTTGGCGGACTGTGGACAGGCCAGGGTCACATATTTCTGTTAGAAAAGCATGAAGAAGTGTATTTTGCATAGTATGTGACCTCTAAGGGTTAATAATTTGGAATTACCTCCTTGAGTAGCTTCCCTTTCATTAGGCTCACCTGGCAAACTAATGACCAGACCTGTCAGAGTTTGATACCAGAGCCATCTGACAGGAGAAGCAGCACAACTGAAAACTTGGACTATTGTTGCTTTAATTGTTTTTACATCATTACTCGGATGGCAGCTGTTTGTATGCAGGACTAGGAGTCCAAGAGAAATGTATCCACCGGGACAATAAAGTAGAATTTCATATCATATGACATTTGGCCCATTAGAAGCAGCCCTACAGGTCTTCTCACTGTGGTATGAGCTCAACCTGAAAGACACACACTACGAGTCTCAACAACCTATCTGGGGTAAACCCTGCTCAGTAAGAATACTCTCAGACTAAGAACTTGTATGATTAACTGCATCGATGAACCACTGACACTTTTTTTTTTTCACTTTCTCAAGCGTCATGTTTCAACCCCCTCCTCTCTTCATTCCTCTTCTTCCCTCTAGTTTCTTTCTCTGCAGTTTCAATTTCACAGTCAGTGAGACGTTACTTCTTTAGAGTCTTTTCTTTCACCAGCTGATCTCGGTGACATTTTGCCTAAATGGTAATGGCAGTGAAATTATACTGCCATATTAACTAGTTGATTATTGACATTTCCCTAAGCATTTGCGGATATACAGAGAGCATGCTTGTACACACACAAATCAGCGATGGTTTCAACATTGCACCTAAACCCAAACACAAATAGGCACTCAACGTTTCAGCCAGAAGCCCCCGAAATAAAGGTGCCAGAGACCGGGGACCCCGCTGTACCTGAAGGTGGTTGAACAGCCAGGAACATTCAAGAATAGTCTTGTACAGACAAGGCTGTCCGTAAGGAGGGGTAAAGGGGGAGGTTTATGGGACCCAGTCAAACTGGGGGCCCATTGAAGGCAGCAAAACCCTGGTCCATTGTGAAGTTAAACTGTGAAAACCATATTTTATATTTGATCTGAATAATAACTACTCTTCTCAAAGAAACAAATATCTTTATTTATTGGTTTAGCCTTCTTTAGATGGAAAAAACATTTTTTTTTACATAATTCAAATGGGTTTAAAATAGCTAAAATTGGTTAATAATGGCAAAAAATGGTGAAAAGGTGGTAACACTGGATTTTTAAAGAACATAAATGGATTAAAAGTGGCAAAAATGAGATGAAATTTGCAAAAAAATAACCAAAAATGGCTTAAAGTGGCAAAAGTGGGCACAAACTGGGGATTAAGAAGTGGCTGAAATACCTTTAAAGTGCAAAAAATTTGTGTAAATAAGGGGGAATGGGATGACAAATTGATACACTGGCAAAATGGGTTAACTGTGGTTAAAATGGGCACAAAAAGTGGATTAAAAAGTGGCTGAAATAGCTTTAAAGTGCAAAGAAATCAGTGGAAATTAGGTGGGGTGGGATGGAAAATTGATATAAACTGGCAAAAATTGGTCAACTGTTGTTAAAATGGGTGTAAAAGGGGTTGATATTGGCAATACTGGGTCTACAGAGGCAACGATAGGCAGAAAGTGGCAGAAATTGGTTTAGAAGTGGCAAAAACAGGCAGAGAAAAGTGATGGGGATGGTTTAAAATAGACAAAATGGGTCTTAAGTGGCAAATATGTGTAAATATTGGCAAATTGGTGCTAAAAAGTGATGAAAAAGAGTTAACATTAAAACTGGTAAAGTAGCAACAGTGTTATCTTAAAGTTTTAGTTTTTTTAAGGCATCTGGTGACCCTCTCTCAGTGTCTCGCGACCTCCAAGGGGGTCCCGGCCCCAAGATTGAGAACCACTGCTTAATGGTAAATGGAAGGAAAGAGCGCTTATGGAGAGATAGTAAGATTTTTGTGCTGTCTTAAATGAACCAACACTGTGGTTATTATCCGACGTATTACTAAATGCAAAAACAGATCAGTCAGAATACTCTAAAATGAGTTGATCCTGCAGAGGTCAAATGCTTCATATCCATCTCAAAGAGAAATATGTTGGAGTTGCACGAGTACTGCAGTAATGAAAAACAGGTGTCAAGTCTGATGCTTAAAATCTTCCATCTGCACTGAGCTGAGAAGGAACATCAAATTTGGAGCATCCAATGATATGCATCAATTACTGCATCCAGTGCCTTCAGGGCTTTTCATTCTCTGAATGTGAAATGAGGACTCGCAGCAGTCCACCATGTGTGATGCTTTGTTCACTGAGCCTAAAATGATATTTCACAATGCTCACAGCAGGCAGAAAACTTTCCTGTGTTCCCCTTTACACATGGATTATCTGGTGTGTGTTACAGCCCCGTGTCACAGACCTGACTGCAGACATGTTTTAGCATCAAAGTGAAGTTGGAGACTTTACAAAGAGTGAGAGAGTGAGTCGTGTCTCTGCAGGATCATATCCAGGTACATTTGCCATGACTCTCCTGCACTCGGCGGCAGTAATGGTGCCCCCTGGCCAGGACTGCGCGCTCTGTGGAAATCACCCAAGGACGGCGGGCAGAAACACATTTTAACCCACGCTGCTGACATCCATCTAGCCTCTCGCCACCGCAGGCTCAGACCTGTCTCCTCTGCTCAACAACAACATGGTGGATCGAAATCACAGTGCCTGACTTAACTCTTCAACCACACACATACTCAAAGACATCAGCATGAGGCCAGATGTGCGCTAAATCCACCCCATAAAAAAGAAAAAACATCATACAAATAAAAGCATGAACATGGAATGGATTTAACTGTCATCTTATAGAGTTTAACAGTCAACATTTAGTGTAAATATTGACAATAATCATGTCACAAATATGAGGTTTATACACAGTAAATAAACACAGGTAGCACTTCTAGCAATTGCATAGTAGATGTATGTTGTGTTAGAGTTTGCACAATAGTTGCTTAAGTATTTAAGACGGGAGTGTCCAAACTATGGCCCGCGGTCCAACTTTGATTGGCCTGCAGCAAATTCTAGAAATAAAAATAAATATGGCCCACATTTGAATATTGACAATCAAAATAATAATATCTTGTTTTCTAACTCCCTGATGAGTTTCAGCAGCAAATAGCAGTACCAATAATATTCCAGGGGCAGAGCCAGTGTGAGATAGGGCCAGAAAGGCCCCCCGATATCTGATTGGTATCCTGAAAAAAACCTGGAGTTGATTGTCTGTTTGCCTTGTCAGCCATTAAATCGAGCATTTAGCGTTCAGGCAGGCCACGGAGTCAAGCGTTTCCCTGATCAGCTGATCTAACACGAGCCCTCACCAGCTGAAGTCTTCTCTCCCCTTGCCACATGCTGCTGATCTCTCTGCAAGCTGCTTTTGCAATCCTCCTCCACCCCAGCTCCTCTTTTATTCTGCTTCTTATTAAATCTGTCATATGCCTCATCTTGTGGATATTAAAATGGCCCCATTGCCTTATATATTTCTGTATGTGGCCCACAGTGGAAAAAGCGCACCCCTGATTTAAGAGTTTCCACAAGACCAAGTCAATCACCTGCTTAGCTATCATGATTATTATTATTATTATTATTATTATTATTATTATTGTTATTATTATTTATGTAGGATAATAAAATAAGGGCTGTCAGAAGATAACATTTTTAGGGCTGTTAACATGAATGTGTTAATGCTAGTGATTAATCTTGAGACCTTAACGCCTTTAAAAAAAAAAGAATAATGCAATTTTATCATATGACTAAGTCTGACCACAACTTGCTCCCATGGTCCTCCAGTGGATGTTTACGTGCCTGGGGGTGAATAGGCGAGAGGGTGGGACACAGCCAGCAGTGATGAGTGAGAGGACAGACCCAGGTCTGCTTAATGGCAGTTTTCTTTTATAAAAGCTGGCGAATGTCAGTTAAGATAAAACCAAAATTGTGGGTACATGCTGCAGTGATGAACTGTCTTTACACCAAAGCACAACAAGACTTAAGCGCCACCTTCGGGCAAAGCACATCTTTGCTAATGTTAGCAAATACGCTAACAACAACAACACGGGATCAAGCCATGGTCATTCCACTTTCTTCAGGACAGCTGCTCCAGGACAGTTTTCTTCTTCAGCTGCTCAGATAAATGCTGAAAAATGCTCCAAAACTTTGAGCAAGTCCTGTTTGTTCAGTGTAGAAATCTGCAAAGGAATTGGCAAAATTGAAGTTAATTAGTGAACTTTACAAGCTGAAGAATGAAAATATGATGCATTCAGGTAACCTCAGTAAATAAGACGACTGTATTCTATATGTTATGACGTGTTCAAATGTCACATAAAAATGGGAACATTTAGTTTTTGATGAGAAACTTCAATAAATACAGTGTGAATATGTCTTTATATTTGAGGGATATACAATAGATGTGACGGAATGAATCAGCTTTTTAACTTAAGCACTACTCAGCTAAGACCACTTGTAGTTCAAATATTTCCCCTTATTTTGTCTTTCCACCAAACTATAGGAAGTACTGACAGTGGTTTCGATAAGGACTCAGATCAGCACTTTCAATGTGCTGTACATAGAATTAAACGAATAATATTGAGTCAATACAGGATACAATTTGTTCTGTATTTTCATCCCTGGTGTCCTACTCTGCCACTGATTGGTTGATACCCGTTGCATGTGTCAGTTGGATTGTCAGTGAAGACATAGAGCCAATCAGAGGCAGATGAAGACAATTTCTGTTTTTTTTTTTTTGTTTTGTTTTGTTTTTTTGTAAAAATTCATTGAATAAAGGCAAATATTGAACATGCACAGCAATTTAAAAGACACCTATTGGTCACTATCAAGGAACGAATGAGGGGTGTTGGACAACTTTCATAACCTTGGTGGTGAGACGTGCTCCATAGTCGAGGTTGTGACACTACCAGACACTAATGATGGAACATAGAAATAAAAAACACTTCCTCTGTGGTTTCCTGTGGTTTTTAAACTCTGTCACTCCTGACTGACCATCAGTAAACTCCTCATTAACATCCTCCTGTTAATAACGCCTCCATGGGTACGCCTCAGGCGATGGACTTTGTGAAGTTTTACAGCCCAGCCTTGCAAAAAGCTGGGTTTGATTCAAACATTTACAGCTCTATTAAATGCTTTGAGTGGTTAAAGGCGACTCTGTGAAAGTCAGCGCTGATGTGGCTTAACCACAGTGGGGACAATAAAGCGTACAAATAATGACAATTAAACAAATTAAAGATACAGTATGTAGAATTGTTGCACAGAAAAGTCTAAATATTTTTTTATCTGAGACAGAGAAATCATTAAATTCTAGAAATGTACCTGGTTGTGTTTTTTATGGAGGTTGCCATAGGTTGCAAGTCCAAACTCACCTCTGTGTCATAGCATCCTCCTCAAACTCTGCACTTCCAGCCAGTTAAGACCAGCACCACTCAGTGCTGCCCACCTCTATGGCCTCCCTCTCAATGTTACCTCTTCTTTTGAATTGAGGGCTCTGTTCAATAAAAAAGTCACCTCATAAGGCCTTTTTACTGGATGGACAACCACTGTTTTATTGTCATTCATACATTTCTCATAATGAGGCAGAAATGCACTTGAAAGTGCACTTCTACATTCACCCTGGAAGTCTCAGAGTGCATGCAAATCCAGGGATCCCAGTGCACATGCATACTCTGGGACCACTTCCATTGCAAATGCAGAAGTTCCCGTTTTTTGTTTTTAGCTTTATTTTGGGGCTTTGTTGCCTTCATTAGAGAGATATGAAAGTGGACTGAGTCAGTCATAGGGACGAGAGAAGAGGGAATATGTAGTGAAAGAGCCACAGGGCAGACTTGAACCCTTGCTGCCAGCATACGCCACAAGGCCAGGGGAGTCTAAACTTTCCACTTAGGGCAACATACAGAAAATTTCAAGAATGATGGGGTCCCAGTTTAAGTCCCACCAAATAGCACATCAATAAATTGTCCTGTCAAAATGTTTGTTTACAGAATTAGCACAGTATCACTGCCATAAATTCATACCATATTTATGAATTTTTTATTTCTGTTTTCTTAATGAAAGATGAGTAGGTAACTGTACTTGTCATTCATTAAGATGAGGTAAACATGTAAATGAAAACCTTTGTAAGTCCCACAGCCTACATGTTTCCACTCCCTCACTGGGTCTTTCTATGTACAGTCTGCATATTCTTCCTGTGCGTGAGTGAAATCCTTCTGGGTATTCTGACTTCCTCCTGCAGTCCAAAAACATACTTGTTAGGGTGACTCAGGATTGTCTGACAGTGTGAGTGTGAATGTTTGCCAGCCCTGTGATTGACTTTATACCCATTGCCAAATGACAGCTGAGGGTGGCTGCAGCCTCCCGTGACCCCAAGCTGGAATGAGCAGTTCAGAAAATGGATGTTTTAAAGTGATACATATGTTGTAATTGTAATGTAATGATGGTTTTAAAAGCACTTGAGCTGTAAAACCATTTGATTCCCCGTCGTATTTTAAACCTCAAGCTAACTAAATTGAAAAAGAGCAAGATTACAGAAATACCTGGAGAGCTTGCTTGTGCAGTTCCAGCAGAGTACAGAAGATTGTCTACAAGTTGAAGGTTTAGCAAAAAAATAAATATAAGAAAAAGTATTACTAGTAAAGCCTAGATTCTGTCATAGTGACAGCCATAGTGTAAAGTAAGTGTTTCTATTATATTTGTGGTTTTAATTTGAATACACAGGATTTATCAGAGCCATTACCTGCATTACTTACCTTTCTAATGGCTCTGTAAATGGACTTGGACTTGAACTTGTGAAACCATTATGAGTTTCCTGACTACTTAAAGTGCTCTTCCATTGCAGAGGCTGCTGTGCAAAGCAGCAAGCTGCCCATCAGTAAAAACTTTATTCATTCGCACACATTCACAGCAACAGCTATGCCTTTGAAAGTGATTGGCAGTTCAGTATATAGCCCAAGGACATGTTGACATGTGATCTCAGTAGCTGTGGATTGACCTGTTTCCACTTCAGTGTCAAAGGAACGCTGATTTAAAGGTGAAAATGCTTTATTCATGGGTTCAACAATTTTTTTTTTATCTAATTTTGATGAGCCAATCTGTTAAGGAAATATGTAGAATTAGACACACAATTCAGCTCCCTGTTAAAACCAATCTGATACCAGTCTAAACACTGTAGACTGACTGTACCGTTGAAAACTGGCACATTGTTTCAGCCCTACAGGAAACTCAGAACAAATTAAATGGTAATAAACAGCAGTGCTTAAATTAAATCAAAGTTTGATGGACTTGTTCCCCCACCTTGTGGGAACCAAAAAGTGAGGAAATATCGATTCTGTGACAAAATGTCTTAAAAAATATTCACTTTTTTTTTTTTCAAGAAAGTCCTTGTGCTTTTTTGTATAGGCTGTTTTTGAGCAATAATCCAAATCAGTTCCTGTCTGCAGAGATACAGAGGGAGACATCTCTTTCTCTCAATTGTGCTCTATTCAGGCCATCTCCATAATGATCTGGATTTTTAAGCATGCACAGCAAGCATTATGGGAAAATATATGGCAGTTAGCATATGAGCATCAGCAATAAAAGGTTAAAAGTGGATAGATAGATGTTCAATACTGATCTACCAGTGTGGATTTATTTTTTAAAGTCCTTAAAAATTCATCCAAGTTCCACGCTCACTAGAAAGTTTCCATAAGGGCTACAAAGGCGTGGATAGCATCAACTCAGTGGCACAAAGGCTAGCTTAAAAGGGAAACAAAATAAAAGGCTACTATTTGTGATATAAAAGTTATTAAACTTTAAATAGCCTGTGTCACTTCTTGTCATATATGCTGGTCTTGAAGGGTTTGTAACAAATGCATAGAGGGAACAATAAATGTCATGCTGCCTCTTTGCTGCACGAGTGGGTCCTTTTAATCTCCTTTGTTTGGTTCTTCTTCGCTGCTCTGAAAACTGTGAAAAATTGGCACACAAATGTGTGTACTCACCCATACCATTAGCTGCATTTTCAGCAGTATTGGAGGTACTTCCGATACTGGCATCAGAATCAGAACATCTCCAGTTAAAAGTCTTAAAACCAAAATGGCTGTCATGCTGTTGGTGTTGTAGTACATTCTAATAAAATAAACAGCTAAAAATAAATAAATATGCATAGAGTGAAATAACTAGATATAAATCAGTTCAACTCACTGCCTTTGAATGTGATTTTTAAATAAAAAAAAAAAACTGGAATGAATAAGAATCAAAACCTTATATTTCCAGTATATCTGGTCTCTGCTGAAAGTGTTTTTAAAGCTTTAATCAGCAAAATAGTCAATGTAGAATAATGAACTCTCTTACCAATATGTGGTGCACCTTTGCCAAGCATTGCAAGGGCATTTGCAACAATGGAAGTATACCGGGTTCTATTTTACCTGATGAAGAGGAAAATACAAACCCTGCCCTTATAAGAAGAGTAGCAGACAACGTGAGCAAGAGCCGACGACTCCTGCACTTTTGGAAAATGTCTGCACTGCCCTGAATGCCCTTATTGTGAAATAAAACTCCCTCTCTCTGTATTTCCTAGCTTTTTCTAGGGGGCTTAGGGGGGTTATTCCTATCGAAATAACGGCAAAAAAGTCCCAAAAAAATAATCTGGAAAAAAAAAAAAAAGAATAAAGCAAAGTCCCTCACTCACTGCCATCTGCTCTTGTATTTCCAATAGCATCCTGATATTTTGGTACTCAAACCTTCTTCCTGCTGTTAATGATGATGAATCAACCTGGTGAAGGTTTTCAAGCAACAAACAATTTTTAGAAGTTTGCATAGTTTCTCATAGAAGTTTGTGTTTCGATTGTCAACTCCTCTCATATTCACCTTTCAAGATGTGAAAATTAATCATTTAATATGATGAACTTTATTTATTTGCTGTCTTACCAGTTTATCAAAAAATGTTTTCCAGGAGCGATCTCTGCCCATAGCATTTTCTTCATTGTGTTGACTGCTGTGTTAATGATGAGAAAGCAGTGTTTTATTCTGAGCACAGTCACAACTGTTAGCCTAAGTTCAAGCTTAAAGATGGTTTCATTTCCATACATCTTTTCATTCATTAGCCCTTAGAGCTCAAAGCTTTTTTTTTCACCATCATGTCTCGTCTGGACTCCTTTTCTTAAAAAAGCTTGTAACATCACTTTAATTTTAAAAAAGCTTTAGGACTCTAAAGACAAAAGATTAAAACAGATCGGAATTTGAAACGCAAAGATTTTTATAGTACGCAATAGTGACTGTGTTTCCATTACCCTTGGAAATGCACAAAATCTAAATAGCGCAATTAAAAAACTGGTAGTGAAATCAAAAAGTTTTACACTCTCATGAGGAGGTTTTTCAGACGTCTCAATGTAGAAGTATATCGCAAAAGTGTAATGTAATACCAGGATGTGATGTATGGTGTCACATGACCAGTCACTCCGAGACAACATGGTGTGGTACATGTGAACAGAAGAGGAGACGAGACTTTTCTTAACATACTTACACCCTTATACGTGGCTTTTGCCACACATACGGACTTTGCCTCTGAACTCTCATCTGTTTCCTTTGTGTTTTGTTCAGAATTATCAAGGCAAGCGCTGTAGATGTAATCATAACCGTACCAACACGCAACAGGTTAACATGCCACTTCTTGTTGTACAATATAAGACAACGCCTTCCTCAGAAAGTCAGCCAAGTTCAGGGCTCACCAGAAGATGATCTATAAGAGCTACAAATGCATGGAGAACATAATAAGAAAGGCACAATGCACAAAGGTTTCATAAGAAAAAAATGAAGTTAGTGCCTATGACTTACGGTTCAAAAGTTACCAAGCAATTTACAAAGCAGTGTGCCTGCGTCACAGATCCGTGGCACGTGAGCTCTAAGGGTTAATAATCACTCATGTGTCTCCCTTTTTTTCCTCTGGTAATCAGCTGGTATGGACCTTCACTCACTTAAATTCTGAGTCAATCCCTTTTTCCAAATCATCCAATCGGTGTCCAGCTTTTCCATGCCAGCCTCCATCCTTTCATCTCCACCGCCAAGTCATCTCATCAGTGTCTGGGTCAAGCACCAGAAGTCCTTTCCTCATCTTAACCTGCTCCCTCCATCACCACAGGGGGTTAATAACCCTATCCTGCCACTTTCTATCAAGTCACTCCTGATTGAATTGATGTGATTGTTTGATTTGATCACAAATTGGGAGATTTTGTAAAAAGAAAAACTGGGGTTTGTGTTCAATGTTTCAAGGAAAGAAAGGAAGAGTTTGAGAAACATGATTTGGTAATTGTAATAAAAAGGCTCCACCATTACTGTTGGAGCAGAGCAGTAAAAAACACATTTACACAGAGACAGAAATCAGTGCAAATCCCAGTCACATTTAAAAGCACTGTAAATACCAAAGCTGTGTTTTTAAAAAGGAGACTGAAACATCATAACTGTTGGCAGATCTCTAAAGTGATTGCAAACCATCAGATATGCAATCAATAATGTCTGCCTTACAAACAAGTCTTTCTCCTGTGTTGCAGTTTGATTGCATGAAATTTATGCCACTGCAATTATAGCAGCTTGTTTGTCTCCCGGCATGTAACCCGGTTATGTCTTTATGTGTTTTTCTACATAAGTCCAAAAGTTTTCTCCCATAATGGAACTACCTTAGTCTCCCATTTCCCATCTTTTTGCACAGATGAAAAAGAAAAAACTTCAACACATCAAGCTAACCCTTTAGTGTTGGAAAAATATGATGAAACATAACGCACGTTTTCAGAAAATCTAGCCTTTTCTGTGCCAATCATGGACATGCCTCTGGAAAAAAAAAAAAAAACACGAAGAGAAATGTAAATTACAGAAAAGGAGATAAGTGAATGTTTGCATTCTCTTTGCTGATATGTTTCTTAAAAGAGGAGACAATTGAGTGAAACACAAACCCAGTAGACGCAGGGATGTGTGTTTGCTGTGCAGGTGGAACAAATACAGCACTAATTTATTATCATTAGCTGGAGTTAATCGCCTGTGCAAACACTTCAGTCTCTAAATTGATATTTTTAAACAGCTCCGACAAAAAGAAAAGCAATCAAGACTGAGGTTAGAGGAGGAGCGTCGGAGCGAGGATTACTGTGTCCTTACCTCGACAGTCATCTGCCCGGTCTGTCAGGGTAGCTTAAGGTAAAGCCCTCTTTGATTTACCTCCATTTACATGGACACATGTAAGCATGCTTTTACCTTATAAACACTTTAAAACTCCTCAAAATACACTGAATCCTGTACACAACAAACATCAAGTGTTTGTTCAATTAAAAAATATGTGGATGATGCTTGACACCTTGTTTGCCAATTCTTGACACTCACATATAACCACTGCTTGTTTGTCTGACAGCATCTGCATTATAATTAAGATATGTAGCAGGGAATGTAAAATTCACAGTGGAACTTCAACTGTGGCCTTTGCCGCCTGTTTTCGCCTGATGATCGAGGCCATTTTGCACATCGTCGCCCTCTTACAATGATGGCCTAAGTCATATTTTTCAGGAAACAGAAAAAAATAAATTAATTATGGCTGCAAGAAGCATTTAACGGGCACCTTCAGGCATTTCAGCGTTTGGTATATGATTTTACAACTTTTCATCCTTGATGGCCCTTCTTACTTACAACAAAGATGAAGTGGATCAGACTAAAGCCCTTAAAGTGGATAATCCTGGAAGGACCCCTGAATATGGAGAGTTTGACTAATTTCGTTACAAAAAATTGAACATGGTGGACTTGCCTTTGTCTTGACAATATTGGTCAGAGAGGCTTTTTTGTAGGTCCTGGTAAAATATATATGCATACCAAATTTCATAATCATCGGTTGAATGTGATTTGGGGTCTGATTTTTTTCAATTTTGCTGGCGGCACCATTGAGCCAATAGGCCACAGCCACCAGCTAAAGCCATATCATTCTTCTCAGGTTCATACAGGGAATTTTACCACCAAATATCATGGCTGTACACGTGTGTTAACTACCTGAAAAAAAAAAAACAACCAAAAAAAAAAAAACAACTACTTCCTGTTTCATGACGAAAAAAAAGTCTTGGCCACACCCTTTCATGTAGGATTTTGAACTGTGGATAAGGTCAATGTCTTAGGATGGAGAAGATGAGCTCAACTCAACAGAATGAAGAATATCGGTGCCGGCTCAAAACCACTAATAAACAAAAACCAAACCATCAGCACTCGTCATAAAGTTTTACACTTTTATTTCAAAAGAAAATGAGAGCAGCAAACAAAACTAACGCGTTTCAGCCCGAGGCTCACATTAGCGTTTCTACAACACCTGTGGGTGTGTCACTTATAAACAATCAACACCAGGTGACAAATCAGCACCAGAACAGTCTAATAGGAAACCCATACAATACAATACGGAGCAAACAAAAATAATACCATCAAGGCAAATAAATCACATTAGTATATAATCTCTAAACATTTAAGTCTCCGCCAACCCAGAAAATGAAGTCAAACAAACAAAAATGCATAAATAAAAACCACAAAATCATTATACAAGTGGCTCTTCCAATGTTACACAACCCATTGATAGTTCCATAAATACATGTCAGTCGAAACAAAACATCCCACTTAGCGAGAGTCCAAAAAACAAAATTTATAAAAAACATGAAAGGACCAACTCCTCATTTAAACCTCTGGGATACTCGGTTTGTAGATGGTGAAACCAGAAGGCTTCCCTCTGGAGGAGCTTTTTGTCCCTGTCACCCCCTCTCCGGAGTGGCCCCACCAACTCTATCCCCATAAACCTTAACATGCACGCTCCATGTCCAGCAGAGTTAAAATGTCTGGCCACCGGTGACCTTCCATCATTGCTTTTGTGTTCAGATATGCAGATCCTGAGTTCCCTTTTTGTTTTACCAACATAATAAAAAACCGCATGGACATTTAAGACGGTAAACCACATGGGTGCTTCTGCATGTAATTCTGCCTTTAACTTTTATTTTTCTACCAGTATGAGGATGTGTCAGCTGATCTGATCTAATCATGGCATTACAATTCACACAGTTAGAACAGGGGTAGTAACCCGGAGTGGGAGAACTAAGAAAGTGAGCTGGTTTAACATACATGCCAGTTTTCGGCAGCTTATCTCTGAGGTTGCTAGATCTTTTAGTAGCACAAATAGGAGGTTTCTCGAATACCTTGCCAACTACAGGGTCACCAGACAGAATATGCCAGTATTTCTTAATAATACCCTTTATCTGGCTAGAAAGAGGTGAAAAGGTTGTTAAAATAACCGAGTGAGTGCTAGGGCGAGGAGGGTGGGGGGGTTAGGAGACTAGTCCTGTCCTTCTCTTTAACCTGCACTAAACATGCCTGCAGAAGACTGATGTCATAGTTGCGTTAAAGAAAACAAGCAATAATTTCATTTGTATGTTTGTCAAATTCTTCCTCAGAGCTGCATATTCTCCGCTTTTACTACCTTTACATCTAAGAAAGACACTGATTCTTCACTTGATTCTACAGAGAAAGTTATAGAGGGTAGCCTCGAGTTGAGATAACTCTGAAAAACCTCTAGTTCATCTGCTGTACCCGAAAACACAAAAAACAAGTTGTCAGTGTACCTGTATCAGCATTTAACCTTAGAGAAATAGGGATTGTTGTTGCAGACGTAGTCCTCCTCGAATTTACCCATAAAAAAGCTGGCATAATCAGGGCTGAAAGGGCTTCCCATAGAAACTCCCTGTTTCCGTAGGGAGTTTCCGTAGAGTTCCTTGGCTGATGTGTACACATCCTCATGAAGTTGAATTTCATTGTTAGACTGTTCTGGTGTTCTGATGTTCTAACGTGAAACGCGTTAGTTTTTTTTGCTGCTCTCATTTTCTTTTTTAATGAAGGTGTAGCACTTCATGATGAGTGCCCATCGTTTGTTTTTTTTTTCAATGTCTTAGGATGCCCTGGGCAATGTTTTGCATGATTTAGACCAGTGGTTCTCAATGTGGGGGTCAGAACCCCCTTTGGGGTCACTAGACACTGAGATGGAGTTGCAAGATGTTTTAAAGTAAAACTATGAATATTTTTAAATTACACATTTACACCAATTTCACCAAATTTTACCTAATAAACCTATTTTTTCTCATTCAAACCAATTTTTTACCCAAATCACCAAATATTCTACCATCTTTGCCTGCAAGTTATTTCAGTGGCCATTGTGGGTTTTTCTTTCTTTAATGGAAGGGTACCAACAATTTTGTCCACAATGCCATTACTGTCCCTGCTGGTGTAATGGTCAGGCAGCTTAAAGGTGACATATTTTACCCTTTTAAGACAAGTTAATATTGTTCTCAGAGGTCCCCAAAACATGCCTGTGAAGTTTATTGTGGAAAAAAACACTCCAGTATTGGATTTTTGCATGTCCAAAACCCCCTCTGTTTCAGCCCTTCTCAGAACGAGCCGTTTCTGTGTCTGTGGTTTTAAATGGTAATTAGCTGTCTGACTCCGCTGCCCTTGGCCAAACCTCTCTCAGGAAATGGATGCAGCACTCCGGATGTTACAGACATTTTTATCCAAAGTTTAGGACCTGACTGAACCATCAATCTCCCAGACCTTAGTCAGCAGGGTAACCCACTGAGCCATCCAGCATCTCAGCTGGTAGCTGAGAGGGTCAGTAGAGGAGGGCAGAACTTTTCTCCAAGTGAGGGAACCAAACCTGGGGGCGGGTGCTTACGCCCCATGTGAGGTCACTAGGTGTAAAATCTGAGACCAGTTTGTCTCTGGACACATTTTCTTTAAAGATGGAGAAAGAGAGGGGGAGAGGGAATGGCTTCTTCTGGTACTTGAGGGGATTGTGGAAAGGCCAGAGGCACATATTTTTGTTAGAAAAGCTGGAAAAAATGATTTTTGCATTATATTTCCCCTTTAATACTTTTGTCCACGTAGGCCGGCCACACACAAGACGATTTTTTAATCTGAAACAATTTTAAAACCATGGGAGACCACAGACTTCAGGACAATTTCCAAAGATTTTTCATCTTTAATCCTCTAAACGCACACACCAGACGACTCAGCCAGACTGTCAGATCACTGGAGACCACACACTGACCTGCCAACGACCTCACGTGATCACGTGACTTCAGAAAAGAAAAACACGGATGTCTGTCAATACCGTCTTGCCGTCTCTCCACAACAAGCTGTCCTGGCGTGCGTTACAGGTGCAGCAACAATCATAAAACAAGGGAAAGACTCCGGACGAAATCCTGGCTGGAATTGAGGTACAGTTGTGTTTATGGATGTGAGTGGTGAAAGTACGTATGATTGGTCTGGTGACGCTACCCGGTGTGCTCGGTCTCATTGGTTGTTGTGGGTACTCCGTCAGCGGCACTACAACCTAGAATGGTAAACATTAAGCATGTTTGACATTTATGATTCAGGGTTTGGGAGGCTACGATGCGATTTGTAGCAGTAAATTAATGGTGTTGACACCACACACATGCAGACTACTCAGATAAATAATCGTTTGTGACGAGGCTCCAGTCGGCATACGCCCCCACGATCGTCGGGGGAGGCACATCTTGCCCCAAATTAGGCTTAAAATCCTGTAGTGTTTGGCCGCCCTTAGTGTAGATGTAAGCAGTCATACTCAGTACAAGGTAATTAGTTCAGATATTTCTGAATGGACCGGCATTGCTTTACAAATGTGACTCCAAGTTGAATAAAAGGCACATTTTCTGTTGTGTAGTTAATAAGCAAAATAATAAATGGTGCTAAATCTCATTTTGTTCCATATCATCTCATGAGCTCAGTGTGTCATGACACCCCTTTAGTAAATTCACAGAGACATCAAGCATTCTTCAAAGCATCTTGGTGTTTTGAATCACGAGCCACAGATTCTTCATTGAAGCACTCATTGATCTGTTGATGAAGCTACATTAACAAGGAAGTAAAAGCTGAAAGCCTCTCTGGGGAATCTGCCAGGGATTGACCAGCTCAGTTATATAAGTTTGTGTATTATGTGTGTGGGTGAATAAGAGTCAAATGGCCTGGCCTGACCTTCCAGTTGCCTTATAATGGAAAAGTGTCTCATCTTCAGCAGAGGCTGTGTGACCCCAGTACCTTTCAAAGTTGTACTGGAAACTGATGACCTTGCTCTCTTCCTCTATCTCCTCTCATAGACAGTCAATTTCACAAAGGATATTACACCCTGTCCTTGATTAAACCATGGGTTAGCTTGCCTTTTCTCATTGCAATCATGCAGCAAATGCACACTTTCTTCAGTTGAGTGATAATGCCAGAATTTAAATTTGCTTGTGTGTCATATTATGACTAATTACCACAAGAGAGAGAGTGATTTCCATTGTGATTATTCAGATTAGTTTACAAGAAGAGGCAAAGTCACGAAAGGTCAGTGTTTTCTGTTTTTAAGTGGAAATGATCGAGGCTATGCTTGGAGTTTTTCTGTGAAAAATGGTGTGATTGTTGAGTATTAGTCATAGCCAATTTGACTTGACAGACCCCAAGTTGCAGAACCTGCTGACTGATCCCGCTCATTATTCCCCCGTCTCAAGAGAAACTAGATTGAAATGGAAATAGAAAGCACAGGGGAGAGTCTAACACATGGTAGGGAGGATGTCAGGTCAGGCAGCCAAGGGCGTCAGGATGAAACGACTCCGAGCGCAGAAACACTTGGCCCCAGCTTTTCTTCCCCCTGCTGGCAGACTGGCGGTCTCCTCCCCTCTCCTTCTTCCCGAGAGATGAGAGACATGAAAAAAAGGCAGAAAACACTTGTGAGTGAAATGGTGTGAGATAGAAAGGCTTAGAGCAGTGGCAACATTTACGGAGGAAATGGCATTTCTCTGGAGGAGGAGAGAAGGAGGAGAAGGAGGCCTTTTTCTTTTTATCGGATGAGACGGCAAAGGGACAAGCAGGGAGCGGGTTAAGAGAGAAGAAAGTGCGAAATCTGGAGGGTGGAAAAGGTCAGAGGGGAGTAGATGAAGACTGAGAGCAAAGGGCTTGACACACACGCTACAGTGTTATTGCTGCAAAACTCAAAAATGTAGATTTGGAGTTCAGATTTTTCTTCAGATTTTGCATTAAAATCTGTTCATGTGCATAAATCTCCCTCCTTTTACTTAGGTTTTCTCTGTGCTCAAAATGTCTACTTGCTGTCAAAATTTAGATCCTTGCAGTCAAACTCTTCCCCTGTTATTTAGGTTGCTTCTGCTTGTTTGTGGAACTGCAATCTGTTTTTTTTTTTGTCTCTCTGCATGCTCAAAACTTTCTTTGTGCACACCAAACTTTACCTTCTCTGCATGCAATGATCCTACTTCACCAGATCAAGTCTCCAGGAGAACAGCAAAGCAAACATAAATGATCAATCATATACCTGTTTCCAATTGGTTTATTCATCAAAAAAAGGAAGAGTGCACAGAAAAAGATGCAGGGAAAGTTCCATGTGTACACACAGAACATTTTGAGCCTGTGCAGATAAAGTTTTGACGGAAGCGAAGACATTTTTAAGCATGTGCAGGGAAAGTTTCGTACAAACAGTCCCTTGGACATGTGCAGAGAAAGTTTCATAATGCCAACCAGAAAGTTTTGAGCATGTGCAGAAAATGCTTCCTACATAAGCAAACAAAGTTTTTACCATGTGCATAGAAAGATTTGAAGGACACAGAACATTTTGAACAATTGCAGAGAAAGTTTAGAAAGAGTTTTTACATTAGTAGAGGAAGTTTTGAGGGTGTGCTGAAAAAGTTTTGTAAAGACAGAAACTGTTTTCACAGGTGCACATAAAGCTTTTAGCATGTGCAGAGAAAGTTTGAGCATGTGCAAAGTAAGCTTTGCACAAAGTTTTGAGCATTTGCAGAGAAAATATTGTACACAAGTCAAGAAAGTTTTGAGCATGTGCAGAAAGGGTTCCATATGAACACAAAGTTATGTGCATTTGCAGAGAAAGTTTTGCAAGGACAAACAGAAAGTTTTGAGTATTTGCAGGGAGTTTCTCACACATGTACAGAAAGTTTTGTACATAAAGTTTTATAAATATGTTCAAATAAAGTTTTGAGTATTTGCAGAGAAAGTTTAGTGCATGTAGATATAGTTTTGAGTAATTGGAAGGAAAGTTTTGTACTCAGAAACTCTTGAGCATATGCAGAGTATATTTCGTATGTACACAGAGGGAGTTTTGAGCGTATGTGGACAAAGTTTCGTACGTGCTCACTGAGAAAAATCAGTGTGGCAGTTTGACAAACAAGCAGAAGCAGCCTGAATGAGAGGAGAATGGTTTGAGCAGGAGCTCAGGAAAATTGAGCGAGCAACTTCAGGGGCATGTACGATTTTTGTTGTTGTTGTAATGATTGCTTACTTTTTATGTTCCTCTACTTGAGTAAGGATATGTTCTGTGTATTCCGCTCATACAATAAGAGAGTCAGTGAAAACAGAGAGAACACAATTTTAATTGTCTATGATGTTTAATACTTGTCTTTGTGACAGTATGGGGAATAATTTGGTCGTGCTATAAAGGGGGTCAAAGAAACTGTGTTGTAATGCAGTTGTTCTCAACCTTGGGGTTGGGACTCCTTGAGGGTCAACAGATGCCATAAAAAACTAAGAATATTTTTTTTAGATAACACTGTTGCCACTTTACACCAGTTTTACCAAATGTCAACCCTTTTTCAATACTTTTCACTCCAATTTTGCCAATAATAGCACATTTTTGCCACTTTAAACCCATTTTTGTTTATTTTAAAGGGCCAATATGTAAGTTTTCTGCTTTCTCATATCCCATTTTTGAGTATATAATGATGCACACTTTTTTATGTGGAAAAACGAGGCTCTTTATTTCTTTATTGGTTGCCTGTTGAGTAATTTATCTGAAAAGAACTCAGGCCAAATTTTCTGTGAAATCTCAACGGATGTAACGTCTGGTGCTACGGCAATGGAGAAGGCTGCTTCCGAGAGTAAACGACCAGCTAGCGCAACCCAAACATCCACATAAACTCAGCGTAAACATGAAAAACACAAGATAGTTTTATCTGCTGAAGCTAAACGAGAGCTTGACTGACGCAGAGGGAAATCAAGGATAAATATCGGTGGAGCATCTGAGAAACAGAGGGAGGTTCGCTCTGTGCTTGGGATAAATACCGATCCAGAGATTTTCTGTAGAAAAGGTAGGGCATGACTTTGGATCATGAAATACAATGTAGTGTTTAATGTTCTATAAAACATATCCTAAATTACGTTAGCTTGCTTACAAAGATGCTGTCCAAACAACACTAACTTTACATTGCTCTTTTAGTGTTTTATTTTATTACTTCACTTACCTCCTGTGTATACATAGTGCCAGTAAATCACCTTGGTCTGCATGTGCATCAGCTGATAAACCAGAAGCTCATTCATGAGCAAGGAGTGCGCCGTTGTGGACGAGCAACACAATACTTCTGTAGTTTGCCTAATGGCCAGCGGTGTCGCAACACTCATTTTTTTTCTAGAACTTACATATGTCCTCTTCAAACCATTTCCATCACTTTCTTCTGCCTGTTTTTACCGTATCTAAACAGATTTTTTGCCACTTTCTGCCTATTGTTTCCTCTGTTGACCAATTATTGCCGCTACAGATCCCTTTACAACCATTCTTGTTCATTTTAAAAACAGTTAAAATTTTTGCCAGTTTATATCAATTTTTCGATCCCATTCCACCTGATTTCTACCATTTTTTTGCACTTTAAAGCCATTTCAGCCATGTTTTAATCCCCACTTACCACTGTTTGTTCCTATTTTTGCCACGTTAACACATTTTGGTTATTATTTTGCCTCTATATTCAATTTTTGCCATTTTTAACCTTTTCATGTTCTTTAAAAATCCAATTTCAACACCTTTTTAACATTTTTTTTGCCATTATTAACCAACTTTAGCTATTTTAAACCCATTTAAATTATGTTTTTAACAAAAGTTTTTTCATCTAAAGATAGCTAAATGTATAAACAAAAATATTTGTTTCTTTGATAAGGATGGTTATTATTGATGTATAAAATAAAATATGGTTTTCACAGCTTAATTTCACTATGGACCATGGTTTTGCTGACCTCCATGGGGACCCTAGTTTGACTGGGTCCCAGAAACCTCCCCCTTCATCCCTCCTTATGGACAGTCTTGTCTGCACAAGACTATTCTTGAATGTTCCTGGCTGTTCAACCACCTTCAGGTACAGCGGAGGTCCCCGGTCTCTGGCATCTTTATTTTAGGGGTCGCAGGCTGAAAAGGTTGAGAACCACTGTTGCAATGTCATGTTTGGCCAGAAGTAAAGGGTGGTGAGTGAAATTTTCTTCCCAGCCCATTGTGTGGTACACTGTTACACACAAGAAGGAAATTCAGAGTTGCATGTCTTATTATTATTTTTAAGTTGAGAGTTATTTGTTTTACTCACACAATCATTGCTGCTTGATTTGAATATATTTTGGAAACCTCTCTGTGTGCTATTTGCTCTTTTTCTGCTGCAGTACTTTGTTTGATGACTTCATTTCATTGTCCTTTTACTTCTATAATTTCTGTTTTACTTATTTTGTCTTTTTATTCCTAATGAGATGTAACTCTGACTGACACCTTTAAATTCTCCAGATCTGTTCCAAGATCAAGTAAGAAACAGAAGTAGAGCTGGAGCTGAGGCGTGTCTTTATCCTCCACATAAACAACTATGTGGAACAGTCATATCCGCCATGCCCCTAGTTATACATAAATCAGTATCCTAATTTAAACCAAAATGAATAAGTTGTAAAAACTAAATAAATTTCCTGTCTAGTATGTGTCCGGTAAGACAGGAACCATCCCAGCGGCAGTAGCTTTTAAACCAAGCTGTAAACATGTTTATTTCTGCTGTAAAGATGACATCTGGCATGTCTGTGACTTCGTTGCTTCTTCATTATTAAACCATTGAGGTTTGTGCTTGGGAATCACATGCAGGAATGGAGCCAGACTTGAACCCACCCACAGGACTATATCCTCAATATATGGGGTGCAACCTAACCACTAGGGCAGTTGGTGCCAAATTTTAAATAAAAACAGCTCATTAGAGACATTCTAAGATAGTAAAATGGTGTACACGTTTTTATTTGCAATGAAACAAAAATCTGCATTTTAAGAATATAAAGTCATGAAATGTATAAATTCCATTGACTTGATAAAGATTTTAAAAAATGGGTTTTAGGGTTATAAAGTCAAAAATAGGATGTACTCAGAAGAATTGCATTCAGATAATATTATTTGCCCTGTTTCATGGCTGCAGTTGTTTGCCTCAACAAATGTTTTTACCAGGACTGGGTTAGCAGATTGTCAATGAATGGCTGCAACAAGAACAAAGCACTGCAACAACTTTTAGCCAATTGATATCACACTTCCTGTGGTGCTATTTTATCACTTTGCTCTTTGGTTTACTGACTTCTAAGTCCCTCACTTCACATCAGTACACAAAAACATACTTATCTTGAACTTCACAGCAACATAAAGTCTTGACAGAGTTAGTGTCTGAGTCAAACAGTGGCTGAAGGAAGTCCAGACAGGGGCATATGCGTTTCCTCCATCCTCTGTCAGTCAGTGGATGGAGCAGTGAGTCTGTGAGAGCTACCTCTATCAAAGTGTGCTCCTTGCCTTGGGCTACTGGTGTGTACCACTCTGTGATTTAGTCTTTATAACCCCCCCATCCCCCACCAGCCAGCTCACACCCACACATAAAAGAACACAACTTTCAGTGATGTTAGGATCTGCTGGAGTCCCCTGATCAAAGTTGGGTGAGGCGGGGGGCATGGAGGACATCACTGATTACTGCAGCCTGAGGCAAGCCACTACATCCCCATCAGTCTTATGCCTCCATCACCATCAGCCACCAGTGCAATCAATACGCCGCCACCAGGATGTATGGAAGCCAATGCAAGACTCACTCAAACACGTGCCTCAGGATTACTTAATGCAAAGGGTGATAGAAATCAGAAAACTTAAATCGGCTGATTAGATGCAGAACAGTCAGGTGAACAGATTTGTCACAAAGTAGTGCATGCACACTCTATGGGAAACTACTAATTCTAAGAAATACTTAAGTGGCGATGTAAAGGTCATTGTTCTTATCAAACAACTGTTCAAGCATGTCTACATTTCCTTATACATGCAGGAAATGAAATGATTGCTGTAATTTAAAATTGCAGTGCTTCTGATTTTCATGTGCAAGATCTTGCGTTTTCTGCAAAGCTTAAAAATGCACTTAATTCAGTACTTCTGAGGTTATTCAAGGACACAAGATAAAATGTTTTTATGTCAGGGCTGACAAATTTTGACTAGCATGATCATGTGTAGAGTGTTTAATAACAATCAATACTGATTTTATAAGTTTTAAAATTTTTCTTTTTGAAAGAAAATTTTGCCCACGATTTACTTAAGGCATTTACTTTTCTATAAATTCTAGAGTCATCTCATACGAAGTGAAGAATTTTCTGAATTTTAACTGTGATGATTACAGCTTACAGCAGTGGTTCTCAACCTTTACAGCCCCTGACCCCTAAAATAAAGGTGCCAGAGACCGGGGGACCCCCGCTGTACCTGAAGGTGGTTGAACAGTCAAGAACATTCAAGAATAGTCATGTGCAGACAAGACTGTCCATAAGGAGGGATAAAGGGGGAGGTTTCTGGGACCCATGGAGTTCAGCAAAACCATGGTCCATTGTGAAGTTAAGCTGTGAAAACCTGAATAATAACCACTTTTATCAAAGAAACACATATCTTTATTTATACATTTCGCCTTCTTTGGATGAAAAAACTTTTGTGAAAATCATAATTTAAACAGGTTTAAAATTGCTAAAAGTGGTGAATAATGGCAAAAAATGGTGAAAAGGTGGTGACGATGTATTTTTTTAAGAACATAAATGGGTTAAAAGTGGCAACAATTGGATAAAAGTGGAAAAATAAAAAGTGTGTTAAAGTGGCAAAAATGGGAACAAAAAGTGGTAAAAGTAGATTAAAACATGGCTGAAATTACTTTAAAGAGCAAAAAAATGGTGGAAATTAGGTGGAACGGGGTGGAATAATTGATGCAAACAGGCAAAAATGAGTTAACTTGTTAAAATGGATGAAAATGGGTTGATATTGGCAATAATGGGTCAACAGAGGCAACGATAGGCAGAAAGTTGCAAAAATTGGTTAAGAAGTGGCAAAAACAGGCAGAAAAAGTGATGGAAAAGGGTTTAAATTGGTTAAGAAGCGGCAAAAACAGGCAGAAAAAGTGATGGAAAAGGGTTTAAAACAGACACAAATTGGTTTTAAATGGCAAAAATGTGCTTAAAAAAGTGATGAAAAGGGTTAACATTTGGAAAAATTGGTGTAAAGTGGAAACAAGGTTATTTAAAAAGTATTCTTAGTTTTTTTTAAGGCATCTGGTGACCCCCTCTCAGTGTCTTGCAACCCCCAAGGGTGTCCAGACTCCAAGGTTGAAAGCCACTGGCCTAAAGTGCACATAAAGGTCAATGGTCAATGTGAACACAGAGATGGGTCCAGGAAACAAGCTACAAGTGTTTGGCTCTTAGTGTTAAGCCAATCCTGAACCACAGAGAACGTATAAGCGTCTCATCTTGGCAAAGCACAAAATGAACTGGACTATTGCTCAGTGGTCCAAAGTCTTGTTTTCAGATGGAACAAAATTTTGCATTTCATTTGGAAATCAAAGTCTCAGAGTGTGGAGGAACATCCAACAGACAGAGAATCTAAGGTGTTTGAAGTCCAGTGTGATGTTTTCACAGTTAGTAATGGTTTAAGGTGCCATGTCATCTGCTAGTGTTGTAACGAGTACACTGGACCCACAATACAGACACAAAAGCAGTTCTGAATGTATCAGGAGTAGCATTTGTTGTAAAGGATTAAGAGTTGGAGCAAGGTTGTCCTCTCAGTCAGGAACTTCCAGGATACAGGAGACAGGATCTTGAAATTCACAGTGGATTGGTTGGAGCTGGTACATGGACATCTGAAGATGGAGACACAGGATTAGAATGACGCACAAAGGTAATTCACAAAATGTACTAAGCCCTTTGTTGCTGTATACCATGCTGGGTAAACGGACAAAATGGTCATGAGTGGAGATCTGAGCTGGCTTTTATCCTGTAGAGCAGTGACTTGATTGGAGATGAGCTGCAGGTGTGGTAGCTTGATAGTCCTTGATAGTCACAAGTGTTGGTCCACTGGCCTTTATGAAGCACAAAGTCAATGCTGTCAGCCATCCTCCAGGAGATTTTAGTGCACTTCAGCTTCTGTCTGCTAGTTTTGTTGCCCTCAAGAGCAGTCTTGGTCTCGAGACCAGTCTCAGGGCCACATTTTGAAGGTACTGGTGTTGTAACGGACTCAAGAGCATTTTTACAAAGGCTTGTCTCAGTCTCAGATTGGCCGGACTCAGGATTTTCCATCAAGACCACAGCGCTGACCAAACACAAACTTTACCTGACCATCACACATTAGTAAAGTTACCTTTAAGATATCTAAACTATTTTTGGAGATCGGTGCTGGGTTTTTGGACATCTTCCGCTTATCGCAGTCGCCTGTGATCAATTAGTGGAAATGCTAGTAAACTATAATATTTTGGATGTTGTAGGATTTTATGAAATAATTCAATGCCACCCAAGTAAATGCTAACAGGACAATTAACAGCAACATTTTCATCTTAAGATTAGATTGAATTAATTAGGCCGGATGTTTCCTATAAACTAAAAAGTTGAGAAAGCGAAGGGATCCGAGGGAAAATAATGTTTTATACACAGCTTTCAATGCAAACACTTAGTTGTCAACCCTTTTCCTTGATTTTTTGTGGACTGTGATAGATATAGTACTTCAGACAGGTGGGGAAAGGATTGTACTCCACACCTTTGAATTTCCCTCTGGTTTAATGAAGTGCCTACCTAAATACGTATCTACTCACGCCACCAAGACAACCAGTCAGATGCAAAGCTGACATTTCAGCCTTTGAATGAGACACTATGACACCAGGGGAGTAGGCTACTGTTTTTTTTTTTTTTGTTTTTTTTTCTCTTCTTGTAGCAGGTTTGTAAATATCACTTCCAGCTGCTCCGAAGATTGATTTTCTTTCCACACTAGTGGATTTTGGCTCAAATGTTCGGAAGGTCAACCAAACAGCATGACTTCATGAATGAAAAGGCCAAAAAGGTCGCAAGAAAATCCTCAAAATATTGCATTAACTTCTCATTTGTCATTTGTTTATAAGAATAATTTATCAAAGACTAAAATGTAGTTTGGGTCAGAGACTTGACCTCGAAGAGTGAGATTTGAGAAGTCAAGAGGTTAACAAATTCATGGAGTAGAGAACAGACTCAGGGGATGATAAATATTCATCTTCAGTGGACCGGTGCTGGACAGATGGACAGACAAACCTTATTATCATCACAGTCTGAAGATGCTGCTGCGGAGGAATCAAAATTTTAAAAGAGGAATTAGCTAATAAATTCCATTTTACTTTTACATATCAGAACTATTCAAATGCAATGTTTTGATAGTGAAATGAGCACGACCCCAGAAACAAACAAAGGCTATTTGTGTCACTGGCAAATAAATGTCAAAACTGAGAGACTGCAAAACATCCCCTTAAGACGATCCCCTTTCAAAATAAATTACAGAGCTGCGAGCTGAGTGACAGCAGCTGCAGTGCTTGAACATGACTCAAATTCACTCAAAACAAATGCGTCACTTTGTGCGTGGAAGCCTGCGTGTGTAGTTTTTCCACCACGGCTCTCATTTTAAGGATTCTCGCTCTCAGAGCTTTGGCTGTGTGTTCACTGCATTGATAGTCAGGTCATGAATGTAGATGCAATAAAACAACTGTTTATCAAACTTTAAACACAACTAAAAATGCTGATTTTAATGTCGAAATGTTGATACTTGAATGCTTGGTAAGGTGGCCCTTTGGGGGGGGGGGGTGAAGCTGTGAACTTTGTATCAGGCTATAAAGTAAGATTCTGTTAGTGGAGTGTCCAAGCCATTCATGTTTTTTTTTTTTTTGTTTGTTTGTTTGTTTTGTTTTTTCAGTTTACCCAGGGCAAGGTCACAGTGGCAGCAGACCTAGTGACTCAACCCAGACATCCCTCTCACAGTGAGTTTTCCAGCTCATCCTTGGGAATCTTGAGGCATTCCCAGACCAGATGGGATATGCAGTCGCTCCAGCAACAGTCCCAAGGTCTCCTTCCAGTGGGACATGCCCAGAAGACCTCCTGAAACCAGGCGGCATCCTGATCAGATTCCAAAACCACCTGAACAGGCTCCTTTCAAGGGAAAGGAACAGCAGCTCTAACCCCCAAATTACACATACTCCGCCAGCGCTGCATACTGGGCATTCTTTGCTTAGACTGATTGTGCACACCATTGCCCGTTGGAAGTGTACTTGGACCATAGCGCAGTCCTGAGCAGCTGGAGACCACAAGATCACCGTAGAACTACAAGCTCATGTGGGAAGGGTATGTAAACAGCAGATAGTTTTGCCTTTCAGGAGTTCATTTGCCAGTCATTTCAGTATTATTCCAGGATTTTTTTTTTGCTCCGCCGTTGGTGAATACACTATAAATCATTAATGCTTTCTTCAAAGGATGTGTGGTTTTACGTAAAACTTTGTAGTTTTCTCCCTCAAAAGTTAACTTGTCTTTGTCAGTGGTGCCATAGTAGCTCTGTGACCCACTGAACAACTGGTGACCCAAAGCTTGTGCCATAGGATGGAATGTAATATTGATATAGTGATGATTTTCCATCCATGCCATGCATTGCGTTGTATTTTGAATTTGTGTTGTAATTCAAAGTTGGCCTGATGCTTTACACGAACTGCTCTATGTGGATTGATGCTGTTTAGCTATTGCAAGCACCTGACACATACAGTTTTGTGCAGGAATTGTCTATTGGTGCCCTCGGGTTAACCCACCCGAGAGCACCAACAGGCAGGGTGGAGGTTTGACACAACCCTAGTGGCGCTCTGGACGTCCTTGCATTTTAGCAGGAGCATGGGAAAATAATCTGTTTAAGATACAACAAAGTCCCCACCTTTAGGGCGGGGTAAGGGGTGGCTATGGTGAGTAAGCATGACTAAAGTTACCATAATGGCAGGTCATAGGGTCACTACAAGCCCCCAGTCATGCTGTGGATGTCCCAAGGACTGAAAAACCACCAGCGGTTTCAGAGCTTGACTTACCCAAAGCTCATGGCCATAGGTTAGGGGTGGGACGTAGATACACAGGTAAAGTGAAAGCTTTGCCTTCTTGCTCACCTCTTTTGTTGTCCCGACGGTCTGGCAAAATGCCTGCAAGAACTCCTGATACTGCACCAATCCACCTGTCAATGACATGCTCCATGTTACTCTCACTTAGAAATAAGACCATGGGATACTCAAACTCCTTCACTTGAGGAACTAATGAGCAAAAGCAAAACTGTGTAGATTGTTCTATAGTAAAAGTAGAAAGATTACTTTGCTTAAGCTACTCTTGCTACGTGTAGCTTCTCTTAGCGTCAGAGCTCAGTTAGCTATGGAATTTATGTTTTTGTATATATTTAAAATGTGTTTTCAAATGTTTCTATGCATGTTTTCGTATTTTTTTTTATTATTGCATTTGTTTTAGCATTTGTACATGTTAATGAATTTGCATAATTTCTGCTTTTTTTCAGCATGTTTCTCCCAAAGGTGTTTGAGCCATCACTTCATGTTCCTTCATCTCAGCCACCGTGCATCTCAGAGGGGTTATGTACCTGTCAACTTGTCTTTTACTCCCAAACCCTTTAGCATCTCTCAAGTGAGCCCTAATAGTTCATTTGCTCCCTTAACCTCCATACCTCAATTAAAAGCAGAAGCCGCATAATGACTTAAAGTTCAACGGCTGAATGACCAGCACATAAAGTTCCTGTTTGTCTGCTTGCATCACTTTTCCACACACTTATTTTTGTGTAGAAATGGTCTTCTGAGCAGGGACTGCCTGTGCTCACAGAGGAAAGCGTTTCCCCACACATAGGCAATACTTGGGTGGGCTGCCCAGTAGAGGGTGACACAGGTGTGGTTTTTCACGAACACTTTGCAGTGGGAAGTGAGCATCGAAGGGGGAAAAAAGTCTATGGGCACATGCTCATATAGAACTAAAGATACATGCAGTAACTGAACTTAATGTTTAAGGAAAATGCAATTATAAAAAATATCAACTAAAAATTGTTACCTCATGCACAAAGCTTGTATTGTTACATTTGATCTTTTACTTTTCATATGGTTTTTAAGGCAAATGAGCAGATTAAAAACATGTGACATCCAACCTAAAACAAGACTACAATTAAACCTAGTATGTGGCTGACCGCAATTACCTGGGGTGCCTGTTGAAATACCTGACTGAATTGCATGTTCTGGCAGCTCTGTTGGCAGGAAACAGCTAGCCTGACACGCCAGATCAACTAAATATATTTCACAATCATCCGGGAATGCTCCCATTGAAAACGTTTGGGTAGGGCAGAACTTTTCGGAACATTTTCGGAAGGTGATTAGAGAAACATTCTGTCTGTCACATTGATGCCAGGCTATCAGAGCAAAAAATGACATGTGCATGTGCTACTCTTGTGCAGGCCACCACTGCCTAGCGGAGACGTGCAAAAAAAAAAAAAAAAAAAAAACATATCTGCCAAGACAAGCTTTCAGTGTGACTCTTTGTTCTTGATTTAAAATTAAATGTAGGTAGGTTCTGATTAAACTGCTATTTTCCTACCGCTACATCCAGCTAACAGCTACCGTGGCAGCAGCCCATGGATACACCGGAAAACCCACCGCAAGGATGGCAAACCCATGCCGAAACACAGAGCGGGAGAAGAGCAAAAACATTTTCTGTCAGGGGAAGTTTTCAGTGTTGCTCTCTGGGCTTGTTTTAAAAAAGAGCTGTTGTCCAGTTCTGACCAAACTGCCGCTGTGGTTAAGTCCAAGCTAATTACTCTACTAACAGCCATTGAATACAGTAACTCACAGCAACTAACCCTTTCTCCATAACTATCACATACTCATGTCTAAGCGGGTCAGCAGAAGAGCAAAAACACCTTTTCTGTCACGGAAAACTTTCAGAGTTGCCTTCAGCGTTTGTTCTAATAAAGAAATGTTGTCCAGTTCTGACAAAGCTGTGGCTAACTCTGAGCTAATCACTCCACTAGCAGCCATTGTATACAAGCATTCACACAACAAGTAACCCTTTCCCCCATTACCTACTCATGACGAAGCAGGCCAGCAGAACAGCGAAAACAACTTTCCCAACATGAAAAGCTTTTAGGGTTGGTTTATTCTTTATTTCATGCAGCAATGTGGTCCAATTTTAGTAAAACAGATGCAATGCTAAAATTATATCCAAAGTCATCCCCACACTGGAGGAAACCAATACCTACGGTTCTCAGTACAGCTTAACCCAAGCAATAGTGCAACTCTGTATGTATGGTTCTGAAAGTAGAGCCACTCAGACACATACAGACCCAAGTGTAAGGCTGACCTCAGCGTCAGCCAAAAAATGTCCACCAACAAACATAACACATTCAAAGCCACTTTAAATCTCTTTTCTTGCTCATTCTGATGTTCAGTTTGAACTTCATCTCGCTTATATCTACATGCCTTAACGCACTGGTTGTTGCCTTGTAAGGTATACCTAATAAAGTGATGGGCTTGCTCATAACATCCTGCAATAATAATACTGCCAATTCCATCACTCAGGGATTCTGTGGGAAACACCAGAGGAGATCAGAAAGCATCAACATTTCCAGCTCCAAAGCACAAAGTCAGTGACGGATGCTGCATCGACTGCAAATCAAATATGTCTTGCTGGGAGGACACATTAAGGTGTTAGGTTGTAGAGAGAGTGCATGGTAGTAAACAGGAGGAAATGCTTCTCAAAAAAGCCTGGATTTGATATTTTGTTGTTGTTGGTTCCAGTGCCATAAAAATCAGCCAAGAGCGTATCCCTCCTAGAGCTACATATACTCTAAGACTACATATCAGAGCATTTGAATGCCTATACATGTGCACCTGCTTGACCTATTGGTTCACACCTGAGAGGATCCAGAGCATCCAAATGATTTCCCTTTAAGCTTCCAGGAGACTGCACACTCAATTAGCTGCATATCCAGTTAGCACGTTTAGCCTCACCTCTCCCAGGGGAGCAGGTTAGAATGAGGAGCCGTCATCATGTGCCATGCTGTGGGATATAATTTTATAGCTATGAGAAGTTTATGTGCTGTAATTTATTATGATAAACAGACTGTTAATTTGATGCTTTAATGAGTGCTGGAATGCAAGGGAGTAGAGGTCAACCATGGATGACTCTCTCACGCACGCACCTTCGCTGTCTTGGTATCTAACTACCAGAACAATTATTTTCTTCTCAGCTCTCCTTTTATGACTGACAAGATGGAGGACAGAGGTCTTGTGTTGCTCTCTGAGGCTGCAGCGACCTGCCACCAGGGTCGCTCACAAGAAGTAATTACATCAGATCCAAGCCCCAAACTCCAGAGGCAAGAATCGGCGCCCTCTTCCCGCACAAGCCACAGAGGGGATTAGGGCTGAGGGTCCAGGGCCCAGAGCAGGACAAAGGCTGAAAGCTGCTCTACAGGGAGGAGAATTAGTTTGCGATGGATTGAGGGAAGAGGAGTATATAAAGCCTGCAGACAAAAACGGATATGGAGGATAAAGAGGGGATAAACAAACTGGGGAAAGAAAGGAAAGAGGGTGGAGGAGAGCTTTAATGAGAAGCTCACATCAACGTTACACACAGCACTGGAGGTTTTGACACCATGGAAGAAATATGGACAAATAAAAGTGCTGCAATTATTGTTTTGTTTGTTTTTAAGCACAACAGATTGGCTGGAGGTCATTTTCAACTAGTTAACAATGTCCTTATGTTCCTCTCTGCTGGTAATAGCAAGGGCCTGAGGCATTTTGTTATAGGACAGCTACCCATAAAGTTCTTATTGTGAACACATTATCTCTAGAACCCTTTGAGGGATTTTCTTTAAATGTTGCACAAATGTCCATCGTGATGCAATGATGTAGTGGTTAGTATCAAACAATTAAAACACTCTAGCCTTTACGGCTTTTGTATGCCAAGGGTGACACAAATAAACAGCGTGAGAATCAGTGTTGCCAGATTGGGTGGTATTCCCATGGATTATGCAAGGAAAAATCTGAGTCGTTCCGATTCCGAAATATTCGGAAATACGTTCGATACGGCTCAAAATGCAGGTACTGGTATCATCAAGTACATGAGAGTGTGCACCAATCCGATACCCTTAGCTTTGTTTTGCCATGCTAAATGATAGCGCTATAAACCAGAAATCAATTCTTTGCACCCTGCATGCACGAGCTACCTTTTTATAGAGCAGCGAAGAAGAACCAAAGGACTCACTGCAGCAGCCAAGACTGGTGGCTGCGTGTGTGGCTAGTGTGTTTTGTAAATCCTTTTATCCTGCCTGTTTGAGTCGCCCTCCTTGTGTTGTGTTCTTTGTAGTCCCTTTGGTTGTAGTTTGATGTCTTTGTATCCTCCTGTGTTTGCAGGGTTTCCTTAGTTAAGCTTCTAGTGTAATTTTTGTTGTCTTTCCATCCTTGTGTGTTCTTGCTACTGTCTTGTGAAATGTTTTGTTTACTCCTTGTGTTCGTATTTGTTTCCTTGCTCCCCTCCTAGTGTCTCATGTGTTTGAATCTCTTCCTAGTCCAGTGTTCTTGTGCTTTGTGAAGTTTCCTGTTTTATTTTGTACTTGCTTTCCCTTGTGTGTGATTCCAGTTTACTTCCTGCCTGAGTTTCCCTCCACTGTGTTTACCCTCACTAGTTTCATGTGAGTCTCGTTACCCACACCTGTCTCTCCATGTGCATCACTCCCTGTGTATTTAGGTTCTGTGTTTCTCCCTGTCCTTTGTCAGTTCGTCACATCTTCCTACGTGTTTCTCTTCAGTCTTACTCCTCATGTTACTCCTCGTGCCTTCCATGCATGTTTTTCTTTTTCTTTTTTTTGCCCTTTTGATGGACTATTGTTTAAAGTAACTTTTGTTTTGTGGGTTTTCCCTTGTGGACTTCTAAGTTGTTTTTTCACCATATTGGGCTTTAGTTTGTTTTATTCAATCCTTTTTTGAGTTCTGCATTTGGGTCCTTCTCCTTTTGTTTTTGCCTTTTTGGACAAATTTGTGGCACTTTTTACCCATTTTAATCCAATCATGATAATCTGTTACTGCTAGCGTTGGTGCTAACCATCATACTGTTTACCCATTTTCAGAGTCTGTCATCTTGAATATATACACACCTTAATTCGCCATATGCTCACTGCCCGTGTAGATAAACAACCCCAGCATGACATGTAGATGTTGAAAGATTACTTTGGGTATATATTAGTATTCAGTATTTACTGATCTGGTCATTGGCATATTTTCTACCGGACATTTTGACCGGTAATATTTTTATCTTCCGGACATCTGCCCTTGAAACCGGCCAAAGACCAGCAATTGCTGGATAATTGCACTGCTAAGAACTGAATGCAGCAGTGTGTTGATGTAGAAGGAAAGGAGACTGAAGGAGAAAGACACTGCAAGTGTTTATGTTCAATAAAATTGTATTGCAGCTGCAGTCTAGTATTTTTTTAATAGTCATCCCTCGTATACACCATGGAGATCCACTCTACAAATGCTATTACTTTTTGTTATTTGGAAAATATCATCTTATGCAAGTTTTTACAGACTTTCACAAAGAGGCGGCTCATTATTGATTTATATTCCTGAGTGTCTGGTTACTTTGCTTCATTTGCTGCTTCGACTTTTCTCTGTTTCATCTCTCCATGTCTTTGTTTGTCATGCGGCATCAGCTGGTGGCTGTGTGAAGCATTAATCAGAAACTTCACATCTTTTCAGCCTGTTGTACACTGTAGCTGGAAACTTAGCCAAGAGCCTGTTACACAATGCAATGTTCCTTCCAAAAACTGAAGAGATTGCTCTGAAAAAGGTGCTCCCTCTTGTTGCTGCAGTGTAGACACACATCCATGTAATGAATGGGGTATGAGTGTTGAGTGTGTTAAACTGTCAAAGCTCATACAATAAAGGTTTAAAAAATACAGCACACTTAGTATGCACAGAGGGCTGTCTCTTTGTATAATGCTGATGTCCCTGCCAGAAGGGAACAAATATTGTTATTGAAATGATGCAGCTTTTGAAATTAGAGCCTGTTCTTTTTAATAAAAACAGAGTCTGGGTTTATCTAACAGCTTGTATTATTAGTGAAGAAAAGTGAAGATGTGATACATTTTTAAAATGCACAGTCTGAGTCATGACTACAATAACAATCTGTAAGCAGAGGCATTCATTACAAGATAATCACAAATTAAAACATTTCAAAACAGACCTGGATTATTTAGCATTGTATGATTTTCAATCAAATAGACCTAACAGAAAATTATTACAGTCACATAAAAAAAATTAAATGTGAAATCTTCTTCTTTCATTCCTGTGGACCCGTTATCTTTTCTCTTCTCACTAGCGCGTCTCGTCTCATTACAGGTCAATAACGTCAATCCACAACAACATACTGAACGAACCGTACAATCTGGTGTAGAAACCACATGTTGAATACCTATTTTTTAATCTAAAAATGCATAACATGACTAAAAAAAACTGATTGTTTGTGTACTGTGAGGCTATTTCTCTGCTCAGACTGGGTTGGTAACACTTTAACTGCTTTTCACCCACTTTGGGGCATAGCTGTGCAAATACAGAAAATGGGAAGTTAACTGCTAAGTAAGCAAGCCAGGTTAAATGAGACAATCAGAGGTCAGTCCAGCCAGCAGGCACACCTAACTCTTCAAAAGAATCAGACCTGACTCTCTGATTGGATTGATTCATGTTTCACCTAAATCAAAACTCTGGACTTTACACAGCTTGGCGGTCAGCCTATGAGGGGCCATGTGGAGGAGTAGAGAGCATCAGCATGGCCGCTAACTAGAGCTTGCATGTATAGAGCCTGGGTTTGTCGAGGTCGGTGTTGATGTGGCAAATTAAACCTGACAACAGCAGTATAATTTTAACTTTTATCACTCCATTCAACCATAGAAATCCACAATACAATTTTTATTTAAACTCATTTCACAAAGGAAGATACCTTGTGAAATAATGGCAGCATAACCTCTTTAGTCTGAAATCAATCTATACTTCAAAATCAACAAACTATATTGTTCTAGGAAATTATGTTTAAAATTACATATTATTCAAAAATAGCCATAGTTATTTTTATTTTAATAGTTATAAAACTAAAAAAAAATGTTAAGTTGCGGGGCCCTACTCTATAGTCTTACTCTAAAAATGCCCATATTTTTGTCGGCCCTATTCCAGTCTAGTTCTTGAAGAGATGCAGACATACTGCCCAATCCTACCTTAAAATAAGATCCTCAGTTAGTGCATACCTATTGCACAAAGATTAGCATCTCTCTCTTGTTGCAGCTCAATCTGTATCTCTTCTCATCCACATGAATGCTAACCTTGCAAAGCAGATGGATACACCCGTTTCCTAGTTCTTCACTGGTGAATCCATCTTGCAAAGCTCCAGTCTGAACCATTTGGCCTGGTTAGAAAGTGACACAACCAATCAGCGACAAGGGGCAGTACTTTCGGGCGCGGCAGAGTCGTGATGTAAGCAAGCAGCAACAAGAGGCCGGTGCAATTATGGTGGGAGACATTAGCGTGGATGCTGCTAAAATGCCAGTTTTATCAGAACTTGACGACATTTCTTCGTTAAAAGAAGAACAAAGAACAGCAGTGAGTTGTTTTCTTTTCAAAAACAACAAAAGTCGTGTACTTACATGTCAGTCGCCATGGTTCACATTATTCCTCGGTAGCTGGGCACGCGCACCTTGGTCGCAGCTACATCATGTGTTTTCTTGCTCTGATTAGCCTGTAAAGATGTGACAGACAGAATGTGCATCCAATCACAGTCCAAGTTTTTTTCAAAGCCTCTGCCTTTTCCCAAACGCTTGGTATTGAAGGTTTTCCAGATGGATGTGTGCCCGGTTACATGAATGCCAGGAAACTCAATTTCTGGTTACGTATCAATATCCATGGACTAGGAAAAAAGTGTGGATCTCTGTCGAGTCCAAATATCCCAGATTTTAGCAGATATAAGTCATTTTTCTCCTGTTTCTGACCGAGAAGTCGGTCAGAAACAGGAGAAAAATGACACAAAATGTCACACGCTAAAAATGATGTCAGTGCAAACCCCTATTGTGTCCACCTTTTTAGGACAGATAGGTAAGACTAGTACCCCTACATAAGGGTGGCAAAAAGACATTATGGGTCAGTGTTTTGGGACCCTTTTCAACTTTTGATATATGAAAATGCAAAAAAAATGTGTGCTGTGCCGTAACGAACTGAACCTATAACTTTATAGGTCGTGGCCTCTCAACTGTGCTTATCCTACCACTAGGGCACAAGTACTGTCTTTATTTCCAGTTCACCCTCTTCACAATCTGTGCCTCACTCAGCATCCTGACTCTGTGCAATGTAAGAAGTGAAATGTAGATAGATACATCCAAAACCAAAAGAAATGGCATTAAGTATGTCTCAGAAAACATGTTCCAGGCATGGTTACAATTGATTTAAGTGGCACTGCTTTGTTTCAAGGGGAAATTCATGGTTGAGCCCTGTTGTTATATAAGGAAATGTCAGTACCAGAGGAGCAGAGTTAGAGATTTTCCACTAGTTCCCTAATTATGAGTTGTTTAAATGAATAAAAGAGTTGCCGAACATTTTTAAAATAGCTGGATGGCCGATCCTAATGGGGTCTTTATGCTGGAAAACAATCTATGCAAAGGGATTATCTTTGGATTAAATATAAAACAATGATGCGCCACAATCGGTACTGCACTTTTAAATACCTTTAATACTTAAAAACTACTGAGCAGAGCAAGTTTGTGTATGAAAGTATGGTTAATCAATGTTTCACAAAGAGAGAGAAGAGATTTAAGTTTGTATTCAGATTCAAAGTAATGCATGAGGATAACATTTGAGGTGTTAAATTGATCAGTTTGATGAAGGCTATAATTAAGCTATTATAATCACAAGCACCAACAACATCATTTACATTATGATCCCATCTTCATCACACTTTTTTCCACATCAAATCCTTCACGCAGACAGAGCTATCTTCAAGTCTCTAAACTCTCTCTGAATGTTTGAGCCGTGAGCCTCTATTTGTTTAGTAATTTCATGACTGGCTAACCTTCCTTCTCTGGGGCATCGCTCTGACTCACTTAGATCCTTCTGTGTGTGCATTTGTGCAAATAATATAACACAATATCTCAATGTACACCCATTTTCACTCACTTTTCATTCTCTTCCTCCATGGCCCAAGACATCTCCAAAATGATCCTCATGGTTGCCCACATGTACAGTCTTTAGTGCATCTCTAGAATCCCAGAAAAAGAGCATTTTTATGTCTCTGAGGTTATCCTGTCTGCAAAAGCAGTCCATGCCATTCTGTAAGGCTGGTATTTTCCTGCTAAAACCACACACTGGCCATGTCAGCTTGCCTTGAGAGTGGGAAAACACCAAAACATCACAGAGGAGAGAAAGCATTTCTAATGTGTCACGGCAGACTAAGCTGTAGTGGTGCCTCAAGGCAGAGTGAAGAAAGTCCTTTTTCCATTTGGCATGTTATTGGCCTCTTAAACTGTGTCATGAGGCACCACTTCTGACTCATTTGCATTTCTATTGCATTCACACAGAAAGAGTTTTCCCAGATTAACAGGGCTGAGGCCTGAGGGTCCCAAACCTGAAGGTAATAATTCAACAAGTGGTCATTAAAGGGAAGCCATCATTGCTTTCTGGCTTTCACTTGTTTTCGAGCTAGTTGCTTAGCACTTAAAAAAAAATGCCATTTTGATCAGTGTTAGAAAGAGCCTGGACTCCTTGTATGCATGAGGTCATACACAGTGCATCTATTAAGAATAAAGGGTTGTTGACAAGAGCCACGAGACGGTCCATTCTCCTGGTCACTGGTCAGATAGAGTTCAAATAAGCCGTGCTTCAGCACTGTTAAAGCATCACAAAAATAACGAAGAAAAAATACCACCAAAATTTAAAAAGTAAAACAAGGGGCACAATAAAATATTCTTTAAAGTTCCTGTAAAGTGATTAGAAAAATCTTAATTTCAGGTTTGCTGTTTGGCAGGCTAGGAGGGATGTGAATCTCTCCTTCTCAAGACGATTCGATTCGAATCTCGATTCATAGGCTATGATCCGAGTCACTGACGATTCATTTAAATACAGAACTATTCGGTCCATTATAAACTGGTTGTGGAATGAAAATAACTTCTTGCTTTAACAAAAATCTTTAAAGGGGGGAAACAAGATAATTTCATAATTGTCAGTGTCTTTTAGCTTATTTAAAAATATGACCAAATCCCAGGCCTCCTGTACAAACATGAAATTACATCTAAGAAAGTTTTCATCACACATATGCCAAAGTTTCACTTTGACAATTTATTGGAATATTAATACTTGAATAAGTTTTTACTGATAAATACTTTTTTGTCCTTTTGTACTTGTAACTTCCTGGCATTATTAATCCTGATAACAGTAAAAACTTCATGTCAAATTTGCCCTAGAAGCAAAAACTAGTTGAATGATTGGTTGGATAGACAGCCAAATTAATTACTTCCAAGAACACGTTAGGGTTGTTAACCCCGTGAATTTTCCCTGAGTTTTTAACTCAGAAAAGTGTTTATGTTTGGGAATGTTTGTGCTAACTTTAGCTTTAGCATCTTAGCTAAACTTTAGCTCTGCCATCTCAACAGGTGAGATTAAAGAGCTGCTTTTCTCTAAAGCGTACAGACGAGCAGACTTTGGAAAGTAAGCCCTCCTTCATATTAAGTCCACGACTTGATTTCTGAGGAGCAGAACTGTAACTCAAAGACATTTTGGCGACGACCGGTGAAACACACCCAGCTATAGAGAGCACCTGTTTCTTCTTTTCATACCTCTCTTGCTTTTTCTTTCTTTTGGCATAACCTAAAGGATGGATTGGCTTTATGGCGGTCATCCATTATTACTATCTATCACCAATACACAGGTTTGGCTGCCCTCTTGCTGGCTAGTGGCTAGTAGGGGGCTCCATTAGATAAGACTTGTTGTGTTGCCGTGTTTAAAGGGGATTCCATGTTGTTTATATTGACCAGTGTCAGCCATCTTTGGGAGGGCCCCATCCACCTTGAGGCTCGTGGCAATTTCCTGGGTTGCCTACCCTGTTACAGCGCCACTGTATACAAGGCATCAAACACAGTCCCTTAAAGTTTTTAAAGGAACCTCCTGTATTTATTGCAGTTTAAAATGTTAGATATGTGGGACATTTTTTTCTCTCAAAGAAACACTATCATCTTTACTGAGAGCAGCACATGCTCTCAAGACATTACTTATTGATTTATCAGCTCTCAACACAGGTATAATAATCAGATCACATCATGTTACATGTATTACGATGGATTCGCTTTAAAGGGTCTCCATGGTAACACTTTGGTTCGAAGGCTGAATGAGGAAGTTCATGAAAGAGACAGTACCCCAGCCCATGTTTGAACAGCAAATCTTCACAGCAAAGAACAAAATAAACACATTTCTGACATACAGTTCATCCTCTGATGTTTTTAAACCACTGCAGATCTAGAGGGATCAATAGCTGATCAAAGACAGAGTTTTAGGTTCACTTCATGATGACTTGTGAGACAAATATGTGGAGAATGTGCAATGTAGAGCAACAAATCAGTTGCACTTGCATGAATCTATGGAAGTATGCCATCTTTAGACTCTCGTACTGACTGTAAAGACTCAAGAATAGCGTGGCTTTTGCACATTTTTAAGCAGTGCAAAAGGCAAAAACAACTGCATCAAACCACAGAGGACATGTCGAGGGAAATCCACTGAAATGCACGCAAACTGCTTAGCTGAGCAAAGAGCACCCTGTCCCATTTTAAGACATGTAAATGAGAAAATAGTAAAAAAAAATTAGTGCCCCTCATAGCAACAATGGTAACTAATCCACAAAGGTCGCTGACTTTCGGTTGGAGTAAAACTGTGGTGCTGCTCAGCACGGCTCAGCTGTTCTATTGGAAATTGCAACAGCAGACAATTTTACCTTTTGGGGTAAATGTATAATCCATTCCGGTATAAGTTCATGATATTGTAGCTTTCGCCATTAGGTGAGTTCATTAGGAATTTTAAAGTTTAATGTTTGCTTGAAGGATCTGTGGTTTTATGTCAAATTCCCTATTTAATGTCCTTTAAAGTTAACTTTTCCTCGTCAGTGTGACCCACTGACCTCCCGGGAACCTCTTGCTCTTGCTGTAGGATGGGAGGTGTTGTTGATATCGTGATGATTTTCGATCGGGAGTCCGTGCATTGTGTTGTATTTTGAAGATACTCTACGTTTTTGACTTGCTGTTTGAAGCTTTCTGACGGGAACTGCTTAGGTTTGGCAGTGGCCTGTGCTGAAAATAGACCTGCAGTTTATCCCCAGCGGGGCTCAGCGGAGTGGCGATTCAGGGATATACCAGTGCCAGACAAGAGTGAGGGCAGTGGAACTGCTCTGATTGACTAGAGAGGGAGCAATTTTGCTTTGCAGTATGATTCACCGAAGGATCATGGCACAGCCGCTGTATGTGGAAATTGGAGGTCACCCACCCACCCCTGCCTGATCCCTCCCCTCTCTCTCCCGCTTTCAAACTGAAACCTCACTTTAAATGTCGTAGTTTGCCGGAGAATCATGTGGATATCAACCATGGAAATACAACAGATAAGGGCACATGTTTGTATCCTACTCACAGGTCATAACAGGGAGTGGATTAAAAGTGGCTGCTGTGTGAAGCTCTCTATCAGGATGGATGGATCCAGCAGGATTTAAAGGAGAGTCAGAGCCACAGGCTTGCAGTACCAAACAATTTGCTACGTTCTACGAATTTTCGCAGTGAAGGCAAATAAAAGCACATCAGACTCAGTGTGCAAGGTTCAAGTTCGTGGCATTTTTTGGATTATGGATTCAAAAAAAAAAAAAAAAAAGTATCTGAAAATGACACATCCTGAGTGCAAAGACCTTAACTTGGGTCTAGGCTGCTCTGAACTTCTGTCTCAGCATGTCTTCTTCAGAAACAGGCCAGGTAATTATACAGGCCGAAGTTCTTTGACTGAAAATTTCACCCAAACACATGTGGTTGAAGATGTTTTTGAGAAAGGAGTGTGTTTGAATGGGATTATTTTTGAAAATTTGCAGAGTGGGATGAAGAATGTGCAGATAAAAAATGATAAATGAATGTAAAAGATGGAGTGAAAGTTAAACAGTATCACCATCTGTTTCTCCTTCATCTTTTCCACAAGTATAATTCTTCAAGCCTTTAAACCTCTCTACAGACAGACTGGGAAACGTCCATATCCATACCTTTTTCTAGCAGAAGGTCATGGGCTCCTGCTTGGATGGTTGAAACTAATAAATCATGCCTTGAGCCACTCTGTTTCCACTCTGAGTTATTCAGGTATTCAGGATGGTGGTAGGTAGTTGAGTGTAGGGCTGTAGAAGCAGGGAGTCCTTCCTCTGCTGGATCTTTTTAATCCGCGGTTCACTGACAGGTGTTAGCAGCAGTGTCTCAGGCCGATTCTACAGATTTCTACAAATTCACCAAATGACTTCACACCGTCCTTCACTCTCTCTCTTACTCCTTCCAGCACTGAAACACTGACCTACACCTGCCTTCCTCTCATCGCCATCAAACCTTGGCTCACTTCCAGTCGCTGTTTATTTGAGTGGCAGCTATTTTTTTTTCGACTTTGCAGTCTGAAACACTGACATATGAGTCACTCAACTCCCCCCGAAGACAAACATGAGCCTTTTGTCTCCAACTCCACATAAATCGAAGGCCTCCAGTCTCCACCAAATGTCTTTTTAATGAAAACTGCTTCCTCTCATCACTCAGTGAGTGTCTAATGGCTCCTGTATCGCTCCAGGTAGTGAAGCAAGGTGGGGATATCTGGCACAATAAAGCTCAACCCAACACGGAGACAAAATAAGAAGCGTACACGTGCAATCACGCACACTTTCACACATGCACAAACACTTTCTGTGTCAGCCTCTCTGAGTAGTTCGCAAATCCAAAAGGAAAGCAATTAGTTTGGCTTCTTTTGCTCTCATGACGAGCAGGAACAGTGCGGGTTGTTAGAGCGGGTTATTTCAGAGTTCATTTAATTATCAGAGACTGTGAGGTGTTAAAAAAAAACGGGGTACAGGAACAAAGCAGATTCCAGTAAAATGAAGTGGCTAATGAGAACTACAGATCAAAAAAATCAGACTCCTAATCATATATATATGCACATAATCATGCATGAAAGGTGAATACAGCTCCAGCTGTGACTTGATTGCATTGTATGTGCCAAATCAAGGCACAAAGGGTGAAATCACAGGTCTCACCTCACGTTTCCACTTATTCCCTTCATTCCTTCTGCATTTTTTCCTTGCCCTCCTCCGATCTCTCCTTTCCACATTGTCTTTCCTTCCTCGCCTCACCTTCCCCTCCTCGCCCCCATTACCCGACTCTCCTCTCGGAGCTGAGGATTTGCTTGCTGATCCTGATCCCACACACAAAAGGAGGGTGGATAATCAGCTTCCCCTCTCATCCGGCCCTGAAACGGTCCTCTTCGGAATTCCCACGCGATGCCATGCCTCCTGAAAGCGGACTGTTACCCATTATCCCTCATCTACTCAGCCACTCATCCCTCATCTTTGGCTGTCTTATCCCACACTTCTTTATGGGTTTCTGCGCTTTCACTTCCTCCAACTATGGACACAGATCAGTTTAGACAAGGTAAGTGAAATACAGATCAATTTGTTGTAATGTGTATTACCACAATTCCCAAAAAAGTTGGGACATGTAAAATGTAAATAAAAACAGAATGCAATGATTTGCAAATCTAATAAACCTGCATTTTATTCACAACAGAACATAAAAAGAAAACATAAATTGTTGAAATTTTTACATCTTTCCCCTTAAACAAAATTTTCATTTGATTGCAGCAGCACATCTCAAAAAAAGTAGGGACAGGCCAGCAGATAAATAGATCAGTAAGTTGAAATTATTTAAATGAGTTCAAGGAGCATTTTACAACTAATAAGGTGACCTGGCAACAGGTTGTATACAGGTGGTATAAAAGGAGCATTTCAAGGTCTCACCTGTGAATTCCCCATACAACACTCACAGTTTATCTCCATCCAAAAGCAAGCAACCCTCTTGAATGTGTCAAGAGTGCTGTGCCGTGCTGCAAGCCCCCATCAGAGGGCAGAGATCACAGTACAACAGTAGACTGGTTTATCATCCATTCTGGAATGAGTCCATGATATAATTGCTTCCCCGATGAGTGAGAACATTAGGGAGTTAAAAGGTTAATGTTTGCTTCAAGGGGCCGATTCGCTCCAGGGCACAATTCCCCAGCGGATCGCAGCGCAGACGCTGTATGTGGAAAGTAAAGATGGGTAGAGGTTCTCCAATCTTCAAAAAATTGCAGCCAAAATTTGTGGAACAATTTGAAAAAATGTTCCTCAATGTAAATGAGAGAAGACTTTGAATATTCCGACATCTACAGTACACCAAAAGATTCAGGGAATCTGGAGAAATCTCTGAGTGCAAGGGTCAATATTGGATGCTTGTGATGTTTAGAGCTGCAGTTACCCTCCTTCATATTAAGTGACTTGATTCCTGAGGTGGAGAACTGTAACTGTGTGGCATTTCAGTGATGACCTGTTAGACGCATACAGCTGCCGAGAGAGCACCTATGGCTAACGTAACTCTCATTTAAAGGTAAAAGTCACCACGCAAGATGGAAGACGCTGAGCCAGAGCATGGCAGAACGACTATAATAATAAGCAGCAGAGGTTCGGTAAACTGTTCTCTAACAATAAAAGTGGTCCACAGACCAATTCATGCTACAGTTGGCTTAATGGCCTACTAATAAATCAAATAACATACGGACACACACAATCTATATACAAATATAGTAGTAAAAATGTTTATTAAAAAAAAAAAAAAAAACTCTCAGACGGGACCCAGCCAACGACGGATCACTAGGACCAATGCACTCAGACCTTTTACGTTAAGATCAGTTAACTGATGATTTGGGTTTATCTTTACACCACTGATGTGTACCCATGTGTAGCAGTCTTTCATGTAACATCCAGTGTTTTCACATAGTATCTGTCCCATTAGCTCTGTCATTACAGCCACCTGAACCAGGCCTGCCCATAGATCTGGCTTATCATTTTATTTACTTAATGATGATGTTTGAATACAACTCCAGACATAAAACTACCACTTTGTGAAGTCTTAACCAATCAGATCAGGCAACTTTACACTCCCCAGACTGGGGTGTAGGTGCCAGTCAGTATGGTTGTGTCAAAGACTAAAACTAAGGAGATTTTTTTCTCAATTTTTATTTTAGTTAGATTTGTAAGCACACAGCCACCTGAACCAGACCTGCCCATAGATTTGGCTGGGCCCTTGAAAAACCCAGCGAAGGGCCCTCCCCAGTTGTGACTTAGTCCTAGCTAATGGTAACATTACTTTAAAACCGAAAAGACTGTTCAGCTATTAGTTTCTGATGTTCAAATATTTATTGATGCTACTTTTAACCCTTTGTCATCACTATTTTCACCTATTTTGATCTGCTATTATACCCACTTAGGCTTCTTTTAACAAATGTTTGCAATTTTTTGCTACATTTAACCAGTGTTTGCTACTTTTTAACCCCTTTTCACTACTTTTGTCACACATTTTTGCCCACTGTTCCCTGTTTTCTGCCCATTATTGCCTGTTGTTTTTCTTATTCAACCCATACTTGCCACTTTTATCAAATTTTTTCTGAAAAAAAAAGAAAAAGAATCATTTGAGAAAATGCAAAATTATTTAAAGTATTACAAAAAATATTCACATTCATGAAACAATAAACTACAGATAAATTTGACATAATGAGAAAATATTTTGTAAAACACCAGTGCATTTCATAAAACGCAAATATTTGTAAAATGCCTACAAAAGAAACTGACGTGGTTTGTGAAACAAACATTTTTTGAAATGCAAAAGAAAAAAAAATGCATGAAATGCAAAACAGTTTTGAAAATGCTGTTTTTAAAGTTGTTTATGTTTCATTAATTATTTGAGTTGCTCAAAAAAAAAAAAAAAAAAAAAAAAAAACCTGTGACTTTCAACACATTTTAGCCACTTTTTAACCAGTTTTAACACTTATTACCGAACATTTGTGCCACTATAAACCCATTTTGCCAAAGGTTGCCTTTACTTTACAATTCATTAATTGTTTTTTCTCTTAAAGTTGTTTCGATTCATTCTACTTTCTTCTCTGGTATCATGAAGTTTGTTCACATCATGAAAGATATGATGTCTGACTATACTTTCCAAATGGTTTAGTCAATTTACCATATTATTAAAATTGCAAATTAAAATGTTATTCTATTTTGAATAAAGGGGTTTATAATTTGAATCTGCTTTAATTGCACTACAGCTCAAACCGATAAATATAACTCTTTTTCTTATTGCTTTGATAATAGTTGCTATTATTCAAGCTTAATATAAAATATGGTTTTCACAGCTTAATTTTACAATAGACAGTGATTTTGCTGACCTCCATGAGCCCTCTGTTTGGCTGTGCCCCAGAAAGCTCTCCCCTTTATCCTCCCTCATAGGCGGCCTGATCGTAACCAGACATTTCCAGTTACAATTTTTATTAAGAAGAATGTAAATTTTGAGGTAATGTTATTCCTCAACTATAAACTTCCATCTTAGATGGTTTATCCTCTGGAGATAGTGCAGATTCTTTTCAAAGTTTAATGGCATTCCTAACAGCAGTATCTTAAATATTTCATTCTAAAGCAGCAGACCAAGAGGCCCAGCCTGCCTCAAAGCTATGCTATTAGCATGTCTAAAAATACATTTCCACAGTTTTTATATGCATAGACCTCGCTGGCAGTCACTTCAGCTGTAAAGAAGTCTGTTTGGGTCATTATAAAGACATTTGGAGAAGTGAAACTTTCTGTCGTATATTCTGAGGCAGGAACGAAATCCTCTGTTTCTTCTATTGCACATTGTGATTTGTTTTAGCGCCTTGCTGACTGCATAAATCTCCTTCAAGTTATGCTCCAATGATGACAAATGATGCACTGTAACAGGGAACAAAATGATGATGGAAGATGAAAGTTGGATGTCAGGGAGGAAACAACAGATTTTTTCACCATTTAGCTTCCCAAAAACACATGAACTGTGGCTGTTAGATTAAAACAATCATTTTCAGCTTGAGTTTGATAGTGAATATTGAGCTAGGTGTTGATGATTTATCCCCAAGAGTTTGACATTTCTTTAAAAACGGCTTTTGGAGCACAGAGTTCCTGTTCATGCGTAGGCAACTAAGTCCCAGGAGCTCTTTCTCATGTTCTCACTTAAAATGAGCTGTATCTTAGACTTTTAAGGCTATGACAGTTCCTTTTTTAGTCTGTTTTTCTGTCTTTATGTTCCCCATCAGAAAAAGGAACCTGTTCAGTATCGATTACACTTCCACTCACATCCTCTTGTCTGCCTTTGTGTCCCTGTCTACTTAAACTGACTGTTTCATGCCTGTCTTGTTCCTTTACTCCTAAATCACACATTCAAACCTCACAAAAAAGAGAAAGCATGCATTGTTTTGCCCGTTTCACGGTAAACAGATGACACAACCTCTTCTGATGCACATTAAAAGACGCTAAGCTGCTCAGACGAATCAAGCAGAGCCAGATCTTGATGTCTTAGATCGCTGATATGAGGATGTTTCCCCTCAAAACATTGCATTACAACACAGCATAGCGCTGGATCTAGAAGTGACAAAATGGAGCATGAAAGGCAGAATAAGAGAGAATGACGAAGTAGCGAGAGGAGTGCATGGTGGGTATTTGTGTGTGTGGATCATTACTGATTCATTCAAGCCTCTGATCCAAGGCTATATGAGAGTAAAGCCCTCCTCTCGCTCTTCTCAGACTTTCAAAATTCATCGCCCAGCTCTTGGTATTCTTCAGACCAAGCTCCAAATATCCCATTCACCCATCAATGATTCACCGGCATACCCTCGGCTGGGATTTAACAACAAACCACCAAAGAAAGCTTGGATGTGGGTGCATTAGACAGTGAGTGATTGATTAAAAATTAATGAACGTTTGAAATTTGCCGATTCAAGACATGGTTACCCCAAAACTAATGGAGACTCGTGTAGTTGAGGTTTTACTGCACAAATATACAATATTTTTCTGATCGTGTACCAGAATAAAGGCCTAAAACCTTTGAATAATTAAGGAGAATACTTCGATATAGCAGCCAGTTCAGGTAGATCTGATGTCCAGCACTGATATCAAAGCACTCTCTGACGTGCCTGGGAATGGCAGAAGTCCTTGATGGTCCATGAAAGAACCCTAATGGGCTTAAAGTCCACTCACATGTTTGGTGAGCCAGGGACGTTTGATTGCATCACACCATTTCATTTGTTTTCTTGGCCCAGTATTGAGAAATTAACGGGAAAAGGTGCCACAGACATGCAGACAAATGTGGCTTCAAATGACAGTGCCCACGAGCTTTTCTTTGAAAGTCAGCTTTGATGACTTACTCTGATGAAACAGGTCAGGTTTCATAAAAGCAAGGACGAATTTAGACATGACTTCTGACTGGAAATGACTTCTGCAACCAGAGCGTCATTAATCACTTATTTTGAGCATGCTTTGCCAAAGAATGACTGTATTGTACCTATTTTGTATTGCATTCATTGGCTTTCTATCTATTTAAGGATTGATTTTTTTCCTTTTAGTGAATTTTTTAAAGGTTTTAAATGGAACAGTTCCATCTCTTTGGGTTTTACAGTCTGGTTGGACCACTCCAGTTAACTATCCACTCCCCCCCAAAAGGCCCTGAGATCAAGACTAAAGGCCAGATCAGCCTACCCTCATTAAGGCAGATTTGGGCCTGACTGCAACATCCATTGTCAAACATTGGGCCTGGGTATGGACATCAGGAATGACTCACATTTTTGTAGGGTGACATAATAAACAATGTGTCCAAGATGCCCCATGACCATGATTCTGCAAGACTGGGATGCCAGAGTATGTCTTTATTAATTACCTCTGCCAAGGAGGTTATGTGATCGGGTGGGTTTGTTCATTTGTTTGTTCTTTAGCAACATAATTCAAAAAGTCTTCGATGGATTTTCATGAAGTTTTCAGGAAATGCCATAAGGAAGAACTGATTAGATTTTGGGACTGATCCAGACCACCGTCTGGCTACAGGAATTTTTTAAAGGATTCTGTACTATTGGGAGATAGGGCTAATGGCGGAGTTACCACTTTACACCAGGAGATGGCAGACATGAGTAACTTCAATCCCAGCAGCATTTTTTGCTGTGTTTCTATTCAAAGTTTTGGAGTTTATAGAGTTTGAAAGACGCACGCTCAGTCGAGGAGACGAGTCGGAGCGTAACAGAGAGAAAGACAGCGAATTGTAGAGAGAACACTCACAATATTGGGAGGAATAGAGGAATATTCACCCACTGCCATGACTTCCAGTCGTCCGGTGAGACCATGGGTACCTCCGCCATGACGGTCCACACGTAGCAAGCCAATACTTTCCCTCACCGTGTCTCCACCCCACCGGAGAAGGAGTAATCGGCGAATTTGATTTTGGGAGTGAAGTTTTATTGTGCCACCAGTGGGGGATGAGACAGCACTGCCCACTCAGGGATGCTGCATGTTAAGGCATAATGGCTTGGTTTTGTCAGAAGAGTGCAGTTACAGAACCAACAGACTTTCCAATCTAACAAAAGTTTTTGCTTGGTCTGAAATACTTTGAAATGAACTAAATAATCTTTAAAGTGCCTGGATTAAAGATGAGTCTTGTAAGCAGCTGCAATTGGCTTTGACATTCAGAGGGGGCTTTTGGTTTTGGTGCAAGACACAAAAGTGCAACATCTAATGGATCAAAAGTCACAGATTAAAAATCCAAATTATTACTGGTATGCCTATAATGATAAGAAATGAGTTTCAAAAAGTATTATCCCATTTTACAGTTTTTACTAATGAAAAATGAGCCAAAAAGACAAAAACCCCTTTCCACTCCAGTCCGTAAAACTGGTAATGCAACACTGGTCATAGTGGGGATTTCTTGGCTTTTGCAAACAGCCTCAAGTAGAAATGTAAGTAACTGGCCTCTTTGCATCTCTGGCTTTATTCCCCAACAGCAGAAGTTGCTTTTTGCATCAAACCTGCCACTCTACTGCTCTCCCTGTTTGTCATCATCTCTAAGGTGCTTGTGTCAGCTGTGTCGATGAAGGAAAATCTGTATTAGACAGCTCAATATCTCTCCTCTAGCTTGTTTTAAGCTGAGATCTCTGAGAAAATCAATCACTTGTGTCCAATTTAAGTTCTTTAAAAGCCATTGTCTCTTAATTAGGGAAGTTTAAACTCACCTTTTACTTATTTGTTTCCTCCTCTATCTTACAAATCACTTTGTCTTTAAGAAAAGGCTCTTTGCTTCACAGCTTGAAATCCAGTTAACAACAAGACAGCGTCAAACAAATCTGCTTCAATCTCAGCAGAGGTCCATACCTAAATTGTGCACGTAGAAGTTGGCTGTTTTACATAAACTGCCTGAGGCACATTAAAGGACTTATGTTTTACACTTTTTTTTTATGGTTACAGTATTTCAATTGGTGGTTATTTCCTTCTGAAGACACAGTCATGACTTGCAGGAGAATAGACAGGAGCAGAAATAGAAAGAAAAAATGTAATACAGGGAATGGGCACTTTTTAGACCTCTCCTAGAAGGGGATTCTGAGACTGAATTCAGCCAAAAATTTGCATGTTTTATTTCTTTTTCCCCTCATAAGTACACAAAACATGAAGGAAAAGGGGTCCACTCAAAGGTAGAGCTGCAACAACTCTTTTTAAATTTATGAAAAGGAAAAAAACTATAATATCACACTGACATAAGTTGTAAGACCCTTTACTCGGCGTTTAGTTGAAGCAGCTTCAGCAGCAATTACAGCCTTGAGTCTTTTTGACTATGACACAACAAGCTTTGCACAACATGGGTGATTTTCTGCCATTCTTCTTTGCAAATCCTCTCAAGCTAAGGGGACTGTCGGTGGACAGCCACATTCACAGAGTCGTCCCTAAGCCACTCCTGTGTTGTCTTGGCTGCATGTTTAGGGTCATTGTCATGTTGGAAGGTGAACCTTTGACCCAGTTTGAGGTCCTGACAACTGCAGAACAGGTTTTCATTGAGTGTATCTCTCTACTTGGCTTTATTCAGCCTTCCCTCAACCCTGACGAGTCTCCCAGTCCCTGCTGCTGAAAAACACCCCCACAGCACCCACCACTATGCATCACTGTTGGGATGATTCTGTGCAGGTCATGATTGGTTCCTGGTTTCCTCCAGACATAACATTAAGAACTGAGGCAAAATTCTTGAATCTTGGTTTCATCAAATCAGAGAGTCTTGTTTCTCAAGTCTGAGAGTCCTTCAGGTGCTTTTTTGCAAACTCCATTCCGTCTAGCTATTCTGCCATAAAGCCCAGATTGGTGGGGGGCTGCAGTGATCTTGGTCCCCTCTCTTACTAAGGCCCTTCTCCTCCTGTTTGCTCAGTTTGGCCAGGAACAGTCCTGGTTGTGCCAAACATCTTCCATTTGAGAATTATGGAGGCCAGTGTACTCTTGGGAAGTGCAAAAGAGTCTTCTCCATATTTGTGCCTTGCAACAGTCCTGTCTCTGAGCTCTGCAGGAAGTCCCTTTGAACTCAAAGCTTGGCTTTCGCTCTGATTTGCATTGTCAGCTGTGAGGCCTCATATCAATAGTTGTGTTTCTTTCAGAATCATGTCCAAACAATTCTAAATACCACAGGTAGACTCCAATCAATGTAGAGAAACATCTCAGCAACAATCAGAATCATTTCGAGGCACCTGAGCTACATTTGAATCTTTTTGCAAAGGGTCTGAGTACTTTTGTCAATGTAATATTTCAGAGTTTTAGTCGTTTTAAAATAATTAGCAAAAAAAAATCTAAAATTCTGTTTTCACTTTGTCATGATTTAACCTTGCAGAGCAGATGGATTTGCCCGTTTCCATGTTTCTCACTGGTGAATCCATCTTGCAAAGCTCCCATCTGAACCGTGTGGGCCTGGTTAGAAAGTGACAGGACCAATCACTGATGAGGGGCAGTACTTTCAGGCGTGGCGGCGTCGTGATGTAGGAAAGCAGCAACAAGAGGCCGGTGCAATTATGGTGGAAGAGATTACCGTGGATACTACTATGGCAACAGTTGTATAAGAACTTGATGTTGTTTTCTTTTCGAAAACGACAAAAGTCTACAGTCGCCATGGTTCGCATTATGACGTTCCATATGGCGTTTACTCCTCCATAGGGGCTACGTCATGTGTTCTGTTGTTCTGATTGGCCTGTAAAGATGTGACAGACAGAACATTTATCCAATTACTCTCTGAGTTTTTTATCTCAAAGGCTCTTTACACCATCCATGGGAGGTTTACCAGATGGATGTGTGAAACAAAACCATCCGGCGTGTCAGGTTAGTCTTACTGAGCATGAGCACAAAAATGTTTTTTATCGTCTGTAGCATCAGGCTGCAACATTAACAAAATTGAAAAAGTGAGGGGGTTCAGAATACTTTCTGAATGACTGTATATGCTAAATAGCAAGAAGTGGAGGTTTTCTTGGAGGCATGTTTCTCAAACATCCCACCCCGAAGACAGCCTCTACCTCCTCTTTATTACCAGAATCCACTGTAGGGATTCTGCCTTTATGTCAAAACCATTCTCAAACCTGTCCCACTTATGCCGTACATCAGCCGTGGCATTGTAGCGTCATCTCATGGGACTTCCTCTCACACAGGTGCTGCTGCTGTTTATTTATCCCTCCCTCGACACGTGTGAAGCCCCTAGCCAGCACCACAAACACCCGCAGACTAAATCTGTCACTACAAGCTAACAGAGCTTTGCGCCTCCAACAACAGCCACCTCCTTTCCCAGAAGGCCCTCCAGGCTTCGATATCCGGCCCGGTAGTCAGTGAGATCTCCACCGCAGCACTCTGTAGTCCTCAAGAGCTGACAGGTGTGTGATAAAAAAGTCACGTTAGCTAGTTCTGCCTGGAGTCAAAGACACGGTCATTTCTGAGAAAGCACAGGACTCTGCTCATTTGATTCTTTTTTCTTTCACTTTAAAAGGATGAGACGGAGGGATGGAAACCACTCTGGAGCTGAAAAATCTCTCCTAAAGAGTGAGTGGGCCTAAACCCTAAGGCAGAGACAAATCACCTGAGGCAGAGTACAATTCCACTTTGTACTTTAAGACTTCTTTTTCCTCTTCTATATCTATTTTAGTCATGAATAGGTATGAGAGGAAAATGAGGTATTTCCTTTAATTAGAAACCTTAGGTACAAGAGAATGTGATCTTTTTGTTCTTTGCCTAATTAGGCTGCACGTATCTGGAAATATGCATTGTGTTCATACCTGGGTGTAAGTTTGGGCCACCCTTAAGGGATTGTCCTACTAAAAGTTGCAGGGATTGCTGTGTGTGTGCATGAAATGTGTGCAAACTTTGTGCAGCCATTCAAAGGAAGAAGGGATTGTATTGTGACAAGAAAGTCACGGTTCTGCCTGTGAAAATGGCAACTAAGGGAAGGAAATGTCAACTCCCAAAGTGGGAAGAAATGTGTAATGACTCTCTCCGAAAGGGTAACGCACTCACGTCAACACACATTAACGCACTTGGACACATTTGGTTTTTACTCGCCGTACCGTCTTCTGCCCCTCTCCAGACAGCAGGTCTTCAGGGATTCCTGACAGGAAGTGTGTTATCGCGTGTGCGACCTAGTGTGTGTTCATTTTATCCTTTGAATCACTTGTCAAACTATCGCTAGGTAGCTGTGTGAAGGTTACAACAAGGAGATCTGGTGTCAGAGACAGACAGTAGAAACAGAAAGGCTGAGAGTTTTGTCAGGGTTTTTTTTTTTTTTTCACGTTTTGTTCGTGTTGTGACAAATGATGTAGCTGAGCTGAGCCTTTCTCTGCAGCGCTCTCAAAATATTGGCACCCCCGTCCATCACTGAGAGTGGAGATCCGCTACTGTAGATGCATCCACATGCTGCTCTATTTCAGTTAAATCAAAGGAGAAGCTGTCATTGCAGTGAGAGTGAGGGCCTGGAAGGCTATTACTCAAATCAGTATGTTTGCATGCACAAGGTCGGAGGTCAGGAATCTTTTCTATTTAAGGAAAAACACATTAGCACCTTACCATGAATAAATGCAGCATAAGTTCACAAATATCTGCAGCATGGGATCATTTATTTACATTTTTGCCACCTAATGTTATATCTCCAGGTAGTTTGTTGCATTTATGGATTTAGAACAAAAACTGCCGCTATACTAAAACTACATCCAAGCAAATTAGTACACCAGTGGCAGCCATTGTGTATTCCAGCACACAGTACAACTAAACCCTCTCGCAAACTATCGAAGCAGGTTAGGAGAACGAACACATCTTTCTGCCATGGAAAGTTTTCAGAGCTATTCTTTGCTTTTAATTTAATAAGGGGAAGTGGTCCAGTTCTGTTAAAATGCTGCTATATTACAGCTATGTCCTAGCTAAATACCACACTGGGGGCAGCCATTACTATCAACTTCCAGTACATCACAGCCCAACCTTTAGCTACTGCCTCATTCTCATCAAATGACACTGATTGGTCAGATCTATTTTCATATCTGGGATGATTGTTTTAGACTGGAGTTTTTCAAGATGGATTCCCTTGATGAAAGGCGTCCATAATGTTGAGTCTAGTGTCTCTCATCTTCCTCTTGACATTTCCCCAGAGATTCTCTACTGGGTTCAGGTCAGACCAGTTGGCTGGCCAATCAAACACAGTACTGTCACGGTCAACAAAAACCTTTCTAGTAGTTCTGGCTGGAGGAGGAAATCAGAATCTCTATAAAGAGCCACAGCAGATGGAAGTATGAAGGTCTCTATAATCTCCTGGTAGATGGCTGACAGTGTTGACTCTTGACTTGATAAAGAACAGTGGACACAAGACGTGGCACACTACTGGATTCTTTGCTTTGCTGATCTTTCTCCAGTCCCCGAGACCTTGATTTCCCAATGAAATCAAAATGTTTTTCCATCTGAAAAAGGCACTCTGAACTGCTGAGTAAAGGTCTGGATCTTTTTCTCCTTATCCCAGGTGAGAAGCTTGTAACGTTTGTGGCTCTGCAGTTGTTTGACACTAGGAACATGATGCTTCTAGTCCATTTTCGGGACCTGTCTGTGTGTGGTGGTTCTTGATCCACTGACTCCAGCCTCAGCCCACTTCTTATGAAGCTCCCCTTAGTTCTTACTTTGTTTGACAGTCATCTGAAGGCTGAGTTCATTTTTGTTGCTTATGCATCTTTTCTTACCACACGTTTCCCTTCCAGCCATACTTTGACACACAATAAGTTTAGTCAGATTTCCTTGTTTTTCTGTGCTGTATTTCATCCATGCTTATGATCTTTTGGGGAAAATATTTACCTTAAACTGCAGAATATTCAGTCATTGCTAAATTTCTTTGTCTAAACATCATAACATCGTTCAAATCTCCATGATCTTTCAAAAGTCACAGCTCTCTGCCTTTGTGGACCCACTTTACAGAAGCATGTTTCTAATGAGCTTTCTGCTTGTGCACATTTGCATGACAGAGAGAGGAGATAACAGGACACATTTAGCGGTGCTCGTGCTGACTCGTGGACATTTGTCCTTGTGTTTCACAACAATCAAACCAAAGTCAAACTGAAGCTGACAGGAAATCTGCTGTTGAAGCCAAAATGTTTAAAACACAGAGCACAAACTGGAGCTCTGTGTGTTAAAATTGTGTTTTTTTCTGTTATCAGCTTATCAAAAATAACCCCTTCATCTGCACCTTTTATTTATTAATGACATTAAAGTCTCTAGTCACATTATGGTGTCTTAGAGGGGAGGACAGGAAACAAGAATTTGGCAAAATCATCTTCCCAAACTGCAGACATGCTGCATTTCTTTAATTTGTCCTTGAGAAGAATGTTTTAACAGAATGATTTATGTCCCTTTGCATCTTTAACAGCCTCCAGGTGTTCCAAGAGTTTGGAAGTGTTGTTGTGGGAATTTGTGCCCAGTCATTCTAGAAAAGGGCCTTCTCCATGCATGATGTAAGGATGGATTTTTTTTTTTTAAATAGTGCCACTGAATCATCTGGACATGCCCTGAACAAAATATACATCTTTCAAGCTGTATAAATCCACTTTGTAATGATCTAAGTAATCTGCATACACCTGCGGACAACATTGTTGGTTCCTTCCGTTAAAGAAAGAAAAACCGACAATGGTTACTGAAATAACTCAATTTTTATTGTTAATTTTCAGTAAAATTTTATTTATTATAACTTTTTTCAGTTTCAAGTTATTTCAGAGACCATTGTGAGTTTTTCTTTTTTAAACAGACGAGTACCAATCATTTTGTCCACATGTGTACTATGAGTACAGTGTATATTTTGATTAGGGTATCCCTCACATCTTGCTACCCACCACATGTCCAAAGGCAGACATAAGGGTGAGGGATGTGAGGAGCAGAGGGATGCCTTTGGGTGAAAGGGAAAATATTCAGAGACATCCCGCTTACGAGTAACCTTTCAAAGCAGATGAGTACGCCTGTTTCCGTGTTTCTCACTGGCGAATCCATCTTGCAAAGCTCCCGTCTGAACCTTTTGGGCCCGGTAAGCAAGCAGCAACAAGAGGCCGGGGCAATTATGGCGGAAGAGATTAGCGTGGATGCTGCTAAAGCGCCAGTTTTATCAGAACTTGACAACATTTCTTCGTTAAAAGAAGAACAAAGAACAGCAGTGAGTTGTTTCCTTTTCAAAAGCAACAAAAGTCGTGTACTGACATGTCTACAGTCGCCATGTTTCGCGTTATTCCTCGGTAGCTGTGCACACGCACCTCGGCTGTGGCTACGTCACATGTTTTTTTGCTCTGACTAGCCTGTAAAGATGTGACAGACAGAACCTTCATCCAATCACCCTCCAAGCTTTTTCAAATCCTCGGCCCTTTCCCAAACGCTTAGTATTGAAAGTTTTCCAGATAGATGTGTGAAACAAATCCATCTGGTGTGTCACATTAGCTTATGAGCACATGGCATTCATCAATATAAGGAAACAGGAAAGAACAATTCAGAACACACCATGAGTCAGACATAGTTTTTTTTTCTCAGGAACTTTCTTTAGAACAAATTTAGGGGGGGAAAAAAGAATTAAGGAGATATTGTTGACTGAGGGGGCTGCACGGCGGTGCAGGGGTTAGCATTGTTTCCTCACAGCAAGAATGTTCTTGGTTCCCTTGGTCAGGGACTTTCTGTGTGGAGTTTGCATGTTCTCCCTGACTGACCAGTCCAGGATGTATCCCGCCCCTCACCCAGTGACAGCAAGGACAGGCTCCCACCCTGTGTGACTCCAAACAGCTCTGTTTTCAAAATAAGGGGAAGAAGTTAAAAGAGAATTACAAGGGTTTATGCTGATGTCTTCCCCCATGACATGAGATGACGGCTAAAGTTCCCAAAAAGTCATCAGCACTTACACATCAGTGTTACTGGGTGGATAGAATGGGATTGACCTTAAGAATGCAACTGAATCCAGATACTTCACCGTAAAGATGTACATGGGAAACTGTTTTTAAATAATCACTGTTGACCTTATTCATCAGGGCACCAAAGAACCTAAAAAGCTTTAATTTTACTTGCAAAATGAAAGAACTTAATGTTCCCTCCTGAATACTTAATACTTTATTGAGCTGCTATTTTGCCCTGTGCATTATTAAAATGAGAATCAGTGTATGTATTAGTGGATCTGTGGAGCGCTGCACTGCAGAACAGTGAGAGCAAGAAGGACATGTTCTTTGAAGTTTCCACCGAGCGAGTGTATCACATGAACTCTTACTGTTACCGTCAAACTCGCATCTCCTGCTACGAGAGCCGAGATGAAAGTAAACCTTGATCTGTGACAGAGAAAACCTCATCTAAGTAACTCACACATAACCTTGATGTGAAGTGAATAACTAGCATGTCACAGTGAAGTGTGCAGTCACTGCTGTGTCATACAGACCCATCAGCTGACCCCCCCCAACCGTCTCCTTCCTTTCCCTCTTTTTATTTTTCCTTTAAATCATACATATTTCAAGGGCAGTGCTCCCCTGCCATGAAGCTGCAGACCCGAGGAGGGTCTGAAGGAAGGCAGGAAGCCTTTCAGGTGAAACCCTGTCGATAGATGCAGTCCCTTCTCCTCCCACAGCTGAGATGGAGAAAAGGAGCTGCAGATAAACTATTGAAAGATTCACTGTGGCAAGGTTATCTATATTGCCCCAGTGACTGTGGGTGTGCTTGGATGTGTGAGGGCTTGGTGCGTAGGAGTGTGCACAAGGATATGTGCACTTGTGAGTATATGTCAGTAATATAAAGGAGCTGCTGTATATACCTGCGCTGTCAATCAATGTGAAGAGCCGAGGAAGCTTCTTTTGCTCTTATTTTCTCTATTTAGATAAACAATTCTTCAGTCAGGAGCACTCCAGTTATCAATGCAAGTGCAGTGTCTTTGAAAAGTAATTAACCCCTTGCATGTGTTACTCTTTAATTGATTTCATAAATAAATCATTGTCTAAGTAATTTGTGCTTTTGTCAATGACAAGAAAACCTCAAAGTGAAAACAGATTTCTACAACATAATGTCAAATAAAAAAAAAAAAAAAAAAAAAGCAAAATAACTGACTGTCTATTTAATAAGTATTAAGAACATGCACCTTTGGCTGCATGCACAGCTCTGAGTCTGTGTAGATAGGTCTCATTCAGGCTTGCACATCTGGACACTGCAACTTTACTCTACTCTTCTTAGCAAAACTGCTCTAAACTCTGTCAGGTTGCACACAGACACACAGATAGAGCATGAACAGCCCTTTTGAAGTCTAACCACACATTCTCTATTGTAGTGAGGTCTGGGCTTTGACATGGCTACTCCAGAACATTTACCTGCTTGTCTTTTTACCATTTCTGAAGATGCACAAACAAATCTGTTGTTAATTAAATCTCTTATGTTATAAAGTATTGATACCACTATTTAAAACACATGCTGCATTTTATTACAGTGACATGTATAACTTTAAACTACAATTATTTGTAGCTAAGACTTTTAATACTTTCTCCCTACATAGCTATGCTTGTTTTAAGTTATTGAGTTCTCCTGTATGATTTACAGGGCCATACAGAGCCTCAAGCCTGATGGCACGATCCTGACAGAGTCGGATATCAAGGAATGGTGGTCTGGCCACTTTGAGGGGTTGTATCAGGTAGTTCGTCACAGTTGTAAACTCCAAATAGATGTCTCAAATGCAGTAAGCATGGACCCATGTGAAAGCTGTGTGCATGCATCATGAAGGGGGGAGTGTTCCTGGAAAGATGGGGCACAGGCATGGCTATCAGGAGGCCAGACCAGTACAGGGGTAAGTCCATATTAAAGTACATGTAAAATCTGTTGCTGTAATTAGTCAAAGAAAAATCAAAATCAAATAACTAAAGAGTTTTTTTTGTTTGTTTGTTTTGTTTTGTTCTTTGTTTTTTTTTAAATTTTATTTTAGCTTTTTTTACATTTCATTGCACTGAAGAATAACTTGTACAATTTTAAACGGGTATTGACTTCAAGCAGTGCTGCAGTCCACAGAAACCTTCCATATTTGGTCATATAAGGACCAGTCAAAAGTAATGCAAGATTGAAGTATGCTATTCTACGGAGCATTTTTACAAATACTAAAACATTCATATTGCATTTCCTATAGAATACTGTCTCACAAGTATGAGAGCTGAAACAACATTAAAATAACTTTATTGCACATTCTGAAAGATGCTCTAATATACTAGACAAAGAGCATAAATATTTCTAGCAGACAAAACAAAAAGTATGACAGATTTGAATGTGAACAGAAAAAAGAATGGAAATATAACCAAAAGCTATGGCTTTGCGTGGATGGGGAAATTTGCCAGGTAGTGTGCTTACACAAGCAAAATGAATCAATTTAACTTTGCTCCTTTTGTCAAGTATTAAAAATTAAAGACTATCAAATTTCAGACATACTTCAGACAGTAATCCAGTGTTAAGACCGGCAAAAGAGATGGCATTACTGCTATACTTAGTCATACCTTTTCTTATTGCAGTCACAAAGTGTTTCTTCTCCAAACCCTAAAGGACAAAATTATATATAAGGAGCAGCATGAGTCAGCCCACTCAGTAGATTGCCTGTTGGAAAACTCCAGAGCCAGGAAATTGAACAGACACAGAGTTATAAACTTGACTGACTGCAAAGCCTACATGATATACCTCTAATCAGTTTATCTTTGTTACAGGGTGGAGTGGAATATTATCTATAGCAAGAATTTAAGATGTCAAATGTTGGAACACATGTACCTACTCTGAACCTGTGATCAATGGCTGCTGTGCTTCTGATGATAAATGAAGTCTGCATGATGATGTATCATCAAAATTGTGAAGGCGTGTTTTAAGCATCAATGCTTTACATCATCTAATTGTTTAATCCTCAATAATTAGTTCTCATTAATCCTTATTGAGTTTATTTTGAGTGTTTTGAGCTGTCTGTGGTGCTGATGGAAAGCTGCTGTGGATTAGAATTCTGCTGTCCATGGCGCTGATCAGAGGCTACTCTGGATATGGGGCTGCTGTCCATGGCGCTGATCAGAGGCTACTCTGGATATGGGGCTGCTGTCCATGGTGCTGATCAGAGGCTGCTCTGGGTGAGACAGCTGCTGTCCATGGTGCTGACAAGGGCTGCTTGGAAGAGGAGCTTTCTTTCTGTGGTGCCGCTCAAATGGTCGCTCTGGGTAAAATTGCTGTTATCTTTTGCTGATGTGGAGTTGCTTAGATGAAACAGCTGCTGTCTGTGGTGTCGATAATGGTTACCTGAATTAGAAGCCTGCTGTTGGTGATGCAGATCAAAGATTGCTTGGACAAGATTGCTGCTGTCCGGGGCCGCTCTGGATGAGATTGCAGCTGTGTGGTGCTGATGATAGGCGTCTTCGCAGAGCAACTGCTGGTTGTGATGCTGTGCAGAGGCTGCTCTGGTTGAGATGACCGCTGCCTGTGGTGCTGATTTTGGGATGTTTTGGATATGGCAGCTGCTGTCAGTGGTGCTAATCAGAGGCTGCTTATTTGAGATGGCTACTGTCTTTAATGCTTATCAAAGCATGCTTGGATGAGATGGCTGTTGTCAGTGGTCACAATACAGAAGGCTACTTTAAATGAGATAGTTGCTGTCTGCTGCACTGATCAGGGGCTACTTGGATGAGATGCCTGCTGTCTATTGTGCTGATCAGAGACTGCTTTGGATGTGACAGCTACTGTCCATGGTTGGGTTAAGGGGCCTGTTATTGATGAGATGGCTGCTGTCCGTGGTGCTGATCAAAGGCTGCTTATCCGAGATGCCTACTGTCTTTGGTGCTAATCAGAGGCTATTTGGATGAAATGCTTGCTGTCTGTTGTGCTGATCAGGGGTTGCTCTGGGTGAAACAGCTGCTGTCCGTGGTGCTGATCAAAGGCTGCCTTGGGTGCCAGTTTCATCATGTCTAACCGCGTACTAACATGAAATGTCTGTTGTGTTTGGAAAAGTTCTTTATTTATTATTTAAATTAGATTAAGGGGTAGGGCCCATTTAAAATCTGTTTGCCTAACAAGAAGTAACACGATTTCTGTTTCTGTTAACTACACCTCTGTTTCTACATTCAGTTGTGCATTAGAGTTGGAACAGCTTTAGCCACTATTTCACCTCTAAGGCATACATATCCCACCTTTAAATGGCAATATTTTTTTCCTTATAAATGACTTTTTTACACTCTCCAGCAGTGACTTAATGCTAGCTCATGTTGATCTGATGTCGGCATTTGTAAATAAAAAAAAACAAAAAGGATGGATTTGCCTTATTTTGTGAATTCATGTTATGAAATAACTCTGGTTGTGATTTCCTGCTAGACAAAAAAAGTGATTGATATGGCTCAGTTAAAAAAAAAAAAAAAAAAAAAAACAGCTACTCAAGGCATGTTGACACTTTGCTGAAAGCATTTGTATTGTAATTAAATCTGTTTTCCTCTAACAGTAGGTGTTTTTCAAGAATTTGTGTCCCGGTGTGAGCTCTTGTAACTGTGAATGGTTGTGTACACATATTGATGTGCTGTTGATGGAACCCCTCAGAGTTTTGACACGCACTACTGTTGACCGTGTCCGACCTGTCTGATTCGCTTCATGTTAATTTAATGAGGGAGCAGCGTGAGCAGCGGGAGGTGGTCACACTGTATCATAAAGCCAAATGAGACTTTGTAATTGGTTGACTGAAGCAAAAGACTTTATCAAAATCAATAAGTGCAGCAAAGAGACAAGCAAGAGTGTTTGCAAGGTTGACAGAAGGTGGCTTTACAATCAGTGAAATATGACTGCCTTTTTACATTGGATCAAACACAAATACACACATGCTAACGTGGGTCTAATACGCTCATGCCTGCTGATGGTAAGGACCCATTAAGGAAACCATTGACGTCCACTGTGGAGACTCTTATTCAATCATGCCTTGCAGTTTTAAACACATATATCATCCATGTGAATGCCATTAATGTGACAGTTGAATACGATACTGCTGCTGTGAAAAACACTCAAGGTCAGATCCTTTTGATCCTTTCAAGGAGCGTGGAAATGTAGATTTATTCTGCATAACTAATGCAGTCATTTATTTTAAATATGATTCTGAACAGTGCTGGATTGAATGAAGATATTAGCCTTGATTTATGACTGTTTTGCCGTTTCAGTCACTGCTATGATGGCTTTTCTGAATCAAAACAAGTGGTTGAATGCCAGGCAGATTTCACTAAATTGCATTTCATCAAAAATGAGTGCTCTATTTCTCAAGAAATCTTAGAAATAAAGAGACATTCATGGTGCAAAAGTGTCTTTTCGTGATTTCTCAGTATTTCCTTCCTTCTCCTCAAAAACCTTGAATATCACTCTTTCTCTCTACTTTTGTGCATCATATTTCCCCCGAGGCCCAACCTAACTTTAGCCCCTCATTATATGCCAACACATTGTTTCCGCCTTGCCTATTCCTTGCTTGTGTTGTACGTCGGCAATTCATGATTGGGTCCCTAAGGAGGGGTACTTAGTGCTTCCTAGTCTAAACATTACCACTTTAACATGTAAGAGCTGCAGGCTTTGAAGACACAAATAACTCATATGTGCACATTCTGACATGCACAAACACATCCTGACACACAGATTACATGCAACGATGGCAAGCATCGACATTAAGCACTTCAGGGAATAAAACCGCTGCTACTCGGACATTTCCTTCATGTCACCCGCTCTTCTCTCTCTTGTGGTTTTGTCATGTCACAAGTCTCCAGGGGGGGAATTTTCCACTGACAGTCGAGAACATGAATGCCACACTGTGCTAAAGTCACTCATTTCTCTCCCCAGCTGTCACTTAGCACCTCCCAGAGCTCTGTCTTTGTGTCTACCTGTCGGTTTTTGCTGTCTGCTTGGATGTCTGTCTCTCCGTGTACATGTCAGAAGGTCTGTCAAAACTTTTGTTTCCCAGCAGCCATCACAGCTTTTATCTTGCTGCGAGTCGGATGACTGACAGACAGGCATAAACACACAAACATACTCCCACACTCAAACACGCATGTTAATCAAGTCTCATAGTTAGACAAGTTTTCTGTTACTGTATGTCAGCACCTTGTTATGCAACTAATTGTATAATAGGACACATCATTTGGAATTCTTATTAGCATCTTGTCAGCAAGTAAGATGATACAACAATGCAGAGGCCAACATATAAATAAATGCACAAGTACTCATTGAACAAATCGTGTTGATGATGATATAAAGTGAATCTGCCTGAGCTTAACTACAACTCCTGAAAGTTGAAGACTGCCTGAAAACATCCAGGACTTTAACAACAGTCAAGTTTCAAGTTAAAAGGAGTTCTCACGGTTGTTTTTGTTGATCCTGATGATGCAGAATGAGTTTTGGCAGGGAGTGGCATGTGCAGCAGTGGCCAATCGAGGAAGAGAGAGGTAAAAAAAACTAGCAGGTAATCACTAGCTGGGAAGTGCACTTTATCAAGTCCTTTTATCATCTGATTAAAGCACATTCCTCTTATCTCTATTAGTCTGTCACAGAGAGAAGATGAGAAAAAAGCAAGAATTTTAGATTTTTTTTTTTTTTTTTTTTTTGCAGATTTGATAAAAAAAAGAGAATACTGATATATCACACTGACAAGTATTCAGATGAGATGTTTCTGCAACTTGATTGGAGTCCACCTGTGGTAAGTCAAAATGATCGGAAATGATCAGTAAAGGAGCACAACTCTCTATAGAAGGCCCAACAGCTGACAATGCATATCAGAGCAAAAGCCAAGCCGTGTAGGTCAAAGAAACTTCCTGCAGAACTCAGAGACAGGATTGTTGCAAGGCACAGATCTCGAATAGGCTGAAAGAATATTTACAGTATATACTGTATATTCCGCTGCACTGAATGTTCCCAAGAGCACTGTGACCTACATGATTCTGAAATTGAAGGGTTGTCTAAGAACCTTATGGCCACCTTGACTGAGCTTCAGAGATTCTGTTTGGAGGTGGGACAAAGTTCCAGGAGAGAAATCATCACCACAGCCAGTGTGGAGTTTGCAGAAAAGCACCTTAAGGACTCTCAGACTTTGAGAAACAATATTCTCTTGTCTGATGAAACCTAGACTGAGCTGTTTGCCTCCATACCATACACCATGAGGCAGTGCTTTGTTGACTAAAACTATGACTAAAAATGTTCGTCAACAGACTTTTTTTCCATGACAAAAACTAAACTAAGACTAACAAAAATAGATCTGTGATGACTAAAACAAAACAGAATGTAAGTTTAGTTTTCATCAAGATGACTAAAACTAGACTAAAATGTAACATAGTTTTCGTCTGACATTCAAAGTGATATTTCTCCACTGTGGGTAAATATGTCAAAATAAAATGCAGCTGTAGCTATTCAGCCTCTCAGCTGTAGAGAGCAGGGACCCCAGGTTTGGCAGGATTAATAGAACACACTACTATGATTTTGTACCAGATTTAGGTAAGAGAATAAATACCTGGACTAAAAGTAAAGACTAAAATGTGAGGACTTTTATGAACTAAAACTAGACTAAAATGTTATTGAGTTTTCGTTGACTAAAACTAGACTATAACTAAAAAGGATAGAAATGACTAAAATGAGACTAAATCTAAATGACATTTCATCTAAAGACTAAGGCTGTGACTAAAATTAAAAATAGCTGCCAAAATTTATACTGCTATGAGGAAACCAGGCATGGCTCATCAATACCATCCCAGGGTTGAAGCATGGTGGTGGCAGCATCATGCTGTGGGGGTGTTTTCCAGCAGCACAGACCAGAGAGTGGTCGGGGTTGAGGGAAATCTGAAAGGAGCAAAGTAGAAAGATACAATGAACCTGTTTCACAGCACTCAGGACCTTTACGAATGGGCCAAAGGTTCACTGTCCAACATGACAAGACCCTGAGCACACAGCCAAGAAAACAAAGGAGGGGTAAAGGGACAACTTTGTGAATGTTCTAGAGTGAATGTGTGAGTGAATGTTCAGAGCCCTGACTTAAACCTTATGGAACATGTCTGGAGAAAAAATGTCTACCGATGGTCCCTATTGACTGTACTTGAGAAAATATGTTAAGAAGAATGGCATAAAGCCCCTCAATCCAGGTGTGCAAAGACTGTTGCATCATTTTCTAAAAGGCTCAAGGCTGTTTTAGCTGCCATAGGTGCTTCAACGTAGTACTAAGTTATGGGACTGAATGCTTATGGCAGTGTGATATTTCATTTTTATCTGTTTAATGCATTTTTAAAAAACTCTAAAATTCTGTTTTCACTCCCACGATGGGATACGGAGTGTAGATTAATGAGAGAAAACATGAATTTTAATGAGAGTAGCTTCAGGCTGCAACATCATCAAATTGAAAATAGTGAATACTTTCTGAATGTCGGACCTTTGATTGACTGTGATTGATCCAGGAATCATTCAACCTCTTGCATAGTGACAGCTGAGATTCGCTCAAGCCCCATATAACCACAAATGGAGCTCAGCAAAAGTTTCCAGAAGAACGACTGTTTCTGCTCGTTCATTTGTCACCACTTGTTCATATCTCTCCCTTCTTTCATCCTTTCTCTCTTGCCGCTCTCATTTTTTTGGCAGATTATGGCTCTTCACTTGTTTGAGTACTAAGTACTGCCACAACCTTGTATGGCCAATCATCATGCACCTGTCATATTTTAAATCTGTCTCTCTCTCTTTCACAGTCAGCCTGTTGTTTCAGTGTCGACACTGCAACCATCCTCCATCCCAGCCACCTCCATTCAGTTCATTAGCATCCAGATCCCCACAGGTCTTCTGCTCATCTCATTCTGTATACCTCATTTTCCTCCTCCGGGCCATCTCATGGCTACCTTCAAGAACACAAGGTTGTAACAATGGAGTCTATCACAAAAGACTTTCAAATTTCTCAGTCATTAAAATTTGCAGATAATTATTTGTAAACTCATATTAGGTCACTCCTGATTGAAATGGGATAAATAGATGGATGTCTATACTGTCTTCTTAAAAACAAAAATGTTGAAACATCCAAGAAAACTCTGATTTTTTCCATCTGACCACTCTGCAACACAAGCCCCAGCGTCTTTGTCTTCCAGCTGTCACTCTTGTCCTCTCCTTCATCTTACCCCACCCTCCATAAACACACTCGTAAAGTCAAGGCAAAGATGGCAGCGAGGACACCTTCTAGCTCTCCTCCCCTCTCCTTCACCTCCACACTTCTCTGTTTGAACTATCCCTGTCCGGAGCTGGGTAATATTTCTGTGTCTGACATGAGGTGTAGCTCTTCAGTTAATAGCTGCTGACTGCTCCTGTGAGCTACGCTTTGGGGAGAAACAAAATTATAGGGTGCTGAAACTGACAGGAGAGGCGCAGCAGGTCCTCTGAGCCCCCCTTTTAAGCTATGAAACCCTTCTCTTGGGTGAATTAACACTGACACCAAATGAGCAAAGTAAACACAGGTACATAAGTACTCCAAACACTTTCACTCACTGCTGGTTTGCAATTATGGAGAGGCATTCGTGCGATAAAATGGCCTCAAATGTGCACAAATCAAAGCAGCAGCTCTTGTTAGCTGAACTGTTTTTGCTCTTCTGTAATAGTTGAGCGCAATACTTGAAAAGCATCAAGAGAAGCACAAAGGTTTAAGATAATTCTAAGAGAAAAGTCACAGTAAAGCATCAAAAGTCAAGATGAGAAATTTAAGGATACTGCCGTAAACAAGGAGAGACAAAGTGCACAAGCTCCAACTCAACAGGCAGAGAAAGCATTTTGTATATGACAGGTCAGTCTCGCTTTGCTTTTTTCTCCCCTTTCGGATATCAAACAGCGAGAGTAGATTGAAGAGGCGTGAAGACAAATGTTATTGAACAGTATGAGAGAAGGGGGGAGAAAAAACACAAAAGCAGAACAACGACAGACAGCTGTGAGAAAGAAAGAGAGGGCATTATGTGGGTTGTTATGAGAGCGACGCATGCAGGGAGAGCGAATGGGAGAGACGTGGAGGGAAGCAGACAGAGGACGTCCATCAAAGAGGCGTCTCTCCGCTGTGCACAGCAGCCCGACAACACCACGAGCAAAGGAGATGGCGTCAGAAGAGAAAAGGCTGCCCATTAAAAACAAGGAGGGGAAGAAAAGGAAGGGGGAAGGAACAGTGGGAAAAATCCAACGCCGGCTCTACCCAGGCCCGCTGAGAGGCGATGATCAGACTCTGAGTTTAACATCAGTAGCTGACGGGCATCTGCCTCCCCCTCCCTCGCCAACCCCCCATCCCAACCCTCACAGGCGTCCTCTTCTTCTTCTTCTGCACTTTTCATCTCTCTACCTTTCCTCTCCCCCCGCAGGCTGCCGCTGTAATTGGCTGTTCAGCTGTGTTGTATCTTGTACTGCCTGTGTTAGTGTGATAGTGTCTACTTGTGCATGTCACTCCAATTTATTGTGCGTTTTTGGAGCTCAAAATCATTTCATGTTTTTGTGACACAAGAAAGAGTGGACCTCTTAGGTATTTCCCCTCTCTGGTTAACTTCCTGTCCATCTTTTGCAAGCTGTCTTCCTCCAAAACACACAAACACACCCACACATAAAAACCATGTGAGCGCACAGCTGCTATATTAAACTTAATTTTCTCTGAGAAGACACAATGGGTCTAGTCTCATTATGGCCTGATTAAGAAGTGGCATGATGTAAAAACTGTGCTTTATATTGACCAATAAAAACACTTTTTACATTACGGCATCTGTAAGCAGCACTACGGTGGATATTTATTTCCTGTCACAGTTTATTGTATGATATTAAGCAGAACAGATAACAGAAGTACATTACAGACTCTTATCAACAAGAGCCTGTAAGGGCCTTCTCCTTAATTCTGCTCCGGCTGGTTCCAGCTGGATATATGACCATCCATGTAAGATGCTCAGAGCAGCAGATGCTGCATTCATTTAAAGGAATAAAAACATAATTGGGTTCAAAAATACTAGTATTGCACACTATAGGTACCGATTGTGTGTCAGATGTATATCTGGTGCTCAGTTAGGAAACCCAAGAGTACAATCAAGGCAGATTTTTCTGCATCCCCACCAGGTGGCAGCGTAAGCAAGGGAGTCACACTATTTTCCACGGCCTGTAGAGGCAGTGGTGGACGCAGAGTAGCTGAGGGCCGGGGGCCAAATGGGAAAAAGGGCACCAGCTGTTTTTAGCACCAGTGTACAAAAATTTTAATCCATGTACACTAGAAAGCCTCTGAATTATTATTATTATTATTATTATTATTATTATTATTATTATTACCATTATTATCATCATTATTATTATTATTATTATTGTTACATTAAACCCACAATAAATCTATAATGAGTCAGATGGGGAACTATTAAATCTTCAACCATTTATTTTAAAAAAAATAGACAATTAGGGATGTTAGAGTAAATTAAATTTATACTGAGGAACTTATGGCACCTCGATGCATTTTCACCACTACAGGGCATGTGCCCAATTTTGCCCAGTTACTGGGCAACAAAGAGGAGGCGTTTTTAAATTGTGTCCACTTACAGGGCACAAAAGAAATAAATTTTGTCACCTACATATCAATTATAAGTCCACTTCGTCAAATTAGTCCACACACAGGGCACCAAAGAGGGCACTGTCAAATTTTCTCTGCTTAAACAGCACCAAGAGGACAATTTGTCATATTTTGTCTACTTAGAGGGCCCCTTAGAGGGCAATTTGTCATATTCTTTCCATTTACAGGGCACCAAAGAGGATGCATTTTCAAACTGTGTCCACTTTAAGGACACCGCTTTAGCCACATGTGACAGTTCTCCCCTTACAATTAATCATTCCTCAGTTTCTCCCTTCCCTCTGGTTAAGAGGCTGGGTGTCATCCTCGACAGCACACTATCTTTCCAATCTCGCATCAATAACATTAAAAGATCTGCATACTTCCATCTACGCAATATTAGTTGCCTTCGTCCGTCCCTTACCCCCCACTCTGCTGTTGTTTCAGTTCACTCTCTGGTCCCTTCAGCGCTTCAGCAGCTGCTCTGGCTCCCATGCTACCTCATTGACTTTAAGATTCTACTCCTGACCTTCAAGGCCACCCATAACCTCGCCCCTCTGTACCTTTCTGACCCACTTCACATCAGCACCCACCCTCACACTCTTAGGTCCTCTTCCTCTCTCCACCTCACCGTCCCACCTGCCAGCTTGACCACCACAGGCTCCAGAGTCTTTAGTCACTCTGCTCTTGGAAGTCCCTCCCTGAAGATAGCCATAATATTAACCCTCTCACCATTTTCAAATCCCATCTAAAAACCCATGTCTCAGGTAGAAATCTCTTAAAATGAAGTAATACGGAAGGTAGGGGCAGGGGCAGATAAGCATTCAGCTTCCTTCCGCCCCTTCTCGAACATTGCTGGGGTTCTCTTTTCTTTTTTATGATGAATGGACTGGCAAGACTGTTGTATTTATTTATTTATTTATTTTTATGTTCGAGATAAATAAAAATCAACTCAAATTATGTTTTTAAACTTGCATAATCAGTTTGACTGACTTCTTTCAGCCAACCTACACTGTTTTATCTAATATTTTAATTGCCATCATTGTCGTTCATTGCTAACTTGTGTATATTTTTGTGGACTTAATAATATGTCTGGTTTTTAACTTTTTCTTGTAGGATGAAAGGCACCTATAAATAAAATGCATTATTATTATCTATAAGATTATTATTATTATTATTATTATTATTATTATTATTATCTTTATTATTATTATTATTTGTCTGATTGAAGAGCACCAAAGACGCATTTTGCATAAAATTTGTCCACTTATAGGGTACCAGAGAGAACACTTCCTAAAACTGTCCATTATTAGCACCAATGAGGGTTGTTTGTCAAATTTCTGCCCTTACAGGGCACCAAGGGATACATTTTTGCTGAAGATTTTGCACTAGCAGGACACCAAAGAAGACATTTTGACAAATTTTATCTACCTACTTTGTGCCAGGGTATGGGACTACCATATTACCTTCCAGTTCTTATGAGTACCCCATAATAGCTGATCTTTATTTAATAACTTGATCTCTACATATTAACGAGTACTTCTAGGGTTATTTTAATGTTTAAAACGTAGTTGATTTGGGGTTATTTTGGGAATTGTTGCACCAGAGCTGCCTCTATTGTGATGTATTTTATGATGTTAATACAATGTTAGAATGATTGTAAAACTAGAAAGTAACTTTATAAGTCTGTTTATTGTACTCCCACATACTCGCATAAAGAGGAATCCTTTTCTCTGCGGAGAGAGTGTGCTTGTGTTTGTTAGCTCACAGACAAGGAAACATTTAAGCCGTATCACAGTCCTCTGAGATCAGTGTGTTTCCTGTAATCATTTAATTGAAGTCATTTTAAGGAGTGTGATTCTGAATGTGGATAAATTATAGATTTATATGAATACACTCACATACATGCCACCCACTCACACCGCCATCACTGTAGGTATCACTCAGGGTCACATCATCGATCCTCCACCGGTGCAGGCCAGCTGCACTGTGGGTCAGCATCGGCATGCATCTCAAGATGAACATGAGGTCATTGGTCGTTTCATTTCTTGTCTGATATGATTTTCTATCTGCACTGATCAATACGTGTAGTTTATTTGCGGCCCTGTATGCAGCTGATGCATCTTCATTAGAGGCACAGAGTAAGAAAGACGAACATTCAATCTCTTCTCTTTTCCTTAGTGTGGAGTTGCTGTACATTTGTTTTGCAAGGCTCTTGTTAGCTTGATAGCTTTTCCTCCTGCAGCTTATTTATTATCTTTTATATCTGCTTACTCAAGATATTCTGTTTCTATAAGGTGAAATCTGTCAGTTTGCAGGGCCATCTTTACCCACTTGATCCAAACTCCTTATTCATCTCTAAGTACATTAGCATGCACACTAATAAAAAGATCATTGTTTGATTTCTGGAGTTACCTGATTACTCAACTAGTCAAATAAAAAATATATATCCCAGAATGCCATGTCCATTTCATGCTCATAGAAATGCAGGATATGGTTCTCCTTCATATCCTAGATGAGAGGAAGTTTAGAAATTGCAAAATTCTTGAGAAACTGGCTCCACATTGGCCAAATAGGGGTTAACAGAAAGGGTCGAACAGGTCTGCTGCCACTGAAAATCCCTTTGGGGGTTTTTATATGATTGTATCATACCCTGCCTGGACACGATTGCTCACCCCTCTCTTCTTTGCTGGCCACACAGACTGTCATATATTTGAGATTAGCTGGTCTAATGCAGGCCCTCATCAGCTGATAGCCAGCTGATTCCCTCTAAGCACACTACTGGCTAATTGCACCCATGCTGCCATATCTAAACTGCTCTAGACTGCTGCTCCCTTTGCTAGCTGCTTTTTTGCAACCCTCCTCCACCCCAGCTCCTCCTCTGTGCTAAATCTGACTTAGTATCATTCTGTTGTCATTGATTCCTGCTCTGCTCTGGGTGTTTTGCAGCTTCTCTCCCTGCCTCAGGCACAGGAAAAGCAGGAATATGCACTATGTATAGAAACATAAATATTCTTTACAGATTTGAACTTCCTTTATTGCTCCCCTTTTTAAAATGGAAATAACAGATTCTAGTGCTTGTAATCCAGTGCAAAATAATAATTAACCAAAAATAGAAAATCTGTCTCTCCTTCTTAATTGGAGGATTCCTATCTCAAACGTATTGTTAAAGCTGCCTTTTGTGAAAAAGAAATAAAATAAAACACAATTGATATCAATTGAATAACATACAGGCTCTTTATATATTTATTTATTTCCCATCTAAACAAAGGCTGCAGGATCTGTCTAGTCACTTTCATAGGTTCTTTACAGCAGTGTTTCTCAACTGGTGGGTCGGGACCCAAAAGTAGGTCACAGAACTCTTTTCAGTGGGTCGTGAATGTGTTCTTAGAAATAAAATTGCATTAAAAAATGTCACCAAAACTCTTTCACAACAAGCTTTTTTTTTTTTTTTTGGAGTTTCAAACTAGGATATATTTCATTAGATAAACCTGACTGGCCAAAAAAGATCGGAAATTTGGGTCACAGGTTTTCACTGGGACTGAGAACCACTGATTTACAGTAATATCATCTACAATTACTATTGCTTTTGTTTACTCAAAGTGTAAAAATATCAGGCTGAATTTAAAAAACAAATCATATTTTTCTGTTTCATCCATTGAGTTACATTAAAACAATGCAATGGTCTTCCGTAGACAACATGCGGCATTTCAGGTGTTTAATTAATCAAATACTAAATTTTACCCCTGGAATAAATTGTGAATGACATGTTTATAATGTATTCCCCGACTTAATGTTTAAACATGCCATTAAATAAATGTCATTAGGTTAAATGTATTACCTTCATTTTGAAGTATTGTTGTGGATGGTGATCACAGAGATGCTGAAACAAGTTTGAGGTTTTTGAGCGTTTTGCTGCAACTTTTCACAGTGGGATGGGTGCTTCATCGTCCTGTATATTTCTCTGGTCATCCTTGGTAAAACTGTAACGCTCCCACACTCACAACTTCACTTGCTTCTTTTGGTGGATGCAAACTTTCGCTACGGTGTCCCTCTGCCATAGTAAAGCTATGGAGCATAGCATACAACAGCATAGAGCAGAGTTAGCTGATGCACCACAGCTGCTGTCACATTGTTTTGGTTCCGTTCCCGTGTTTGCAAATGACAACAGAAAACAGTGTTTAGGAGCCTTCAGGATTGAATAACTGTGACTTTTTAAACCGCAGTTAACCATGACTCGGTATAATCGCCCCATCCACAGTCCTAACATCCGGGGTACTGAAGAAACAAGATGATCAGAAGGAAGACAGGACTAGTTTTCATGACAGGAAATACAAACTGGGTTAGCTCATCTGCACACCAGCCAGCTGGTCATCCGGCCTTATTCGCTCGAAAATATAGAAAATATAGAATATATCTACATATGGCCCCACGTTGGGCGCCAATACCCAATACGTTGTATCTAACAAAACACTTGATGGAACGTAACAATGTCTGAGTCTAGACATTGTTCCAAGCCCCCCTTTTCCTGTTTATCACAATGATCACTCTTCCTGGTCTAGTAAACATTGCCTTCTCAGGAACTTTCCAGCATCCTTTCCCAGGGCAGAGCCAAAAGGCTGAGGACAGCCAACAATTATATGAGTGTAATATACTTAGGTGCAAAACATAATATATCCACAGGCGTTGAAGCGATCAGTGAGCCCAAGCTTTGTCGTAGTTCCATTTCAGTTTAGTTGGATTGTCACTCAAAAATGACTAGTTTCATTCAAGTCTGTGGGTGTGAGCGAGTTGTAGAGTCCAGTAACATGGAAGTTGGAGCCTTCTCATCCTCATGGTGGCAGCAATCTACCTGAGTCTTGTGACATCATTTAAAGGGGACACAGCAGCAACTTCCTGCACACTGCTTGCATTCAAAGCTATCAGATAATCCAATGACTTTTCAACACAGCTTAATCCATTGTTTATTACATGAAAACCAATCCAAAAGAATTTACAAAACATTGAGGAAAAGAAAGAGAAGAACTAATTTCAACACAACTAGCAGCTAAATAATAACAAATATTCTGTCATCTTGAGGCTGTAAGGCATAGTTCCTGCTATTTATTTCTGTTTATTAAAGTCAGGGAATATTGAACCAGCCATTACTCCATCCAACCAGTCAGTAACAGCGAGTTGGGCCATGATTAACTGTCATGTCCCCCTGTACACAGCACCACAAACAATTCATGAATTGGCTGACAGTCAGCCCGTCATCCAAACAAGTCTCAGTGTTTGAATAGGCCACAAATCAGCCAGTTTGCACCCAGCTTTAGACTAGCCCAGAGGTGTCAAAAAGTATTCACATTCATTACACAGGTAGAAGTATAGATACTAGCGTTTAAAAATACTTCTGTAGAAGTTAAAGTATCAACTCAAGCTTTTTACTCAAGTAAAAGTATGAAAGTAGTGGTTTCAAAAAAACTTAAAGTATAAAAGTAAAACTAATGTAAGGGGGGAAAAATTCCATTAAGGACAAAAGCTTAGGCCATGCCACAAGGGCCCATTCCATTCTACCATTCCATTCTACCCTTCCATTTTATTCCATTCTACCATTCCATTCTAACATTCCATTCCATTCCATTCTACTGTTCCAATCCATTATACATTCTCTTCCATTCTATTGTACCGTTCCATTCCATTCTACATTCCACTCCATTCTACCATTCCATTCCATTCTACCATTCCATTATTTTCTACCATTCCATTCCATTCTACCATTCCATTTCATTCTACTATTCCATTTTACCGTTCCATTCCATTTATACATTCTATTCCATTCTACCATTCCATTCTATTCTACCATTCCTTTCCATTCTACCGTTCCATTCTATTATACATTCCATTCCATTCTACCATTCCATTCTACCGTTCCTTTCATTCCATTCTATTCTACCATTCCATTTCATTCTACCATTCCATTTTACTGTTCCATTCCATTTATACATTCCATTCTTTTCTACTATTCCATTCTATTCTACCATTCCATTCCATTATACCATTCCATTCCATTCTAACCTTTCCATTCCATTCTACCATTCCATTCTACCATCCATTTTTATTCCATTCTACCATTCCATTCCATTCTAACGTTCCATTCCATTAAACATTCCATTCCATTCCATTCTACCGTTCCATTCTATTCTACATTCCATTCCATTCTAACATTCCATTCTATTCTACCATTCCATTCCATTCTACCATACCATTCTTTTCTACCATTCCATTCCATTCTACCATTCCATTCCATTCTACCATTTCATTCCATTTTTCCATTTTATTTCATTCTACCATTCCATTTCATTCTACTGTTTCATTCCATTATACATTTTATTCCATTCTATTCTATGTTCCATTCCATTCTACATTCCATTCCATTCCATTATACCATTTTATTCTACCATTCCTTTCATTCCATTCTACCATTCCATTATTTTCTACCATTCCATTCCATTCTGCCATTTCATTTCATTCTACCATTCCATTGTACTGTTTCATTACATTCCACCATTACATTCCATTTTATCATTCCATTCCACTCTACCATTTCATTCCATTCTACTATTCCTTTCCATTCTACTGTTCCATTCCATTCTACCATTCCATTCAGTTCTACCATTCCATTCTACCATTACATTTTATTCCGTTCTACTCTACCATTCCATTCCATTCTATCATTCCATTCCATTCTACCATTCGCTTCCATTCTACTATTTCATTCTATTCTACCATTCCATTCCATTCTACCGTTCCATTCCATTATACATTCCATTCCATTCTATTCTACCGTTGCATTCCATTCTACATTCCATTCCATTCTATCATTCCATTCCATTCTACCATTCCTTTCATTCCATTCTACCATTCAATTTTATTCTACCCTTCCATTCCATTCTACTGTTCCATTTCATTCTTCCATTCCATTTTACTGTTCCATTCCATTGATACATTCCATTCTTTTCTACCATTACATTCTCTTCTACCATTCAATTCCATTCTAGCATTCCATTTTATTCTACCATTCCATTCCATTCTACCATTCTATTCCATTCTACCATTCAATTTTACTCTACCCTTCCATTCCATTCTACCATTCCATTTCATTCTACCATTCCATTTTACTGTTCCATTCCATTGATACATTCCATTCTTTTCTACCATTACATTCTCTTCTACCATTCAATTTCATTCTAACATTCCATTTTATCCTGCCATTCCATTCCATTCTACCATTCCATTTTATTCCATTCTATCATTCCATTCTATTCTACCATTTCATTCCATTCTACCATTCCAGTCCATTGTACATTCCATTCCATTCCATTCTACCGTTCCCTTCCATTCTACATTCCATTCCATTCTACCATTCCATTCTATTCTACCATTCCATTCCATTCTACCATTCTATTGTACTCCATTCTATCATTCCATTCTATTCTACCATTCAATTCCATTCTACCTTCCATTCCATTATACATTCCATTCAACTGTTGCCTTCCATTTTACCTTTCCATTCCATTTTACCATTCCATTCCATTCTACCCTTCCCTTCCATTCTACATTCCATTCTATTCCACCATTCCATTCTATTCTACCATTTCACTCTATTCTACCTTTCCATTCCATTCTACTGTTCCATTCCATTCTACATTCCATTCCATTTCATGCTACCATTCCATTCCATTCTACAGTTCCATTCTCTTCTACCATTCAATTCCATTCCAACATTCCATTTTATTCTACCATTCCATTCCATTCTACCATTCCATTTTATTCTACCATTCCTTTTTTTCCATTCTAACATTCTATTCTATTCTACCATTCCATTCCATTCTACCTTTCCAATGATTATACATTCCATTCCATTCTATTCTACGTTCCATTCCATTCTACATTCCATTCCATTCTACCATTCCATTCTATTCTACCATTCCATTCCATTCTACCATTCCATTGTATTCCATCCTATCATTCCATTCTATTCTACCATTCCATTCCGTTCTACCGTTCCATTCCATCATACATTCCATTCCATTCCAATCAACTGTTCCCTTCCATTCTACATTCCATTCTACCATTCCATTTCATTCTACTGTTCCATTCCATTTTACCATTCAATTCCATTCCATCATTCCATTCATTCTACCATTCCAGTCTACCATTCTGTTATTTTCCATTCTACCATTCCATTCTACCATTCCATTCCATTCTACCTTTCCATTCCATTATACATTCCATTCCATTCCATTCTACTATTCAATTCCATTGTACCGATCCATTCTAGTCTACATTCAATTCCATTCTACTATTCCATTCCATTCCATTCTACTATTCAATTCCATTGTACCGATCCATTCTAGTCTACATTCAATTCCATTCTACTATTCCATTCCATTCTACCATTCTATTCCAGTCTAACATTAAATTCCATTCTAACTTTCCATTCTACCATTCCAATTTATTCCATTCTACCATTGCATTCTATTCTACCATTCCATTCCATTATACATTCCATTCCATTCTATTCTTTGTTTCATTCCATTCTGCATTCCATTCCATTCTACCATTCCATTCCATTCTACCATTCTATTCTACTGTTCCTTTCATTCCATTCCACCATTCAATTCTATTCTTCCATTCCATTTCATTCTACCATTACATTTTACTTTTCCATTCCATTTATACATTCCATTCCACTCTACAATTCCATTCCATTCTACCATTCCATTCCATTCTACAATTCCATACCATTCTACCATTCCATTCCTACTGTTCCTTTCCTTCCATTCTACCATACCATTCTACCGTTCCTTGCATTCCATTCTACCATTCCACTCTATTCTACCGTTCCATTCCATTCTATCATTCCATATCATTCTACCATTCCATTTTACTGTTCCATTCCATTTATGCATTCCATTCTATTCTACCATCCCATTCTATTCTAGCATTCCATTCCATTCTACCATTCCATTCCATTCTACCATTCAATTCCATTATACATTCCATTCCATTCTACTGTTCCCTTCCATTCTACATTCCATTCTATTCCACCATTCCATTCTATTCTACCATTCCATTCTATTCTACCATTCCATTCCATTCTACCATTCCATTCCATTCTACCATTCCATTCTACCATTCCATTTATACATTCTATCAGTCCATTCTATCATTCCTTTCATTCCTTTCTTCCATTCCATTCCATTCTACCATTCCATTTAAATGTTCTATTCCATTTATACATTCCATTCCATTCCACCATTCCATTCTATTCTACCATTCCATTCCATTCTACTTTTCATTCCATTCTACTGTTCAATTCCATTCTACCATTCCATTCCAGTCTAACATTCCATTCTACCATTCCATTTCATTCCATTCTACCATTCCATTCCATTCTACCATTCCATTCCATTCTACTATTTAATTCCATTCTACCATTCCATTCCATTCTACCATTCCATTCTCCCATTCCATTTTTTTCCATTCTATCATTCCATTCTTTTCTACCATTCCATTCCATTCTATCGTTCCATTCCATTATTCATTCCAGTCCATTCCATTCTGCTGTTCCCTTCTAGTCTACTATTCCATTCCATTCTACCATTCAATTCCATTATACATTCCATTCCATTCTACCCTTCCCTTCCATTCTACATTCCATTCTATTCCACCATTCCATTCTATTCTACCATTCCATTCTATTCTACCATTCCATTCCATTCTACTATTCCATTCTATTCTTCCGTTCCATTCCATTCTACCGTTCCTTTCATTCCATTCTATCATTTCATTCTACCATTGCTTTCATTCCATTCTACCATTCCATTCCATTCTACCATTCCATTCCATTCTACTATTCCATTCCATTCTACCATTCTACCATTCCATTCTACCATTCCATTTTATTCCATTCTATCATTCCATTCTATTCTACCATTTCATTCCATTCTACTGTTCCAGTCCATTGTACATTCCATTCCATTCCATTCTACCGTTCCTTTCCTTTCTACATTCCATTCTATTCTACCATTCCATTTCATTCTACCATTCCATTTTACTGTTCCATTCCATTTATACATTCCATTCTTTTCTACTATTCCATTCCATTTATACATTCCATTCCATTCTAGCATTCCATTCCATTGCATACCATTTTACCATAGTGCAGTCCCCCACCTCCCAACAAAACATTTTCTAAAGGTCATATTGACTATAATGCTATATTAAAATGTTAATGTTAAAAAGTTTGGGATTCACCTGTTTCAGTCATATTTATGCCCATTGAAAATGAATGCATTTTAGTACAATGCAAATACATTCAAGAACCATATATGTGTACTACCAACCTCCTCGCTGGTGCTTGGTTGGGACATTTTGCTCGAGTTCTCTTGAGTCTCTGCCATGGACATCTTCGTACTAGGCTACATACGTCTGCTGTTTCCTTGCTGGATGTGACGTGATTTGTCATGTTCAAAGGTGCATCGATTGTGTATAAACCAGTAGGGTGTCAGAATGGTATTATGTTTAAACTTCTCATCCATCAACAATCAAATTCACTCTATCCGGATGGTGCGATTTATCCAGATAGTTTTTTTATGAATGAAAACAAGCTGAAATGAAATATGAGTAACAAGGCTATTTTTAAAATGTAAGGAGTAGAAGTAAAAAGTAGGCTGAAAAATAATTACTCCAGTCAAGTATAGATACCCCAAATTTCTACTTAAGTAAGATAACAAAGTATTTGTACTTAGTTACTTGACACCTCTGGACTAGCCTACTATACAGCTAAGAGACAAGAAAACACAATCTGTACTGTCCACTACTGACACTGAGTGCTAGCGCTGCTAATGAGTTAATTTAAAACACCTTGCAGGAAAGGCGTGAAAAGAGGTGAAAAGAGCCAGCAGAATATCTGATGTTTCCCGTCATGTGTGCCATGTTGAATCATCTAAACAAGATCTACATGATTCAGATCAAATTATTTCCATTAGCTGGTCATAACCAGTTATTGAATTAATGTGATCATTTAAAACTACTCAATGTAACCCATTGAGTAAAGCACTCCATCATTTTCCTCCTGACTGAAAATGAAGGTGGCACTTGTGACTCTCAACCACTGGAAAATCCTAAATCAGCTCCATTCACTCTGGAAATTCATTATCGCAATTTGTGCATGTCAGAAAAAAAGGCATTAAAGTCCAAATTCATCCTCTGAGCTCTAACTGAAGTGCTAATGCTCGTTACCAAATAAAACTGAAAAATGCTGGAGATCAGACACCCCCGGCAAACTAAAAAGCAAGGAGCTAATTACACAGTACCCCATCTACTCCCCTCATAACCGTGTCTCGATTTTACTTCTGAAACTTTCTCAAGCGTTAAGACATTAATATCAACTCTCTGTGTGCTCTGCGCTTAAGTGCTCCTTTTTCTGCCACTTTAGCTTAGATTAAAAGCAAAAGTGAGTAAAACCTCCCTGCTCTCCTCCACCCCCGACGCTCCATCTCAGTTGGTGCCATTTTCCTATTTAACTTCCCCCATGTGTGAATGTTTCCTGACTCCCTTTTTAATGCTAGTCACTCTACAGTGGCTGGCCTGAGAGGGAAGTGTGTCTGTGTTTGCCCTCATACATGCACATGACCACACAGTGAGTTCTGCAAGACTCCACAGAGAACATCCAGTCTTATTGAGAGTGATGTCGCATAGTCTTCCCCAGTGTAAATCTCTCAATCCATCTAGAATACATTTTCCCGTTCACCTCTGGAGGCTTTATTAACAAAATACCCTCAAGTTGGAAATCCCTGTTATAAGCTCAAGTGTAAATTTACTCTGCAGCTTAAAAGGACATGCTGCAGGGAAGACGGCTGATAAAAGCCAACATTAAAACAGCATTCAGGGCCTTTTCTTTGTGATGAAGATGGAGGAAGTGCACTCCAGACTACTCGCTGGATAAACAAACCATAGCTGTATTTAGAACTGTTAGAAGTTAAGGACAAAAGAGAAAATATGCTTTTTTATATATTTGAGCACAAGCTGTTTGCATGAATGCAGGGGCCATTCAGATTGGTTTGTCATGCAATGACATGCAAAACCCATCACAAAAGTTGTTTAAAGTATGGTTCTCAAAATGGGGGTCTCCCTTGGGGGCTGGGAGGAGGGCTCAGGGGAAGACCCAGAATGCACTGGAGGGATTCTGTATCCTGTCTGGTCTGGGAACGCCTCAGGATCCACCAGCAGGAGTTGGAAAGTGTCGCTTTGGAAAGGGGTGTCTGGTTAGACTTGCTTTGCCCCGTGACCCAGCTCTGGATAAGCAAATGAGTATGGATGGATGAATGGATGGATGGACTGATTGATAGGTGGATGGATGGATGGATGGATGGATGGATGGATGGATGGACTGATAGGTGGATGGATGGATGGATGGATGGATGGATGGACTGATTGATAGGTGGATAGATGGATGGATGGATGGATGGATAGCTGGGTAACTGGAAGGATGGATGGATGGATGGACAGACGGACGGATGGATAGACAGAAAGAAGGATGGATGGATGGATGGATGGATGGATGGATGGATGGATGGATGGATGATGGGAGAAGCCACAAAGGAAGTTTCAATCTTGCTTTAAACTCCACTTCCATCCATGCATCCACCTTTGGGCTCCTCAATCTTCAAGGACTGATGAGGTCAGAGCCCAGAGCCTAACACGACCACATGAGATGAAAGAGGACAGATTGGCATTTCCTAATCTGCTTTATTTGCCACTGTTAACTTTAATAGAGTGTTTCTTATGTAAAAGTGTCTGTGTTTGTGGTGCTAATTCTGTGAGCTTGTTGGTGGAAAGCATGAAGCTGCTGAAGAAATCAAGGTGTAAACCCCAAGCCTAATTTGAAATTGATTTTAATAGAATGTAACACAGTTGTCATTGAAAGGTGAAAAATGTCTACAGAGACCAAATAATTATTTATACCAGGCTTAAAACATGTTTTATTCTGCTGTTAATTAAGGCTTTTTATTGTGGGTTCTAATGAGGGTTGACTCACCTTTAATTTAGTACTCAAGGAACTGCAACCCAAGAGCTTTGCCTGTTTATCTGCCCATGCACATTATCCTTAGGCATGCATGTGCATTCAGGAAATGCACTGTGTATCCATGTGTGAGCTCATAAATGTAACATTGCATTTGAAGTAAGAGGTTAAAGCAGCCTAGCGATGGAGGCGTGCTTCATTAATTCACTGTAGTGATTTCCTGGGCTGCTATCGTTATCAGGCCTGCTGCTGAATCCTAAAAACACTCTCCACCACAGCTGTAGTGTGAGTAGTGGTAGCCAGGAGACTCTATGGAGGCCATTGGATTCATTTAGCAGAACTTATACTAGAGGCTCTCAATGAGTTGTGTTATTCAGCAGTGGGAGTTCAAGCAAAGTGACTCCACTTCCTGGATACTCCCCTGATGAAACAAGCCCAAGCTGAAGAGGACATTTGGATGAGCCAGTGGAAGTGATAGGTTATTAAGGCCTGAGGTGATGAAAGTTAGGTCAAGATCAGACCACAGAGGGGGGCATGGATTGCTCCGTGCTTCCTGGGAGATTACAATGAAACACGCTGAAGCAGCTCTGGAGTTAATAAACACGGCTGTATGTGCGAGGGGTCATTTAGAATATCGAATGAAAAGTGATAAAACTCCAACTTGTGTTTTAGACTGTAGACTCTCCTTCTCCCCCTAGCTCTTGGCGCATTGCAGAGAGAAAAAAAAATGTCTGCATCTGTAGTGTAGCAAATGCAGAAAAAAAGTATGATTTCACACAAGAACCAGCACTCTAGGTACATGATGCCTGCTCCAGCCTCTGTGGCTTTCATGTGCATGGATATTTAAATGCACTTCTGATGCACCAACGCAAAATTCCATCCCTTGCATGTTCCCAAAAGTTGATTACATTTCTGTGTGTTGTGTGTTCTCCTGCCAGTGATTTAGCATGCAGAGTAAGCCAGTTATGACAGCAGTGAGCCTGCAGAGACTGTAAAAGTAAAAGCAACATGTTTGCATGAAATGCCAACTCAGATTAACATTTTTTTTTTTCCAGGAGCTTTCCTCAATTTTCAAGATGAATTCTCATTTAGCTTTCAGTGAGCATGCATTTGTACCACAGGGCATGGAAGGTGAATGTTAAGGTGTTAAAAGAGACAAAGATTAAGGGGGTAAAGCTTCAATAATCATGACAAACTGGGCCATACATCAGTCTTTATTTCCTGAGATTTTTGGATTCTGTGAGCTCTATGAGAACTGTGTGGATGGAGTTTGATGAGCCTTGACTGAGTTGAACAACAGCCCTGCTGGGTCTGTCGTCAGATTTAGATTCAAATGTTGCTGGAGCTTGATTGGTTTAGTGAAATATGAGAAATCAGTTTGCATGCAGGTGCAGCTGACGATTCCCTCCAAAATAAAACACCTAACAGATGTTCCCAAAGGCTGTCTGACAGTAATGCATCACACTGATGTACACATTTCTGCTGCAACTTTCTTTAAAGGGATCAAATTTAAGGAGAGAAAGATAACCCAGTGTGGGCACATACTGGCAAAATGAAGACAAGTATAGGAAAAAAGGAAAGAGGTCCATGACTTATTCAGCCCCCAGAGAGTGTTTTAATCTAAGAGGTTAAAGTCTCCATCTGCTTTTATTGGGACTGTTGGACTAACACAGAACAGACACTCAAGGAGGCACTACTTTAAAAGTTGCCAAGGATGTTCAAACATCCAGACAAATGTGGACAAATGAGTCCTACACTGCCTGTAGGAGTCGCCTGAATGGACCTTAAGAGTTCTCAAGCGGTGGGTCAGGACCCAAAAGGGGGTCGCAGAGAAATTTCAGGTGGGTTGTGAATTAATGCCTGTAAAAAAATAAATAAATAAAAAAAATAGCAAAAAGGCTACGGTGTACGAAGCCCTAGGTGGAAATACATCACTGTTTTACTTAGATTTTTCTATAATGTACATTTCAGTCATTTTCTCAAGATTTCTACTTATTATCTCCCTTTCTTGCGAAAAAAAAAGGCAGTTTTCACAAAATGACCAGGTAATTCCTTAAGAAATTACTACAATTTGCATGCTATCTGGGGCAAGGTTGTGATAGTAAACTAAAACTAACTACATAACTAAAACTAAAATTCAAAAATCATTTTTAGTTAACTGAAACTAAATCAAAACTAAGATTTACAGAAAAAACAAAAACTAACTAAAACTGTATAGTGTGCTTAAAAAATGAAATAAAATAAAATAAAATAAAAATAAAGAAAAAATATCCTTAGTTTTAGTTTTTGACACCAACATACTGACTGGCACCTACACCAGAGTCTGGGGAGAGTAAAATTGCCTGAATTGATTGGTTAAGACTTAATACAGTGTCAGTTTAATGTCTGGAGTTTTATTCAAACAATCATCTTTAAACAAATAAAATGAAAAGTGAAGAGTGAAGTGAATGTAGGACGTTCCCTCAGCCCTGATATGTATCTGAAAAAACTAAAACTAATAAACTGAAAAGAAGCTTTTTTTTTTTTTTTTCAAAATAAAAACTAAACTAAACTAACAAACCAGCAGTCAAAATTAATTAAAACTTAACTGAAATTGAAAAATGAAATTGAAAACGAAATAAAAATAAAAACTATTGAAAAATCCAAAACTATTAGAACCTTAATCTGCAGGGAAAATGTTTGCATGTACGCCCTGTAACTGTGCTTTCTAAACTTGTAAACTTGTTTTGCTCTGTCTTTATTCAGTCATGTATGACAATTTTTATGATATTTGAGCGAGGGCTGCACGGTGATGCAGGGGTTAGTGCTGTTGCCTCACAGCAAGAAGGTCCCTGGATCGCTTCCCGGTCAGGGCCTTTCTGTGTGGAGTTTGTATGTTCTCCCTGTGCATGCGTGGGTTCTTTACAGGTACTCTGGCTTCCTCCCACCACCAAGCCCTGTGATTGACTGGCGACCAGTCCAGGGTGTACCCCGCCTCTCACCCAATGACAGCTGGGATAGCCCCCACCCAGCAACCCCAACAGGATAAGCGGTATAGAAAATGGAAGGATGGATGGATTTTTGTTGAGCAGTTAGAAATTGAGGTTATGATAGATGATGTCGGTGGGTCCCAATACCTGACCAACTGAGAACTATGGGTATCGATACAGAGTTGTATTTAGTCTCTTCAGAACTGCTTTTCATTTCCTATTAAAATGTTTCCTACTTATTATAGCACAATTTCTACTCCATATAGATATAGGTAACACTTATGTAGCGCTTTATCTTATTCTAAATAGATTGGTGTTCCTCTTTATACAGAGCTACATTTTACTCTTAATAGATCATTCTGCTGCCTTTCTTTTCTTCCTCTAAATGGAGGAACAACAAAAGAGGGTTTTTTTCCTATATAAATAAATATATATAAGTATTACATAGAAACAGTTGTGATGAACAGATGACAACAACCCAGGAGCAGAGCATGAGATGAGGCAGTGAATGATGGGAACTGGCTGATGGCTGTCAGAATCACTGGCAGAGAGATGGAGATGCTGTAAAAAAAAAAAAAAAAAAAAAAAAAAAAAAGAGAGAAGACATAAAGGAGTTAGACAAGGCAAAAAAACCTTGCTGAAAAATCCCTGGATTCAAACGATTAAGAGCAGCCAGGTTACCAGATAAGATGCTGTAGTACACAGGTGTCTGAAGGTTCATTACTAGGTGAGGAGATCTTGATTGCCAGGATTATCTGCAGCTGGGACAGCTAACGAGCTGCAGTTGTGATTACCCATGAGTGCTGACAGCTGAATGAAAGCTTGAGTTGGTGTGGTTAAATTTCATCTGTGATTTTACTCCAACTCTGGCAGTGGCTGGTCATATATACACTCAAAAAATAGTACATTTGACTATTGTTGAGTAAAATAGTTCTAACTTTGGGAAAAATATGTATGTATTGTCCAGTATCAATGATTACCTTTAGCCATTTAAATGACAAGTACTGCACCACCACCATGGGATGATTGCCTTAATCAGAGGGGAATCTGAGCACGACTTTTCTCATACATACAGCAGTGCAGTTTTCACCTACTCTCATTAATATTAAGTTATTATGTTTGTTCTAGCAGTGTTAAGATAGTTGCACTTTTTTTGAATAAGATATTTCATTGTCAGGTTTTTGTGGTTGATAATTACATACCAACTTAATCATGGAGTCTCCAGAACTGGGGTTTTCTTTCAGGGCAACACCACAGAGCACAGCATTAGTTTTAGTTAGCTTAAAGCTGCTAGCAAACACATCAAGAAATGGACATTGAGGATTAAATATGTGGGAATAAGAATGTTAGATGACTAAAGGTCTAATACTTAACCTTGGTTGAAGTGATAATGTGGTAGATTGCAATGTGGACCAGCCACTCTAGCTAAAAGTATTAGCACTGAAGATGCTAACGTTACCACTGACTGCATTGCACTGTTTGTTAATGACCTTTTCTTGTGAGAGCTTGTCACGGTTTAGCTCTGATAAAATGGGTCAGGAATTCAACAGCATCATGTGACAGGAAGTACATGGAGACTATTCCCTCAAGACGGTGTCCTACGATGCCTGTTTGTATATCATTGATAGAAAAAGCGTCCACAACATTTAAAAATGTATTTATACAAGGGAAATGACACGCATGTACTTTGGCAACGATTGCAGCCGGTGGGCTCAAATGGGTTAAATGTGAGGCAGTTTTTGACTTATAAAACCCCTGATACCCCTGCAATAATGTGCTAGAAAAATTTTTAAAAAGTCAACAGGATGCAACATGAGTGAACTTTCAATTCTTAAATGAGGTTTTCTTTGGAAATATAGAACAAATGAAACAATAAGCTTTAGATGAAGAAGAAGAAAGTAGCACTTCAGCTCAGATGGGGAGGATTAACCTTGAATCTCCCATCACACCGCACCATTTAGAGTTGGAAAATGGCTTTGGAAGGCATTTCATGACCAGTTAGCAGGTGCTATCTCCAGGATAGATGAGCTGAAGGAGAGATGCAGCGATAGAGAGATGGGAGAACAACTGTGAGTTTGTCTCAGCCACAGGGCGGAATGAAATCAGCGAGGGGCTGACAGGGCGAGGAGGGGATGTTAAGGAGTAGCAGTGGGTGAGGTCGAAGAGTAAAGGAGAATGGTGGAGGGGGAGGAAGGGGTTCGGAGGGCAGATTGCCATGCTGACCGCTGATAAAGGTTGGTACTTGTGGGTGGTGGAACCAAGCAGTTGTTTACCTTGACAGACAGTTTTTATGAGATAAAATGCAAGAGTGGCTGTTGAGATTTAGAGGAGAGGGGATCTCTTAAGAAATGAGACACCACTTGACTGCTGTGACTATAAAGTTTATCCTGCAGACTAGAGCTATTCAATTAGTTTGGAATGGGTCACTTCCTGAAAAAGCATCTACATGAAGGGCCAGTGCTGCCTAAACCAAACAACTGGTTGTTCCACCCTTGGTGGCAACAACTGCAAGCAAGCATCTGCAATAACTGGTTGAGCGTCTTTAACACTGCTGTAGTGGATTTTGGCCCACTCTTTTTGCAGAATTGTTTTAATTCAGCCATATTGGAGGGTTTTGCAGCAAGATCATGCCTCAGCATCTCAATCAGATTTAAGCCCAGACTTTGACAAGGCCACTCTAAACGTTCATTTTGTTTTTAAGCCATTCAGAGGTGGACTCACTGGTGTGTTTGGGATCATTTTCTTGCTGCATAACCCAAGTACGCTTGATCTTGAGATCATGAACCGACGGCCGGACGTTCTCCTTGAGTGACCCATGTCTCTGTGGTCACACCATTAAGCGTATTTACTTAACAGAAAACACTAGATACAGTCCCAGGATGCATATGCACTCTAGCTTCACTTCCAGCACAAACTTGGAAGTGCCTTTTTCAGGGCATTTCTCCCTCATTATGAGAAATGTATCTATGAAAACCAAACATTATTTTTTGTTAATTAGGTACCCCTTATGAGGCGATGTCATCAATTGATTGAGTCATCAATTCAGAACAAGAACTAGTTTAGAGAAGGAGGCTGTAGAAGTGGGAGTTACTGAGCAGTGCTGCTCCTAACTTACTGTAAATGGAGAGTATGGAGGGTTTCAATGTTTTGTATTGCATCCTTAAGGGTTAACAATAGCTTTGGGGGCCCGATTTGGGCCTAGGGCCTCCAACTGGACAGCCTGGCTGTATACCATGTATACCACCTGGATTGAGGGAATGTTTAAAAGTATTAAAAAGTTGAAATCACCCATTTCTAGATGGGTCAGAATCTATTTCTGTAGGTGCTTTGCCCCAGCCTGCCCTTTTGTGAGACTGGGCTTAGGAAAACCCACATAAAGCATAAAGAGGGCCATCTGGTATCTGAATGCCCCGATGTGTTAATGCATCATCTCCATGGGGTATTAGAGCAGGAGTTCTCAACATTGGGGTTTGCGAGACACTTAGATGGGGCCTCCAGATGCCTTAAAAAACCAAGAATATTTTTTTGACTAACCCTTTTTTGCCAGTTAAATCAATTTTTCATCCCATTTCACCAAATTTCCACCTGTTTTTTGTCACTTTAACACCATTTCAGCCACTTTTTATCCCCGTTTACCACTCAATATGCCTGATTTGCCATTTTAACCCATTTTTTTGGATTTCTTTGGTTATTTTTGCCACTTTTATCTCATTTCTGGCACTTCTAACCCATTTCTACTACTTTTAAAATCCAATATCACCAACTTTTCCACTATTTTTTTGCCATTATTAATCCATTTTAGCTATTTCTAATGTGTTGTAATTCTGTTTTTATCAAAAGGATTTACATTTTTAAGAGGGCTACTTACTACACAAAAGAATTAAAAATATATTTGTTTCTTTGATAAGCAAATACCACAGCTAAACCTTACAATGGACCATGATTTTGCTGGCCCCCAGTTTGGCTGGGCTCCAGAAAGCTCTCCCATTTATCCCCCCTAATGGGCGGCCTTGTCTTCACGTGACCATTCTTGAATGAGCATGGCTGTGTTCAGTCACCTTCAGGTACAGCGGGGGTCCCCGGTCTCTGGCACATTTAATTTGGGGGTCTTGGGCTGAAAAGGTCGAGAACCACTGTATTAGAGGGAACTCAAACCTGAAACTCATGAGTAAATTTTTGCTGAAAAGATGCCAGGGCTGATCTGATAGGACAGGCTTTCTGTGGTGTTTCTCATATTGAGCTATTATAGCGCTGAAAAGTTTAAAATTTGATCTCTGGAAGAATGAGAAGATGTTTGACAGGCTTAACATAGAAATCAAACTAGCAGCAGCCTTGTGATGTGGAGCCATACTTGTATTATCTTTAGTCTTTGAAACCCCCATCCTGTTTTATCAGTGCATGAATAGTAGACGGGAACACCGAGGCAGAGTAACGGTGCTGAGGTGGGCGGGTGAGTGAGTGGAAAAAGAGCCACTTTAACTGTTTGGAATTAGAAATAAAACACATTACTCCAAAAAAAAATGAAGCACATTATTGAATAGGCTCATGCATTCACAGCTGAGAACTCCCAAGCAGCATGAAATATGTATCAGGCTGAGATATGGTTTTCTCTCAGAATAATAATCAATGCTGTGGACGGCACAGAGCAGTAAAGTCAAAATCTAATTCCACAGCCGCCCGCAGACACAGAGTAGGCCTGCTTGCTTCTCGTCCACCAACGGCACCGTCCCGGGGGGAATCTAAATTATGATGCACCAGCTCAAAGTTCATGCAGGCTAGACAAAGTTGTCATTGAAACACCAACTGTGTGTCTCCAGCTGCTTCCTGCTAGTTAAGCTGTCAGAAGCTCTGAGTTTCTGAATATAGAGCGCCATTTCTTTTCTTTGGGGAATACTTTGTCAAGAAATGTCAGCGATTTTACTCCCATCTCTGTCTGGTGGCGAGCCTGCACTGTGAATTTTTCACATTAGTGTGTTTGTTTACAGGATTTGTAAATGTTGCCACCTTGTGATGGAATACTTAACAGTGATATTCTCTCCATTCTCCCGTCATTTGCATATCTGCTAAAATACCAGCGGCTTGCGCATTGCTTTTCAAAGCAGCTGCAGCGGCGACTGCTCACAGGGTCACGCCAGGTTGGAAACGCCATCAAATATCCACTGTTGGCGCTTTATCAACATTGTAATTCAGCGTGAGAATAGCTTTCCGTTTCTTTAACAGGCAATGGCAAAAATAACAGGCAGAGAGGGGATCTATAAATGATTCAGAGCATTCACAGTGGGAAAAAGCAGTCAACAGTTGGGCAGAAATGGTGCCAAATGTGACCTGCTTTTGCAGTCTATGATGAGCTACAGGGATGCGTGACTGTTCCATGAACCTGCAAAATTCCACAATTGTACATAAATTTGACCAAAAATGCTGAAAACTTGTAATGAATGCCCCAGTAAACAAATAACGACAACTTAATGAGCTCCAATAAATCCAATAGTACACAGTAAGCAGTGCTGCCTGCTCCAAGCAAGACTCAACTCACTAGTCTGCAATGCTAGATCTTTACAGAACTTTAACCTTATTAAGTTGGTTTCACAGATGCTGTAACTAAGTCCTAATAGTCAAAGCAGGCTGACTGTGCTGTCACTTTGTACTGCACAAGCAGTATGATATACTTTTCACTGATTATCTCTCAACAAATTAGTGAATGCCACCAGATTTAGCCCTTTATAATGCATTCCAACAATCTTGAAAACCCCATGGATAAATTCTGGCATCAATTTCTAACAACAATGTCAACTTTTTACTTCAAAGCTTTGTTTTTCAGTGCTTTGCCATTGTGCAGAACTGGCGAGCACTGGGAAGCAAGACTGGAGTTGAGGGTGACAAGATGTCTCAGTCAGTCGTTAGCTACACATCTTTGCAGAAATCTGTGTACAGTGTTTGATTATGGGCCAAATCCTGTCCCATACAGTATGAATATACACTAAGTGGTCAAAAGTATTCAAATGCATCAATATACTGCAAGTATATTAAAAAAGTTAGCAATGTGCTTTAAAAGAGATATAAGGCTGATTTTAAAACTGGCATTCAGGACTGTACACATGTGTGCCAAAGTCAAAAGTATATGCATGGATACATACGAAATATTGTGGATTTTGAATGCCTGATGAAAACTAAATTGCAGTAAAGTCCTGTTTTAGTCTCCCTGATGATGATCAGTTTTTTTTGTTTTGTTTTGTTTTGTTTTTTTTTAATCACCTAAGATCTATTTCTAGCTTTCATTGTGCTGTCTTTAGGGTTTTTAGTTGACAAAATTGCACCTTAGGGATGAACTGGAACAGTGACTGCAAGCCAGGCCTTCTCATCCATCATTATTATAGATGGGCACAAACTCCCACAGAAACACTCCAAAACCCCTAGGAAAGCCTTGCAAGAAGAGTGAAGGCTGTTATAACTGCCAAAGGGGGGGGCAACTCCATATTAGTATATGTAGTATTTGAACACAGTGTTCTTACAGTCCCTGCTGGTGTAATAGTCAGGTGGCCAAATACTTTTGTCCATATAATGCACGAGTGTCAAACTCAAGGCCCAGGGGCCAAATCCGGCCTGTGGTACAGTTACATCTAGCCCGCAAGATCATATCATATTCTTACTATAACTGGCTCTAAAACATGAGGTCTGCAGATTTCCTCCAGTACAAAAATGTAAACTAAACATTGATGATGTCAGGACATAAAAATGTGGGAAAAATATATATATATATTTTTGAAAATAATTATAAAAAAGAAATATGAGAAAATAAATTCATTTATGTTTTCATTTCATATCTTAAAATTTTCATTGCACAATTATATCCTCAATCTATTATTTGGACTTTTATTTCATATTTTGACCTTTTTTATTATTTTGACTTTTTGTCTTATATTTTGACCTTTTCAACTTATAATTTTAACTCTAACATTCTGGATTTTTTTAAATTGTTGTTTAAATGTGGACCCTGTTCAAGGCTGGATTAACCATTAGGGCAACTGGGCATTTGCCCAGGGGCCCGAGACCCACAGGGGGCCCACGGCAGTAGCCGCATAACCATACTGCAAACTTCCAACCGCACAAATATGATTGCTCAGCGCTCTACATAATCCTGTCCTCTAATACTCACTGTAGTTTACACACAGTGGCAGTAGTGGCACTTTGAGCTAATATACCCCTCCTCATTGGCCAGGGAGCATTGGGCGGGTCGAAGGTGACAGAGGAAAAACCAATCAACTTGATGTAGGTCAGCGAACTGCGTCAGTTATACTATGCAGTGAAAGAATGCCAAAATGGAGAAATCAGGGAGACAGCTAAGTACGATCGCCAAACAAAAAATGTAAAAAGATAGGGGCGTCAGGCATATCGAAAACTTATGGAATGCACAAAAATAGGGAGTTTCTTCAGCTCACATACTAGTTGCCTGGCTCAGGGAGGAGATGACTCAGGATGGCTTAGTTAGCGAGAGAGCGTCTTCCACCTGTTAGCAAGAGAGCCTCTTCAGCCATCAGTGAGACAGCTAATGTTAACTGCTGCTAACATTATTAGCAGAGGGAATTCCCAAGCCGAATGCAACAGACCGGCACCAGCATCTATGGCGCCTGAGTCTGTTGAGGTAAGCGATAGGACGCCCGACACTACGACCAGCCCCTGCGCTCGCACCTCATTGCTAACATTGAGATCCGAACATTAGCATTCAGTCTCAGTCCAGAGCATGCAGGCACATAAAAATGAGCAGAACTCCACTAGAGTAACATGGACATTTACAAATGTAAATGTAAAAGACCTTGCCCAGGGGCACTTCAATGTCTTAATCTGGCCCTGAACCTGTTAGGCCCTCAGGTTAGGCCTTAATTCAGAATCCGGCCCCTTCTGTCATTGAGTTTGACACCCCTGATATAATGTATGTTATGAACACTTTGAGAGATTTTTATCAAACTTCTCATGAATGCCCACTCTGAATCTAGGATAAGCTGAGCATATTTTGGAGGTCAAAGGTCAAGGTCATCAGGATTCATGTTCATCCCTTTCTGCTGTGAACATGAAAGAGACAGCAGGAAAAAAAGAGACTAGAATAGAGATGTCATGCACCATGCATGTTACCAAGGCTTGGTGTTGAGTGTGCATACTTTCCCCCTATATTTTCAGAAACCTGCTTGACCCACATGTTTTATTTACATTAAAAAATCAGTGCATTTCACATGTGCCAGCATGGCTCCAGGCTCTTAGTCTGATGGTAAGTACATGTGGTTCGTGCAGCTTTCTCAGCTCACAACGGCCAAACGTCCACTTCCTGCACAGCAGGAAATGGCAGAGAACCAAGGTAAACAATTTGTGAACAGAGACAAACATCTGTCCAGTTTAGAGTCTTGGGATTAAACACATTTTAGCAGCTGGTGAGAAACAGCCCCCATAGGCTGCACATGTTGCACTTTTTCTCCAAGGCAAGCCTTTATTTTTCAATCCATAACACTGCAGAAAATCTCTAATATCATCAAGGCTCACTGCTGTGAGCAGACATTTTTGCCCTCTAGTGTTCACAGATCACTTAATACAGCTTTAATAAAGAACTATGTCAAGAAAGAAAAGATGTTTCCCACAAAGGATGACAGTTGGGAGAAAATCTAAGTGATTTATTAAAGGATCTCATTAGCCCGGGATCAAAGGGCACCTGAGTGAAATGTTCTGGGTTCATGTCTTGTCTAACATGGGAGAGCAGCAAGGAAACATAAAGAGCTGAAACAAGCCTCCACTGTGGAATTCAATTGCTTTCGACATTTCAGCAGCTTCAGCAGTCACTGATAAAGTTAATAGCTAAGAGAACCGGGAACTGTGGCTTCTTCACATCCTGACAAGAGAGAAAGAAGAATAATCAGAGTTGAAGCCTGGATGTGGGATTGCAGTTATTTACATCTGATCTTTTAGCTCCATCTTCCTGTCGACAAAAAAGAGAAGCAGATGCAGCCGAGTTGTTTGGTTCTTGACATTTCAGTGTTTAGAAGACTGACAGCTCTCCAGGCCCAGTTTGAAGAATCCTGATATCTTAATGGCATTTCATCATTTTTTTTTTTTTTTTACTGACTTGTCACATCATTTTTACTACATGCTCCTGTCACTTTCCACCTTCAAGAGATGTCTTTTTGGTCGGCCTCATTCACAGTGGCAGTGGCTAAAGCAATGCTACAGTCACTGATCTGTAATGCTATTTGGGCAATGACACCTCTTTGATGGTTTAATTCTTTGCTCTTATCATTTTGACTGTCAAATCACACTCCAGCTCTGAGGTTAATGTTCCAAAAGCTTTGCTTAGTGGTGGGTTTTTTTCCCTCTCTATCTTCATGAAATGAATAGTTATGAGAATGACAGCACTGAAATTGAGCTCCTGATTTTACATGCAAATAAGACAGCTTAATCAGTTTGGGTGTTTTAATACAAAATTCAACTTACAATTACCTTCTTTCCTCCTCAAAACACCACTAAGCCTATTAAATGCTTATATTCTTAAGTGTTCCTTTTAAACAGACATTTAACTCATGACAGTTTCTACACAGATCTGATATAAAGGTCAACAAAAGTTAGAATAAATGTCTCCAAAACCACAACCCCTGCAAATATATTTCTTACAAAGTGGGATCTAGAAATTTTTGAGAAAAAGGTCAGTCGTACAACTCCTCCACCAAGGCCTCGACTCCTCTGACTTCCTTACTGGGCACCATCACCATCAATCATCCACCCAAGACCACGACAACCACCATCAATTTGAGTCAGTTTGAGTTCCTCATAAACCCACCCTGACCCTCATCTTTACATCCCATCATTGCTTGACTTTTAGGCTGAATCCAAATTCTCCCCTTAACCCTCAATCTTAACCCTCAGTCTCAAAATGCGCGTTCCCGCGAAGTGTGAGGGCTGTCCCAATTCTCCTGAGAGTTGAGTTGAGGGACGAGTTAAGGGCTTTAGTTCCCTCAATTTTGAGATGTTGCTGAGCTCCCTTGGTATTGAGGGTTATCACTCAAAGAAAGATGGCGGTGAATGCGGGGAAGAAATCGAGCTACAAATGTAAATTTCTTTGTTAACTCATTGAATGCCATTGACGTATATATACGTCAACGTGTTTTTTTGGCGGCTGGCACAAGGGGGCGCTCTCACGCTCCCTGTGAGTAATTTTGGGGCTTCTGGGATACGTAGTCGGAACATGGAGGGAATCAAGTGGCCAGTTTCGCCAGCAGACGCTGGAAGAAACTTTAAACTTTTGCCTGAGAAACTGCTTACTCACTGAAACCGACACTGAACTTAACGGCAGCGAATCCAGGGATCAGCACGTTCATTGATCTGCCTCGGCCAGCCAAGAGGCCAAAGAATGCCGCGAGGTCTCCCCCATGCGCTGGAGAACAGACTCTCTTTCACAAAAATGCATTTTTCTCAGCTTTCTAGCAAAAAAGTGGTCTTTTTGGTGAAACTAGCCTCTATTCAACTTCAGATAAATCAAGAACAGAACAAGATGCAAACAAACGTTTTTTTCCATGATGAAATAGAGAGTTTCTTCTCTCATCTGAGCTATTCTGTGTTTTCAGAGTCATAGTACAAAATATTCTGTTGGTCTTGAAAGATGACTCAAAATGGCCAAAAACACTGGCACAAGCCAATTTCCATTTTATAAAAGGGCTGGCACTCAATGAGTTAATAGAGATTTAAAAAACGGAAACCACTCCTATATCTTAGTTTAATGTTATTTATGGATTATTTGCCTTTTTGTAGAGTAACATTGACCTTTTTTATGATCGTAAGCCAGTAACTCTGCCGTCTCGTGCTTCTTCTTCTTCCTCTGAATCGACAGACTACGCAGTTTTGGCACATTACTGCCCTCTACAGTCAGAAATTGTAACTGCTATTAAGAGGTGTCCCATTTCTAAGTCACGAGATGACCCTTACACTCGGTTTTGAGGGATGAGTTAAGACTGAGAGTTGAGCTTGAGGGTAAGATTGAGGGGTAAGGGGAGAGTGTGTGGTAGGTTGAGGGTTGAAGGAATAATAGTAAACACTGAGGGATTCAGCCTTACCCACATCATCCCTCAGTGTTTACTATTATTCCTTCACCCCTCAACCTACCCACAGCCCCACACCCCACGATGCTTACCATCATCCCTTGTTCCCTCTACCCTTACTCTCACCCCTTTATCCCTCAACTCTCGTTCCTTTATCCCTCAACCCTAACCCTTGTTCTTACATCACACCATCGCCTGACCCTTACCCTCATCCCTTCATCCCTTGTCCCCTACCATCATCCTTACCCTCACCATCCCTCAATGCTTGCTTTACCCTTCACCCCTCAATCAACCCATATCCCCACATCCCTTGACACTTACCATCAACCCCTTTTTCCCTCTACCCTCACGCCCATCCCCACATCTCTCCATATCAGTGATACTCAACCCATCTCGCGAGCCGCATGTGGCTCTTTAGTGACCAGTTGCGGCTCTTTAAAGGCTTACTTGAAATAATTACAAAAAAAAAAAAAAAAAAAAAACTTCAACTAAAAACCTTTATGAAGGTAAACACTGTCATCAGTAAAGATTCATGGTAAGTCACATCAATAAATCTGCTTCCGGCTTTAACTTCCAAATTTAAATGATTATTATTTTAAATCCACATATCAATACTGTCGGATGCGTCGGTCTCCGTGCTGACAGCACATTGAGGGCTGCAGCTGCAGGTGTCTTAGTACACAGGTCGGCATGCAGAGGTCTTTGCACAGTGAGCCTGTTTCATGTTGTTCTAATCATGTCTGCACACTGATGCCGAAATTGTTTTTTTTATTTCCCGTATTTTTTTGTAACAGGTTCAATTATATGCTAAATTTCGTATGCGTCCAAGGTGAATGATGATTCTAAACAGTTCCTGCTTCTTCCACCTCGCTTGCTCACCACTGAACCCTCACTTTAAACACCAAAGTTTGCTCTTTTATCATGTGGATTTCAACCATGGAAATATAACAGAGAGATGGGTGAATGATGATTCAGATCAGCGCCTGTTGCTTTATTCTCTCTTGCTCACTCACCCCCGCCCTCTCTCTCTCTCTTTCTCTCTCGCTCTCTCTGAAACCTCACTTTAACACCGTAGTTTCCATGATATCAGTCATGGAAATATAACAGATAAAGGCATACGTTTTTAGCCTACTCACAGGTCATAACAGAGACAGAATTAAAAAGTTGTTCTCCACCTCTCCAACTCAGCGCTGTGATGCATGAGTGTGTGCTGTATGAAGCTCTGTGTCAGGATCGATCCATCGGGATTTTAAAGGAGTGACAGACAACAAAAAAGTCCAGCGCAACCTCTGCATTGAGGTCTGCTGTCTTACGTTCAAATTGAAGCTTCCCATTTCCTCGTTTTAACTTTTTCTCCAGCCACATCCTGCCGATGCTCTCTCACACCCAGAGCTTATGACAATTACGCCGATGTGCGTCATCAACGAGAATAACATATGGATCACATGTGGAGATAACGTCATATCTAATATCTAGTAGTGAAAGTTGTTCAAATGTGGGTGTTTTATTTGATCTTTAATGCACTAATGATCATAAATACTGTAAAAAGAGCTGAAATATAAAACCAAAGCTCCAAAATAAAGCAGGGTGAAACGATGTGTGTGGAGAGCTGCAGGTGTGAGGCAGGGTTGGTTTTAGTCATTTGGAGGCCCAGGGCAAAGATCAATATGAGGCCCCTCCCCCTTTTCCTAAAGAATTAAAAATGAGCAGAAAAAAAATAGAAAGGATCTCTTTTATGTTAATAAAGCCACAGAACTCCAGTAAATGCCCCAGTGTGAGATATAAATACCCAAATAGTCAACCATCATTCATCACTTTCTTTGAAAAGCATCTCAGAGCTCAAACTCAGCACATTCTAATATCTAAAACAATCTTTAGGCCAGGTGGAAATTTTATAACACTGGTGTTGGGCCAAAGATTGGTATCTCCAAAATGACCAGTTTTCAGGGAATGAAAAGTTTGTAATTTATAAAAATGATAAAAATATGATTTATAAAAACAAATTAAAATCGTGAAAAATTGAGATACAAGGTTTTAGCCTGATGTCAGTGATAAATAAAACAAATATATGCTCATTATCAGTGACAGATTGGTTCTTCTGACTCTACACAGACATCTGCATCCCATTTAACCTTAGAATTATCCACAAATCCATAGTTTTACTTCATTTCAACTACAGATTAACTGATCTATTATCTACCTTACATTCCTGGTTTGGATTGTGGCTCTCGCTAACATTTTTTCTAGACAGTGTGGCTCTTTGGTAGAATAAGGTTGGGTACCACTGCTCTATACATTGACTTATATATCCTGTCATCCCTCAACCCTTACCCTCATCCCTTGATGCTTACCATCATCCCTACATTCCACCATCCCTTGGCCCTCACCATCATCCCTTTATCCATTGACCCTTATCCTCATCCCACAATTCCTCAACCTTTAACCTCATCGCCACCCCCATTATCCCCAGACCCCTTTCCATTATTCCTTCATCCCTAGGCTGTTACCCTCATCCTAAAATCCCACCATCCCTTGCCCCTTAGGAAATTGCTTTGCCTTCACTTCTTAACCTTTTAAAGCCTGAAAACACAAATTATAGCCAGAAAATTCTCATTTTTTGGAACTGAAATGTTTATTTCACTTTCTACTGAAATCCAATAAAATCCAAATTTCCATAAAATTTACCATATATATTTTTTGTACCTCATTTGATACATTAGGTGTTTTTGGTAACTGATAATCCACTTGAGGGCATTTTTATCATTTATCAGATGTATTCAGAAGTTTTTTTAGTGATTTATTGATCATATTGATTAGATAGAGGTATCATAAAAGTATGTGTCAAATATGATACAACAGATTTTAAGGGGTTAATTCATAACGTGAAACTTCCCTATACTCAGCTCATACAAAGTTAAATATTTCAAGTCTTTTTTTTAATCTTGATAATGAATTACAGGTCCCAACAAGTCCAAAATTCACTATCTCAAAGTATTAGAAAACCACAAAACACCAGTCCAAAAAAGATTTATAATACAGAAATGTTGACTATCTGGAAAATTGTGCTCATCCACGCACTCAGTACTTGGTCAGGGCTCCTTTTGCACAAATGGCTGCATCTATGCAATGTTGCATGGAGCTAATCAGTCCGTGGAAATGTTGGGGTGTTATGAAGCCTGATTTACTGTGAAAGCTGCCTTCAGCTCGTCTGTGTTGTTGAGTCTGGTGTCTCTCAACTTCCTCTTCACATTTCCCGTGTGATTCTCTATAGGGTTCAGGTTAGGCCAGTTGGCTGGCCAATTAAACCCATTAACACCATGGTCAGCAAACTGGTTTCTGATAGTTTTGGCTTCACTGTGGGCAGGTGTCAAGTCCAGCTGGAAAAGGAAACAGGACTTTTGGCCACTAAGCAATGCTCCAGTTCCTTTTCTCCTTAGCCGAGGTGAGGAGGTTATAATGTTTTGCATATAGTTCAGGCTTGGCTCAACATTAGGACCATGACTCTTCCCAGTCAGCATGTCCTTGTGGGCCCCACATGGGTTAAATGTTGGCTACAGTATGGTCACGTGGGTTTGTCCGTGGGTTCCATGGTGGCCCCACCTGCGAATGCCCATGTGAACTGTAAGTATGGATCAGCCCATATGAGTCCAGTGTAGGCCCAATCTAGGGATCCAAGACAGTTCCTTCTAGTAGTAAACATGGGCAATTGGATCTCTAGATGAGGCCTATATGGGTCTCTTATGGGCTGATCCACACATGAAGTTCACATGGGCAATCACAAGTGGAGCCACCATGGACAAACCCACATGGGACCCATACTGTACCCTCACATAACCCATATGGGGCCCACATGGACATGCTGGCTGGGTTGTAGTCCATCCTGGACCTGCCTGTGTGTAGCGTCTCTTGATCTACTATCTCCAGCCTCAGTCCACTCCTTGTGAGGTTCTCCTTCGTTCTTGAATCTGGTTTGTTTGACAGTCCTCTGACGGCTGAGCTCATCCCCGTTGCTTGTGCACCTTTTCTTCCCGTACAGTCAACTTTCCATGGATGTGCTTTCATACAGCCTCTGAGAACAGCCTTCCCTTTCAGCAGTGACGTTCTGTGGCTTCACCCTCCCTGCGGAGGATATAGTGATTGTCTTCTGGACATTTGTGAAGTCAGCAGTCTTCCCAATGAAAGTGGTTGTGTGTACTGAACTGGAGTGAGAGAATGAAGGCTCAGGAAAAATTCTAAAATTTTGAGATGGTGGATTTTTTCATGAGCTGTAAGCTGTAATCATCCATGTTAAAACAAAAAAAAGTCTTGAAATATTTAACTTTGTATGGGACGAATCTAGAATATATGGAAATGTAATTTTCTGAAGTTTTCAAGGACATGTAGTTCATCAATTTAAGAAAACAAATAAAGAAAAGGGCAGTGTTAATGAATGAGGCCTTTTGTTGTATGTTAAAACCAACATGAGTCGTCCCGCATCATTCATACCAGCAGCTCTACCTCTCAGTTCTTTTAAAATAAGTCCAGCAGAAATTCTGTTTAGCATCATGGCTATTATTAAATCTCAGACCCATTATTTCCTGTGTTGCTCTGCTGAATTCTGAATAGGTTATTTTCTTTTTCCAAATTATTCTTTCCACTTTCAGACGGACAATTTTGCCCACTTTACCACCCAAAAAAACCCCTTCCATCAGCACCAACAATTGCAGGTTTATTTTCACCTTACACAACCCAAGTGTGAGGGTCTTATAAGACATTTTTAAGGTTGTATAACAGTGTTTTGTTATACAGCGATTCCGTTTAATTCCAGCCCCAGCTATAATAATGAGTGCTGACCAAACCCCAGGCTGTTGCTCTCTCAGGTCACAGTGCACAGAAAGCTTCAGTGGAGGCCACAAATAACCTTCTTATTGCTGTGGAAAATGGCCCGCATGCCATCCTGTTCTACTTCACTTCCCTGCAACATTTCATGCTCCTAGATTGCTTTGTAACGTGAGCTGAGAAAAAAAAAGGGAAGGACCTGAAACTGGATGATATCCCAGTTTTCTGACAGCCTCGTTTCTGTCATTTACAGTATAGAACTTTTGCTTTTTCTCTTTTAGTAAAGTGGAGCTATCAAAGGACATTTCCTGGTCTTTCTCCATGGTCTACAATTTTCACTCTTGGTAAAGATACTTGTGTGTCATTTTGTCACTTTTTCAGTTCCTTTTCCTACATGTAGAAGCCTGAGAGCTGTGTTTCCTTGTGCTCATCTCAGCCTATGGGCTTTGAAAATATACCGTTGCATAATAGTATGAAAACTTTCATGATGATTTAAGTAAAACTCAGTGTATGCTAAAACTTTAGCTTTAAAATGAGCGTTTAAATGCCTGACTATATTTACAATGGCATCACAAGTATTTATCCCCTTGGATGTTTGACACTTTATTGATTTTATCAACTAATCATGGTCAATATCATTTACAAACAAGCCTTTTTAATGTGCTAGTAGTTTCACTTAACGAAACAAGAATAACCTGATTTATCCCCACTGTGTAGTATGGCAGTGGCAGCATCATGCTGTGGGGATGCTTCTGAGCAGCCAGTCCTAGGAGGCTTGTGAAGGTAGAGGGTAAAATGAATGCAGTGAATGTGTCTCAACTGACTGTAGCATAAAGACACGTGTGTCTGAAAGGTCTAGTCAATGGTCAGTCAGTATTCCTGGCTACCATTACACCATGAAGACAACAGAACACCCCAAGCAACTAAGAGAAAATGTATTGAAAAGTATAAGCCAGGGGATGGAGACAAAAAAGACAAATCCAAGGCACTGAACATCCCTGGAGTTCTGTAAAATCCATCATCAAGAAATGGAAATAATACAGCATCAGTCAGAGGTTTATGGGAGAGTGGCAAAGAGGAAGCTACTGATGAAGAATCCCGGCTAGAATTTTCTAGAGAGGAAACACGATGTTTGGTAGACACCAAACCCAGGTTAATCACAATTTCAGATTTTTTTTATTAGTTTTTATTTTTATTTTGTTTTCACATTTTGTGTTCAACTTCAGTGCCATTTTCATTACTTTTTACTGCTGGTTTCTTTGTTTGGTTTAGTTTCTATTAAGCAAAAGTACGTTGTTTTAGTTTAGGTTTTTTTTTTTTATGTTAGTTTTAGTTTGTTTGTTTTTTTCCTGAGACATGTCAGGGCTGAGTAAACATCAAACATTTTTTAAAACATACAAACAGGCTGCTCTTCCTAGCCTATACAACACAGTCTAAAAAATTTAAGTTTATTAAAGTGCTGCACAGTAAAAAAAAAACAACAACAAAAAAAAAAAAAAAACAGAAATTGAGCACAAACAGCAGAAATGAAAACATTATGAGGAAAGAAGTAAAAGCATAACACCATTAAAACCTGTAAAATAAAATAAAAACACATAATAAAACAAAACAAATAAAAACAATAAAAAAACAGGATTAGGCAATGAAAAGGCATAAAAGGACAGAGATCACACAACTCTCACGCTGAGTTAAAAGCCAAAGAACTTTTCATATTTTCGTTTAAGATAATATTTGAATACAACTCCTGACATAAAACTACCACTGTGTGAAGTCTTCACCAATCAATAAAAGCAACTTTACTCTCCCTAGACTGGGGTGTAGGTGCCAGTCAGTATGGTTGTGTCAGCGACTAAAACTAAGGATATATTGCCCATTTTTATTTGATTTTAGTTAGTTTTGAAAGCGCACTATACAGGTTTCTTTTTTTGGTTTTATTTAGTTTCAGTTAGCTAAAGTGATTTTCTAATTTTTCTTTGTTATTTAGTTAGTTTAGTTAGCTGTAATAATCCTGCACCAAAGACATTATCACAAACACACCATCCCCGCTCTGTAGCATGGTGGTGGCAGCATCATGCTGTGGGGATCCCTCTAAACAGCTGGCCCTGGAAGGCTTGTAAAGGTAGAGAGTACAATGAATGCAGCAAAATACAGAAAAATCCTGAACATCTTATTGAGTCTGCAAGAGAACTATGGCTTGGGGGAAAATTTATTTCCCAGCAAGAGAAAGACCCGAAGCATAAAGCTACACAGAAATGGTTTAAAGACAACAAGGGGAATGTTCTGGAGTGGCCGACTCAAAGCCCAGACCTCAATCCGGTAGATAATTTGTGGCTGGACTTGCAAAGGGCTGTTGATACCTGATCCCAGAGTGTCCAGATGTGCAAGCCTGTTCCAGATCCACACAGACTCAGTGCTGTGATTGCAGCCAAAGGTGACTCTACTAAATACTGACTTGACTGGGTGAATACTTATGCAGTCACTTATTTAATATTACAAATTTTTTATCTGTTTGACATAACTTTGAAAAATTCTGTTTTTACTTTGATATTAAACCTTTTTTGTAATTTGTTTTTGTCACAAAAAAAAGCCAGATAATATTGACCATGATTGATTTGTAAAATCGATTAAAACATCCAGGGGCTGAATACTTTTTATAGGCACTGTTTATATAAGATATGTAGGAGGGTAAATTAATGTGTTTTCAGGGCATATGGGATTCATGTGGGATTGCTTTGGAACATTGGACACTATAATTTCACACGTCTGTGAAATAGAGTGGAAATAATGTATCTCTTAAACTTTGTGTGCCTGTGTGTGAGTGTTTCGTAGACACACCGCATTGCCTCTCCGTCTGCTGCAATCAATCCCTTTAATTACTCTGTCGACGCTGCAACCAAAGCCGTCATCGGAGCCCCAAACGTCACAATGCTGGCAGAGTACAGACACAGAGAGGGGGCGATACAAGGCTGGGAGAGAGGGAGAGAGTTAAAGCTGCTGTTAGAGATGTTTCAACTTTATCTCACCTGCCACACGATTGATAACTCTAATTTCCATTCCCGACATCTCAAAGTGTTTGGTATCTTTAATATTTCATCAAATGTGCAGACTTGACAGCTTTTGTATAATTAGTATTTTCTTTAATTTATGTCTATAAATCTGTCATACATGAAAATAAGTTGAATCTATTATAGGATGCCTCAGATATTAATAATCAGACATTATTTCACTGCAAATTTACAGACAGGAATGGGCAAAACTTATTTCATTTATCTATGAAAGGTGCAAGTCTAGGGGAAGGAAAAGGACATTTTTTTTAACAACTTGTGTTCAAACTTCCCTCAAAGAAAACATTTTGTGCTCCATCTGTGGATTTGAACCACTGAACATAACAAATTAATACAAAAATTTGTACTCAACACCAAAAAGCAAGAAAGAGTGAATGGAGAAGATGCACTGAATCTCTCCAACAGGCGTTTTTCCTTGCTACAGCTCTGTGATGCTCAGGCTCATGACCTAAATAAATGAAGGGCTCTGACAGGAGTGGGTGGACCCGGTGTCTTCTTTTCTCAAGGAGTGAACGAATCACAAAATCACCTTCAGTGCTTGATGACTCTATTTTGTCTCATTCTGTGAATTTTTGCAAAAAACAGAAAAAATAAACACATTAACCTCAGTGCACAAGGTCTCTATGAGTGGTGTTTTATTTTTTCAAAATAGACCGACTCGGTGCAAAGACCTTTAGATCCATGTCACGGCTCCTTCGGGGTGTCCCATCCCCCCGGTTAACCTCTTTAAAATCTGAGGGTATGCCAGCAGACTTCTTTCTTTTATATATTATCTAGTTAATTACAACATGGCTGTTCATAAGTATACCACATGCCATACACCAGTGATCATCAACTGGCAGCTACACCATGCCCCCATAACACCGATGTATGCAAGGTACATTATTTAATCCCCTACGGTTATAGAAAAAAAAAAAAAAAACACAACTGAGACGAATAAAAAAGTCAGTATTGGTTAAATGTTTGATCCATTTTATAGAAATCCACCTGTCACCTATTGTTAGCAAATATGATGCATGGTAACACATATTTTGAGTTCATTTTTGATTACAACTATGGTTTTCTTTCAACCTCAAGCGTTTGGCTTTGAAAAGAAAAAAAAAATTGGAGGGTGATTGGATGAACATTCAGACTGTCACATCTTTACGGGTCAATCAGCGCAGCAAAACACGTCGTAGCTGCTACCGAGGAGTAGACTTCATAGAGAACTGCATAGCATGAACCATGGCGACTGTAGACTTTTGCAATTCCTGAAAAGGAAACTCAGTGCTGTTCTTTGTTCTTCTTTAACAAAGAAATGTCATCAAGTTCTGATAAAACTGAAGCTATAGCAGCATCCACGCTAATCTCTTCTCCTCAGACCATATCAGACTTGTGTGATATGGTCCTAAGTCTTCAAGTCTGGTCGTATGCAAATTGTGCTTCTCAGTAAGTCTAAAACTAAAAACTCAGCGACTTGCTGACAAATTGTCTTTAAATGGGAGAGGGTCCTCGTAAGGCCAGCTTTAACCTACAATAGTCACTAGCTGGGTTTCCATTACAGTTTTTCACAAAATAAAAGCGATATTTCTAAAATTTCGACAAAGTACATTGTCCCTTTGAATGTGTTTCCATTAACGAGCTTTTTGGGCATGAGCCTCGTAATTCTCGTAAAATCTCATGTCGCGAGTATCCGCTGCAAGGAAGCTGGACGCTCAAAACCTTATGATTGTTATGATTACATCTACAGCAGCTGCCTTCATCATGAACAAAACAAACGAAAGATGAAGGTTACAGATGATAGTTCTGAGGCAAAGTCTGTATGTACGGCAAAAGCCACAGAGTGGAGTGGTCATGTGACATCATACTGTACGTCATGTCCTGAGACCTGTAAATGTGAAAGTGTTTCCTTTACACTTTTGTTATATATTTCTATACCAAAACGTCTGAAAAACCTCCTCACGAGAGCGTACAAACTTTTTACCAATATTTGAGAGGTTTTTGAAAATTCAGGTGTTTCCATTACCAGTTTTTATTGCACTATTTATTTTTCTGGCATTTCTAAAGGTAATGGAAACTCAGCTAATGAGACGCTAGTCAAATTTGAAACTTGCAGGATGTCTCATTGGAGCAACTCCGGCCCTGACCCAAAATGAGTTTGACACCCCAGATTTAGATCATCAGATCTATCAGATTAAACTGGATATGTAGACTCTGCTTATCTCCAAAGCGTGCATATTGTGTTGGGTTTACTGTTTGCTTGATCTGAAAATGGAGATCAATACAAGAAAGTTCCCCCTGACTGTTTTTGGTAGACTCTAGGGCACAAAAAAAGCACACCCTTATTATTCTGCAACATGTCTTTGGCTGTCAGTAAAGCCAGGGTTTGCTGGCTATCAACAGCAAGGATTGGTTAAATTAATTCAATTGATATAAAACGTGGCATGTGCCAAAGTTTGTGCCCTTTCAGTGGTTTTCTTGAATGTTGTTTTCTTGTTCTTTTCTTCTTTCCAGTCAGTCTAAACGTTTTTAGCTCACTTTTTATGTCTACTGTTGAGTTGGTGTTGGTAAAACCTGGCCTTTTGTTTTTGATGATGAATGATCCTTTTGTCCTGAAGAAGCACAGACAGTTTTCCTGAACAAAAGTCGAGCACAAACATCACACGGCATTATTATTAAAATATCCAAGGGTGAATTGAAATCACAGTCTGTGGTAAAAGGTCACAGTATTACAGCCTGGGTAGGTCACCTCACAAGGGTGATCTTTTTAATCAGCTGCATATTATCTCACATTTTACAATTTTTATGATGAACCGCTCTGTTAAACTTACAAACTGCAAAGATCTATAAATGGCAGCAGCTCACTTTGCAGTGAAACTCCTTAATCCGTCGTCCTCCCTTTGAGCGTGTAGGGCTCAGATTTCCTCTGGTTGACTTGCTGAGACTGCAGTACTCTGGTCGCCTGAAGGCACTGTTCTGAGGCTGGCCCCGCGGGGTGTTACTGTGCTTTTCATCATTCCCAACCTTTAGAAGGAGCCCATAGGAGGTGACAATGCTGTGGCTGGGAACTGCTGTTTGTTTGTTGTTCACCTCTGCTGTGATGTCCTGACAGCTTGTTGTTGTTCTGGTCTGAGGAGATCACAAAGAAAAAGCATCAAAAAGGAGACATGTTTCAGGTTTGGAGAAAAGCCTGCGCTCATATTCATATAAATCACGCCACATCAACTACTGCTACTACTGAGTGAAGTTTGTGGACAAACTTGTGCTGAGTAATGCGTCTCGGCTGGCTGATAGATTGACGGCTGAATTGGTGACTGATTGAAAACCAACAGTTTGATCAAGCTATCACAAACTAATATCCTCTCTTTACGTCCGCCTGCACTGGGAGTCAGACTAAATGAACTCCTCTGAGCTGGTGATGAAACAAGCTCGGCAGGGGGTTTAGCACTTGTTTTGTTACAGAATTGTACTTTTGGTGGGGGTGTCAGTCTTGGAAGCAGCTTTTCAAACCTAAAAAATAAGTGGAGTGGGATTTTAAAACTTTATTCTCATGTTACAAAGGAAAAAGAAGGAGGATGAATACTGGAAATTATAACAAACATGGTTTAATAAGTATAAATAAAGAAGTTCTTCCTGTGTGAATAAAACAGTGGTTCTCAAATGGGGGTACGCGTACACCTGGAGGTAGATGCAGGCACTCCAGGGGGTACGTGGGATTTTTAAATATACACAGTGCTTAACAAATTTATTAGACCACCATAAAAATGAGAAAACATAAATATTTTAGAAATCTTTCAAAAACTTGTTTAAAACTAAAAATGTTATTGTTATTTATTTGGCAAATAACAAACTGAAACAATAAAATAGTCCTTTTTCACACATAATAACCAAAAAACTTCATATTTTGTACGGCCTCCTTTGGCCTTGATAACAGCTTGCATTCTTGCTGCCATTGTTTTTATTTACTTTTCCACAGTCTCTTTTCTTATTGAGTTCTAAATAGTTTCTAGCTGTTCCCACAGACTTGCTTTAAATGAAACTTTTGTGTGATCAGTCTTTGAATCTACTAAATCCCAAATGTGTTCAACAGGATTCAAATCTGGACTTTGACTTCGCCAGTCCATCAGTTCCAGTACTCCAGATTCCTTTTTCCAGGTCAGATAGTCTCTGCACAGCTTTGAAGTATGCTTGGGGTCATTGTCTTGTTGGCACATGAACCCACGACCAATCAGATTCAGTCCAGAAGGGATTCCATGATGCACTAAGATGTTGTGGTAGACGTTCTTGTTCATGACACCGTCCATTTTCACTCATTTGCCCATGCCGTCTCCACAAATGGAACCCCATACCATAATGAAATCTCCACTGTGTTTCACTGTGGGTGTAATGCATCTGGCATCAAAACGTTCTCCAGCTTTTCTGCGGACATAAACACGACCATGCTGACGAAAGAGTTCAAACTTGGACTCGTCTGTCCAGAGTACCTTCTTCTAGTCATCAACAGTCCAGTGTTTGTGCTCCCTGGCAAATCTGAGGCCTTTCTGGATGTTTGCAGGCCTCAATAATGGCTTCTTAGCAGCTATTCTTCCTTTAAGCCTTGTTCTGTCAGTCGTCTGCTTATGGTCATTCTGGAGACTTTCTCAGACTCTGATCTAGAAGCATTCATCTCTGCCTGAAGATCAGCAGTGGTCTTCCTTCTGTCTCTAGTACTTTAATCTTGAGGTGTCTGACATCTGCTTCAGTTAACTTTGGTTTCCTGCCTCTTCCTTGGTGCATTTTGTGAGTACCAGTCTGGGCAATTGACTCCAAAGCATACTTGACCACACTGTGAGAACACTTTATGTCTTTCCCTATATGTCTCAGAGACCATCCAGCATCATGAAGTGCTTTAATGCAGACTCTTTCATTTTCAGTGAGGTTCTCCACGTTTTACCATTTTGAACAGGAATGAGGAATTTCAAACTTAATTCACCCAAATTTGAGCCGGCTCACTGGGCTTCTCTGAGAAGTCAGAAATGAATCAAGCATAACATTCAAACACTAAAACTCATTTTTCTCTTCAGGAATGCAAATAAATAACTATCATCTGACATATTAATCAAGAAATATTAATGTGCTTTACTATTTTTTCAGTTTTTTTTGTAAATCAGTAAATTTGAAAATTCATGGATAACGATAATAATTATATTTTAGCATCAAAAATATCATTTGGGTTAAAGAGCTTCTAAATCTTGGTGTATTAACCATTGCAGAAACATAAAAAAATGATTTTGGTAATTACCCAGGCTGTAAATTTAGGGCAGCTGTGGCATAAACCTTACTTTGGGTGGTGGTCTAATAAAGTTGTTAAGCACTGTATATTTTAGCAAGAGACAGCTGTTTTCACAGCCAGAAGGGTTGTGCTTGTATTAAATCCCATACACTTACCTCTTTATCTGGTACACCAGTTCAGCTGCTTGTTATCATAGTCACCAGTCAGTCACATGGCAGCAACCAATCCATCTAGGCATGAAGTTACAGCCAAGACAACCTGCTGATGGTCTGACCAAGTATCAGAATTGCACAGTAGAATTCTGGAAATAAAATCAAATACATGCATGATTGGTTCTCGCTTAAGTTTGCTCTGTTAAAACTGCAATTTGAAGTGTTTGAAGAATTGAAATTAAATATTTACATGCCATGCAAAATAATTGAAGCACATACTGCAAGTTTTCTATAATCAGTTGCAAAAGCAGCAGTTTCTGTCTTTGGTGCAGGGATGATGTCTGAGATAGGTCCTATGATAAATTCTTCAGAAGGGGCAGTACATCAATATTATACTGTGAAGTTTGGAAAGGGAAAGAGGCCAAAAGGCATTCAGCATCCTTGCATCCAAAACAGCCCACATGAAAAAAAGAGGCTTTTTCACCCACTTGCCCTTGAATTTCAGTACATAAGGATTTGTGCTATGGCTTTGGGACTATTTCCTGTTTCAGAGCCCAACTGTCTGAGAGAAAACACTGGGTGACCACAGGGCATAATTCAACACTTCTATTCTGCAGCTGAATGATGGGAGAACTGTATGTGATTTACTGGGTCAATACTTTTCTATCATTACAGATTCATAGTAAGCCAACAATATTTGTCTTTTCATTAGTCTATCAGTCACAGCTCCAGCAGGAATCAACCTAAAGATTCATCTGGAAAAGCACACAATTCAAACCACAGAAGGCTTCTTATGGTAGATGATGTGAGGAGGATTTGTTGGCTCTCTAGAATGACAAACACATGGAGAAGAATAACACTATAAATCCAGTCATTAAAGTGGAAGTGCTCCCAGTCAGTCGATGGTGCTACAGGGAACGTCTTCAGTATGTCTAAAGAAGAACAGGAAACCCTGAATAGCTGCCTAGTGCTCCACATAAGGAAGGGGCAGCCATGAAGGAGTAGGTTTTATTAGTGACATAAACTTAAATCTACTAAAAACCACAGAAGTTAAGCCCCTGATTTGTTTGGCACTGACACTAAAGTGTTGCTGCCAAGCAATGGTCCCGGCACCAGAAGAAAGTAACTGAAATGGTTTGTGATATCAAGAGTGGGCCATTTTTTTTTCCTGTCTTGTTTAGTACAGGAATGGATTTGAATTGGGTAGTTCCATATGTCCACTCATTGATGCATTGATTATCAGTACACGTTCAGGGTTACAGAGGGCTGAAACCAATCTTGAGAATGTAGAGAAAAACAACCAGGCAGAGTCACACTCACATCTATGGGCATTTTAGAGTCATGAATCAACCTGACTAGCTTGGATTTGGGCTGTGGGAGGGAGCTCAAACCAGGAACATAAATGCAAAAGTAAATATGTATATGTGTAGCTGGATTGATCAGCACTGTCAGTAGCCAGTGTGGGCAGCTCACTACCTGCCTTTGCCTCGAATGTTAGCGATACCTGCATTGATGATGCCAAGGCCCACAAGGTTTGCATCAGGTTCTGGGGGATCCGGGCAACCTGATGACAAGCGTTAAGCCCAAGCCTCTTTTATTAGGCCACTGCTCAAAATTTCCAGCCCATCTTTAAATGAGTGTAACTCTGTATGAATGATCAAGGTACCATTATGAAGAGGGCACTTGTGAAATTTGTTCAGAAGTGTAAATATGTGTCTATGTGTTACTGAATCAGAAAGAATCAAGTTGGCAAATGAAAAATTTCATTTTCAACTTTTTTTTTTTTTTTTTTTTTTTTTTGCAATTTTAGCAGAGATATCTCATAGAAATAATGTAGTTGAAGTCCAAAAATCTCAGGTAGGGCAAAGCACCACATTTTAGCATTACCTCTTTCAAATTTCATTGCCACTAGAGGGTTATCAGAACAAAATAAGAGAGATTTTAGAAAAAAAAGAAAAAAATATATATATATATCCAGGCGAAATCCCCTCCTGTGCCATTTGGGCACAATTTGGCACAATCTCTGCCTTTTGAAAAATCACAGGTATCAAACTTTTTTTACTCATATCCCATTATAAGTGGTCACTGCATCATGGAATTCTTTTTTCCCCCTCAGATCACCCAGACCTCCACATAGTTCCCTTTCAAAGAAAGTCTTACAAAGGAACTAAAGTTTGACACCAAGAGGAGCAGATTTGTTCTTAATGGCACAAAAAACAACACAAAATAAAGTGCAGAAAACTAAAAGAAACTGTTGAAATGAATTGAAACTGCACAAACATGACTAGAATTTTCAGTAGAGGCTGGGCTTTCAAATGGGACCATGTTTGTGTCTGTAGTACCAAGAACCATCCCTTAGTGGGTGGCAGTGTCTGGCTATGTAGCGCTACAGCCAATTTGATATGTGGTCTTTGATTTGAGTCCTTTTTGAGTTGGATGTGGTGTAGGTAAAAATGGTTTATTTTGGCTTGTAGCTGAGCTTCTTCTGTTTAATTTGATGTGTAACAGGACTATTTTTGTGCAAAAACTAGAGTACACAAAACAAGATTGTTTGGATCAAGGCAAGCAGGACCAAATTTGGTCCCGCTAGGAGGTTAAAGACCCTGGAAAGTCACCCAAGTCCCAGGCTCCCTACAAAATTTTCTATAAGAGCTACGGAGGTGTAGATAGCGTCATTAGAATGGCACAACGGGGCCACAGAGGAGTAAGTGCCTACTAGTCATGGTTCAAAAGTTATTTACCTTTGAATAACATTTGTCTCTTTTTATTGTACATGACAACGTCATCCTCAGGGGGTCAAGAACAACCTAAGAGATAACTGGCAAGAAGAAACCTTCTGAGATCTCATAGGAACAACCAACCAGATCTCTGTCCAGAAGAGCACATCCAAGCTTGAGTGAGGCACGAGCCCAAAAGGGTGAGTGGGGACGTTTTTTTTTTTTTTTTTGATACACCGAGGATAGCAGTACAGGTCAACAAACATACCCATAGCAACACTTACTCTCTTACATGTCTGTTACTGAACAATAATTATCTTTGGTGTCAATTAGTCCAAATATTTCAACCAATAGGTTTAAACTAGAAGAATTTTCATGGAAACTATCCTGACAATACAACTTGCACAAAAATGATAAACTGTATGATAACAGTGGCAGTTTTCACAGATATGACACAACATGATGACGGCCCACTGTGCCTCAAGCTGGGACTAATAAAGCTGCAGACGTTATTTTCCAGATGAATAGAGTCTCCACAGAAAGCTGCCTTTCAATGTGTTTTGCATTTCTTGGTCAGGTCATTCTGAAAGGAAAAGTTGAATTAAATATGGCCTTTTTGAGGATGTGACATGCTTCTTGGGTGCTCAGAGACGTTTTTAATGTTGAAAAGGAGTTTGGTGCCGACATCAGTTCTTGTTCCTGTTTCATTGATGGCATTAACAAAAGTGCTGGTGATGGATAATTCTTTTAAAGTGCTCACCACTGAACAGAGCAACAATCAAATGCTAATGTGGATATTTTTTTTAAGGAAGGAAAGAGTGCTAATCTAAAAAAAACAAAGGTAGCCAAGTTTAGGCAGCAGCTAAGCTTCCTGCTAACTTGAAAAAATAAATCCTTGTGTGGCTGGTCGCAAAATTGTTATAACTGCACATCCTGTGTGCAAGAGCTTTTGTCCATGAGGCTTGAGGTTTGACTCTGGCTTGTGGCTTCTTACCCAGTTACCCATCTCCCCCAACTTTTAGCCTCTTTGTACTCACCAATGTCATTTAAGAAATCTCTAAGAAAATGTCCAAAATACTCAAAGCTATTGAGGGGCTGACATCTTTTTGTGACATACAGCTCAAAACCATCTTGGTGGATCACGAAGAGAAGTTCTCAGTGGTTAGAAGAGGAAACTGGGAGGAGAGAGGAGAGTGATTTGCAAGGAAAGGGAGCAACAGGCTCGACGTAAACTCTGCATGCTGCTTGGCCTAGCCGTTCGGCCAGCTAACATTAGCTTCATAGCTTTGTTAGTATAGATATCCATGAGCTTCCAGAGCTTTAGCTTAGCTATGTTAGCTACATAGCTCTGTCATCTACTTAGCTTAGAACGCTAAGAGCTACGTTTGCTACATTAGAATGTTTCCAAAGAGGATGTTTTTCTTGTAAGCAGGCTGTTTACTCAGCTTTATCAAAAGTTTTATCATTAGGTTTTGCAGGTCAGGTTTTCATCCGTGGTATCCTAACCCTTACCTGAACCCGTACCCTAACCTAAACAAAAGTTTAATCCAATTTTATTTATAAAGTTTTAGCGTGTATTTCCATTCTGACAGATGTAGCATCTTACAGTAATACTCTGCAAGGGGGGTTGCCTGAGAGCTACATATGGTCTGCAGCCAGACCCCTTTCAGAAAGCCCCCCAAATTACGGGATAGCCTGTCTTTAAACTGACCTCTATGGGTCTTGTGATTGTGTTCACCTTGTCCATCTAGTGGCCCTTTCAGTTGCAGGGCACATTTATTGTGATGGCCTGGTCTACAGTTTTCTTCTGTTGCATTTGATCTTTGAATGGTGTTTGTCCTGTCCACAAATCCAGTATGTAGCAATAGTTCAAGCACGCCACAGAGTGAAGCGCTTATAGCGCCATATAACTGAGATTTCCCACAGGCCCTCATCAGATGATACCTGCCTCAGGCTGTCATTGTAGACACAGGAATGACAGGAACATGTGATGTTCCTGCTTGATGCTTTCCACGTAGGCTTGGGGGATCCCAGAACAGCTAACCTTGCAAAGCAGATGGACATGCCTGTTTCCTTGTTTCTCACCGGTAAATCCATCTTGCAAAGCTCCCATCTGAAGCGTTTGGACCCGATTAGAAAGTGACAGGACCAATCAGCGATGAGGGGCAGTACTTTCGGGCGCGGTGGAGTAGTGACATAAGCACACAGGAACAAGAGGCCAGTGCAATTATGGAGGAAGACATTAGCATGGATGCTGCTAAAGCACCAGTTTTATCAGAACTTGATGACCAAAGAACAGCATTAAGTTGTTTTCTTTTTTCTTTTCAAAAAAGCCAAAAGTTGTGTACTGACATGTCTATGGTTCGCGTTATGCAGCTCTCTTTGGAGTGTACTCCTCTGTAGGGGGGCAGCTCAGTCTAGGACTTTGTCGTGTGTTTTGTTGCTCTGATATGTCCGTAAAGATGTGACAGACAGAACGTTCATCCAATCACCCTCTGAGTTTTTTTTTCAAAGGCTCTGCCCTTTTCCAAACGCTGTCTATGAGTGGTTTACCAGATGGATGTGTTAAACAAATCCATCCACCAAGCCAGGTTACAGAACAGCCACACCGCCAAATATAAATTACGTCCATGAGTGCAAACTGTGATAATAATATAAGGATATTTATACCTTTAAATCACGAGTATTTCTTGACAAGGTAGCATTATTCACAAGCAAACCAATGTTGACTGAGCTTTTAGATTTACTGTGTTGGTTCATGGCCATAAAGAAGCTCAGGTGAACCGCTGATTTTCACTCTATTTTGTAGTTCATGTATCTCAGTTTCTACTTGAATTAGTGTCAACCTATGGCATTTTATTCTAGCAACACCTCGTCCTTCTCTAATGTGCCTGAATGGCACAGCAAGACCTTCACCCTGCTAAAGTTTCGTCTCCACTGACTTCATTTTCTCTGTTTGATTTTTTCCTGCTGGCTTGTTTGTCTGTCCTCGTACCTGCATCCTGAGCACTAAAATAAGAGCAAGCAGAGAATAATAATGAAAGGACTCCTAGTGGTTTGACATTATTTCCATATGGACTTCCGGGGACAATCAAGAAGAAAAATTGAAGCAGAGGGAGCTCAGCTGTTTGCTTGGCTTTCATAATAAACAAGGGGAAACAGCGCTCTGGCAATATGAGGCACACAAATGGAAAAGAATGCAGCGATGGGAGAGCAACCATACTTGTTAATGACTCACAGAAGTCTTGTCTCTTTCTCTTCTTCCTTCTCGCTCACAAATCTACAGTAAAATGCTCTCTGACCCAGAAGTGCCATAGAAAAGAGAGTGCATTTACCTACTGTGGTGCATAATGCACTTTGATCACGTCTGATCAGAATTTGTGACACATCTCGCCTTGTTCTCTTTTGCCTTTTGGGGATTTGAATAATAAAAGTAACAACCTCTTAAAGGTGCTTTTAGTTTCTCAATTTCTTCTTTTTATATTTCAGTGAGAGGCGCATCCCCATCTTTCTGCATTTGAAGAAGGGGAGGCTGGAGGGGTTGCCAATCCAGGCGAGTCTTTCAAGGTGAGGTTACATCAGGGACTACGGATTAATCCTCAGTTTTCTTTGCAGAATTGTGTGAACAATTACTTTTTCCCACTTTTTGTCTCCCTTTGATCTCAACCAACATGTCTGCCAATCAACTAGGAGCAGAAAAGCACTTGACATGAGAAGCTGTGGCCACCCAGGCAATCATGATGAATCCAATTAATTTTAAAGCTGGAGTGAAATAAGAAGCTTTGACAGGAAACAGACTCAGCGACAACCAACCCAACTTAACCCCTCTGCTTCTGGGAGAGGAGAAATATCCCTCCTGTTAGGCACTCACATGTTCACAACCATAAAGCTAAAAAAAAGAGATTAAAAGCAAAAGCTGTAAATTCAGAGAATTTGCGCCTGTTCTCCCACTGTGACTCCAATCGACACCTGCTTTAGGTCAACTCCATATCGCTCTCCCTATAATTACAGCATAGCAGGGAGGTACATGGTCATGCCACATTATTCCAGAGGTAATTTTCTTCTTTGCTCAGCGAGATAGAAATAATGAATGTATAGGAGAGAAAAGAGGATTCACAGGTTGCAAATGACTATCTTTTTTAAGGCATGAAAAGGTCGAGGCCAAGAATATCAAGCTGATTGAAATGCCAGCCAGTGCTACACATATTTACTTTCACCTGTATCTACAAGGGAAACCAACAGGTGTTTCAAAGGAAGTGTTCACCAGTCAAAAGGGCTAACACTGATGAGAAAAATGATACCAGACATATTTAAAGTTCACTTTTCTGATCAGGCTTCCTAGTGACTTGAGTCATACTGTCAATGAGCAAAAGTCCTTGTTCCACTCCAATAGAATGAGGATACCCCTGTTAGTTTTTGGTCTGCTCTAGGACAGTATGCTACTTGAGTTACAGTATGTCCTGTAGTTGGCTGCTGATAATGCACTTATATGCATGTCAGCAAGATCAGTGAGGAAAGCCACTGATCTTTGCACTCTGTTCCCCATCAGCCTCAGTCTTCTCATTAATGCCTCGCTTCCACATACATACACTATGTGGACAAAAGTACTTGGACGTCTGACCACTACACCAACAGGGACTTTAATGACATTGTTTTCAAATACAAAGAGTATTCATATAGAGTCGCTCTCCTCTTCGCTGAAGGCTTTCCTCAACAAGAAGAATGTTTCTGTGGGAATTTGTGCCCATCCATTCTTTAGAGCAGTCGTCTCAACGTGGGGGTGGGTACCCCCATCGAGGTTGCGAGACACTAAGAAAGGGTCTACAGATGGCTCAAAAAGCTAATAATATTTTTACATTTTACATTGGCCAATTTACACCAATTTTGCCAAATTTTAACCCGTTTTCATCACTTTTTCTCCCACAAATTTTGCCAATTTTGACACATTTATGCAACTTAAAACCAAGTTTTGTTGATTTTAAACCATTTCAGCCACTTTTTTCTGCCTGTTTTTGCCACTTCTAAACCAATTCTTACCACTTTCTGCCTCTGTTGATGCATTATTGCCTCTTTTAACCACTTTCTCCTGCATTTTACACAGATTTTTGCCCTCTAATTGTTATGCCCATTTTTGCCTGTTAACCCATTTCTGTTCATTTCTGCCCCAGTTAACTAACTTTTGCCTAAACTGGCAAAACCACTTTCGACCATTTTCAAAATTCCATTTGAACACCTTTCCTACCATTTTTTTTTCATTTTTAACCTATTTTAGCCATTTTAACCCATTTTAATTCAGTTTTTTAAGAAAAAGGATTTACATTTTTAAGAAGCCTATTCACAATGTCATCAAAGACTGAAAAAAATTGTGTTTATTTGCTGAGTTTTTATTATTCAGGTTAAAAATAAAATATAGTCATCACCGCTTAACTTAAGGGATTCGCCTGTCTCTGCATTTCTCACTGGCAAATCCATCACCCTCCAAGTTTTTTTTTCAATTATTATTATTATTTATTATTATTTCCTGAACACTGTTTATAGGAGGTTTTCCAGAATGATGTGTGAAACAAATATATCTGACATGTCAGGTTAACTTTCCATCCTTCCATCCATTTTCTATACCGCTTATCCCATTCGGGGTTGTGGGGGGCTGGAGCCTATCCCAGCTGTCACTGGGCAAGAGGCGGAGTACAGCCTGGACTGGTCACCAGTCAATCGCAGGGCTGACTAATAGAGACAGACAACCAGGCATGCCCACGTTCACACTTACAACCAATTTTCGAGTCGCTAATTAACCTAACGAGAATGTTTTTGGTGGTGGGAGGAAGTCAGAGTACCAGGAGAGAACCCACGTATGCACGGGGAGAACATACAAACTCCACACAGAAAGGCCCTGACTGGGCAGCGAACCAGGGACCTTCTTGCTGTGAGGCAACAGCACTAACCCCCTAATTCAATACATGACTTTCTATTTGCATTGATGAGAGTGGTTATTATTCAGGCTGAAAATAAAATGTAGTTATTGTCCCACCTTTAGAGTGGACCATGATTTTGCTGACCACCATTGACCCCCTTATATGGCTGAGTCCCAGAAATCTCTCCCCTTTATCCCCCCTTGCCTGTGGTAACAGGTCTGATTAAAACACCTGAATTTATCTTTAATTCCTATGGGACATATTTCAATGACTGCCTAAAGCTCATGACACGCAGCTATGAACCCAGATGCACCCTGTGAAGGAAAAAGTGTTGCTATATTTAAAGAAGTAACTCAGTCCAGCTGGTTTTCATTTGTAGTTTGCACTACAGTTACTGAAACAAAACGTTCAATAGAGGTAGCCTGATAAATCATAAAGGCTATTCTACTTGAAACATATCATACACACTGAAAATACTGTGTGATGCTATTGAAGTTTTGTTGTGTTTCCACTAGAGGCACCCGAGGCAGTTTTAAATAAACCACAAATGAATTTATCAAGAATTTTTTCGTATAATACTTTTCTATAAATTAAAACTGATAAGCTCCTCCATGCAACACATATACAATGTTGCCCTTTCTGTCAAAACTTCTCCAGATGGATAAGCTTGTGGTTGTTGCCTCGCTGTTTGAAATAAAGATTTAGTATTACATCACGTATGTGGTCTTAAATGTTCTGCATCTTAAGGTGCCTTTACATGGTTTAAAATGAAGCTGAGAACAGTGAAAAGTCAGACTTTGACACCTTATCCTGACAGCTAGAAGTATCACAGTATTGCATTGTATTGCATAACATTGCACTGTCCACTTTGAGTCAGTTAATAGCCACATTTTAAAAACTAAGTACCTTTCCACAGTGAGCTTAGGATTGGACTGGAGAGCTAAATAACCAAGTGAAAGAAATCATGTGCGTTACATCCAACTCCAAGTCAGTTTTTTATGAACATCCTGAAAGAAATACCAAGAACGTGCAACACTGGAGTTCTCCTTATACCTGCTGATTTAAACTTTCACAAGATAACTTCCCATTTTAAGTCCAGTATAATCCCTATTTAAAAAATAAGTGACCTGAATAAATACAAGCAGGGCTCCTGCAAGGATAAAATGCTAAAAATTATTTTGCTATACTGTGCTGCTGGATTTTGTGAAATTAAAGTTTCTCTTAAAAGTAAAAACAGTCACAAAAACATGTTTGATGCAAAGCTGGTAAGCTGGAAAGGCCAGGTAGCACTAATACCATGCAAATACAGCCTATTTTAGCTGGGGGGGGGGGGATGCTGGAGCCTATCCCAGCTGTCATTGGACAAGAGGCGGAGTTCACCCCATTAACCCTAATGAGCATGTCTGTGGTGGGAGGAAGTCGGAGTATCCTGAGAGAACCCACGCATGCACAGGGAGAACATGCAAACTCTGCACAGAAAGGCCCTGACCAGGAAGCGAACCAGGGACCTTTTTGCTGTAAGGCAACAGTGCTAACCCCTGACCTGCAGTGCAGCCCTGACATGGGGATATGTACACCTATAACTAATTACTACAACTATACAGTTACTTGAATTCAGTCAGGACCACATTGTCAAGAAACACACATGATGTGTGGTTATAAATAGTTTTTCTTTATTAGCAGTTATGATGCTGATAAAGTCAGAGGCAGAATAAAGGAGGAGCTGGGGTGGAGGAGGGCTATAAAAAGAGGCTTGAGGAGGGAGCAGCAAAGCATAGCCAGGCAAGAGCAGTTTAAATGTGGCAGCACGAGTGAAGTTTGCCAAGAGCATTACAAGACTGAATCAACTTGGCATCAGCTGATGAGTGCTCGTGTGAGATAAGCTGATCTCAGTTATATGGCAGCACTTGACTCTGTGACCTGCCTGAATGAATGCCATACACTTGATTTACTGTAGCAGGCAAGAGGCTGTTTTGTTTAGGTATAGTTGAGGTGTGTCTAGGTGTGTCTTGAGCAAAACAAGATTGATAACCACATCCATGCTTACTTGCCATCCACCCCTTACTGTGCTCTAAATGTGGGAACTTTATTATCATGTAACAGATTATTCCATCATGCCCTCTGGTGATATGTAAGGACATCCAGAGCACTCCTAGGGTTGTGTCAGTTTTCCCTCCTGCACGATGGTACCCTTAGGTCGGCCGCCATCCACGCCATACTTCAGCCTCAATTGCCCAAACACACCTTAAGGCTCTTCACTGTCCTGTATGTACACGTAGAAATCTGAGAAAAACCATGTTGCTTCTTTTTTAACCATCCTCAAGGAACAAGGAAAAGTTAACCTAACAGAATGATATTTTAATTCAGTGGCTACCAAACTAAAATAAGTATGACTTTAAAAAATCAATATACGGTCAGTTGCCCTTCAAAATATACACTCCTTAAGCCACCGTAAAGGTACATTAGTGGAGTTTGGATGACACAAAGGTTTTCCTCTCTTGATCACATCATTAAAGATTTTCAATAGTCTCTTGAGAGATCCTTTTATCCCCCAGTCCTGAAGTATCAGGTATCATGATCCTCCACTTTGGAAAGAAGTTGTTTTTGCTTTGGGTCAATCCTTGTTCCTCAGCTGGAGCAAATTCAGAGATCTTACAAAATCTTTCATCCTTGCAAATTATTCTTTTATGCTTATGAGAAAACGTCTCTCTCTGCCATGTGAAGTTGGTAATGATTTTTCATTCAAATCAGAGTAAGACAGCAGCACCCCGCACATGCAGGATGTGTTAGGGAAGGTTTGACTAAGACTTAAAAGTTTTTCATAGACCTTTCAAACTCATTAAGAGTCAGTGAATCAGAACTGTGGGGCTTTAGTTTAGAATTTAAAGGCAAACTAAAACAACATCTGTGTCCCCCAATCAATCATGAATAAGATACCAAGTTAGGACATGAAAGGGTAGATGTGGAGTTTAACTCAAAACGTCAAAGTACAGGGGAAGGAAAAATAAGATGATGCAATCATCTTTGAGATGGACAGCAAGTTAACACTTTTAAAGCAGTGGTAGTGGATACCAGTATGCTCTTAGTCAATTTGATTATGAGTAATGACTTCATAAAAAAAGAAAGTAAAGTAAACCCTCTGGGTTTGTTTTTCTCAGCTCTTTGTTTACACAGAGGATGCTGCTTCCTTTGGCTTCCGTTATACTTATTATGATGCTAAAACATGTTTCATACATGTTTTTTTTTATCAAGGCATTTCCTCGGGGCTGCACAGTGGCACAGGGGTTAGCGCTGTTGCCTCACAGCGAGAAGGTCCCTGGATCGCTTCCCGGTCAAGGGGCTTTCTGTGCGGAGAGTGCATGTTCTCCCTGTGCACGCGTGGGTTCTTTCCTGGTACTCCGGCTTCCTCCCACCACCAAAAACATGCTCATTAGGTTAGGTGAGATTGTAAGCGTGCCTGGTTGTCTGTCTCTCCATGTCTACCCTGCGACTGACTGGCGACCAGTCCAGGGTGTACCCCACCTCTCGTCACCCCACCTCAAATTTCAGTCAGTATAATTTTCAAGTCATCAACTGTTAGAGTATAATTCAAATTTTATTGAACAAACCTCCCAATGGTAACTATTTCTATACAATCTTACACAGCACTGTTCCAATTTATTTTGCACAACAGTTTCAAAACATTTTATAGGTTGTAAAGAACTGAAAATGGTCATTTGTTTAACTCGCAGCATTAGGAGGTCATATTTACTGAAACCAAAGTTATTTGAATCAAAAACATCTTAACAGGCCAAGTTACATGTTAACATAGGAGCCCTTTTTTGATATCACCTTCACAATTCTTGCATCCATTAAACTTGTGAGATTTTTAGGAGAGTTTCTGCCTCCCAGAGCTGCTGTTTTGATGTGAACTGCCTCCCACCCTCATAGATCTTTAGCTTGAGGATGCTCCAAAGGTTCTCAACAGGGTTGAGCTCAGGGGAGGATAGGGGCCACACCATGAGTTTCTCTCCTTTTATGCCCATAGCAGCCAATGACACAGAGGTATTCTTTGCAGCATGACATGGTGCATTGCCATGCATGAACATAATTTTGCCACGGAAGGCACGGTTCTTCTTTTTGTACCATGGAAGAGAGTGGTCAGTCAGAAACTTCATACTTTGCCGAGTCATGTTCACACCTTCAGGGACCCTAAAAGGGCCTACCAGTTCTCTCCCCATGATTCCAGCCCAAAACATGACTCCACCCCCTCCATGCTGATGTCACAGCCTTGTTGGGACATAGTGGCCATCCACCAACCATCCACTACTCCTCCATCTGGACCATCCAGGGTTGCATGGCACCCATCAGTAAATAAGACAGTTTGAAAGTTAGTCTTCCTGTATTTCTGGGCCCACTGCAACCGTTTCTGCTTGTGAGCATTGGTAAGAGGTGGCCAGATAGTAGGTTTATGAACAACTGTAAGCCTCTGGAGGATCCTACACCTTGAGGTTGGTTTGGACTCCAGAGGCACCAGCAGCTTCAAATACCTGTTTGCTGCTTTGTAATGACATTTTAGTAGCTGCTCTCTTATCTGATGAATTTGTCTGGCAGAAACCTTCCTCATTATGCCTTTATCCGCACAAACCCAATCGTGCTCTGCATCAAATTTCTTCACGGTATGATGATCACGCTTGAGTTTTCGTGAAATATCTCATGTTTTCATACCTTGTCCAAGGCATTGCACTACTTGACACTTTTTGGCAGCAGAGAGATCCTTTTTCTTTCCTATACTGCTTGTTTGTATATCTGAATGGAGATCAGTCCAATAGTTGGTTATGCTCAGTCAGAAAAGTAGGGGAGGTTGGGGAAGGAGGGGTGTGGTTCACTGAGGGACAGCTTTGTTTTGGTCTGAGAGACTGCTGCCAAAGGGAAAAACCTCCTGGACTTTGACTTTGAAAGTTGCATATTTTATCTCCCCAAATACACCTCAATTTCAGACATCTCTGGCCTAACCTTTACTCCCTCTAGTTAAGCCCTGGTGAACAGTGTTTCAAACTGGTTGCTAAGAGACAGTGGCTCAGTCAAAATGTTTATACTTGGTGTCGATGCGAAAAAGTTTTCTTCAAGAACCAAAACTGTTGGTAAATATGACTCCGCACTCATTTATATTTCATTTCTTTTGGCTCAAATTCCCATAGATGCCAATACTGGTCAGAAAAAATCTTAGCAGAAAACAAGCCAAAGATCAAAGCAGCAAAAATCAAGAATATTAAATTATGTATTTTCTGTTTTTGATGTGAAGTTCATGATAACGGTCAACTTCAAACAACCCCCTAAACACTCTCAAAATAGCCGGGGAATGCAGACCCATGATTTCACATTTGTATTGATTAATATCAAGTTTAAAGGGGGAAATTCACCACAGATGGCTTTCTGACTGCAAGATAATTGTGTGTGAAATGCCAAATGCTTAACACTCAGTAAGTCAGAGAATTGGAAGAGTGTGTAATCCTGCCCTGAATTGATGGCCTTATTCCATAATGGATTTGTTTCCTTCCTCTTTAAACACCATGGGGTTTGATGTGAAATGTCACTGGATTATCCCGCGGCTGTGGAAAAGTGGACAACAACCACATCTTAGATGAGTTTTTGTGGAGGAGGCATGATGGGAAAAGGGGGATTGTATTGTTGGAAGTGCCTTTTTAATGGCTTTTTGTAGTTGTTTGTGTTTAGACTTTTTATACAAATCTGTCATTCAAAGAAAAATCCTGCCAGGCAAATCTCAGGGCCCAATTGACAACCAAAGATAATTTGTATTCGTGAGGATAGTGGCTCATAATAACACATAATAAATTTTCTTTCCAAATACAGTCACTGACAAGTCAAACTAACTCAAAATTGAATTACAATTTCCCCCTCCTTCATGCTTTGGGTTTTGTTGGTTCACTGCTTTAGAACTGCAACCAACAACAACTCAAACTGCCAGGTATTTTTCTAATCAGTTGACCATGTTAGTTAAATCAAAAGATAGAATAAAATTGCCAGATTGTCATGTTTTATGATGATACAAACTGACTCTCTGAAGATGTGCCTTTGATGGAGGAGCTTAAGCATGCTAACATGCTTCCAATGACAGAACTGAGACACTTTCTATTACTGAAAGTAACACGTTAGCTACCTTGTTAGCATGTTAGCATACCTTGTTACTAGGGATGGGGATTGAAACGTACTGTTTTTATAATGCCAAAAAATCTATAATGTTTTAGCTTATCAATACTGCTGTCAAGTCTCACAGGCTCTGTGACGTAACATCGTTTTAAGGTACAACTGGTATAAAAACATACATCCATTCTTGCAAGGGGTACATAAACTAAAACCACATCAACATTGTGCACCACATTAAACCAGAATGCGGTACCTTCAACTGTTGGCTTGAGGAAAAAAAGACTCTTCAGGACAGTTTTGTTCTTCAGCTGCTCAGATAAATGCTGAAAAGTGCTCCAAAACGTTGTAGCAAGTCCTGTTTGTTAACATAATATTTGATATGATATTAATCCAATGTAGAAATCAGGGGTGGAATCAGCAGAATCAAATTACTTGGTGAACTTAACGAGCTGAAAGATCCGGATACAGACGGAGCCTTCTGTCCATGCTCAGCATTCATTTCTTCCGTCACATTTCCATAAAGCTTACGGATACGGGCCAAACATAGCAGTACCACCAGAAACCATGAGGGCAGTGTTGCTGTCACTACCCGATACGTAGCTCTAGTGAGACATGAAGAAGAAATAACAACGGTGGAACTTTTTGAGGAAAAGTTGTGCGAGTTGGTTAGAAATGCTGCCTCTGTTTTTGTCTTTTATGCAAGAGGTACATTATCAATACCTCCTCTACAGTCGCCATGTTTGTTTTTGAGTTTGTTGTTGTCATAAACTTTTGACTCTGGGCTGCCCCCCCCCCGTGGATGTATTGGTTAACAAGGCTTTTGTAAGTTTTTTATCCGTCTGGTTGTCTTATTTAGCCTCGAGCACTTGAATACTGATGCAACACCAGCTTTGCCTCACAGCATGAACATTTTGATGCTGCTGATTTTAATCCTGAAGCTACCACCTGATGCCATGTGTTATTGTATCAATCAAAGTCTCTTCCTCTTTCCTGAGTCTGACCTCCATTTGATCTCTTTTCATCGGTATCCACTGTGAAAAAATGAACTATTCATGTGGATGACTAAGTGAGCAATTCATGTCAGTCTCAGCAGAAACGAACCTGACGCTGTCTTGGTCTGTCTCTGAATGTACTCTGTTTAGAATGAGACCGCACTCATGACCTCCTCCACATCAGCAGAGAAGGAAAAAGACTGAGACATGAGAGCCCAGCCCACTGAGCATTCACCGTACTTTTCTCTTTAAATCAGACAGAAAAACAGAGTGAAATCAGTCAGAATCAAATCAACATATGCTCCACAATTCAGGTCCAGATGATTCAGCTATGTAAGGTATAATTCCCTACAGAACCAAAGGCTTTACCTCAGACTGTTCATGTTGGATGACTAAATGGATACTTCATCTTATCTTTGCGGGAACAAATATGACTAATGACGGAAAAATAAGAGCACATTTTGAAGAAAATTCTCACAAACCTACCATTCATCTGTTTCTCATCTGACTAAAATGGTCTGGATAAGAGTTTCACACCTTTACAAAGGTTTCTGCTGATTAATCATCTTCACATCCTGTTTTAGAACATTCACTGCAGACTTGGTTCAGGTTATTAAGACAAAAATATTCTTTTCAAAAACATTGTGCAGAATGACTCGATGTTGTCTAACTCTATTTTTTTAAATAACAGGAAATATGAGACAAACACGAGTTAGTTTGTTCACTTTCCTCACTAATGCCAGTTGTTATTTTACTAATTTAAGCCCCATTTTAGCTGCATTTTACATTGTATTGCTTTTTACAAAAATCACATTTTGTCCTGCATCAATAAACATGCATGCAATATGCATGAAAAAGAAGCTGTGTTCATGGTTTAATTATAGTTCATTTAAGGTCCATAGTAAGTGCTTTTTGATTCCCTGTATCACACTGATCACATGCTTCATGCTCCCTGCAGCCACAGCAATGTCAAATGAGGAAACTACTGCTCCTTTATGTCTTAACACTCTAAAAAAAACAACAGTCAGCTAAGCGGATGAGTCAGAAGTCATATTCATATTGTCATATATTCTCAAACATTTCACTTACTGTGCCTTTAATTCCTTTTCACAAGTTAGTTTTTTCTCCAGTTAATATCATGATCATCAACCATCCCAAAGAGCCTTATTTTCCTTCAGAATAAAGTGAGGTCTGTATCCAAACAAGAAATCAATAACCCTCCATTTAAGATGGTAAAAAATAACAATAAAAAGAAAACAGTTTAATTTATTTTTTTTTTTTTTTTTTTTTTTTTTTTTTTTCTAATTTCAAAAGAACAACCAATTAGAAAGTACCCCCTTGGCTGTTTAGCACTTTTATTGATTTTATAAATCAATCATGGTCAATAAAAAAAGGCTTTTTTTTTTTGGCCGGAAAACAAATACAAGAAAACGTCATTAATAATGTCAAAGTAAAAAAAGGTTTCTGCAAGGTAAGGTGCTTCACAGTGGGGATGGTGTGTTTGTGGCGATGTGAAGTGTTTGGTGTCTGCTGAACAAAGCATCATGTCTGATTGCCAAAAAGCACCATTTTGGTCTCATCAGACTAAAGAACTTTCTTCCACTTGGCCATAGAGTCTCTCACGTGCCTTTTGGTGAATTCTAGTTGAGATTTAATAAATGTTTTCTTAAACAGAGTCTTTCTCTTCTCACTCTCCCATAAAGCTCTGACTGGTGAAGAACCCAGGCAGCAGTTGTTGTCTGCAGAGTCTCTCTCATCTCAGCTGCTGAAGCTTGTACCTCCTTCAGAGTAGTCATAGGTGTCTCGGTGGCCTTTCTCACTGGTCTCCTTCTTGCACTGTCCACTATCCATCTCCTTTTGTCTTTGTGGTGTAATGGTAGCCAGGAATGCTGATAAACCAGTGACTGGAACTGTCACTGGGACAAATTATAGTGACCATGATTGATTTAAAAAATCAATAAAAGGGCAAATCAACCAAAGGGGTGTGCACTTTAAATCAGCACTGTACAGTATATAGTTTGACACTTGAAAGCTGAAAGAATAAATATTTTATCAAACCAAATTATGTCTAACAGTTCCTGGTTCATCCCTACTATTTCCTGGTCTTGAGTCTCTAACAGGACTTTATTGGTTTCCTGTAAGTTGATGTGGCAACTCTCCTCTTGAGTCTGCACTCTCCCTGCTTAGATCATTGAGCAGGTTCATCTTTGTGGAAAGTGTCAACAAGTATTAACACTTCTGCCTCAGAGGAGCTGGTCCACTTTCCTCCTGACTCAGGGTGGAATCATTGTAATAATCATGGTATGATCTGTACGGTAATTATTTCACAGAAACATAAATCATTGACATTAGTGGATCCTGTCAAGTAAAATATATAGCTATTTGTTCTTCAGAGCTGTTTGGAGGGCTCTGTGAATAAAAATGCAAATCTATGTCATCTCGAGGCATTCTCTGGTTCCAGTTGGTAATTACAGCATACATGATGATCAGCATTCATCTTTCTCACACATGTGAAAAGCAAATGAAATACCTCAGACGGACGTGCATACACATATTTATACATCCAGCTGCACATGCCCACTCTTGCACAGACACTGCTCATTTGAGAATCTGAGATATTCACAACCATCTGCTGTGCGATCCATGCATTGAATATTGATGCCACTTAATGTCTATGACTGCTATAAAAAAGGAGTCTCTCTAAAGACGGTTTCCCACATATGTCTTTGACTGTCGTGGATGTACGAATGCCGCAGATGTTGTCAAGGAAAGTGACAGTCTCATCACCACTTTTCAGACGTGGGCTTAATTTACCATCATGCCTTTAAAGAAAATCATACTGTCACATGCTGCTTTGTTTGAGTGGACATACATAGCATTCAGGAGGTACTCAGAACTGCAATTTTTTTTCTTTGTGTTATTTTGCAGCCTGATGCTACAATTGTTTGAATTCATTTTTTATCTCAATGATATGCGCAGCGTCTCAGTGCGGTAAGTCACCCACACACAAACCCCACAGACAGGGGAGTTTTACATTTACTGAGAGATATTCAGGTAACAAGTACATGTAAATGCATCATGAAAGGCAAGGCACTAGGTTACGGGCTCTCTAGTAGTTTGGTTATTGTCATACTGGATGGGGAACCTTTGGCCCAGTCTGAGGTCCTGAGTGCTGCAGAAAAGGTTTTCATTATATTTGACTCCATTCAGATTTCCCTCATCAGTATCTCAGCCCCTGCTGCTGTAAAATACCCCCACAGCATGATGCTGCCACCATGCTTCACTTTTGGGATGGTTTTGGACAGGTAATGAGTGGTGCCTGGTTTCCTCCAGACATAAGGTCAAGATTAGAAAGTTGTATATGTACAGGAAAACAAACTCAGATTTTTGGAGTATAAAAACTTCAAAATTCACAAGAGAAAACATCTAATTTCTGAGCCATACATTTTTACGTCAGGAACTCAAAAACTTCAAGTTATTTAAATCTTAAATTTACAACAGTGTAAGGTCAAAAATGTACAAGAAACCCTCTGAAAACAGCGGTTGAATTTTTGACTATTTCACTTTAAAATCTCAAAAGTTTTGGTCCATGTGTTTAAGGAAAAAACATCAAGTAAAAAAAGATGTTTTTTTTTGTCTTATAAATTTCTGACTTTATAAACATAAGAATTACATTTTCTATTTTTTTTCCTTTTTTTTTTTTTTAATTAACTGATCCCCTATTATTTTCTTTTCAACAGTGGCCCTAAAACACCTCTGTAATAATTGAAAGTTAATAGGTCTTTTGTCAAGAACATGTGTAGCTACTGTTGGCCCATTATGTTGGGAATTCATCAATGAAAACAACAAATGGTGTCTTCTTTTTCCAAGTGGGTCCTGGAGGGCTTTTTTAAAATATAACTGGGCTAAGGAAAAAGGTTGGGAACAACTGTTTTAGAAGATGGTCTTCTATGTAAACCAAATCCAGAGTCAGTACCACGCAGGGGTGGAGATAGACCTTTCAACTTGGATGGTCTAAGTGGGGCGCTGACTTCTGCAGAGATGGCATGAAGTTTTTGTGCACACACAAGAATAACATTTACTTTTCCATACTTGTAGAAGTGGAAACCTAAACCTCATAACCTGTTTCTTCGACGACACAAAAAAGACGTACATCTCAAGTCATGATTAAAAATACTAACACTGCACTACTCTGAAATAAACCCTATCCCCAACCACACTTTAGGAGTTTTGAGTGGCTCCTGAATCGGCCAATCAGAGTTCATCTGTAGTATCCACCTCTCCCAACAGTGCTGTCTTTACAGAGAAATCAAGGTTTAAATTAATCTTAAAACCCTTTAAAAAGCATTGGATCAGTATAACCTGAGAGCCTCAGATAATTTGTAGTAACTGCAGAGGATGTTGGTGGTAATAACTGTGTGTAGATCGACCAAATCTGTAAGTAGAAATTCCAGGTTGAAATTGCTGACCATATTTCAGCACACACAGTGCTCCTTTGATAATAATAATAATCCAGTCTGAATTGGCTTCTCAGTAATTTGGGGGCTCAATTTATTTTTTAATGCTCTGTTCAGCTTTTCTGCACCTTTTTATAGTCCAAAAAACCAACTGAGGCTCTGCTGTACAAGGCTTTTATACTTATTAGCTATTTATAGTGCTTTGTCAGTGCATTTTTGCAAATTACTGTAATTAACTTAATTTTACATCCATTAAACTCTACTATCCACACAAGTACAGTATACACACTTCTCTTAATTCACACCATGCTTCTCTTAGGCTTCCTGTGCTCGATTCTGTTTCAGTAGTATTCAGCTGCATGGATCAGAAATAAACAAGCTGTGTTTTGAAATGTGTTACTTTCTCATGATATTTCTTTAAGAGATTTTTTAATCTCAATGAGGTTTTTTCCTGGTTAAATAAAGGTTAAATAAATAAAATAAAATTTAGTGATCACAACAGGTGAGCATCGTGTGTACTGATGATTGGGGTAATACACACATCATACATGGTCCACATGTAAAACTAATCCTGTAGGAATAATGTTTCGGTCAACTTGGGTAATGACACCGTAGTAAAGCAGCAAGTAATCCTACCTAAAAAAGGGCTTCACTTAAGCAGGATTAAGTGTTAGAGATGTAGACTAACCTTCATAATAATTAAAGGTTTATGGTCAGAAAACAAACGCAAGAATATCACAATATGACACCTAATGAAACTACACATAAACATAAAACCCCCGCCACAGAGTTGTCTGGGCCCCTGAGAACCCCAGAGAATGGACCTTCCCCAGAGGGACTGTATCAGTGTGAGTTGGATCAGCAGCACTGGTGCTAGCATCCTTGCTAACAGTAACTTCATTTTACAGTGGAAAACTTTGTTAAGCTATGACTGGATTCTGGACTATTCAATCGTGCAACTTTTTAATCCCTTTTCATCACTGTTTCTGCCTTTCTGGCCACACTCGTTTCCATATGTATGCATTAAACCAATCCTTGCAACTTTTACCCATTCTTGCCACTTTTTAACCACTTTTCACCATTTTAACTGCCCACTTTCATCCAATTTTTTCCACTTATCCCCCATTTTTTCCCAACTTTTTTCACTTCTTTCTAGTTTTTTACTGCCCTTTTGTCATTTTAGATAACTATTTGCCACCCTAAGCCAAAAATTTCTGTCACTTTTCCCACTTATTTCTGTTTTTGCCACTTTTAACCCATTCTTTCCACTTGAAGCCAATTTCTGCCACTTTGTAACCACCTTTTCACCACTTTTCACCTTTTGTTAGTCATGTTGACCAACAAAAGGTAATTCTGTTTTAAGAAAAGGGGTTTACATTTTAAAAATGCTACATTGTACTGCAGCATAAATAGCTAAATGTATTTTTTGTTGTTTTATTGAAGTGATTATTATTCAGGTTAAAATTAAAAATATGGTTATCACCGTTTAACTTTACAGTGGACCATGATTTTGTTGACCTCCATGGGCCCCTGATTTGGCAGAGCCCCAGAAAGCCCTCCCCCCCCATGGCCTTGTAAACAGGTAAGCCAGGTGTGATTTTTTTAATGCTAAAACATTCTAAATACATGCAAACCACCTCACATTTATCGTGAGTGTGTTTCTTCCTGATTCTGACAGGCGCTGCGTGATGCAGACTTGCAGCATGTCTAACGACATCTGTGAGGGAGCGTATTGATATTCATGTTTCCCTGATCCCAGGGACACATGGAGAGATGCTGCCTGCTATTGATTATATGATGAAAGCATGTCTCTGCCTTACTGCTCCATAAATAAATAAGTGAATAAATAAATAAAACCAAAAGCAAAAAAAGAAAAAGCAGTTGTGATGTAGTTTCTTTTTGATCATTGCTGTTATGTATTCACACACACACATGCTGGAGTGTCTCTCCTGCTTGGCTTGACTAATACTTTTCTGAATATTGCTTGCTTTTATTACCATATTAGTCTGCATTATGATGAAAGAGTGTGTGTGCAGATAGCAGAATGCAGCAAGCCTTCCTCGCTACAGACGACCTGCTGCAATCTCATCGTAATACAGGAAATGCATGCCGCCTCACACCCTCAAAAGCTCACGCACACACAGGCATCTGCCCAAGCACCTGTAGAGGTCTTTAAGCGTTGCCAGCAGCCTGGCCACAGTGCCAGTGCCTGTCATAATCTACAATGGCGCCCTGCAGAGATGCACCGAAAGCTGGTCTCGTGCATGTGTGTGTGAATAGTTACATACTTGCGCTTTGGAAAATCCTGCAGCCCTCCTTTCAGGAAGAAGGGAAGTAATTACTTTTTCTAGCAGGGATTGAATCTTGCCTCCTGTAAGAGTAAACACTTAATCTGAGAGGCTTTAGCAAACAAGAAAAGAAAGACATTTTTTATTCTTTGAACAGGAGTCGGTTCTTTTGCTTTTACTTGTGTACTTGCACCGGTTTGCTTTTTTCTCTGTTATCACAAAAAGACACAAACAGCAGAGAGAGGAATCATGTTCCTATTTCGTCTTCAGCTGCGACTTCTTCCCTCCAAACCAATGCCTCACAATCTACACCTCTTTATTATTCTTTGTTCTGTTGTTCCTTTCATTTCAGTGCACAAACTTTTCTCATCTGTCTGAGCTCCTCCTCCTATTCTTCTACCGGCCTGTTTGTCTGTCTCCTCTCAGTGTGTCTTATTCTCTCCGTGCTCCTCTGTCTGCTGCACTGTTTCATTTTCTGTCCAGAGTGTTAGCATCTTTCTTTCTCAATTCTTTTGCCTGGCTGTTTTATTTAAGCCTGGATTTTTTGCTTCCAAAATTAGCCCGTGCCATTCAAGATTTATACTTCTTCATTTAGCTTTAATTATCTGGTGTTACAATACAAGAACATAAGAAGGCCAGAAAAATTAAAGTAAATTTCTACATATCCATGACAGCTGGCTGACTTCCTTTAACATTGCCTATTTATGCAATACTTATAGCTGCTTATTTTACTTGTAAACTGAAGAACTGTGCAACTCCTGGTGCAATCATCCCTATTTTACCTGATTTAATCTCCTTTTTAAAATGTCTGATGGGAATTTACACATACTGCTCACTTTAATAGGTACACCAGCTCATCACTACACACATCTATTCAGGTAATCACATGGCAATAACGAGTGAATTTAAGTGAGTAGAGATGGAAACATGATGTGCTGAAAGTTTAGACATAAGGATCAGAATGGTAAAGCGCCCTCTAAGATGTTCTCCAATGGACAAGAAAGGATAAGTACCCTCTATTGGGCCTTCTAGTGAAGACATAATAAAGGGCCATCTAGCGTGCCCTCTAGTGGACAGGACATGATTAAAGGCCCTCTGAGGTGCCGTCTAGTGGACAAAACATGATAGAGTGCCCTCTAAGGTGCATTCTAGTGGACAGGACATGATAGAGTCCCCTCTGAGGGGCCTTCTACTGGACAAGATGTGATAGAGTGCCCTTTAATGTGCCTTCTAGTAAACAAGACATGATAAAGTGCCCTCTGAGGTGCCTTCTTGTGGACAGAAAAAAATAGAGTGTCCTCTAAGGTGTCTTATAGTGGACAGGACATGATAGAGTGCCCTTTAAGGTGCCTTCTAGTAAACAAGACGTGATTAAGTGCCCTCTAAGGTGCCTTCTGGTGGACAAAACATGATAGAGTGCCCTCTGAGGTGCCTTCTTGTGGACAGGACATGATAGGGTGCCCTGTAAGGTGCCCTCCTGTGGGCACAACATTATAAAATGCCCTCTGTGGTGCCTTCAAGTGAACATAACACAAAATTGGGCCTCATGCTGATAAGAAAAGATAAAGTGCCCTCTAGGTTGCATTCTTGTGGGCAAAATATGAAAAATTGCCTTCTATGATTCCAGTGGACAAAATGTAATAAGGTTGCCTTTCTGGTAAACAAGACATGATAAGGTGCTCTCTATGCAGGACAGAGAGATACAGAAGATCTTTCATACTATCAGCAATAAGATGACCATAAACAGATGAGACTCCAGACAAATGAATTTCCCTTTGGGGATAAATAAAGTTATTGTATTGTAAGTGGCCTTCTAGTGGACAATAAAATATAAACTGTATATATGAGGCATTCTAGTGGACAAACATGAAACATACCCTCTGTTGTGCCTTTAAGTAAACAAGACATGATAAAGTGCCCCCTAAGGCACCTCCTAGTGAACAAGATATGATATGTGCCCCCTTAGGTGCCTTCCTATGGACATGACCTGATAAAGTGCCCTCTTAGGTGTCTTCTAGTGGGCACAACATGATGTAGTGTCCTCTGAGGTGTCTTCTAGTGGACACACGTTGACAAAGTGCCCTCTTTTGTACGTTCTTGTAGACACAACATGCTTTCTATTGGGCCTTCCGGTAGACAAGAAAAATATAGTTCTCTCTATGGGGCCCTCTTGTGGACAAACATAAAAAGGAACCCAATTTTGTGCCTTCTAGTGGCCAAAACATGATAAAGTGCCCCCTAGTGTGCCTTCTAGTAAATAAGAAAAGATTAAATGCCCTCTAAGGTGCCTTCTAGTGGGCACGACACGATAAAAGGCCCTCTAGAGTTCCCCTTTAGTGGACAAAGTGCCCTTTATGGTGCCTTTTGTGGACAAAACATGATTAAAAAATTAAAAAATACCCTCAATTGTGCCCTCTAGTAGAGAATACATGATACAGTGCCCTCTAAGGTTCCTTCTAGTGGGCACAACATGATAAAATGCCCTCTAGGTTGCTCCCCTAGTAGGCAATATTTGGTAAAGTGCATTCAAGGTTGCCCATCCAGCAGACAGAATATGGTTAATTGCCCTCTAAGGTACTTTGTGGTGGACATAACATGATAGAGTGCCCTCTCTGATAGTGGTTCCCAACCTTGGGTCTGGAACCCCTTGGGGGGGCACCAAAAATCTGAGGGAGGGAACGAGGTGTGGTCTACTCTGAGGTTGTCAAAATTAAATGTGCACATAAGACAGTAAACAAACAGTTGAGAGAATGCTTTTTTAGTGAGGCACACTTGAATGGATTTGTCTTGTGGCAGGTGTGAACCAAGCTTTCCTTTGTAGCGCTTTGCTTCTAACTGATGGTGTGAATAGTTCAAGTAAAGGCTTCATGCTAATTACTGTTTCTTTAACCTTTCTCTTATTTCCTATTCCTTTCCCTCACTCCGACAGACACAATTACCCAAACACCCCCTGCTGCAACCCAATCTCAGGCAGTTCTACCTCCCTCTGATAGCTGTTATTCATATTTTCCTTATAATTGATATATTCACGTCTCTTCCTTTGCCTCATCATCCATCTATTGTTTCCTTACCCGTTCTCCACCTCCTCCCATGTCCTCCTGACCCCTCCATCCTCCACTGCGTCACCATGCCATGTCTGGAAAAGCATCCTTCCAGCAGACTGGGCCCCACGATTTGGGCCGGGAGCTTGCCAAGAGCACTGGCCCGGGACCAGAGCAGTGATCCTGGGCGGCCCTTACCCAGATTAGCCTCCCTCACTGGAGGAGGCACTGGAGCTCCCCCGCTCCCCTGGCTCCAGCTGGAGGAGAAGAGATTAGCGCGAGAGGGAGGAGGAGATTGAGACACAAGAGATTCCAAAAGCCGTTTTTAGACCGCCTGTGAAATTGGATAACAGATTACTCTCAAATGTCCTCCTAACACTTTATATTAAGTAGAACTAATAACATTAATCTAATAAATTGCCAAATACTTCAGTGGTGCTTTGAAGGGAGTGCAGGCTGGGTTTGACTGGCTGTGCTCTCTGTCTTGTTACCAGGCAGCACACACAGATGCTGTTTTTGTTTGTTTACTCTTGAGGTTGGCCAAAGGTGTGGGAGGATTTTAACAGTACTTGTGTTGAAATTGGGGTGCCTTTTCAAAGATGGACTAGTCTATAAGAGGATATGTAGCAAATATCCACTATGGCCTATAGGACAAATTTGACTTAATCTTATTCAAGTCTGTAGATGTGCTCAGTGCCTTTGAGCCCATTTCAGCTTGTTATGAGTTTTTAAGGACCCAAAATTCCCTCCTTCTCTAATATATAGTTGTACTCAAAGAAAACAGAGTAAAAGGAAGAAAAGAATTTTAAAAAGTGACCAAACCCGAGTTTGAGATGCGTCTAGCCTAGAATTACTACTTCTATGTTATAAAACTGAGCTATTTAGCCATATTTTAATAAATACACACTAGTAAGGATGTCAGCCATAGCTTCAGATTAGAGAATGACAACTCCTCTAAAGCAGTTGTCATTGGCAGTGGAATGTATAGAATTTTGAGGAGTTTGGTCAAAGTAGGGAAGTGCCCCTTGCCACGTTTCATCATCCTGTAAGGCACTAAACCACTTTGTGTCCACTTGAAGGGCACCCTAGAGGGCACTTTACCCTTTTTTCAGTGGAAAGTAAGGTCACTTTACCGTTTTTTCCCCATGGAGGGCACCACTATAGGAGGGAAACCACTATACCAAATTTTGTCCACTGGGGTTCCAAAACTTTCCAGCCTGTGACCCCCTTAAAAATGGCATCAGGGACCCCCATCTTCCCTTGAGGGGGATAAAGCACACCATAATGCACAAAGCATCATGTACAAAATTTGCATTTTAGATAGTTTTCATAATTTTAACTTGCATTTTAGCATAAATATCAGGATAACTACATTTTGATTTTGATTTAGACTCATTTTTTCAATATGTTGTAAAATAATAGATAAAATCTATGATTTAAATAAAGTTACATTTCTCTTTTTTTTTACGAAAAGAATCCCACAACCCAGCTTCACTGTCCCCAACTTTGGAAACCGCTGCCTTAAAGAGCATTTTTTGTACAGTAGGTGGCCACCCTAGAGTGCACTTCACCACTTTTTGTCCAGCAGAAGGGCAACCCCGAGAGCACTTTACCACTTTTAAGTACCTTGAAGGGCAGGCTGGATGGCACTTAGGGACGTTTTTCCAGAAGAAGGCCACCCTTAAGGGTACTTTACCTGTATTTGTTTAGATGGAGGCCACCCTTCAGGGCACTTAACCACTTTTTGTCCCAATGAAGGACACTCTTCAGGGCACTGTACCACTTTTTGTCCCAAAGAAGGCCACCATTAGGGCACTTAACCACTTTTTGTTTAGATGAAGGCCACCCTTGAGGGCACTTTATCACTTTTTAGTACCCTAGAAGGGCAGGTTAGATGGCACTTAGGGACTTTTTTTCCCCAGAAGAAGGCCATGCTTGAGGGTTCTTAACCTGTATTTGTTTAGATGAAGGCCACCCTTCAGTGCACTGTACCACTTTTCGTCCAGACAAAAGGCACTCTTCAGGGCAATTAACCACTTTTGTCCAGATAAAGGACTCCCTAGAGGGCATTTTACCACTTTTTGTATAGATGAAGGGTACCATTAAGGGCACTTTACCACTTTTCGTCCAGATGAAGGGTACCCTTGAGGGCATTTTACCACTTTTTAGTACCCTAGAAGAGCAGGCTAGATGGCACTTAGGGACCTTTTTTCAGATGATGGCCACCCTTCAGGGCACTGTACCACTTTTTGTTAGATGAAGGCCACTCTTAAGGGAAACTTTACCACTTTTTGTCCAGCAGAAGGCCACCCTTGAGGGCACTTTACCACTTTTAAGTGCCATAGAAGGGCACACTAGAGTTCAGTACCACCTTTTAGGAGGGCAAAAGGGCACAATACCACTTTCTGTCCAGAATAACGACAACCTAGATGGCACTTTACCACTTTTTGCCAACTGTAATGCCAAAGGGAGTATTTACCCTACTGGTGTTCAAGCATACACTTTAGCTGCTTTTTTCCTACATCAGGGCAACAGGAGTGAGATTAACCTCCCTCTCACACTCTGAGTTCATCAATGGTCTGTCTGGCCAAAAACTGAAATAAAGGTATTTCTAAAGTCAACATTAGACAGCTGGAAAAATTTAACTCTTTTACTTTTTCTCCCTGCAATGTCAGATTTAACTGGTAAAGCATAACTGTTAAGTATTTTGTTTAGTTGAACAACAATTAATTCCTGACTTATTGCAGCTCCAAAAATTAATGCTGCCTTTGAACTTATTTTGTAATGACATAATTTTTAAATGATTTAATACACAGACTGTAAAAGCTAATCAAATTGCTATGACCTGAGCTAGAGCTGAATGCAAGCTCTTTTTCTTCTTCATCAAAAATTAATAAGTTAACAAGAGCAAAAAAAACATAAAAAACATAGCAAAGAACAAGAGTAAAAGCTTCATAATTACTCTAAAAAACATCCCCTGGAGGAATGAGCCAATAAGAATCTTGTGTAACCTTAACATTTCATCACTACCAGTACAATAATTGTAGCAACACCTACTGCGCTCAAACACATCACACTCAAACAGAATATTTTGTTACAAGAGAGAGACGACATACATGAAAAGCAGAGTCTGCTAACATGAGATAGCATGCTTCTCTACCTTCCATTTATTGTGATTCTATTTTATTCCTGTAATTTCGTCACAGCCTCACAGGGAGACATGAGTTGCATCACCATAAGAAAAGTGAGACTGACACACATCAGCACAGGCAACCCTTCATGATGTCAATCACAGCACATGCTCACCTCCCACAGGAGTAACACTGCTGCAGATATCTTCCTCTCATTGAAAAACAAATAGGAGGCGTCAAAAGAAACACCTCCTCATTTTCTGCTGGTAATCATCACGCACGGGAGGGATCATGCCATGCTTTCACATTGGATTCACATTGTATGTGTGCGTGAAGCCCTGTTTGCAGAAAAGTTACTGATCCCAGAGGGTCCACAGGCTAAATCAATATGGATTCTATGGTTGGGGAAATCAATAGACAGAGGCAAAGGTTAACCTGCCTCAGACTTTGTGATGGCTCACACTGCAAGTAGCTGGTAACCTTTAACCTTAGGCATGGCATCTTTCACTACAGCTGGTTTGGCTTCACCTGTTTAAACAGTAACAACAGCATATCCAATGAGCACTGGTAGCACTGGGGAATTGTGATTAGAGGAGCTGTAGGGGGCTGAAATGGTGACAGCAGGTGCTGGATCCACACAGTATGAAGAAAATATGCAGTGTGTGTTAAACATATGCTTTATATTACCTCTGATAAAGAAACAAATAGGTTTGCATAGTAGCAGTAGATCCTACAAAAAAGTATTCAAACCCTTTAATTGATTTTATAAATAAATCTTAGTCAATCTTTCTTTGATATTTTTTGACAAAAAACAGTGCAAAGATGTCAAAGAAAGAGCGGATTTCTACAAAGCAATTCCAACTGAATAAAAATGTGTAAAAATAAGTGACTGCATAAATATTCACTCCCTTTTAAAGTGACTGATGTTATTCAACAGAGGTCCAGCCAGTTGGTGCTTGTCGTCTCACAGTTAGTGAAATGGGGATTACCTGAGTGCAGTGGAGTGACTGTAGTATGAAGACATCTGTGTCTGGAATGTCAAGTCACAGGTTATTAAGGATTCCTGGCTACCATTACACCAAGAAGACAAAAGAACACTCCAAGCAACTCATAGAAAAAGTTATTGAAAAGTACAAGTCAGGGGATGGATACAAAAATATCAAAGGTACTAAACATCCCCCAAGAGGTCAGTTAAATCCATCAACAAGAAATGGAAGGAATAAAGCGCATGTGTAAATCTGCCTAGATCAGGCCGTCTTCACAAACTAAGTGACTGTGTAAGAAGAGGACTAGTGAGAGGGGCCACCAAGACACCGATGACTGATCTGAAGGAGTTACAAGCTTCAGCAGCTGAGATGGAAGAGACTGAATATAACAACTGCTGCCCATGTTCTTTCTCCAAAGTTCTTCTCTCTTATAAAGGTAAAGGCGGAAATGAATGTGGAATATAGGACAGGGAAGATTCTGGAGGACAATCTTATTCAGTCTGCAAGAGAACTACAGTTTGAAAGGGGAGACGATTTAGTAAGACAATGATACAGCATACAGTGAAAGTTACTCAGGTGAATGTTCTGGAGTGGCCGAGTCAAAACGCGGACCTCAACCATATAAAGAATTTGTGGCTGGACTTGAAAAGGACTGTTCACATCTGAACCCTGTGCAACCTGACAGAGCTTGAGCGATTTTGCAAAGAAGAATGGAGTAAAGTTGCAGTGTCCAGATGTGTAAGCCTGATTGCGACCTATCCACACAGACTCAGTGCTGTGATTGCAGCCAAGGGTGACTCTCTTTTTTGTTTAATTGACATTGCTTTGTAGAAATCTGTTTCCACTTTGACATCAAAGAGGCTCTAAAACTTTCCAAAATGTATTTCATTACAGTGCTAAAAATCTTCCTGCAAATAAACATACTGAACTGATTTGAATGACTGCCTGGTGCTTATATCCTTGTGCAAGATGTCCAGTTGCTGGAAGGGGAAAGTACAGTAGTGGGTCAGGAAAAGGGGCTGTTGTGCCTTTATGGGGCCCAATGACCTTGACCTCTGACCCCCTAATTCTAATCAGTTCATCCTTAAGTGGTGGTTGGTATTTCTGCAATGTTTAAAAGAAATCACTCAAAGCATTCTTAAGATATTTACAAGCAAGAGATGAAAAATAAACTTGACCTCTGGCCTTGTAACGTTCTTATATCTAAATAGTTTTAATTGCAAAATCTCTTGGGGGGAAAAGGGTTACAGTTGCTATTTGAAACATTAAAACTAAACCATCGGCTATCTGACACACCTCAGATTTCTGTATTTCCCACCATTTCCCCCAAATGTTGAATCATCATTGCATCGACAGGGCTGTCCGACTCCACTTTTGATTGCTGGTAATATTGGCGATGTAAGAATTAAATTGCTGCAGTAGCTCACCCGTGATAAGAGCGTCAGATAAATTGCCAAAAATGTGAAATCTTAATGCCTCAACCTACTTGATGGATCTCATAATGTGAGAGATTATTTTACACCATCCATCACCAGCTGCACTTCTGACAAGAAATTCTACTTTTATTACAATCACACAAGGAGAAGAGGAGAGAGAGAGATGAGAGAGGCTGTGAAGGCAGAAACCAGCCCTCCAGAATATAGTGTGACACTCTTGCTGTTAAGATGACTCAAGTGCGACACTTCTAATAACTCAGTGGGATCTTGACGTTCTTCAGATATTTATGGAGAAACTGTGAGGGTACTTGTGTAGAGTCAAGTTCTAACTATGCAGTCTGATGGGTCAAAGACAAATTTAACTTCTACCCAGTCGGCTTGTACTCACATTTTCCCTGTCCAACTTCTGAATGATTTTTAAGCTTGTGATTCTTGTTACTTAAAGAGCTTACTGATTTATACATGCATTTTCAGGTACAAGTTATCTATTATAATCTTAGAGCTATTTAAACAGCCTTAAATGGGTTGATATACACCATAGGGATGAAACTATTTGACAACACCTGCTTTTTAATCTGACCTGTTGCCACAGGTGTACAAAAATCCAAGGGGTCGTTCTGAAGAGCTCAGTGACTTCAGGTGTGGCACTGTGATGAATGCCACCTTTAGAAGAAGACAGTTCATGACATTTTTATCCCTGCTGGATATTCCACAGTCAGCTGTAAGTGCTGTAAGTCTTAACCTTGCAAAGCAGATGGATACGCCCATTTTTTAATTTCTCACTGGCGAATCCATCTTGCAAAGCTCCCGTCTAAACCATCTGGGCCCGGTTAGAAAGTGACAGGACCAATCAGCATTGAGGGGCAGAACCTTTGGGCACAGCAGAGTCGTGATGTTTGCAAGCAGCAGCAAGAGGCTGATGCCGTTATGGCGGAAGACATTAGCATGGATGCTGCTAAAGCGCCAGTTTTATCAGAACTTGACAACATTTCTTTGTTAAAAGATGAACAAAGAACAGCAATGAGTTGTTTTCTTTTCAAAAAAGACAAAAGTCATGTCTACAGTTGCCATGGTTCATGTTATGCAGTTCTCTATGGAGTTTATTCCTCAGTAGCTGCGCACAACATCACATGTTTTGTTGATCTGATTGGCCCGTAAAAATGTGACCAACAGAACGTTCATCCAGTCACCCTCTGAGATTTTTTTTTAAAAGCACTGCCCTTTCTCAAATGCTGTATATGGAAAGTTTTCCAGATGGATGTGTAAAACATATCCATCTGGCGTGTCAGGTTAGGCAAGGCTGGGTTTGGCAGATGCCAGGAGAACCTGCCTGACTGCACTGTCCCAACTGGGAAGTTTGGTGGAGGAAGGATGATGGTATGGGGCTGTTTTTCAGGGCTTGGGCTAGGTCTCTTATTTCCAGCAAAGGTCAATCTTCATGCCTCAGCATACCAAGAAATTTTGGACAATGCTATGCTTCCAAATTTGTGGCAGCTGTTTAGGGAAAGGTCTTTTCTGTTCCAACACAACTGTGACCCTGTGCACAAGGCATGGACTATAAAGACATGGTTTGATGAGTACAATTTGGAGAAAGTTGAATGGCCCAACCCCATCCAGCACCTTTGGAAAGAACTGGAATTGAGATTACAAGCCAGGCCTTCTCATTAAACATCAGTGCCTAACCTCGTAAATGCTCTAGAATGAATGGGGAGAATTCCCACAGAAACACTCTTAAATCTTGTGGAGGCTGTTTTAGCTGCAGAAAGGGGCCAACTCCATATTAAAGTACATGCATTTGAATACAATGTCATCACAGGCTTTTGAGAAATGACACACATGATATAACAGCAAAAAGCACAAAGACAAATTTTCTGTAAAAACTCAAGTGAATCAAGTTTAACAGCCCAGCATTACAGTTTCATCAAAGTGAACTCTCCTAATGCATATTTTTTAGTCCTCCTACAAAGCTGTTGAATATGTGAATCTTCAGAGAAATGGCTGGATAAAACAAAATGTTTTGAATAAAGAAATGAGAGAGTTCCCTCTGATAGCAAAGCTTTGAAGTTGAGTTTCAAAGGAAGTGTAGATTTTTGCAGCCATGGCTGAACATAAAGTACAAAACGGGATGCTGGTTAAAGCACGAAAAGACAAATAACCTCCTGTTACACTGTCATATTTTATATGTTTTTTTTTTATTATTCTGCTGCTTTGATTTGATTCAGCAGGGCTGGACTTTTAGTCATCTCACTTAAAAGCTCACGATCAGGGGCTCTCAGTCAAAGCAATATCAAAAGATGAAATGTAGAGAAGCTCTGTCCACCTCAGCTATTTTTGATTTCACATAACTTGGTAAATAAACCTTGTAGAGTGTCATTTTGAAAAATCTAGTGAGTGGCTTCATTTAGAGAATAACTCAAAATTAAGTTAAGAAAAAAGCTCTTCTGCACTGATGAGCAGAGATTGTCCTAAAGCTTAAATCATGCCCAAAAAGTCCAGGCTAAACCTCCTGACCCTCCACATTAACTATATTCATGGACCTAAGCCTGATTCAAACACAGTCATTTCAATAAGATGGCTTTAAAGTTTAAGGTTCATTTCTGGGTTGTTTTAACATCAGAAATCTGATCAGATGAGATTTTGATGAGCCCAACAAGGAAGAATGATTCAGACATGATGATTTCCTGTTTTTTATAAGTAGTGAGGATGAGGAGCAGGCTTCAATGAACACGCAGAGCTTTTAAAAGAGCATCAGTCTTATTAAATGGCTACTGTCTGCACTGTTTGTCACACCATTATCGGTAACTGAGCTGCAGAGCTCCTTTTTTGCTCAGCATGTGCATAATTTGCACACTGTGCTGCCTTTCCTTCACTCGTTCCCCACTGTACTATTTCACTGTGTGCTTGAAGCAGGCTGGCACCACTTTTTAACAGATTTTCTCCCTAAAAATGTCTCCTAATGTAAAAAAGTTAATAAAACACTTTTTGAATTGAAAATACTTAGTTTAAGAAACATGATCCTGGGCAGCACATCTCGATTTATAGTTTGTGCTACAGGTCTGCACCAGGTTAAGTTGTTCCAAAGTTATCACAAGAGAAATGGTTAAAAAACAAACAAACAAACAAAAACATAGGTTAAATTTTTGCTGCTATATCTGACAGGAAATATTGAGGGGTGGGGATCTTGGTCCTTCTATGCTCCAGCCCTCTGGATTAGGTAGAGAATCTAACCTCTAGTTTCTACACAGAAATGGACTCTTACTTCAAAAAGCATGACCTGGAAGTGCAATCATACTGTTTATCATGTCAACGACATCTTCTACTGATGTGGGTATACACTACATAAAAAAATGTATTCAGCCAGCTGACCATCACACCAACAGGGACTGTTGCATTCAAATACATGTACTTTAATATAGAGTTGTTCCCCCCTTTGCAGCTTTACCAGTCTCCACTCTTCTTGGAAGGCTTTCCACAAGAATTTGTAGTGTTTCTGTGGAAAATTGTGCCCATTTATTCTGTAAAGCATCAGGCACTAATGTTGCACCAGAAGGCCTGGCTCGCAATCTCCATTCCAGTTCATCCTAAAGGTGTTGGATGGGTTGTGGTCAGGGCTCTGCACAGGCTAGTCAAATCCTTCCACACACTGAATTATTAATCCACGTTTTTATAGTCCTTGCTTTGTGCTCAGGGGCACAGTCATGTTGGAACAGAAAAAGGCCTTCTCCAAACTGTTGCCACAGAGTTGGAAGCATAGCATTGTCCAGTATGCCTTAAAGTGGGCATACACTGTGTGATTTTTGGCCAGTTTTGAGCTGATTTTTCACTCGTGCAACTATTTTTGAGATTGGCCTGAGTCTTGGCTTAATCGTGTGTCATGCATCGTGTAGTATACATGGTGTAACGAGAAGCAATCAACACCTCACGATCAGCTCCTGATCAGCTACCATATGGTCGTCAGAAAATCAAACCTGTTTGAAATCCTGGTCGCACCCCGTGAGGGTATCGTACGGTGGCCGAGAGGTCTCACACGAATGCAAATTCAAAACGCTTTTGCAAAAAGAAGAAACACGACAACATTTGAGAAAAACACAAAAACAAAAGTTCACAACACAAATACAAAAACTTGCTGCAACGCATGAATACAAACACTCAGCGCATGGATACATAAACTCGGCGCAGCGCGGCGGCAAACAGATTCCACAACAGCACAAAAATACAACAACTTGGTGCAGCAGGTGCAAATAAAAAGTCACAACACAACAGAAGTGGGGCTGTTATTAGGGACGGACGGGACCTGCTAAGCCTGCTAACATCTGTCATGTTGAACAACATGTCAAATGCGACATTACATTTTTATGCTGATGAACCCATTAAGTACTGCTGTGCTGCATCTCTTGAACAAGCTGTTGAAAATTTGCAAAATGCCTTTGTGGTCATTCAAAATACACTGCATGACCTGAAACTTGTTTTAAACGCAGATAAGACCAAGCTTGTGTTTTTTTACCAGATCAAAGACCAGGTCACAAAATGTTCCTGTGCTTTCTACTGTTGATGGAAAGGAGATTGAGGTTGTATACTGTTACAAATACCTGGGTATTTTGATTGATGACTCTCTTAATTTTAAATCACATGTACTGTGTCTTGTGGAAAAGCTGAGGCTAAAACTGGGTTTTTATTTCAGAAACAAGTTGTGTTTTTCTTTTAATGTAAAAAAGCGGCTTGTCACTGCAACTTTTTTACCTGTTTTAGATTATGGTGATCTGTTGTACATGCACGCCTCTGCACAGTGTCTCCATATGGTTGCTACTGTCTACCATGCATCCTTGAGGTTCATTACAAACTGTAAAGCTCTGACTCACCATTGTGAGTTGTACTCTCGGGTTGGATGGCCCGCTTTGGCGACCCGGAAGCTCATTCACTGGTACACCTTTATTTACAAGGCAATTCTTGGTGTGCTTCCCCTCTATCTATGTGTTTTTATCATGCAGAGAAGTACCGGACAGTATTCTTTGTGTTCTCAGGACCTCTTTATGCTCTATAGGATGTCGATGTTTTAGCTCAGCTGTTTGAACAATTGATTCCCAGATATGACTCATAGATTGTTTTAATCCAAAATGTTGAGCTTTGTAAATTGTACTTTGTCTATCTTTGTATTTCCAACTGTAAATTTGTGTTTCTTGCTGCTGCCTGTCTTAGCCAGGTCTCCCTTGAAAAAAAGGTTTTTAATCTCTGTGGGATCAACCTGGTTAAATAAAGGTTAAATAAAAAAATAAATTGCAAAAAAAAAAAAAGTTTCTATGAAAACAGTGTTTCCAAAAAAAAATGCCATTGTCAATAAAAAAAATAAAATAACATTTCTTCAAATATTGTGAAGTTTAATTTCATTTTAACGGTAAAGAAAAGTTGACTCTAAAGGAGAATCAGGTGTGAATCGATCCATAGACCTATTGTTCGAGGTCACAGAGTGCTGTCAATAGGAAAAAGAATTTAAAAAATTTGATACAACATAGACCGAATAGTGAACCAGCAACTGACAACAACCTGACAGGGCAACTTTCAGGATCATTTTCCTCTGCCCAATTCAGTTAATGTTACCTACTGGTTTGCTGGTTCATCTATTCTGTATAAAAATGTCTCTTTTTCCCACAGACAGCAATCTGTGACCTCAAACACAGGTCTATGGATTGAGTCACACTGGATTTGTCTTTTAACTTTGGTCACTGATCTACCTACACCATGTCTTCTTGCCATGAGACACTTCCTGCAGGTGAGACAAAGTATTGGCAAAGAACACCGTAGTTTCTTTGCTTTCACTGAGGGGTTCCTTGCTCGGCCCACTGAAATGGACTGAAGCGCTCCCTCCCTTCGCCATGCTCCTTCTACTAGCTGATGGCGTCCACAGAATCCACATAGCTGGGTGGTATGCAGACGTCAGATCTCTGGTGCTGGAGAGAGTTGTGCAGACAAAGACATGCAAAAACAACGGTGACAACCTTGACTGGATCCAGGTAAATGGTTGTTCTGAAACTATAAAGCGATTTGCCAAAATTCCAAAAGCGTCTCCACAACGCGGTGTGCTCTGGAAAGACGGTAATTGAAGATCCTCTGTTTGGTGTCTAGGTTTCAATAGGGATGCGGTTTCATGAGATCTGGTCAGAGGGGATAAGCATCATCACCAATGATCATGTACGGCAACATGGCATCAGAGCATTGCAGGATATCATCGGGGGGAAGTTCAGCGTTCCTGTGTCCATAGCATCTCTCAGGTCAGAATAGGCGAAAACTCCAGCATCTGACACCCTTCCCTGTGTCCCTGTGCTTGCATATACAAACTTGCAATTAGCGTCAACTACAGCCATAATTATCAATCAATCAATCAAGAAACTTTATTTGCCCCCAATAGGGGCGATTCAGTGTGCAAAAATATGGGGAGCATAAGAAACATACAAGACACATAAAACATGTAAGATGGAAAACCTTGACTTGTAGTTGTAAAACATGCTTCCACTCTTTGCAGGGGTTTGAATGAAGATGTGTTTCCCATCTATAGCCCCTAGGCAGTGTGGAAACTGCCACTTGTTTGCAAAGTCTCTGGAAATGGCCTTCCACTCTGACTCAGTCGATGGTGTCTGTGGAACACAAGTACAATGGGATACATCAAATGAATCTCTGTTGAATTATTGTTTTTCCTTTATTAACAACACACTGAGAACCAACTGAACAGTTCACTTGACTTTTTGAATACACATTTCACAAATACTAAACTAGAAAAGCACTCGAAGAGCGCAGACTTCAGCCATTAGCTCTATCTCCCAATAGTAAAGAACCCTTTAAAAAATGAGATGTTCAGTAAGATGAGTGTATTTCCAGTCAAATTTACCTTCAAGTAATCTTCACGTAGTACAGCGGTAAGGGCTGTGCATGTTTCCGTAACAATCCTGCTCAAGGTGGTGCTTCCAATCCTATACTGGAAACTTAATGAGTTGAAGGTTTCACCTGTCAAAGTGATGAAAGCGTCCTAAATATTGTAAGGTGGATTTAGATGGGAAGGTGGACATGGATGGATCTTGATAGACTGATAGATTTTAGTTGATGGATGGAGGAAAATATAACGTAGAAGTAGTATGTAGGTGGATAGATAGATGCACATTTAGTGGGCCACTGACCTTGATGTAGAAAGGTGAATGTTGGATGATGTAGCCTGGATGTATGTAGTTGAACGGGTGAATTGATAAAAAGATGACCATATTAATACAGTAACATCATAGATGTTGGACTGAAGTCTCTGAAACTGATGGGTGGTGAAAACTTTTATGCTGAAGACTTAACACAAGACCTATATTTAACCAGTGTTGTACCTGGAAGTCACATTACAAAAGTAACTTGGCTAGTACTTACTTAAGTATGACCAGTAATCTACAATTAAATGTAGCCTTCTTCAGGAATGAAAGTAGAAATGTCAGTAAAAAGACGACAGCCAGAATTTTGAAGATTAGCATTTACAAACTTCAGATGTCTTGAAAGCCACAATAAAGACAATGGTGTTCTTTCCCCCCAAGCATTTCTGCTTGCATTTTCATTTTAAAGTTTACCCATCACTCTTCTATAAAGCCTACATCAACATGTTTTGAAACCTGCAAAAATGTAAATGCCATTAGATAAAAAGAAAAGCAGTCAGAATAAAACTGATTACTACATCACATCCACAATTTGTTTGCACATCTGGTGACAATGACAAGTCAATTTCCCCCCTAGACTGTTGCAATCACTCGATGGACCACCAAATTTCATCATTTACTTGTAACCTTATATAGTGTGAATGTAATCGAGTAAAAGTATGCATGTAGTGAAGTTAAGTTGACAGAATTATAACAAGTAGGCTCAGACAGTCCTAAAACATACTGTAAACTAGTATTAGCCTACTTCTGGATTTAACTGTGACCAGCCTGAATGTTTGGCCTGAAGTGCAATTTAGCTGTTGCTGCTTACCTCCAGTTCTCGCTGTAGAATTGACAGACCGTACTGCCCACGTCTGCCCAGCCATTTGGTCCACACATGTTATGCCTTTTCTTTTTGAAAGTTTCTCCGCAGAGAATGGCACAAATTGCCAAGGCAGCACGTTTGTTTTTTTTTTTAGCATTTTAAGAGCGTCTATCCACTTCCGGGTTTTTCTACTTCTTCTTCTGAATTTTACATTGCATTTCCAGATACAAGAGTCTGTGTGGACGTACAGTGTGAGCAGTCAAGTCGCATCAGAGCATCAGACCGTATAGTGTGAGGACATGAATCGTGAGCTGTGAACGTTCGAACTCTGTGATTTAGTCGTACGATTTGAGCTGGAGCTGAGTACAGCGATTGAAAATATAGCACAGTGTCTGCCCAGCTTAAGTATGCTGAAGCATTAAGATTGGCCTTTACTGGAGATAAGAGTCCCAAACCCTGAAAGACATCCATCCATCCATTTTCTACACCACTTATCCCGTTAGGGGTCACGGGGCGTTGGAGCTTATCCCAGCTGGCATTAGGCGAGAGGCGGGGTACACTCTGGACTGGTCACCAGTCAATCACAGGGCTGACATATAAAGACAGACAACCAGGCACACTCACACTCACACCTACAGCCAATTCAGAGTCACCAATTAAGCTGACGAGCATGTCTTTGGTGGGGGAGGAAGCTGGAATACCCGTAGAGAACCCATGCATGCACACAGAGTGTAGCTAGGGATTTCAGGCCCCCAGAAAGAATTCTACACAGGACCCCCCTAACCAGATTGTCGAGCAACAAATTTTGCGTAATTTTCAAAAAAAATATCTCTGCATTTTAATGTATTTTGGAACCATAATTTCCCCATCAAAGTTAAATTTACTAGCATTATTTCGCAGTGCTGGACATTCTGTTGTGGTTGGTTGTGTGGTGGACCCAAAATGCAGACCAGAGTAAAAAGTTTAACAGATTTATTGGAATTGTGCTCGGGAAGGAGGGGGGAATCCAGGAGTCCAGGTGAGAGAGAGTTTTCCGCAGGAGGAGTGAGAGCGAGAGTGCTGATGCTGAGAGAGTGCTGGTTTTCGGGGCTGGTGCAAGGCGTGGAGGGAGGCACTGCAGGAAAAAGGAGACGCAGGTAAGTCACACAGGTTCACAAGAAGCACTGGAGATAAATCAATCAATTTTGAGAGAGTGTCACTGGTGGCCAGGGAGCCTTGTACCGCTGTGCGTGGCAAACAATACGCTGGCACTGAGGCGACAGGCTGCAGCAGTGCAGTAGAGCGTTTGACTGTAGATCCGATGCAGATGTGATCAATTCGCCTCAGCACTGTGGGAGGAGGGGAAGCCTCAGAGAAAACAAAGTTGCAAACAGCAGCAACAAAATGGAAACTAGTCTTTCAAAATAAGATGAATGTAAATCCAAATCACCAATCAACCAAAAGTGGTGAACTCTTCAGTGAAGGAATCAGCAGAGTGTTGACAACTTTTACACACCATGTGCCTTAGCTGTCAGATTTTATGTGGTTCCCCGCTTCATGGCTGAGTTGCTGTTGCTCCTAAATGCTTCCACTTTCTCATAATATCACTCATGGTTGACTATTGCAAAAGTGGCATCAATAATTCAAGCGGAATTCAATAATGAGAAGTAGCCAAATACTTTTGTCCATGTATTGAATCTGAGGTAGTGTTAGTACTCATGTAGCTGTTTTTTAAATTAATGTCAACATTTCAGTGTTAAAAAAATTCCACGTATTGTTCCTTTAAAGTTTAAACGTAGTCATAAGTCAGCCATATTTGACTTCATGCTGAGACTCTTGTGATGACGCATTAAGCTCACAGCTGGAGCTAAATAAAGCTGCTGACATTAATACTAAAACGCTGTCAGCGGCGCTGCATGGTAGCTGAGGGAGCATGCTGTGTATGAGTGGGAACTACAATGTGTGCCGTGCAACTATTTCAGTATATCTAATGATTTAACATGAAGACATGCCTCTCAGCTACAGCTCTTTTATTTCTGAGTATGTCTCTTATAAGGTTTGCTCCACACAAAAGATCCCAGTCGAATCCCTTTAGATGTCTGTGCTCTTTAAAGCTGCTTTGAGTGACTTTAAACAAATTCAAATGTGGCTTTACAATTTATTAAAAGATGAAAGGAAAAAAAGGCTAAATACTTAAACCTTGTTAATCCATTTCACAGGTCATTTTTTGCTGCTTTGAATATCTTTAATCTTTCACCTGCACCTCCTTTGGTTTAAAAGCAGAGATATTTGAGGACACAACAAACATTTAAATGAATTTCTGTTGAGTTCATGGATGGCATGCTGCTTGAGTCCAGAATATTTTGTGGTAAAATGAAAGCTGTGATGTTTTAATCAAGGGCTGGTGGAGAGGAACATTCTCCCCTGGTCTGCAGAAAAAAAAAACAGGAAACAAAGAAATTAATTTCCCATGATTTGAGGTTGAGGCACTGATGGCCTTTGAGGTCAAAATTTTAAAAAGGGTATTTCAAGAGGGTGTGTGGCTCATGATTTAGGTTTTTCTGATGCAATGGAAGATTCTGAGGTTACAAGGTAAGCAGCCTTAAGAAGAAACATGACGCACTTCTCAAACCATCCCTCGACTTTTAAAGAGCCAATTATCTGAAAGGGACTCTGCGTGTGTGGGTGAGACAGAGAGAGATAGGGAAATAAGGGAGGTTAAGAATATGTGTGGAAAACGCAGAAAAAGCTGATCGAGCCGTGCAATCTTAGAAAATGACACGACATTTCGAACTCAATTTGTTCCATATAGCGATCGGCGCTGTAAATTACCAAACCAATCACCCGTGACCGCTCCTTTTTTCTCATCTTTGCAGTCAACACGTGCATGTGGACAGGACGAACCGTTCCACCGTGACCTCTCTGTAAAATAAGCTACATATTTCAAGGTCAAAAGACACGTGTGACCTTGGGATGGACTTCATGTATGAGAGGTGAAATTGAATCAATGTGCTGCGGGCTAATGGAGCCGGTAAGAAGATTCCAGAGAAGTGGCGTTAATACAGCTGGCCTTTTGTCTGACACCTTTTATCTCCACTGAGCTTATTATGGTAATACCTGCTCTTTTTAACCAAGCTATCATATAGATTTAATAATAACACTGAATTGTCCCAAACCATTCACAATTGTATTTATCTACTTAACAAATGGTGTTTTTAAAGCCAGGATCAGACGACACACAAGCACCTCCTTAATGGCTTGACCCAGCAGACCCCTGAACATGCTTGGAATAAAAATATCTCTCTCCAATTATAACAGATGAGGAGGCTCATGGTTACTGCCGGTTAGGTAGTTTTCCCCTGCCACTTTTGCCAAGTACTCATTTCACTGGTGAACTCATCTGTATAGTTTCTTTGCAGACGTCACGCTGCAGAGGAGAACTCCAGATGGTGGTCAAGAAGTGATTTCTGCATAGAGAAGAACTACCAGAAGGACAATTATTTGTGCTGGCCAACTGCAAAATGCAGGCCAGAATTAAGGGGGGCTTAGTTTTAATGAGGCTCTAGAGCAGTAGATTCCCAACCTTGCACCCCTGGGGGGGAGGGGGCATCAACCAGGAGGAGTTATCTGTCTTAAGCCTGGTCCAATTTCCACAAAGCGGTGTGGTTTGGGTCAGTACAGTTTTGCCATGGTTTAGCTCACAGGTCATGTCAAACTCAAGGACAAATCCGGCCCGAGGAACAGTTAAATCCGGCCTGCAAGATGATCTGTTATAACTGTCCCATCAGTATGAGGTCTATAGATTTAATCAAGTGTAAAAATGTGAACTTATCCTTGATAATTTAAGAAATCCTTGTTAAGTCACAAAATCTGAAAGAAAGAGGAGTAAAAATATTTAGATAAGAATTCAAGAATGAGGGAAAATTAATGAATTTGTGTTTTAATTTCACATTTTCAATTTAGCATCTCACAACTAGGACTCAAACTTAGGATTTTGTCTTTTAATTTCATACTTTGAGCATTTCAACTCATAATTTTGACTTCTCATATAACATTTTGAGCTTTGATATTTATAATTTTAATTTTTAAGTGATATTTTGACCTTTTTAACCAGTTATTTTGCATTTTATCTCATATTTTCAACTCCAGACTTTGACTTCATAATCCCATAGTTTGACCTTATAGACTCACAATTTAAAATTTTGAATCGTATTTTGACTTTTAATGTCATGATTACAAATTTTATTTTATATTTTGACCTTTAAAACTCATGATTTTGACTTTCCTTCTAATATGTTTGCCATTAAAAAATAATAATAAAAAATTCAATTTCAATTTCATGTTTTGACCTTTTTGAACTAATAAATTAACTTTTCTCAGATTGTGAGCCTTTAAACTTTTACTTTTTTAACTTCTTAACTTTTTAAATGTCAAAATCATTTATCTGCAGTGCTAAGTTTTGTTTTATTTTTTCATATTTTATTACCAGTGAAACAAGGTTGACAGTTTGTGGTTAAAAAGGTGACCCTGCAAGCCCTCAGGTTAGTCCTGAATCCAGAATCTGGCCCCTGCTGTGACTAAGTTTGACACCCCTGGTTTAGCTCATTAAACTCTCATCTTGCTCAAGTTTCCTCAGCTGATCTAAAAGGAATTACACCTCCTCCTATTATGCAAAATACATTTTTTCAGAAAATGTGTTCTGAAACAAGTCACTCTCAGATTTTCCCTTCATGATGTCATGTGAGGAGTTAGCTCCGCCCTCTGGTTCGGTTGGCCCTTCCTGCTTTGATGACAGTTCCGCCCTCCACTCCTGATCCTCCTCTCAGCTGGCAGCTGATCAGTAGAGCTACATCCAATAAGCCACATCCATTTCCTGAGAGGGGTGGAGTCAAGGGCGGAGTCAGACAGCTCATCAAAGTTTAAAGCCACAGACAAAGAAACAGCTCGTTCTGAGCTGGACTGAAATATAGAGTTTTTTAGATGTGCAAAAATCCTATACTGGAGTGTATTTTTTTTTTTTTTGGAAACAAACTTCACAGGCGTGTTTTTGGGACTATTGAGACCAATATAAACGTGTGTTAAAAGGGTAAAATATACAACCTTAAGAGCTCTAGATCATTTGTCTCAGTTCAGTAAAGCTGATAGTTTGGCTTCAAAATGGCATTTGGTACTTTTTTTTTTTTTTTTTTTTTTTTTTGATGATGTGGATTAAATAAAGATAAAAGATGGAGGAAAGGAAACTGGCACTCAAATGGGAGCTACTGTAGCTACTGTGGCTCATGTTAAAGTGACTGAAAGACACAGAACAGTTCAACCAAAATGTTTTTTTTTTTCCTCTGGTGTGTGCATGTTACTTGTGGTGCTTCAGCGGCCTCTAGTGGACCGTCGAGGAACCACTGCTCCCTCTGCATTGGCTTCATTTTTCAACATCAGAAGTTGCCACTTGGCAGATTAATTTTGGGCCTCTTAGCCTGCCTTCCAGCATGGTGATATGAAAATATTGTCTTGATTCCACTGTTTTCTACTTGAGTGTCCTAACAGCCCAGAAGCAAGGCAGTCCAAGGTTGTCATGCAACATATTTTCCTCTATTTTCCTTCCTGTTTCTTAGTAGACATGAACAAGGGCAGAGGAAGGAGGAGTATTTTCTTGATTCTGTTTTGTTTTACTCAGTTTGTAGCTTGTAGTTCAAAGGTCCACCCATACAAAGCGCTACACTTTCCTGTATCTCTATATTCAAAACAAAGCACCAGATGCCATATTGTTTACAATGGGAAACTGAAATAAACTTTATATGTAAAGTTTAATTAAAATGCTGGATAAAGCAGCAAATGAGCAATGTAACATCACCGCTGCACACTTACATGTCTTCTATCTACTATGAAGAATAAAGTCAGACCATGAATTATTACAGGTTCACTTTTTTTGATGAACTAGTGATGACTTACTTAAGCATTCATTGTGTGTGGCACCAGGGGAACAGTGATGTCGGTCCCTGGCTCCTTATCATAATATACCCTCCTATAATTGGCTTGGTCCGGGTCCAACTGGAAGTCTGCCACATGTCACCGCCAGGTCACAGCAGGAATTATGACTCTATGATCCCCTAATCTGACACACGGATTATCTCAAAACAGATGACAATTTACCCTCATTAAGTCTAAATGAACTCACATTTAAATCTGTCTGTCTGCAGGGGCAGATCCAGACACTCTAATACTCAGCAGAAACAACTTTCCACGTCACAGCTCAGCACTGAACCCGTCTGTTTTGTCTATTAACCCTTAAAGTAACGTCAATACAAGGAAAAATGATGGATTCTGAAAAATGTTGGAAAGAAGAGGGAGGCAGCTGAAGGCTGAGTTGCTGTTGTTCCTAAATGCTTCCACTTTCTCATAATATCACTTACAGTTGACTGTGGAATACCAGGTAGGGATGAAACTATAACAGTAATACACTTGAAGTCACTGAGCTCTTCAGAACGACCCATTTAGGATCACAAATGTTTGTAAATGGAGACTTCATGGCTCGGTGTTTGATTTTATACACCTGTCTGGGCCCTCCCCAGCTGTGATTGGTTGATTCAATGAGTGTTGGATCAGCAGCACTGATGCTAGCGTCCTGGCTAACAGTTACTTCATTTTGGAGCTGAAAAGTTTGTCCAACTGTTATTGGATTCTGATGGTCAAACTATTTATTTATGCTGTTTTGTAAACACTTTTCATCACTGTTTCTGCCTATCTTGCCACATTTGTTTCCACATTAATGATGCATCAAACCCCTTTTTGCAACTTTTAGCCATTTTTACTGCTTTTAAACCGATTTTCATCATTTTAACTGTCCATTTGGCCACTTTCAACAATTTTCTGCCCTTTTTTAACCACCTTTCACGACTTATTTATGGAAAATTTTGCCACTTTTATCCCATATTTGCCACCTTGAACCCATTTTTTAAAACTTTTTAATTGCTTTTCACCCTTTAACGGATAAGCTTTGCCATTTTTAGTCAATTATTTGCCACCCAAAGCCATATTTTACCACTCTATACCCATGGTTGCCACACTTTCCCCACTATTTTTTGCAAAAGTGGCCATTTTAAGCCAATTTGTTCCACTTTTAACCCATTTCTGCCACTTTTTAAGCACCCTTCACCAGCTATTTCTGGGAGTTTTTTTCACTTTTATCCAAATTATGCCAATTATACACATTTTTTTCCACTTTAAACTTCTTCTTGCCTTTGTGCATCCCATTTTTGCTATTTTTAGCCAATTATTCACCAATCAAATTCACCAATCAAAACTCTGTTATTTCAGACCCATCTTTGCCACACTCTCACTACTTTCCCCACTTATTTCTGCCAATTTTGGCCACTTTTAACTCATTTTTAACAGTTTAAGCCAATTTTTGCCACTTTTATCCCATATTTGCCACCTATACCCAATTTTTTTTTAACTTTTTACCTGCTTTTCAAATTTTTACCTCCAATCTTTGCTAGTGAAAGATAATTATTTTCAAATCTAAGCCAAGTTTTGCCACTTTAGACTCATTTCTGCTACACTTTCCCATCCTATTTCTGCCTTTTTTTCCCACTTTTTACCATTTTTTGCCACTTCAAGTTAATTTTTTCCAGTTTCACCACAATTTCTGCCACTTTTTAACCACCTTTCACCACAACTTCTGGCAATTGTTGCCAATTCTATTCCATTTTTGCCACTTTTCACTGATTTTTGCCATTTTTTTAGCCATCTAGTACCTCTCATGTCTTTCAATTTTTGCCATTTTATCCCATTATTTGCCACTAATACCCCATTTGTTTTTTAAACTGCTTTTTTTATTTTAATTTTAGCCAAATGTTGCCAATTTAGACCCATCTTTACCACACTTTACCACATACTTTCCCCACTTATTTCTGCCATTTTTTGCCACTTTTAACCCATTTTTCAAATTTTCACCTTTATTCTGTAATAACTGATGTTTTCCCCTAAAGTTATTACAGTGACATCTACTTTATTTTATGGTATTCTGATATTTGTGCACATCAAGGCTTAGCCATGAAGTTTGACATTACTTTCCGGATGGTTTAGTTCAGTGTGCCCATCCACACTGTTAACATTATCAAAAATGCTAATTCTGTTTTAAGAAAAGGGGTTTTCCTTTTAAAATGCTATATTTAAAAATACATATTTTTTTGTTGTTGTTGCTTCATAAAAGTGAATATTAATCAGGTTAAATATAAGATATAGTCATCTTAGCTTAACTTTATGATGGATTATGATTTTGCGGACCTCCATGGGACCTCTATTACCTCTATTTGGCTGGACCCCAGAAAGCCCTCTCCTTTACCCCCCCCCCCGCAATGGGCAGCCTTTCCTGTGGCAACAGGTCTAAATAAAGCACCGTAATTCAATATGGTGTGGCCAAATACTTTTGTCCATTTAGTGTAGGGATTAAATACAGACACACTACTTATGTTTAAGTCTGATTACATTAGGACACAAAAATCCTTTCCAAGCTTCAGCCGCCCACCGAGCCCTGATTAATAATAACTTAGATGCAGCGATGCTGTACTTTCTTCTTCTCTGAAGTCGAGTGTGATGACGGAGATTCATACTTGTCTTTACATGAAGGCGTTGAAGAGGGTATCAAAGTGAGAGTCACGCTTTGCCCCGTCCTTGATCTCTCTTTGCCGAGAAGATTGAGTCATCCTTTACGACACGTAAGAGACTATAAAATGTTGGGACATGGCGTCTGCATCAATAATTAATGGAAGTGTCCATTTAGAAGGAGAGTGATAGGATGTTGTAACCTCTTTTTATCTGGCGTGTTTATTCTTTCCATCTCCTTCTTGCGCTTCTTTCCCATAGGTTGGGTTTTGTCAGAAGAACCACCTGAAAGAGAAAGGGAGGCTTGACTCATGATGCCCGCAAGCAACAAGTCTTTGACAGAAAGACTTAATATTTAACACCTCAACAGTGATCTGAGAGAAAAACTGAATCAAACTGGATCCAGGGGTGTGGGAGAGAAACAGAAAAGAAATACATGAAAAAAGCCAAGAGAAGGAGACGCGTACTGGGATTTTAAAGCCAATGAAAGGAGTCAAATCAAAGTAAGGTTTGGTATGAAGCTGCAAGAGAGACAGGGTTTGAAAGATGTAGAACCAGGCTGCACCAGTAGCAAACCGTGAGTCTTGGTGCTGAGATTATTTGTAAAAATAGCTATTAGGAAGAGTTCAGCACATAATGATCCTTAGCTTGGAAAATTATCTGATTTAACAGCATCTCTGCATAATGATGTTTTCCCAAATAAGCCTTTATAAAACAGCAACAGTAAGGCAGCTTCATAGGTTAGAAATAACTTACTTTTTTGCAGATGGCATTACCTGAAAACGTTCACAAGCATCACATGTAATTCCACGTGTTAAAGCAATTCTCAAAAGCCTTTGTTTTCTACATGCAAATATATCGCACATGAACGTGTTCTTTTGCATATCAACACCAACTCTTCATTAAAAATTATTCTAGAGAAAGCTAAAGAAAAACTAACAAACTTGAGGCAAGCTTTTGACTGGTGCACCCTACAGCGGGCAGAGGTTATCACTAAGTCAAAGATAACTAAGGACAATTTGATATATTCTACTGCCATTTGAGGATATTTTCTTACTAGATTACATCACTTCGAAAGTTTGCAGAGGTCACACCAATCACATTCCATTTTAGGTCGTTATTCTGTTGAAGGACCCATGACCTGTGATTGAGACCAAGCTTTCTTACACTGGGCAGCACATTTGGCTCCAGAATGCCTTAATAGTCTTGAGAGTTCATTGTACCCTGCACAGATACAAGACCCCTTGTGCCAGATGCAGCAAAGCAGCTCCAGAACAGAACCGAGCCTCTTCCTTGTTCCACAGTAGCTACAGTCTTCTTTTCTTTGTATGTTTTATTTTTGCATCTTGAACGTAGAGCTGATGTGACATGCTAAAAAGGCTTGTCACTACGCATTATTGCAAATTCTAGTCTGGCTTTTTTATGAATTGCTTTCAATAGTGGTCTTTCATTTTCCATTAGGTCCACTTTGGCTCAAACTGTGGCAGACATTGTGTTCTGACACTGATGCACCTTGACCTTGAAGTTCACCTCTAATCTCTTTGGACTTTGGGCTTTCTGGTTACCATTCATATTATCCGTCCTCAATTTGTCATCAGTTTTCCTCTTGCGGCCACATCCAGGGAGGTTGGCTACAGTCCTGTGGACCTTATATGTGCAGCTGTAGTCACAGCAACATCAAGCTGCTTGGAGATGCTCTTATAGCCTTTACCTTTAACATGCTTGATTATCATTTTCTTTCTAATCTCCTGGGACAACTGTCTCCGTAGCTGTCTGTGCTCCATGTTCAGTGTGGTACACACCATTATACAAAACAGCACAGTGACTACTTTTCAGCCCTTAAATAGGCAGACTGACTGATTACAAGTTTGAAGACACCTGTGATGCTAATTAAAGGACACACCTTAGTTTAACAAGCCCCTAGGGTCACATTAGTTTACATCTTTTCTAGGGGTATCATCTTTTTCTTAAGCCAGATTCATTAGTTTGTTTTATAAATAATTTTGTTGAACCACAACCCAAAAGCAATGTCTGATTTTCATTAGTCAGTTTTCAGTATTTTTTTTTAATTTTATTTTTATTACTTTTGTTTTTTCAAGTTATTTCACACTATTTTGTTTTTTCTTTCTTTAAAACTATTTGTCCTTGTGTGTAGAACTGTTCCAAATAAGAGAAAGAGAGTGTTGAGAGGGGAAATGCAACTCGAAAAATAAGCACTCCTGCATTTCTGTCCTTCATGATTGCAGCCTGTTTAACCCTTTATGACCTCCTATAGAGGGCAAAAACGAAGATAAAATGAAACTGCGCTCAATTTGCAAAAAGACAGCATGTTCATAAAAAATAAACTATGTATAGTAGTGAAATCAATTCTCTGCCAGATACTTTTGAGCATACAGATTTTTGCAGACTTAGAGATGTTGAAACAATGACAAGTGCAACTCGTGACCTGCAAGAAAACAACGAGATAGGTTTCGTTCAGTCAAAACGTCATCGTACATTCTCACTTACACATAGAGTAGAAAGTGCTGTGGAAGGCAGCGGTCCGTATATATATTATATTGTTTTTGATGTGGGTGCTTTCTGCTACATTTCTGCAAAAGAAAGGAGGATATTTCTAGATGGAAACAGTACTCAAACAAAGTAGCAAATAAAGCACTTTAGCACATAAAGCACTTTAGCACACAGGCACTTTAACTTAACAAGCCAAATCCCCAAGGTTTTCTTCTCCTTTTTTCTGATCTGTCATGAGTTTATTGTCTGTCTAGGTTGTTTATTGTACTTTTCATTCTTATTTGCCATCTTTTATGCTCTACTTTTTATTGCTATTGTACCTCTGTTTTATTGATTGCACATTGTTTACATCAACCTGCCCAGGGTCAAAGGATGGAAATTAGCCATTGGCTGTAATCCTACATATTTACATGTGTTTAATAATATGTACTGACCCTGCATTTAAAATAAAATACAAATACAAATACAAATACAAATACTCTGGGACACATTGAGTGTGAGATACACTATATTGCCAAAAGTATTTGCTCGCCTGCCTTGACTTGCATATGAACTTAGGTGACATCCCATTCTTAATCCATAGGGTTTAATATGACGTTGGTCCACCCTTTGCAGCTATAACAGCTTTAATTCTTCTGGGAAGGCTTTCCACAAGGTTTAGGAGTGTGTTTATGGGAATTTTTGACCATTCTTCCAGAAGCGTATTTGTGGGGTCAGACACTGATGTTGGACGAGAAGGCCTGGCTCTCAGTCTCCACTCTAATTCATCCCAAAGGTGTTCTATCGGGTTGAGGTCAGGACTCTGTGCAGGCCAGTCAAGATCATCTACACCAAACTCTCTCATCCATGTCTTTATTGGTGCACAGTCATGTTGAACAGAAGGGACCATCCCCAAACTGTTCCCACAAAGTTGGGTGCATGGAGTTGTCCAAAATCTCTTGGTATGCTGAAGCATTCAGAGTTCCTTTAACTGGAACTAAGGGGCCAAGCCCAGCTCCTGAAAAACAAGCCCACACCATAATCCCCCCTCCACCAAACTTTACACTTGGCCCAATGCAGTCAGACAAATACCATTCTCCTGGCAACCACCAAACCCAGACTTGTCCATCAGATTGCCAGATGAAGCAGCGCATTTCATCACTCCAGAGAACACGTCTCCACTGCTCTAGAGCCCAGTGGCGGCTTCCTTTACACCACTTCATCCAACGTTTTGCATTGCACTTGGTGATGTATGACTTCGATGCAGCTGCTCGGCCATGGAAACCCATTCCATGAAGCTCTCTACCCACATGAAGTTTGGAGGTCTGTAGCAATTGACTCTGCAGAATGTTGGTGTACTCTGCGCTCTCTGCGCCTCAGCATCCGCTGACCCTGCTCCATCCTTTAATTGGCCTACCACTTCGTGGCTGAGTTGCTGTCATTCCCAATTGCTTCCACTTTGTTTTAATACCACTGACAGTTGACTGTGGAATATTTAGGAGCGAGGAAATTTCATGACTGGACTTGTTGGCATCCTATCACAGTACCACGCTGGAATTCACTGAGCTCCTGAGAGTGACCCATTCTTTCACAAATATTTGTAGAAACAGTCTGCATGCCTAGGTGCTTGATTTTATACACCTGTGGCCATGGAGGTGATTGGAACACCTGATTTCAATTATTTGGATGGGTGAGTGAATACTTTTGGCAATATAGTGTATATAAGTGTTACTCCTCCAGTTTCATCTGCAAAAATAATTTTTGCTCTAGCTCCTTCGGTTGCAATTTTACCTGCGGTTAAAGATAAAAAGCATTGGGACCGTAGGTCTTAAAGGGCTTTTGCCACTGTAGCAGCCCACGGTGATTCCTCCTGGTCTTCCAGGTTAGCCACTCCAGCCTGGTTACAGTTCTGGTTTGTTTTTTTCAAAGTAAAAGCCTAGTTTGGCATTTATGTGGATAAACCACACTCACCTTGTTAGTATACTTTTACTCTGATTTTTTCCCCAGCTCAGTTATATGATGAATCAAGCCACTTGTAGGGAGATTTACAGAGGTAAAAAGCACCGTGACAGCAGGGAAACGCAACCAACAAGTAGTGCTCATGCACTGGCTGCACGAGGTGCAAAAATGCAACTGGTGTGAAACAGGCGTAGATTTGTGCAGACCTGCTGTTGGAGGGTTTCACAGTCCAACATTTTTTAATACCTAGAGGTATTGGATAGAATTATGATGGATGTGAGGAGCAATAAAGAGGGACTGTTTATTTTTGATGGTATCTACATGATAAATTATGGTCATTGTGTTACTGTACTTGGATATCACATTTGCCATCATCATTTGTCTGGTGTAATCACCTTTGTGTTTATTTATAAAATATAAATACCGTGATATTGTTTTTCAAATATCATGCAGCCCTGGTTGAGTTTCTTCGACTACATTACGGCAGAGCTGATGTATGAATGAGACCTCGCATCTCGATGAAGCCAGCCATGAAATTGATCCAAACATAGAGGCTTTTAAAGCTCTTACACTCTCCACAACTGGCCTTGCATGCACTTCTGCACACACAAATGCATTCAGAGGGACGAAAGAATGCCTCCGTAGATGAGGAAAGGACCTGAGGATATTAGCAGAGCAATGAGAGCTGACCTTCCCTGCTCAGGAAAGCAATATCTTAGCAACAGAGCAGAATGTGAATTCTCATCCTTGGTAATAACTGTGCAGCTTCAGCCATGTGCTGTTTAGCTTACATGGACATCAGTTTATTCAAGTGTCTATTATTTGAATGATTCGGCTGTATTTTCACCACTGCCTGCGTGCACCTGATGGCTGTCAGATACATTTAGGAGCTAATGAAAGTGCAATTCACAAAATGATTGAGCACATGTGTGGCATGCGCAAGTCCAGTTATGTAGATTTATGTGCTGCAGAGGCTCAAGAGTTGATCCCTTGATTTTAATGCAAATGCAAGAGGAGGTTTTCTTCCACCAATGGGCTCCTTTAGAATAACAGAAATCATTTATGTGCCCCTTTCAGTCAATTTCTCTTTGTTTCCTGCAAGCCTATCAATCTAAATATCTTTACTCGCCCTTGGAGACTTGCTGCATGGTGCAAATCTATACTTTCCATTGACTGTACTCACCCACGATACATATCAGCCATTACAGTCGATTAAAAATGAGCTTCCGCAGGACTGAAATTGACAGATTCACACATCTGTGCACATGGAAGAGACTTTTCATTTGCATGATACATCTGAATGCCTTTAAATAAGTCTTGATTGTGAGAATTTGTTAGCAAAAGTGTGTGTATGAGCGCGACATTTGTGTGTTTTTCTTGTTCCCTTCAGCTGATCAGCATTCTTCTCTGCTTCTAGTCCACAGCAGCTCTCATCCAAGCCTCCTACCCAGACTAACATGGCAAATTTGCAAGAATACATTATTAATTTCCCGTCAGAAATGGCAGCCGCCTCCTATGACAAGTGCTCCTCGCATCCATTTTTTTCCTTTTTCATTTTCCTTTTTCATTTCCTGTAGTGCACCTGAGACACTAATACCCACTAGCTGCCCTCCCTCTATGCTCCTGACCCTCTTTCTTCCTATTGTCATTGTGGCATGTAATCCACACAAACACAAGCACACCAACGCTGAATAAACGCACAGTCACATGCAGACGTGCACTCAACATCACAGAGCACGGTTAGAAAATATACAGAAAGAGAGTTAAGCTGCACACCAAAGCTAATGCTGTCCTACACAGAATCACAGGGTTTGGCTTCCCACCTGCAGATCACAAAAAAAGGAGGACAATCTCTCTCCATTCAGTCTCCAGTCTGCAGTCCTGAGTTCCTGCTGCCTTCAGCTCTTTATCTGAGCATCTGTGTTCAGATCTTGATTCCCTGCTCCATCCAGGTTACTTTCAGGGCTTTGTGTGATCCTGGTGATAAAGAGGTAGCGGTGACAAAAGGTCTCAGAGCACACCCAGTGTCATACAGACTCCACACAAGACCCATTCAGAACACGTCAGACTACTTTGATAATCACAAGTGAAGCACTTTTGACCAGTGTTGGTTTAAGGATGGAAATACAATATTTATAAGAATTATGCAAACTTTTATGGAGTTACTTTAGAGAAAACAACATGACAAGTACCAGTGTTTGTTGTTCTATTACCCACTGTCTACTGTATGCTTTAGCTGACATTTCAAATTACACACTGCCTCTATTAGATTTATATATTATAAGAGTTTTATTCCTAATTTACTCTTGTAATGGCATTTTAGCAGCTGCTCTCTTAATCAGATGAATTTGTCTGTCAGAAACCTTCCTCATTAAGCCTTTATCTGCACCAACCCATCCGTGCTCTAAATCAGCCACATATTGCTTCACAGCACGATGATCACGCTTAAGTTTTTCTTGATATCTAATGTTTTCATACCTTATCCAAAGCATTGCACTATTTGACGCTTTTCAGCAGCAGAGAGATTTTTTTTCTTTCTCATATTGCTGAAACCTGTGGCCTGCTTAATAATGTGGAACGTCCTTCTTAAGTAGTTTTCCTTTAATTGGGCTCACCTGGCAAACTAATGATCACAGGTGTCTGAGATTGATTTCAGTGATTTAAAGAGCCCTGAGACACAATACCATCCATGAGTTTAATTGAAAAACAAAAAATTGAATGTTTATGACACTAAAATCAAATTTGCATAATAATTTGGAACGCCGTGTATAGGTGTGATGGTATATACCCATGTCCTGAAACGGTCACTGTTTGGATGTCACAGCTCTGCACATGCAGTCTCAAGGACATTTGAAGCCTTTTTCAGACTGAGTGCTTGTTTGCTGCGTGGCGACTGAGGCATGTGTCTGGAGTTGTTCCGGTTCCAATACCAGAATCTGAAATATGCTTCATACTGCTTAAAATAATGGTATCGGTTAGTCCATGAGTTTATGCACCAATCTGATACCATTCAGTTTAACTTTACATACTTCATGCACAAGCTACTGTTTTTAGAGCAGTGAAGAAGAACCAAAGGACCCACTGCAGCAGTAAAGAATGGCAGCTGCGTGACATTTTTTTCTGAATGCAATTGATAAAACGCCCTCCAGAGTGGCGCTGTCGTACATGACAAGAAGTGACACCGTTTATCAAAAGTTGAATAACTTTCACCATAAATTGCTGCCTTTTACTTGTTTTTCCTCTTGAAACTAGCCGTTGCGCCTTCCCATTGACGCAGCTGATGCCTCTGAATCCGTTGCTGCAGCATTTTCAGCTAGCCTGGAACTTGTGTGACTTTTTGGAACTATAATGATTAAATCCTCACCAGTAAACCTGATACTCAACATCTTTTTATCCACTTTAATCCAATTACGATCCTTTATTGCAGCTAGCTTGAATGAGACACTTATGACGTTGTCTGTGGTTCAAGTGTGGCCCATATCCTGGACCCGTCTATGACTCCAGCCTCAGTCCACTCCTTGTGAAGCTCCCCTAAGTTCTTGAATCTTCTTTGTTTGACAGTCCTCTGAAGGCTGAGCTCATCCCTGTTACTTTTGCACCTTTTCTTATCACACTTACTCCCAGTCACCTTTTATAAATATGTTTGATACAGCCTCTGAGAACAGCATGCACTTCTGTGGCTTACCCTCCTTCTGGAGGGTAACAATGATCACCTAGTGGACATTTGTCAAGTCAGCAGTCTTCCCCGTTATTGTGTTTGTGTGCACCGACCCAGTGTGAGTGCATAAAGGCTTCCGAACCCTTTGCAAATTGTACTTTTGTAGATTGTACAACAATCTAATACTTTGAGAAAGCTATTTTTAATTTTTGTGTGAGATGCAGCACTCACACAGACAGTCTGAAAGCTCTGACTTATCAACACGTACACAGACATAAAAATCAAGCTGTGACACAGGCAGTCTAAATGGCCATGAAAAGAAAAAAGCAAACACTATCCACACTCAAACCCAGGTGGATTTGGTTGTGTTAAAACAAGTTGAGTGGATGTGAAAAATAGCAGCAAAATTATAATGATGGGTAAAAGTTTTTAGTCAGTTTTTAAACAAGACTGAGAACATGAAATCATAGTTTTTTGTTCAAATATGCAGATTTCAAGCTGTAGGAGAAGCAAACCTGAAGTCCTTTAACCAATTTCAAGACACACCTTCAGCACAAAGTGAAAGTCGGGAAACAAGAGGAGACATGCACAAACATACATATAAAAAAATGAAAGAGTTACGCTTCAAAATAAAAGCATGAAAGAAAAGCTGTTTATGTACTGTGTAAAAAAAGGAAAATTATACTGAAATTCCAGTACTGTGGTACTGTGATAGGATGCCACCTGTGCAACAAGTCCAGTCATTAAATTTCCTCACTCCTAAATAGTCCACAGTCAACTGTCAGTGGTATTAAAACAAAGTGGAAGCGATTGCGAACAACAGCAACTCAGCCACCAAGTGGTAGACCACGTAAAATGATGGAGCGGGGTCAGCGGATGCTGAGGCTCATAGTGCGCAGAGGTCGCCAAATTTCTGCAGTCAATCGCTACCGACCTCCAAACTTCATGTGGCCTTCAGATTAGCTCAAGAACAGTGCGTAGAGAGCTTCATGGAATGGGTTTCCATGGCTGAGCAGCTGCATCCAAGCCATACATCACTAAAAGCAATGCAAAGCGTTGGATGCAGTGGTGTAAAGCACGCCGCCACTGGACTCTGGAGCAGTGGAGACGCATTGTCTGGAGTGACGAATCGCGCTTCTCCATCTGGCAATCTGATGGACGAGTCTGGGTTTGCCAGGAGAACACTACTTGTGCCAAGTGTAAAGTTTGGTGAAGGGCGGATTATGGTGTGGGCTTTTCAGGAGCTGGGCTTGGCCCCTTAGTTCCAGTTAAAGGAACTCTGAATGCTTCAGCATACCAAGAGATTTTGGGCAAATCCATGCACCCAACTTTGTGGGAACAGTTTGGGGATGGCCCCTTCCTGTTCCAACATGACCGTGCACCAGTGCACAAAGCAAGGTCCATAAAGACATGGATGAGAGAGTTTGGCGTGAGTCCTGACCTCAACCTGCTAGAACACCTTTGTGATGAATTAGATCAGAGACTGAGAGCCAGGCCTTCTCATCCAACATCAGTGTCTGACCATGCACTTCTAGGAGAATGATCAAAAACTCCCACAAACACACTCCTAAACCTTGTGGAAAGCCTTCCCAGAAGAGTTGAAGCTGTTATAGCTGCAAAGGGTGGACCGACGTCATATTAAACCCTATGGATTAAGAATCACTTAAGTTCATATACAAGTCAAGGCAGGTGAGCGAATACTTTTGACAATATAGTGTATTTTAAAGTGTCAAAATTGCATATGTATATCAAATACACTTGTGGACAAATGATGGCGTATAAATGGAATTTATTTCTGCAGAGTGATTAATGGGAAGCCCCCATTTCACCAGCCGTTACACAACATTTCTGTCTCATGCATCATTGTCCAAACTTCCCAACAAGACCAAAGTAGAAATGAGATTTAGCCAGCTTGTTGCTCATTAGCATCGTGCCTGTGATGGGTTATTAATCGGAGGCATCTCTGCCTTTGTAAAACTCAGCAAAAAAACTTGAAAGTAATTCTGTAAAAGTTAGATTTTTAATATTAATCACCATAACCCTGCAGTTTCCCTTCAATCAAATTAGTCCTGATGATATTACGCTGTTACACGTTTTTTTCACTGTGAAAGAATGCATTTATATTAATTCATTATTTCTATCTCATTCAATTATTCCGTCCTCAGTGGTCCTATTGTGACAAATTAAAGGCAGTTTGCAAAAATATGCACATGCACGCTTTAGCAGCGTTTACGACGCCGACATAATGTCGTTAAATTTATTGTAAATTGTTTATGCATCAAGTCATTGTCATGCCAACATGCTTTGTTAATCAGAGGGCAATAATGTGATTATTTGAAAGTGTAATGAAGCTCTGAATGCATTGTGAAGAAGGAGGGGTAGGGGGTGCGGTGGGGGAGGGTGCATGTTCATGAAAGCATGGGAAGAAACGATGAAAAGAAGGAGGAGGAGGAAGGGTAACGTGCTGATTGGATAATTGAGCATTTCTTTTTGGAGCTAAGCCATAACAATAATTGTCGGAACACACTGCAAAGGGTCCAACCCCCCCTCAGGGAAAGGACAATGATTGTTTACAGGCGATTAGGCAAATTGCAAACTAAAAATATGTGTGTTTAGGAGCAAACAAAAAGGCGTAAGAAGACTAATGGAGTTGTTAGGGCACCCTTTCCGACGGCGAGCTCCCATTAACGATCCGAGGTCTATTAAATGGACCTGGAGACAAATGTTTTAAAGATAACAGGTCAGCCAAAACCTCTGACTCTCACATCTTTCTTGCTGGTATTTAGTTAACGATGAGGTTAAGATTATTCAGACCAGGTCCTCCGTCTCTTTCAGTGGAAACAGCAGCTTATTATTGAATAAAGGACTGCTCAGTAAAAGTTGTTTGTTTGGAATTGCACCAACATTTTTAAAAATCAAGGTCAGCATACTCAACACAACAAGGAAGTATCTGAAGCACTCTCCTGCAAAGAGCTTTAAAAACACATCGGCTGCACGTTGCTCATTTTGTTGAGCAAAAAGAAACCATCCACCATCACACGCCTGAACCACAGAGTGTACTTTACTATATGTTTGAACCATAGAGTGTATTTTACTATGTTTGAACCATAGATATGTATTTTAATATGTTTGAACCATAGAGTGTATTTTACTATGTTTGAACCATAGAGTGTATTTTAATACATGTTGAGCACCAGCTGGAAGTGAAACCAGAATACTTAGACAACCCCCCAAGATCTGTGGCTAGACATGTTGTTCTATGGGTTTCAACAGAGATTCGAGGCTGCTACAGCATTCAACAGGAGATATTTACTCTAAAGGTGTAACATTTTTTAGGCGGACATATTTTTTTCAGTTATGCTATAGTTCCATCTTTATTTACTCAATCCCAGTTACTTCTACAAGGATTTTTACACTGAGTTATCTTTACATTTTACCAGGTTTATTCATGTGGACAATTTAATTGCAAAGTTATGCTCAGTTGTGTTTGGGTATGCCTTTTTTGAGCTTGAACTTCAAAAAGGGCCTCAGGCTAAAGAGGCTAATGTGTTTTGCACAGAGTAGAGGCTTTTGTCTAGCCTCTGCCTTAAAGCCCAGATCGATAGAGGACTGCAGTGATGGCTGTCCTTCAGGAACGTTGTCCCATCTCCACAGGATCTCTGGAGCTCAGTCAGAGTGACCCTGCTGCTGAAAAACACCCCCACAACATGATGTTGCCACCACCATGCTTCCCTGGTGGGATGGTATTGTGCAGATGATGAGCGACGCCTGCTTTCCTCCCAACATAATGTTTCAAAAAGTTCCATTTGGTTTTATCAGTGTAGAGAATCTCGTTTCTCACAGTCTGAGTGTCCTTCAGGTGCTTTTCTCAAACTAAGCTGACTTTAACTTTTTCCTCATGAGAGGCCCCTGACCCAGCAACAGTAATGGTGACATGTTGTTCTGTGGGTTCCAACCAAGCTTTTGAGGCTGCTACACAATTTACCAGGAGATATTTACTCTAAAATTGTAACTTTTTTAGGCAGACAATTTTTTTTTCCAGTTATGCTATGTTCCATCTTTATTTACTCAGTCCGGAAAACTTCTGCTGAAATCTGTCAAGAACTATCTTTACATTTTACCAAGTTTATTCATGTGGACCGTGTAAAGCACAGATAGAAAGAGGGCTGCAACGATGTTTGTGCTTCTAGAACTTTGTCCAATCTTCACACAGGATCTCTGGAGCTCAGTTAGAGTGACCATTGGGTTCTTGGTCAGCTCTATGTAAAGCCCTTCTCCCCTTTAGTTGCTCAGTTTGGAAAGATGGCCAGTTCTTGGAAGAGTTCGGAGGTTATTGTAATCTTGCGAACCTTCAGTGCAGCAGGAAAAAAATGGTAGCTTTCCCCAGATCTGTGCCTTGCAATAATCCTGTCTCTGAGCTCTGCAGGCTGTTCCTTTGACCTCATGACTTGGATTTTGCTTTGATTTGCATTGTCAGTTATGAAGTCTTCTATAGAGAGAGATGTACCTTTCCAAATCTCGTCCAATCAATTTATAATCAAGAGAAATGGGAGGAACCTGAGCTTAAAATTATCCACATCTGTGTGAAAAAAAATGTGTTGTGGGCTCCCCACACGTAAATAAGTATTGCTTTTTACCCCAACACGAGAATCTACACTGAATGGTTCTTATTTGGAGGATCTTTGACATATTGTTAAATTAAATGTCTGCTTTGGTTAGTTGAACAGTGTGGCATCATATACGTGTCTTGACTTGCCAGCTCCCTTCTGCTCATGTCTTGGCTCCAGTGTAAGTCATCTGCATGTCAGGGGGAAAGAGCTGAACTTCCCAATTAACTCTAAAATCAAACAATCTGCATCCTCTCACTTGTTTTCATTCCTTTTATTTGCATGCAAGGCATGCTTGATGAAAAATACCAGTAGAAGCAAAATACACCTGATTCTAACTGTGTCCAAAACTAGTCTCTGTGATTACAATCATGAAAAATGCATCTATAAGGATCAAGAATAAATAAGGATTTCCCCAGCACTTTCAAGTAATGCAATCACCCACTAGATTATTGTGTTGCTCAAAACCTACAACATTAATGCATGCACACACACATTCACTGATACACACTAGGCAGCAATACAATCAAATCAAGGCCAAAGGCTCACATGAACAAGCTTCAACTAAATCCACGGTTCAACACCACAGAGACTGGATCTATGAAAGGCTAAATATACTGTAGGCCTTTACACACACATGAGCATGGAGCTGTCCGTGGTGCTGAAAGCCACCAAACCATGAAGTACTGTATGTTTCAGCCTGCTGCACACATATTGACCACTGCAGTACCCTACCGTAAGTAAACACTATGATGAGAGGGATATAATTCTATTAAAAGATGAACTATCACAGCAGAGTAATAATCAAAACAACCAAAATAACATCAATAAAAAAAGCTTACATGAACATAAATCACTGACCAAACCCACAGCCTGGAACAACTCAATCGCTGACTGTACAATCTTCTATAAAACACCATTAAAACCCAAACTTACAATAAAGGTTAGGAGGCCCACACATCAAGCACAAGCAGCCAAAAAGAGCTGATGAATCATCAACACAAAGGAGCACTGTTATCCAAAAAAAAAGCCTTCTTCATCTGTGATGTGTTGGGGTGTTTTAGTGCCCATGACATGGGTAACATGAACATCTGTGAAGGCAACATTAATACTGAAATGCTATATATGCTTCAATCCAGACAACATATTTTCAGGGACATCTGTGTGTTCTGCATCAAGACAAAGCCAAGCCACATTCTGCACAAGTTACAACAGCATGGCTTCACAGTAACATGGGACTTCCACTGTGTCCGTGTCCGGTCCGTCACAGCTGCACCACAGATTGTCTTTGTGCCCCGCCTGTTCGTAAACATCCACCGACGCAGCATGGCGCAGCAAAAAGGTGTTCACACGGTAATTACAGAATCACACCACGTTACACAATGAAGATACCACTGAAGTGCTATAAAAACTTGACTAACACACGTGAAGCGATTATTCCAAAGTGCAGGAGTTGGAGAAGGATGGACTAACTTGGATTTGTCTCTTTTTTGTCCTTTCTTTTGGATTTTTATGCTTCACTTATAAAGAAATGCACCTAATCAGATTACAAAAATTTGTTTGAGAGGTACGATTGAGATAAGCTTGACCTTTTCTTCTTGTCCCTCTGACCTATTGACTCCGGGCTCAACTATCACCCATTATATAATTTGGTGCATACAGTAAAGTGAAATACGTCTGGTGTCAACACCGAGTAATTTATTTTGAAATACAACCAGATGTTTTAATTTGGTTTTGGTGAAACAATCATGCTAACGTGATTTGCAGTGGTCCTAACCTTGCCAAGCAGATGAATTCGCCCGTTTACGTGTTTCTCACTGGCGAATCCATCTTGCAAAGCTCCCATTTGAACTGTTTGGGCCCAGATAGAAAGTGACAGGACTGATCAGCAGTATTTTTGGGTGCTGCAGAGTTGTGACGTATGCGAGTAGCAACAAGAGGCCGGTGCAATTATGTTTTTTTATTATGCAGTTTTATCAGAACTTGACAACATTTCTCCATTAAAAGACGAACTGAGAAAAGCATTGTTGTTTTCTTTTCAAAGATGACAAAAGTTGCGTAATGACACATCTACAGTCGCCATGGTCCATGTTATGCAGCTGTCTTTGGAGTTTACTTGTCGGTAGCAGCACACCTTGGTTTGGGGCTATGATGTCAAGTGTTTTGTTGCTCTGATTGGCCCGTAGAGATTTAACAGAATGTTCATCCAATTACCTGCCAAGATTTTTTTCAAAGGCTCTGTCCTTTCCCAATTGCTGTCTATCGGAGGTTTTCCGGATGGATGTGTGAAAAAAAATCCATCTGGCATGTCAGGTTACAGTGGTCCGGCATCTGGCAAAAATAGATGTCCTGTGTATCTGCCGCAGATCCCGCTAGTGACGCACTGTCATTGACTAAAACTGAAACCTATTGCTCTGATGCTGTGACAAAGCAGGATTGGACCCAACATGCATCTGGTGGAATTTAGAGGTCAAAGTGCAGCTACTAGACTGGCAAAACACATTTGAAACCCTGGACTGTCGAACAACTTAAAATGTCCAGGCAAGAATGAGAACTATTTAAAAATTTTGTGTCTTCAGTTCCCTGACACCAACATTGTAAAGGTAGTTTTATGTAGTGGGAGCCATGCTCTTGTCACAATTTTTGGGGATTTAGATGCAAAAACAATATTTATGACTTCACACTGGCTGTAGCTACATGCTTTTGTGGGTTAGAGTTATACTTTAAAGCCAGCTTCTGCTTTTCCCCAAAGTAAAAGTTTGATAGTGGGGTTATCAGAAAAATTTGATTCCATTTAAATCTCCATAGGAAGCTGGGATTTTCATATCTGAGGTGGCTTTGTAGTTATAAAGTGAGGCTATATGTGTGCCTGCATGCAGAGTTTTATTTTATTTTTTACTCTTGAGGAAAGTAAATGCTTCTTTCAGTAACACTAGGAGGGCCTTGTGTACGCATGCTGCAGATATGGGCAGCACTTTAACTCGAGAATAGCACAAAAAATACCAAAGCGGGCAAAACTCCAGCAGACTAATCCAGTCAGCAGAGCAGCCTTAACAGTAACGAGGCGCTCACTTTGGGCAAACACATTACTATAAGCTCACTCTGCATTGTGACATTTTGACAAACAGCCTGCCAGAATTGCTCTGTCCTCAGAGAGGGGGACAGGAGCCAGCAGGAAGAAGTGCTCAGAGGCTGTGCTCTCCTCCGGTGGTGGTGGGGGGGGTCTGCCCAGTGTCCTGGAAGGCTTTGCAACTTCAAGGACGAGCCTGCGTCGACCCAGGCTGCTCCTGTCACGCTGAACTTTTAACACTGTTGTGGACAAATCCGAGGGCCAAAATTAGACTTTTTCTGTTGGGGAGAGGGCGTGATAAGCTGATGAGGCAGTTATCAGAAAATGGACTAGAATTAGGGCTTTCAGTTGAGCTGCAATTTTGCGTGAATTGTTAATCTCTCTGATGACTTTAAAGTAGCGTGGACACGCATGTATGACACTGTCAGTACAAACAGAGCTTGCTGTTCTTCTTATTTTACCTATACAGAGACAATATAAAGGAATAATGGTGGTAGACAATGAAATATGACAAGTATGATGGCTTAATTCCCTCTAAACTGCAGGTTTTATTGATTAAAAAAATGCCACAGGCTGAAAGTTATTCATTCCTGAAAATAAGATTTAATGTCTTGCTTATTTTTGGCCATTTAAGTACTAACTTCACACAAATTAATCTGTATAAGACATAAAATTTATAATGATGAAGACATGGAGAACAAGTTTCATGCATTTCCCCAAAAAGTAAGTGGGCCATTCTTTTTGAAAGAAAAAAAAAAAAACAGCGAGTAACTTTGACAACAGTGGTTATTTCAGGCTTTCAGCTCTGCATTTGAATATTCCTTCTAAAGCAGGAAAAAATCAAATGTGATGAAAGTCCCTTTCATCAAACTGAGGGTTAATCTAAATATCAAAACAAGCTCTGATGAAACAGGAGAAAAAAAGTTGCTTTTTGACAGCTGAATCCTCGTTTCACTCTCTCGACTCCTCGGTCGGTCGTCGATGCAGATCATTCCTGCTGAGTGCAGATATTTGGGCTTGTTTGTTATGGTTGAAGTGTATCACTCACTGCGCTCTGCTGTGCTGCATCGCATGAATTAATGATGAACACGAGAAGAGATAGAAAATGGGGAAAAGAGAGAAGGCAGACAGCTGCAGAGAGAGAGAGACGACAGAGCGAGAGATGGAAGAAACGTGAATCAGAGATTAGTCAGACATCAAAAGAGGCAAAATGAGGAAAAAGAATGCAAAAGACAGAGCGGAGGGAAGAGAGAATGAGAAACAAAGGTAGAGGTCCTATCTCCCTGGAATCATCATGGACCTCATCTGATTACAAGTGTCTCATTGAAAAACATGGCTTTCATAAGTGTGCGGCCAAATGCTGCAATCAAAACTACACGGCATTTGGTGTAACTGCAGGTTTGATAATGAGAGCTTTCTTCCTGATGATTCATCTCCTCTGTTATGGAGAACCAGGCATTGTTGCATGTTCTGGTCGTTGTCTTGTTTTGGAGTCATTGTTCAGATTTTGGCTCAGCATGGTGAAAAACAAGGAATGCATCCTTCCATGGTGAACTGACAATAAAGACAGCAATATTTTTTGTCTGGAATTCACTTTTTTAGAACACAGTGCATTCAGAAAGTATTCAGACCACCTTAACTTCTTTTAATTTTGTAAGAAAACATGCTAGCTTAGCAAACAGGCTGCTCACTGATATTCATCTAACCCAGTGGTTCTCAACCTTTTTAGCAGGACCCCCACTGTTCCCTGAAGGTGGTTGAACAGCATGTACATTCAAGAATGGTCGTGTGCAGACAAGGATGTCCATAAGGAGGGATAAAGGGGCAGGTTTCTGGGACCTGGCCAAACTGGGGGCCCATGGAGGTCAGCAAAACCATGGTCTATTGTGAAGGTAAACTGTGAAGACCATATTCTATATTTGACCTAAATAATAACCACTCTCATTAAAGAAACATATATCATTATTAACTCATTTTGCTTTCTTTAAGTGAAAATAACTACAATGGCTAAAATTGGTCAATAATCGCAAAAAAATGATAGCAAAGGTGGTGAAATTGGATTTTTAAAGAACATAAATGGGTTAAAAGTGTCAAAGAATAACCAAAAATAAATCAAAGTGGAAAAAGTGGGCACAAAAGGTGGCATTAGGGTATTAAAGTGGCTAAAATAGCTTTGACGTACAAAAAATGGTGGAAATTAGGTGGAATGAGATGAAAAATTGATATAAACTGGCAGAAGTTAGTTAACTGAGGTTAGAATGAGCAAAACTGGATGTAAAAAGTGGTTGATAGAGGCAATAATGGGTCAACAGAGGCAACAATAGGCAGAGAGTGGCAAGAATAATGGCACCCCCATTATAATGACAAAACCACGTAATATGAAACATGTAAACATATTCAGAATAGAATTCTTGGGGTGAAGTAGTCAGTGCTTTGTATATATCAGTAAATTATAACAACAATGATTTTGATGCATTATTATTTTTGAGCTAAACAGGTTTATATCAAAAACTCACCCTTAGGACCCTCGCAGGTCCCAGCAGAAAAAAAAATGCTTTAAGAATCATAGAAATTAATACTTTTTCCACTTTCACCAGGTTTAGTCCCAATCAAAACTTTTACATTAACATATTTTTTTTAAACATATGAATATAACTAGCAAAAATGTTGACTACACTGTAAAATCCAATAGTTATCCCAACTCAGAAAAATAAGTTGAAGTAACTAATGTGTACTTCTTACTAAGTTATATTGAGTACCACTAAATTACAGGGTAGAAAAATCATCCATACTGCCAACTAAAAGAATCAAGTAAAGCCAAAGATGGGTTTCAAACTTGCTGCCTAACACCCACAGGCCAGTAGGTGGCAGTAACTACATCGAGTTAGGACTGGGGGATAAAGAAGAAGAAGAACTGCATTTGTTTGAAAACTGGAAAGAAGAAGATATGTGTGTTTGAGCTCAAGTAGAAGCCAACGTGAAGTTTGCCCACGCTTTGGCAACACAAGCAGCTTGTATTTTTACCTCAGAGGAAGCTTTTATTGTTGACAGACCACAGTGTAAGTTGTTTAGCAGGTAACAAGTATTTCTTTATTTATTGTTTCAACACAGAGTAGTGAGCTTTTAACACAGCTTTTAAGTAAAGAACAACTGCACTTCAGTTCAAATGACTAAAATTCCTTTGTGTAGAATACTTAGGTAAGGAATTATTAGTGCTCAAGGTTGAGTACAGACTACACTGTAAACCCGGCTTTTGTTTCTACTTAAACGTTTTAGCAATCATTACTTATTCTTTTATGTTTTGTCAAAAAACATTGACATTACAAAATCCAATTAGTCGTTTGTACTATTCAGCTGAAAGATGCAATGCAATAATCATGTTAAGCTGAGATAACTTAGTATGTTTAGTTCTTTAAGGGGAGGGGCTATTTCAGAATTTTCAAGAAACCATGGGTGAGACTGTTGGTGCATCTGTTGGCACCGGCAGGCAACGCTTCCATCATGACTTCATTATGTGGCGAAGCCAATGCTTTGCCTCACCGTGTCTCCACTCCACGGGGGAGTCGGCTGGTCTGGATCACTATCTGGATCCAGAAATGTTTATAAAGGACTACTCACTATTGGGAGAGGGATAAAGGTGGAAGTCTGCATTTTCTGAGTGCTTTTCTGGTTGTGGCGAGCAGTCATGAGGAATGGCTCCCAGACAAGATGAATGAGTTTGACAAGCTCTTGCACAGGAGGCGTGAGCAGCTCTAATTTATTCTGAATCATGACACAGTCACATACAGATAGGGTGGTCTGCAACATTGCCCCCTCACTCATGGTGTCACACTTTCAGATACTTTCAGTGCTCACAACTTTAAAAGAAGTACAGCTTAGATATAATAATTTCACTCTACTTAAGTTCTTTTACTTACTTTTCCCAAGGCAATCGGTTTCCTACATTCTTTTAAGTAAACTTAACTTGTTAGAATTTACAGTGTATTAAAAAATATGGCAAAAAGGACCTAATTGGGTCCCGGGGTCCCCAAAGGGTTAAAATCAGTAATACTCAAAGCATGGCTCTCGAGCCACATGTGGCTCTTTTGTGATGATTTGTGGCTCTTTTGAAAAATGATTCCCCCAGAAAACCTTAAAAAAGGGAAATTTTGTCCCCAGAAGTTATCCATTACAAGTCACATTAATCAATTTGTTTCCCACACTTGTAGTTGGCTTTTAAAGTCACATTAAATTTTCAACCTTTATTTTTGTCTGTATCTTTAGTTTCCTTATTTGCATTTTTTTGCCCTTTTTTGCCACTTTCAATCGATTTCTACTGCTTTCAGTCCATTTTTGCTGCTTGTTTTTGCCCACTTAAGCTGCCTTTTGCCATTAAATTCTACTTTTTTTGCCACTCTTTGCTGCTTTATGCCCATTTTTCACACATTTTTGCTGATTTTTAACCATTTTAATCATTTTTAATACATTTCCCCCCCAACATTTTTGCTACCTTTTGACTATTTTTGCCAACTATAACTAATTTTTCTGTCACTTCTCACCCATTTTTGCCACTTTTCAGTTTTCTCCCCATTTTTGCCAATTTTCACCCAGTATTTGCCCTTTAATATTTTGCCCTTGTCACCCATTTTTTTTTTCACTTTTTTGACCATTTTTGCTACCTTTAACATACTTTTATTGCCACCTGACCCATTGTTGCCATTTTTCACCACTTAGATCCAGTGGCTCTTGCGAAGGTATTTTTCAGCATTTTGGCTCTTTGGTTGAACATGATTGAGTAACACTGGTTTAAATAGTCAGACTGACTGATTACAAGCTTGAAGACACCTGTGATGCTTATTACAGGACACACCCTCGTTTAACATGTCCCGACGGTCACATTATTTTACATCTTTTGCAGGGGTACCATCAGTTTTGTTCAGGACAATTTAATTCGTTTTTTTAAACAATTTTATCAAACCACAATTCAAAAGCAATGTCTGATTTTCATTGGTTAATTTTCAGTAATTTTTTATTCATTGTTATTTCATCAGTTTAAGTTATTTCAGTGGGTTTTTCTTTCTTTAATGGAAGGTACTAATTATTTTATCCAAGTGTGCATGTCATTCAGTGTAATCCACTAAAGGAATGCTCTTCCTTGGGTGCTAGGAGGCCTCATCTGTATGTTTCCTGATCTACGGACTCCGGTCACTGTCCTCAGTGGAAACAAAGCGTTTCACTTTTATAATCCACCTGTCCTCTCAGCTCTGTTGAAGACATAAAAGAGGAAAGCTGAGCAGACTTAAAAGGGCTGTCACTTTAATCTTAAGTTTTTTCTTCCATAAAGTTGTTTCTTCATGTCTTAAGTTTGAGTGTGTACATTTCCCTCAACGTCGCCATAAGGCCCAGTCCTTTCCACTAATCATCGCAGCAGGGATCTATTACCTCGAAGCCTGCTGGGAAAAACATTCTGCCCGAGACCCACAGCTCATCTGCCAGCGTATTTTACTCTCTGCCTCTCCAGAGATGCCTCATAAGATGAAAATGAAATATGAGAGTAATCAATACCAAAGTGGTTTTTCTCTGTCTCATGAAGAGTCATTACTGTGGGCACATCAAGGAAAGTGTGATTTTTATAACCAGGAACATACTGTGGCTGTTAATGTCTCTATTCACCATTACACTAGCCTATAAAATGACTTTTATATGTCAGTATCAGAGAAAATCAGGGTATGTTGCTGATTGCTGCTTGTTGCTGTGAACACGTGTTAGTTTTTACATTTCCCTGAAGGCAGGAAAAAAAAAACAGCTCAGACTCATGATGGCTTTTAGATTATGCACTCTTCCCAGTTTCAGCCCAGTATAAAGGTAGAGTAAACTCCTGACAAAGATATGATTAGAAAAAAATGATGTGATATCATGAAACCATGTGAGTTCAGTTCTCTTATTGTTCTCCTTCAGGATCTATTATCCTTTTAAATGGTAAAAATTAGCCAGATCTTCTCTGCCCATTCCTGTGGCTGCGTGTGGTTCTTCCACATGCTACTGAGACTCCTGTTTGTTAAATGAATAAATTGTTAAGTTGTCAATATGTCTTGTTTCTTCAGACTTCAATCATCAAATCCACCAAACACCAAACAAGAATCAATGGCAGAATCAGCTGTTTGGCATTGGCAGAGAAGGTTTGGCAAATTTTTCATGGGCCCAACCCACATACTCAGCTCTGCTGCTCATCCCTCAAATACATGTTCCTTACAAACATGGCACCATTTAAAAGGGAAATAAACAGGCTATCCAGCGGTATAAGATTTATTGCCAAGAAGCATTGTTACAACAATAAAATAATCTACCAAACACAAATTTCCTTACTCTTTGTACTAAGTTTATAAACAGCTAAACATACAAAACGCATCCAAAATCAGTGTTGTGTCTGTGATCTTTCCTAACACTGTCTAAAATACATCTGAACACTCTGTACAAAGGCCTGATGGGAAAACTCTGCCTCCAAGATTCAAAATTGCAATGGGCAGAGCTTGGATCGACTGACTCTACTGAATGGATTAACACTGTCAGACAACCCCAACACTGATGGCGCTTTACTCTGAATGGAGTTAAAATTACACTTTTAGCGTTAAAATGCTCAGCTCCTCAGATCCTGCCTATACGCAAACTACACATAGCCTTTAGGGCCTTCTCTCTCGCTGAGCATCAGTCTGATGTTTGCATGATAAATACGAGCCAGGTAATGCATACAACTTTGAAAAAACATAAACTTTACTGGCCGTCACACATTAATAAATTAACCCTAAAGATATCTATTTTTGGAAATCAGTGCAATCCATGAACAATTAAGCATGTGCCATGTCCATTCGCTTTCTCTCTCCCCCTCTCTCTCTCGCTCCTATTGGCAGCACAGAAACTCTCATTGCATCTGTCAGCTGTTATTCTGCAACCTCTCTTGTCAAAGATTAACTTCTACCATCATTTAGTTTGTGAATTTATGATAAAACTCCATAAAGTTCCTACGCTGGATCTGATCAGGGATTTATTGACGTCGTTGAACTTCCTGGCACAGATCAGCTGTTTTAAAATCAGATTGTGGGTATAATAAATAAAGACAACGTATATTTTACGGTGCTTTAATAAAGGACAGGCTACTGTTGATTACACTGAAGAAGAAAAGCAGTGAGGAAGAAAAGGAGGAAAACGGATGAGCTGATGTGTGTGAGTGAAGGGGCAGGGTGCAGTGTTGGGGGGCCTCATATCAGATATGTCAGGGCCTCACTTTGGCCATGGGTGGCCCTGCAGGTGTGGGCCACATTTAATGTCATCTTTAGAATTTGACGGCCCCCAGGCCATAGTTTGGACACCCCTGCCATAAAATAAATGTCTACATTTTTGCATTTCATGCTAAATCAACACAGAATAGTCATTCAATCTCAAATCGTGAATTATGTAGAAACTACGTGATACCATCTTGTAAATGCAGCAAACAGCATGTTTTTTGTCTGTTTGTTTTTTTTGTTTGTTTTTTTCTGTTGTTTTTTTTGGGGGGGGGGGTACGATGGGGCAGCTGTGCACATGTACAGCTGTCATCAGTTCAATAGTCTTCTTTTTTTGCATTTGACTGGTTACCTCTGCCAAGGAGGTTATGTGATGGGGTGGGTTTTTTTAGTTAGTTTGTTAGTTTGTTTGTTAGCAACATAACTGAAGTTGTGGACATATTTTGATGAAATTTTCAGAAATGGCATAAGGAAGAACTGACTAGATTTTGGGAGTGATCTGGATCACCATCTGGATCCAGGATTTTTTTTTAAGGATTCTGTACTATTGGGAGATAAGGCTAATGGTGGGGGTCTGCGCTGTTACCACTTTACACCAGGAGATGGCGGACATGAGTAACTTCAATCCCAGCAGCATTTTTGGTATGTTTCGATTCAAAGTTTTGGAGTTTATAGAGTTTGAAAGACACACGCCCGGTTGAGGAGATGAGTCGGAGCGTAACAGAGGGAGGGACAGCGAACTGTAGCGAGAATACTCACAATGCTGGGAGGACTAGAGGAATATTCACCCTCTGCCATGACTTTCAGTTGTCCAGTGAGACCATGGGTGAGACTGTCAGTGCATCTGTTGGCACCAGCAGGCATCCACCCCACCGGGAAGGGAGTAATCAGCGAATGCCATGGTGGGGGGCATATGGGGATGGATCCAGGAAATTTTTATAGGATTCTTCACTTTTGTGAGATAGGGCTAATGGTGGAGGTCTGCGCTCTCCGAGTGCTTTTCTAGTTTTAACTGTCTTTTTTTAAGTCTTTCAGCCCTCTTTGAGTTACTTTTAATACTTCATGTCAGGAAAACACACAAACTTATTTGACAAATTCACACTGATTTGGTCAGAAAAAATATCTAAACCCAACAAATGCATATATCTTAAGTTTTGAGTGTACAAAGTCGAGAATAAAATCTTTGTCTCAGATCCTTCCAGGCCCTGATTCAGCCTCCTCCTTCCTCTCAGCCTGCGCCGCCTCTAACTCCATTCTGTGAACACTGCCTTGTAAATCTCTAAAACTTCATATACTCTTTTATTTGTCTGTCTAGCCGTCTGCTGTCTGCTGAAGCAATCCTTTTAAAAGCCCGTACCAGAGCTATATAGAGCCAGCATAGCCTGCATGATTAAACACTGTCTGGCTGTGTTTGTCTTGGGCTGTGTGCATCCATGTTTCCTTTGTTTCTCTCATCCTCAACATGAAAATCCTTCCCAATATCAACTTCTACTCTCTAGAACTCCTCTCCTCTTTCTTCTCTCTGCTCTAACTCCAGCGACTAAGTCTAAAATAACACAACTAATGTCTGATCCAGTGAAAAATGCTTAGCATCTGCAGCGTAATGAAGAGAAAGACAACAAGTGGGTGCAGGCAGCGGAGGAGCCTGAGTGAAAACGCATAAGAGGCTTTAGGCAACCCAAGGAGCTCTCAGGATAATCGAAAGTGACAGCACAATGCAGCCATTATGGATATTTGATCATGGCTAGAGATGCAATCTGCACACGCTCACGAGAACATGAACATGTGCACACGAATAAAAACAAATCAAAACATTCATGTGCACAGACTTTATTTCTGCATCACACTTCTAAAAGTGTTGATGGGTCAAAAATTCTATTATTGGTCCTCAGAGAAAGGAAAGAGGGAAAAGTGGTGCATATTTAAACATTTTATGCTAATTTTTCACCGAGTGTCAGCGTTATTTCGTTTCCACATCCTCACTATACGACTTCTTCTTCACATTCAGCTGCTGTGCAGGAAGCCTTTAGTTGTATTCTTGCTCTTGGAAACAATAAAACAAATATATGACATTTCTCCAGCATGATTTTGAGTTTTTGTCAGCCTGTAAATAACACCTACACATGCAGAAAAAGTACAAATATTTCATTGCAGCTCTACCACAAAAACAGATCCTGAAACAATATTCAATATGCTGCTTGTGTCAAATCAGAGTGAGGAGATAAAGCTGGAGATCTATCATTACAAAGTCTCTGCAAACTCAACTTTTTTTCTATGGAAGCCCGAAGCATCCATACTTTCCTCCATGCTCACATTATAGTGGGTTTTTTTCTGTCCTCTCTCACACTTTGAAAACTAGGTAACACTTTGAGCCAGAAAACAGACTTTGTCTCTGTTCTGGCACAGAACCAAGCAGCTATGCCCTGATCATAAGGTCAGTGTAAGGTCAAGAGTCAGGCTAATGGTGTGAGTGCTTCAATCCATTCAGGTTGAAGCATTTTTCTTCTTATTTGAGAGGATCATATGTCTCCTAGGTAGGCATGGCTCCATCTCATTCAACAGACACACCCACACCATCCTGGAGAAGATTTTACTGCCTCATTTTTCATGATTTTGAAGCTTAATTTTGTAAACTTAGAGATGTTTCATTTGACTGAAATTTGACCTGGAGGTTCATAACACAGTGACCTATCATGCAGCGAACCTAAATACAGATTTATTATCCCTTGACAGGGTCTTTAAACTGAGAGACTGAGAGTTGTTGCTCCAGAAGAGGGATTCCCAACCTGTTTTCCATTGAGCCCTCCCTTTCACATATCTAAGAAGGGCCGTCAGGACCCACATGGAAAAAAGTGCCATATAGCTGCCAAAAATACACATAAATTCAAATTGTTTTTGTCATTTAAAGCAAAACCCAACAGCTTAAACCACAAGTGGTGGCAAAAATCCTTGGTCTGAACCATTCATGTGGGTTTTATGATGATTTTAGGTAGTTTGAGTGAACCTAATTTTAACAACCTCAGAGCAGACAAGCCACCACACACCCCCTGAAATCTCTGCCCCCCAAGAGGGTCCCGGACCCCAGGTTGGGCACCAAGGCTCTAGAACAGTGATGATCAACTGGCAGCCTAAGGGCCACATCAGGCCCCCCACAGCTTTTTATCTGGCCCCAAGAAGTTTAATTAATCCAGAAAACGTGAGAAGAAAAATATACAGTGCTTAACAATTTTATTAGACACCTGTCATATTTGTCTCAGAGACCATCCAGCATCATGAAGTGCTTTAATGCGGACTCTTTCATTTTCACGGAGCTCTCCACGTTTTACCATTTTGAACAGGAATGAGGAATTTCAAACTGAATTCACCTTTTTATACCCAAATTTGACCCAAATTTGAGCCGGCTCACTGGGCTTCTCTGAGAAGTCAGAAATGAATCAAGCATAACATTCAACCACTAAAACTCATTTTTCTTTTCAGGAATGCAAGTAAATAACTATAATTTGACATATTAATCAAGAAATATTAATGTGCTTTACTATTTTTTTTTCAGTTTTTCTGTAAATCAGTAAATTTGAAAATTCATGGATAACAATAATAATTATATTTTAGCATTAAAAATATCATTTGGGTTCAAGAGCTTCTACATATTGGTGTATTAACCATTGAAGAAACATAAAAAATGATTTTGGTAATTACCAACGCTGTTAATTTAGGGCAGCTGTGGCAGAAACCTTACTTTGGGTGGTGGTCTAACACATTTGTTAAGCACTGTATTTTCTGCTATTTCCTTTTTTTTTTTTTAAATAACCACAGCTATAAAAACAGCCCCAAAACCAACTCAGATTGGAGCAATTTTCTGAGGTATGGCTCAATGTTTGATGTTTACATAGATCCAAGTATCAGCCATTACACTGTGATTTATTATTAACACTTATAAATCAGCTATTCTTGACAACTTTTTTCCATCATTTTTTTCTTCATTTATAGAAACCTTGTCAATCATGTTTACATTTTTTCATTATTTTTTCATATCTTTTTTTCTTTTTTCCCCTTTTTTGGGAGAGTGCAACATCCATGCGTATGAATCAACCCCTAAAATCTGTTTCCTTCAGATTTTCCACTAATCAAAACACAACATTTTAGCATCAAACATAGTCATAAGCAGCGAAACACCCCCAAAAATGTGGAAAAATATCTCGATTGCCCCCTTGTGGCAGACTGCAGTATAGGTGATTTCAAAGCTAAAGGCTAACTTTACAAGGAAATAAAAGTATTTTGACAGTAGTTTATTAATTAGTCCAAAATGTTCATATTGCGTTGTACATCCATCATCAACAGAGTGAACAGACTTGTCTTCTTGCAGATATTTGGTCTGAACTGAGCTTAACTAAGCAAAAAATGCTACAAGTTAACGGGGGGGTAAGCACTCATGCAAGTTAGCCCGCCCCTATGATCCAACCCAATCTCACAAAAATATGTGCCCGGCTCTGTGCCAGAGCAGAGGCAAAGTCCGTTTTCTGGCTCAAATTTCTGGCTCAATCAATTCCATGTGACTCAAACTAATAATGCATATAAATGTATGCAAGTTCTATGTGCTTCTCTTTAACTTTACGTGCATGCCATCTTAAAGATCTGCACGGGCCTGGCTATGATTTTTATCCAACAGATCAAGATTATCCAGATCTGAGCAAGCGGCTGCATTCAGGTACAGAGAAATAAAAATGGAAGAAAATTAGCACTTCGGTGGCTTGCTTTTAAGTGAGATGAGTGCTTGATAGAACATCTGGAAGTCACTCATCACAAAAATGGACAGGTAAACGTATGCATGCATGTCTTCTTAGGGCCTTTGCTTTGTTTTGCACTCCATAAATCACACCCAACTCATCACACAAACCCTCATTTCTCCTCCGCCTATAACTCTCTGTGTTTCTCCAGAGAATAAAGACAGCCTGATGTATTTATAAGAAATCCAATAGATGCCAAAGGTGCTTTTTTGACAGTCTAAGGGAGCGGGAGAGAACCACAAGGGAGGGGGTTTGGTGAGGACTCCTGACATGGGATGATAAATGTATGGCAGAGGTGGAAATGGCTTTCGCCTGATTTGATATGGAACGCTCTGCCTGTCCCTCTTAATCTCTCCGTCGTGGTAACATATTCATTGGCGCTGTCAGACACTCTGCTTTACGGGCTGAAGGTGGGGAGTGTCGCCTCGTGCTCTTATCTGTCGAAACCCATGTGCAACTTTTGGCATTTCCATACAGCACAGGCAGGGCGCTGTATAGCATGTTCATAAAAGAGGCTTTCAGGTCACAGAGGCATTGGAATAGCTGTGTTAATTCAAACATTATTGATTTCTCAAAGCAGACTCAGATGCACAAATTCAGTTTGTTAACATGGCGTCTGACTACATAAAGTTTTAATGCGTATTAAATCAAACTGCAGGCATAAACAGATTCCCATCAGGAAATGTCTAACCCTCCTTCTATATCCCTTCTGTTTTCTGACACATCCTGTGCATGGAGAGCTGGCTAAAGCTGCTGCTGGTGGTGATATAGAGTCTGCAGAGCTCCCAGCTGACCTGGGCTCTGCTGCGCTATGAATATTTTATCACATCACCTCTGCAACTCTTCCTCTCCACTCTGCCCTCCCCTTTCCTGCTCTTCCTCTTCACCATTGCAATACAAAAATAACCACATAAAAGCTTCTTTTTTTGGCTTTTTTAACATAATAAACCACTGAGCTATTAATATAATGACGCATTAGTCTTCTCCTCTAAGCGCATCCATGGCTAAGGGGACAAACTTCCTCAAAAAGGCATTAGGACACTACAAGTGCAAGACAAGAAGGGATTTCTGGGTTGAAAACTCCTCCTAAAAGGCCATGTTTGAGCAGTCAGTCCCCCTCCATGTATGTTTTGTTTCCACAAAGCAGTCCGTTTTGGTTCAGTACAGTTTTGCCATGGTTTGGCATATTTAACTCTGATCTCACCGTGTTCCCTCAGCTGATGTCCATCCAGTCTTGCTTGTTTTGATGTGAAACCTGTCTCTTTTTAGAGATCCAGATCATTTGGCTCAGCTCAGTAGAGCTGGATGTTTGGCTCCCAATTGAGTCCTCATTTAGTCATTTAGATGACGCTAAACACTCGGAGTACTTTGTGATATTCATGGCCTCCACACCTGGTAAATCAGTTATACTGTGGAAGAAATCACTTGTTTAAAGTGAAAGGACCGTATTTAATTTAACAATTCATTCACTCATAAAATCAAGAAAAGCATTAAAAATATCAAAGTTGTTGGTCATTATCAACATATTCAAGGCTGAGAAAGTTGCCTCCAGGAAATCCGATTTCTATGTTGTATATGAAAAACATTTAATTTCATGTTTTTACACGGTTTTGCACTTTAACTGGCATTTTAAAAGAGATTTTGGGGATTTTTTTGAAGGCTTGTATGAGGTACTTGGCGATAGTAGTGCCAAGTGCAAAAAAAAAAAATGTCATGTCATGTCCATAGACCAGTGATACTCAACCTGTGGCCCTTCATCACTTTTGTGATGAATTGTGGCTCTTTTATGTCTTGATCTGAAATATAATTCCCCAGAAAACCTTAGAAAAGGGAAACTTTGACCCCAGAAATTAATCAGAATAATCAGTTTGTTTCCCAGACTTTTACAGAAGGGTTTACTTGCCAGACTTAATTGTCCCATTTATCCCAATTTTGCCTTTTTTTTTTTTTTTACAATTTTTGCCACTTTTCACTTTAAGCTAACTTTGCCATTAAATACCACATTTTTTCCCTTTTTCACCATTTTTTGCCACTTTACACCAAATTAAGCTGCCTTTTGCCATAAAGTAACCCTTTTTCTATTTTTTGCCACTTTTATCCCATTTTTGCCCCTTTTTACCATTTTATTGCCACTTTTTGCCCATTTAGCTGCCTTTTGCCATTAAATACCAATTGTTTCCTTTTTTGCCCTTCTTACAACTTTTTTTAGCAACTTTTCTGTTATTGCCCCTTTTCACCTTTTTTCCCATTCAAGCTATTTGCTATTAAATACCACTTGTTTCCTATTTCTTTGCCCATTTTAGTCACTTTTCTCATGTTTTTTTGCCACCCCTTTCCACTTTCTGACCATTTTTGCGACCTTTAACTTATTTTTATTGCTACTTCAAGCCGTTTTTTGCCTTTTTTCACCATTGAAATTGTTGCTCTTGCAAAGATATTTTTCAGCAGTTTGGCTCTTTGGTTGAGCAGGGTTGAGTAACACTGCCATAGACTGTAGAAAGCCCTGAAAGCCAATCCGCGGCGGCTTCCATATTGAAATCGATCGCCCACTAAGCTTACTTCCTTTCCATTATGGTAGACAGAAACGTAGCTTCTGCCTGTCAAGCTATCTGTCAGTCAAATGAGACGCGCCAATCAGTCCGCAGTGAGGTTGTCCTAAATTTAATCAAAACCATTGTGGCACAAAAAAATTCACTCCCCGTACAGTGAGAGGACATGAAGCCGTTAGCTATCTGTGTTAATGCATGGTATAAAGTATAAAGTCTTATTTACATTTGGTTTCTTCTCATTTAATTTGGCGTGTTGCTGATGTTTTTCTTAATCTGCATTGCAACTTTCTAAAAGTGCCACAATTCAAACATTAGGTCACAACAATCAAAGAAAAATCATTGAAAGACTGATGAACCCAATAAGAAGGCTCGAGGCAACTCATATTTCTATTCTGATGTTCTTTTTAAAAACATTTCAAATCATTTACTTTGTGTTGAATTGATCGTGCAGCAGCTCTGAGTTCACATCCGCCCTTCGTTCTTGTTTCTCTCCTCCATCTAAGCGTGACAGACATGGAAACAAATGCCAACATACCTTGAGTATTGTGGATTAAAGTTTAATTTGACATTCAACATGCCTTAGATCCATTTCTGCATAATAAACCACTTTAGAACAACATGAATACAGATGAATGCATTAAATAATACATGTTTGTACAATCCATAAGAACCATACCTTCAAGCTATACATTAAAAGGTCATTTCAAAAGTTTTCTCCTAACATTAGCACTAAAACAAGTCAGCAGCAATGTTTCTGCTTTAATGTTTCTGTCAAAAAAGACATTATTTTCTCATTTTTACATTTTTAGGCTCTGTGAGAATTTCCAATAATGATCCTCCTCAGAAATGTACAGAATTAGCAGCAGAACTAAGAAATGCTGCAGCTTGAGGCAGAGGGGACTAAAAATGGATTTAACATGATGCAGACAGAGCCAACGTGTCTGCGAGAGTGTCGTGTCTCGTAGCAACAAAAACCAACAGAAACATGCTGAAACATCAGACTTCAGTGTGGCAGCAGCACTGTTTCTGTTTACCAAGCAGATTTGGATTAGTGCTGGCACTTTGGTTGATGTTATTGAAACAAATCTCTCTGCTACTCTGATAAATACTGGTTGCATAACTGTGGATTAAACGTCCAGCAAAGGGGAAGAATTATAGTTTGGAGTCGGGAGCAAAAATAGTGAACATGGTCTGGATGATTCATGTTTGGGCCAGTTATTGAGTGTACATAGAGTTCATGCTTACAATCTCCAGCCCCACTGCTGCCAGAGAGGAATATACGATCTGAGCGCTCTCCTGAATAACGGAGCTGCCAAAGCTGTAACAAACTTTTAGAAACTTTCACAGGAATTTCCTTGAAGTAACATGTCCTGTGCACATGCAAGAGGTAGTTTACAGAAGAAAAATCTCCTGATTTAATTGATCAAAGGCACCAGATTTTGAGATTATCTGCTATGAAAAAAATAAAAAGCAAGGTTTTTTATCAACCCTCGGATAGTGTGAAAGAAATTATAATAGGATGTTCATGAGCAAACATGCCAGTATACATAAAAAATAATAAAAGTAGTTTGTTAATGTTTTCATTTTTCAATCTAGATCTGTCCTAATCATGAATATCCAATATTTATTTTTCTTATTTGTTTTTATTTAGGACTATAACCCTCTCAGCTTGGATTTTTTTGGATTTGTACAATTTTAATTTTCTAAGATTTTAATAAAATGTTACAGTGCTACAGGGTGTTTATAGTGAAAAATGACAGCTAACATAAAAGTAATTTACATGAAAAATATTTACACTTCTTCACATTCATTTTTGATCAAGTTCTGATATGATCATTGATATAAAATATTGATTAATTCTTTTAGGAATTCAACTCTTTAATTGCCAGGTCAAGTTGGTGTTAATACTGCAGTGCCAAAAATTGTACCTCTTTGTGTCCAAACAGTCAAAGTGGATTCTGGTGAGCTCGGCATAAACTATGACAGATCATTATAATATCTTGCGATCGTGTCTGAGCATCTTGCATTAAAAAAAGTGAAACTTATAAAAGCTAAAAATCAAAAGGTGATAGCAAGGAAAATTTAGGTTCTGTGGTCTGTAATATTTTCTCTCTAGTTGGCATTTGGATGTCTACATCAAATAACGATGTTGAGGTTAAAACATTTATCCTCAGGATGAATGGAGGTGAGACTTCGATGATTAAACGTATGGCAGGTTTTTAAAATACAAGTAATGACACATTTTCATATGAGGAAGTCAAATATGGCTCACAAAGCATGTGTAAAAAGGAAACTGTCAGTTGATGATGATGTGGATTGTTAAAATTTGTATTAAGTGAAATTTATTATTTCAAATGCATAAATATAGAAATTCACCACCTCACCGTGTGTGTCCCTGGTTTCCCTCTAGTGCTAAAACATTCGTACGTATGGGTCACTGCTTCTATACAGGCTTGTACATTTTTACCGTCAGGTCTGTCTTTCAGCTCATATACTTTGCTTGGAAAGTGGCGCACGCCACTTCAGGCCCTGATTTGTGCGTACTGATCAGTTATAAATGAGACCCCTGGGTCATTCAGATGAGCTTGGTTTAATTCCCTCAACAAAAAACTGAAGGAATATAGGGCATGTGCAAATCTGTCTAGATCTGGCCGTCCTCATAAACTGAAGTGAGTGTGTAAGAAGGAGACCAGTGAGAGAGACCACCAAGACACCTATGACTACTCTGAAGGAGTTACCAGCTTCAGCAGTCTTAAATTCGTTGACTAAAACGGACTAATAATGTTTGTTGACTGCTTTCTTTCCATGACAAAAACTAGACCAAGACTAGCAAAAAATAGATTTTTGATGACTAAAACTGACTAAAAGTAAGTTTAGTTTTTGTCAAGATGACTAACACTAGACCAAAATGTTTAGTTTCGTCAGACATTCAAAATCCGTGATATTTTACTACCATTATTTGGTACCAGATTCAGGCAAGAGGATAGATGCTTAGACTGAAAGTAAAAACTAAAGCATGAGGACTTTATATGGACTAAAACTGCTGGCCAACGTCAAAAGTTTATGGGAGAGTTGCAAAGTGGAGCCTTGCTTAAATGCCCATTTCAACAACTGTGCAACTGAATACCATAAAAGACCCTGTAAAGTGATATAGAAAAAAAAAATCTGTATTTAGGTTTGTTGCTTGAAAGGCCTCTGTGTTATGAACCCCCAAGTCAAATTTCAGTCAAAACTCTTTTTACAGGACATTTAAGTACAACAGACCAGGAAGAGCATTTAGATTTAAATCAGTGAGTGGAGTCTATCAGGAAGGGTGATTGTGATAAAACATATCAAAAGCTGTGGTAAGATCACTAAGAAATTCACCTATGAGCAGGCTAAAAGCTAAAAAATAACACAAGCCGCTAGTGAATTTTAGAAGAGTTGGTGTGGTGTAAGATAAGGGCCTGAAACCAGATTAGGCAGGAAAAAAAATGTATGTGTGGAAGATCTGTCAAAGAAAGACACATTTCTTAAATATTTTATTAAAAATGATTTAAGTAGATCTGTAAATATTCACATTAGATGGGTCTCCATGGTCGTTTTGGTAAATTTCCACACAGACAGAACACAGCAAGAAGACGAGCTGAATAAATCTGCCAAGGGAAACACCAATATATTAGCAGGAAGTTTAACAAATTTAGTCTCTAAACCATCTGGCCCAGCACTCCTGCTGTTTTCTATCTCACAGAAAGCCTCATAAACATCAGTACATTTATTCTGACTGATTGAAAATGAGCCGTTTAGAGAGGGAAAGTCCCGAGAGTGTAAAAATTTGACCAGGATAGGATGAGGAGGGGATTTGCACTTGGAAATACAGTTTGGAGAGCGGCTTTAAAAACAGCAGACAAGTTGTTGGACATTGGTTGTCTTTTGCCTATCTCTGGTGATGATGCCTCAAAATTTCCATCATGTTGGATGTTTCACAACCACACTAACTAGATATGCCCTGCTCCAAAGAAGCCAGCGAATCCACTGGATTAAATGTGTCTTTCACTGACTGCCTTTACATGGACTTGAGTATCCCTGTAGCGCCACATTATGTAATAACACTGCATTTGGAGGAGCCCACCTTAAGTCCTAGGGTTAAGGTCAGGTTTTTAGTCTAGAGCCTTGAAGGGGGGGTAGGTTTAGGCATAAGTCACTAAGCGGTTAGAGTTAGGGCAAGGTAGTTAGGTAGGGCCCACACTAAGTCCTATGGTTAGGGTTATTACATAACATGGCGTTATTACATGATGTGGCTCTACACCCCCAGTTTCTGTTGGGTTTTTTTGAGTATCCTGGTTTCTCTTTGTGTATGAGTAGGCTACATCTTCAGGAACACGGGATATTATGGTATCCCGGTTTTGAGTAACCTGGTTTTGCTACCTGGAGAACTCCAAAAGAAAACAACATACTGTGCTATGTATACGCAGTACCCCATTTTCTGACCGCTGTAGATTAAATGTGCAGGCGAGACTTTGATTTAACTTAATTTAACTTCAGATACTTGTAATGTCTGAGTTGTGGAGGAACAGCTGATCCACTCTGCCCGGAGGGAGTGACAATTGAACGTCTGTGTCTGCAGAGGATCGGTCTGTGAACTGACGGCACTTTTGTGTCAAAACGTGCTCATATTTAGATAAAACGTGAACTATACAGTTTGATTTTTCAGCCGTGAGCGTAGTTTACTGTAGAGACAGAGAATGACCGCTCCCGCCATGAGTTACCGGGAATTAGAGCTCTGTGAGCTGAAGATGGAAAGACGGCACTTGGTAAGCGTCCTGAAATTTATAAACGATGACTCTTCCGGTGTATTTTTCACAGTAAAAGCGTAATCCTTTTTAAGGTGCACTTTGAGCTCTCTGTTTTCACATGCTTTTATTTTGAAGTTGTTTCCGGGAAAGTTCTTTAGTGAAGTCAGTCAACTTCAAGTTGCTTCGCTCTTTTTTGTGTCTCTACCAAACTTTTGTAAGTGTTTAATACTTCTAATCGCCTAATAGTCATATTACCGTAAAATATCAAGTTATATTAAGCTTATTTATTTGAGATATCTCTTTCACTCCTGACCATCTTCTCAGCCTCTCTTGCGTTTGCAGATGCTTTATTAGCTGTAAGCACATGTTCTTAATATAAACGAGATTCATTTTGTTTTCTCCCATGGTTGGAACGAGGTGGATACCATTTCTGCTACGTGATGTTGGCCTTTATTGTGTTTAACCCAAAATAACCGACAGTGATCTAGTTTTTCTCAAATTTAAAACTTACCTCATTTTGTGTTGTAAAATAGCATTACAGATATCTCTGCAGATACAATTCAGTGATCAGAAACCAGGATACTAGTTTTTCTCATGTACGTTTATTCTGGGATATGAATTACCGTGTTTCTCTGTGTGCATGTAAACACAGTATCCCTAATATGATAAAAACCTGGATATGACTCATAACTTGGATACTCACGACCATGTAAACACAGTCACTGTGTGTTTTGTTACTTTCCCTCACTATGTTGACAAAAGTATTTTGCCACCTGACCATTACACCGACAGGGACTGTAATGACACTGTATTCAAATACATGCACTCTAATATGGAGTTGATCCCCCCTTTGCAGCTATAACAGCTTCCACTCTTCTTGGAACACTTTCCATAAGATTTTGTGGCCGCTGTGCCCACTCATTCTGTAGAGCATTTATGAGGTCAGGCACGGATTTTGAACAAGGGCCTGGCTCGCAATCTCCGTTCCAGTTCATCCCAAAGGTGTTCGATGGGGTTGAGGTCAGGGCTGTGTGTGGGACAGTCAAGTTCTTCCACACCAGGCTCATCAAACCATGTCTTTATAGTTTTTGCTTTGTGCACTGGGGCACAGCCATATTGGAATAGAAAAGGGCCTTCCTCTAACTGTTGTTGCAATAGTGAAAGCATAACATTGCCAAAAATGTTGATAAGCCCAAACCCTGAAAAACAGCCCTATACTATTATCCCTCCTCCACCAAACTTCATATTTGGTACAGTGTAGTCAGGCAGGTAATGTTTTCCTGGCATCTGTCACACCAAGACTCACCCATCTGACTGACAAACAGAGAATTTGTCAAAGACATCTTCAAAGCACTTCATCTGACAGTTGGGATTTGACTTGATGTGAGGCTTGAATGCAGCTGATCGGCCATGGAAACCCATTCATCAAGCTCCCAACTCAGTTTTAGTGCCTAATTAATGCCAGTGGAAGTTTAGAACTATTCAGCCATGAATAGACTTGGTAGATGGATTTAACTTCTTACCAAAGGTCACCTACCGTCTAACACCCTTTCACTCCACATTCATTCTCTTATGGCAGAGGCTGCTATGGAGAATTAGCTCATCCCATTCATACACATCCATACCCATTTACACGCCACTGCCGGAGGAGTGGGAGCAAAGTGGGATTAACCCTTTAGGCGCCACAGTTTTTTGAAGAAAATATTCAATTTTGATATCAAGATTTCAAAAGGCTGTAGCTTGAAAGTGGTTAGAGATAAAGGCATAGTAATTGAGAAAATCTTCGGTATGACCCAAAATTTGTGATGGGAGTGAATTCACTCATCTAACTTGCGTATACTGACATCAACCGTGAACACCCCTGCTGCCTCCACCGCCATTGGCTGTGCGTTTTCTCCCACGGCTTCTACCACATCTGCCGCTACCTCCGTCACTATTCGCAGTGTTTTGACCACCCCTGCTACCCTCACCATGTCCCGTCCTCGGCATTCACTGATTACTCCCACCCCAGCCACGGTGAGGCAAAGCATTGGCTTCGGTATATGCTGCTTGTGGACTGTCATGGCTCACGGACTTGCTGTTGCTGCTCACAGACATACTGTGAGTTTCGGTTCCACCGGACGACTGAACGTCATCGTCAGTGGGTGAATATTCTTCTTCATTGAATATACCTCAATGGTGAACAGACCTCCCAGCATTGTGAGTTTTCTCACTACAATTCACTCTCTTTCTCTCTTCTCACTCCGACTATAACCACTACTATCACTACCTCATCTCCTCAACGTCTTTCCAACACTATATACTCCAAAACTTTGAACAGAAACATGCCCACAAATGCTGCTCAGATTGAAGTTACTCATGTCCGCCATCTCCTGGTGTAAAGTAGTAACAACATTAGGCACCATATTTGCAGTTATAGCCTGTTTAATTAAGCAATGTTGCTTGTCCCAGTTTTATGACTTAGGCGCTTAAAGAGTTAAGTGTCTTGCCCAAGAGCATATCGACATGTGACTGTTGGAGCTGGGGGTCAAACCCACAACCATCTGATTTTGGGACAACCAATTGTACCTATTGAGCCACAGTCGTCTGAAATCAGAGGTTGTTGACCCCATCTCTGGTTTTATGCGGTCTTCTTCTTTGTGGCTGAGTTGCTGCTGTTCCTAAATTCTTCTGCTTTTTTATAAGATCACTCACAGAGTGTGGAATATCAAGCAGGGATGACATTTCTGGAACCATCTTATTGAAAAGGTGGCAGTACCACGCTTGAAGTCATTGAGCTCCCCAAAACGACCCATTTTATATCACAAATGTTTTGCAAATAGAGACTGCATGGCGAGGTGTTTGATTTTATGCACCTGTAGCAACAGGTCTGATTGTAACACCTGAATTCAATAATTACCTGGTGTGGCCAAATACTTCTGTTCTGTATTTAAGTTGTTAGTTTGGTCCAATGTGATAAAATGTCAGAGAGCAGAATTCTCTCCATTTGGAAAAAAAGCCTCTTCTTGTTTTGTTTGTCTCTCTTTTTTCAGCACTGGGCTGAAAGAGTGCAGCGATGACGGACTGAGAGAGAGTGTTGGAGAGGATGACAAGGAGGATAAAGAGTCACCCCGAGCTCTGGCACAACTGCGTAAACACTCCAGCAACACCAGCACATCTCAAAAGCCGTATTCAAATTCAAATGCTTTTCACTCTTGATACCGCTGTCACTCCGTCCCTTGACGGTCCGGGGAGAAGGTTTGCCGCTCACTTATCCGTCTCTTTACAGGACTAGTGCGGCGACCTTGGCCCACCCCGGCTTAACTTTGAATGAATTACAGAGGAAGGGGGGCTTTTATGTGGAACGTGGAACAGTACAGCACATGACAGGCAATTACTCTCAGTGATGTCACTCTGTCAAGGGGTCACTCCCGCCGCCATTGTTGTTCTTCGCTGCTCCGCCAGATCGCTTGACTCTTGATGGACGTTTCTTTAGAGTTTAGGCCGAGCGTTGCTGGCAGTATGTGGCTGTACTTGGACAGAAACTCAATATGGAGCAGTGCTCGTATGAATGAACTTAGAGGAAGAGGCAGAGGGAGGAGGGAAGGATGGGATGAAGGGCGAGGGAGGGAGATACAGAACAAAATGCCTCTGTGAGAAGGAAGAATCTTTGTCCAGGGGTTTTCATGAAACATGCATGACTTCTTCTCTGAATTGTCTAACATTTTACTCTAACGGTAACCTCATCCACGTCTTTCAAGACATCTCACTCTGCAGGATGAAATCTGAGTGACAGTGGACCAACAAAGCTGATTTCAAAAGCAAAAACAAGCACAAGCTGGCATTTTAAGGACAAAAACATAGCAGGGCATCTTTTATTTTCTTTAAAATTTTCTTCTACGTAACTGCAACCCGTTCCCCTGTTGGGCATCGGCTTGCTGCTCATCTTTTCCATAAAGAGCAGAGAGAATCTGCAAGAACGGGAGGAGCTCCTCTCCCCTGGGCCCCAATTAAACCTTCCTTTGGCAAAGTGGCAGCTTTTTATCCCCGCGCTCTCTCAAATGTTTCTTTTTTTTCCACCACATCTCTTAACAAACTGCGGGAAAGAAGCAGCGAAAGCCGGCTATTAGAAACTAAGAGGCGAGCGAGGGAGGAAGGAGGGGACGAGATAGGCTGGAAGACGGAAAGAGCAAGAAAGCTATTAGTCACGCATTAGTCAGAAATTATGGAATAATTTCAAATGTTAAAACTCCATATCTGGTATTCAGAGTCATTATTATACTGTTTGTTTGAACCTTAGGGATTGTGTGGACTGCTTATGTAGAACAAGAATGCCAACTACTGAATGGAAACACCAAGAAACCAAGAAGAGGACTTTAAAGTTGAGCTATAGTGCAGATAGCATCAAGCATAAAGTGGCCGTTTGATGTGAAGTGATTGCTAAAACAACATGGGATCGAAATGTTCAAACGCTTTTAGGAGTTGGGTCTTGCTGTGAGCTTACCGCTGATCCAAAAAGATAGCCCAATCCCTGATGTTTGCAGTCACAGCGTGATGCCTCAGCTAAGGTTCAAGCAGAAATTCTCCCCGATAAATTTAATATGGATCTTTATTTTGGCATTCACATTGATGCTCTGAGAGTTCCTCTTCCATATCAGCGGACTTTTCAAAAACCTTCACAGTTCTGCTGCTTTAAAACGAGGCGGTATATTTGCAGCAGTGATTAGCTATGCTCATGGGGTTGGGATGGCTGGATAGATGTCTGTGCTTTCTTTCTCTCTGTCGAGCCGGCTTGTTGAGAATACAAAGTTTCCATCTGGACCAGAACATCAGATTCAATTAGGGAGCACAAAGCAGCAGACAGCAGCACAAAAATGACTGGATTCAATTCAACTGATGGGAATAAATAATATATTTTTTCAAGTATATAAAGAAAAGGAGCCATGAAGGTTGTTGGAACATTTCAAAGAGTATTTTGATGAAGAACTATTTACTGAATGCTTTCGATTTCTTTATTCTACTCGTTGCCTGAATTGCAGCAAGTTAGAAAGCAGAAAAGAGTAGAGATTTGTACTCAGGCATAAATTTATCAAGGAAAGGACTGGAGAAGTAAGCACTACACAGGCTTACGACTGATCGTTGCCTTTAGGTTTCATTGGAACTGAAAAGAAAGTCAAACTTAAAGAGCAATTTCTTAAACTTAATGGAACACTCTGATAAGCCTCTTTCACCATATCTTCTTAAGATTTTACTTAAATTCTTTTTAGGATAACCCTTAGAAAAGTCTCAGGCTTTGTCCACATGTAGGTAAGTATATTTGATAACTGAGGTTTTCTGAGTTTTGACCTATGGTATACAAAGAAAGAGCCTTTAATTTCACTAAAAGGCCCCTTATGAAAACTCCCATCAGGGTGAAGATTTGTAGAAACTCCATTCAGCCATGTTACAGTGTTTAAATGTCGCACTATGCTCTAGTTTCTTTCTAGTTTCCATGGCAATGATGGATGCTGAATTTGTGCTGGTGATCACATTGATAACTGAGCATTTAACATGCTAACATATCCACTATGTTGATGAACAGAGATGCCTAAATGAACCACAGAGGTCACTGCTGCCTTACACAACACTCCAAAGGCACAAAACTACCATCAAAATTAGCAGTTCAGGACGAGACCCAGTTCAGACTGATGGCCCATATCAGGCAGGGTATGCAATCCCTCCAGTGTATTCTGGGTCTTCCTGGAAGTCTCCTTCCAGACGGCTGTGCCCGGAATACCTCCACTAGGAGGCGACCAGGAGATACAACGCCCAAACCACCTCAAATTGGCTCCTTTCGATGCGAAGGAGCAGCGGTTCTACTCCCAGCTCCCTCTGGATGTCTGAGCTCCTTACCCTATCTCTAAGGCTGAGCCCAGCCACCCTCAGGAGAAAACTCATTTCGGCCACTTGTATCCGTGGTCTCATTCTTTTGGTCATTGAGTGAAGGAGTTCAAGTCTGATGATGTAATTTTGAAAATGAAATGGTCATTGAATAGACAGCAGGAAAATGCCAATGATATCACTAAATGTCAGAGAACGTTATTGCATTTCTTTGGATATCCTTTGATTTCATTGGATATGTTTTGATGTTGTTGAACATCATTGGATTTCTTTAGATATAGTTGGATATCATTAAACCTGATTGGATGTCATTGGATATGTCTGGATTTTGTTGAATTTCATTATGTTTGGTTGGATATTGCTTGATATCTTTGGATATCAATAGTTATCATTGGATAAAGTTGAATATCTTTGGTTATCATTAGACAGTGTTGGATAATGCTGGATATCATTTTGATTTCATTGGATATTGCTGGATATTGTTGGATACCATTAGTTATCATTGGCTGGAGTTGGATAGCATTGGTAATTGTAGCATAGTGTATGGTATCACTGGATATTGCTGGATGTTATTGGATATAACTGGTTATTATTGGATAGAGTTGAGAAGCGTTAGTTATTGCCAGATATTGTCACATCTCCAGGTTGACCTAGTTAAGTTACTTTTTCCCTCATGTTTCTAGTCTGTCATTTCCTGTTTTATTTTGGATACTTACCTTGTGTCTCTTTTCCAGATCACTCCTTCCTGCCCATCCCTACCTGTTTCCCTGTGTCCTGATCATCCTCATGTGTCTCACCTGTGTTGATTGTCGAGTGACTGCACCTGGTGATCCCCGGCTGAGTGTTCCCCTCCTCGTGTATTTAGCTCATTCACTCCCTGTCTGCTGTGCGAGATCGTCTTGTTTCCTTTGTGTCCAATTCCTTCAAGCCTTACTTCTGATTGACCTTCGTGATTTATTTGACCCAGTTTCCCGTCCTAGTTTCCGAGTTAGCCTGCCATTTTTGTACCTCTGCCTGCTTGTTTTGGACCTCCCGTGTATCGAACCTTTTTCCTGATTAAACGGACTTGAAAGTGCTTGATTCCTGTGTCTGCTTTTGGGTCCTTTGGTCCGGCATATCGTTACAGATATGATATCACTGGATTTTGTTGTATAGAATTGGATATCATTGGTTATCATTGGACAGTGTTGGATAACGCTGTATATCATTTTGATTTCATTGGATATTGCTGGATATTATTGGATATCATTGAATATCTTTGGTTGTCATTCTATAATTTTGGATATCACTGGATAGTGTTTGATTTCATTGGATATTGTATAGATTATCATTGGATATCATTGGTAATCGTTGGACAGTGGTGAATGTGGCCAGATATTGATGGATATCATTTGATGACCTTGGTTATCAATGGATAGAGTTTGACATCATTGGATATTGTTGTATACTATAAAATCATTGGCTCTTGCTGGATACCGTATGACATCATTGGACATCGCTGTATAGAATCAAATATTGGATAGAGTTGGATTGCACTGGATATTGTATATCATTAAATAGCACTGGATACCTGTATTTTGTTAGATTTTACTTGATATCGTTGTATAGAATTGAATATCATTGATATCATTGGAAATCTTTGGAATTCATTGGACATTGGATATTGGATTTTTGCAGGATATTACTGAATATCACTGGTTATCATTGTAAATGTTAGATAATGCTGGATATTTTAATTTCATTGGATATTGCTGAATATTATTAGATAACATTTGATATCATTGGATATCATTGATTTCATTTGGTTTTGCTCAGTGACGTTGGATATCAGTGTGTATCACTGGATATCATTGATTATCATTAGACAGAGTTGGATGGTATTGGATATCACTTGATATCAGTGATTTTATTTTATTTTATTGTTTGAAGACATTGGATATCAGTGGATATCATTAATCATCAGTGGATGGCATTGGATATCACTTGGTATCAATCGATTTCATTGAATATTACTGGATGTCATTAGATTTCGTTGGATATAGTTTGGTGTCATTAAATATCACTGAATAAGATTGGATATTGTTGTATTTCATTGGTTATTAGTGGATATTTTCAGATATCATCAAAAAATCATTGAATTTTTTTGGATCATGATTTTTTGTGGCTTTTATTGGCTTTCCATGATATTATTGGTATCACTGGTTGGATACTGGTTGACATCACAGATATGTTTGCAGTCTCTGAGTGAGCTGCTGCCTACACAGTGAAGGATGGACTGCTGCTGACTTGGGCTGCTCCTTACCCCTTGCTGTCCGTTTCCGCTATCTACGTTTTCATATGGATTAGGATGTTTTTGAGGAGAATATCAGCCTAAATGTGGACTAGGTTTTAGGTAGATTCATGAAGCTGTTCTTCAACAGCTGCATTTCTTCACCTGTGTTCTTAAATTGATCAGTGAAATGCCCCTCTTATGCCCATATAAGGAAATGTGTGCCACAGGATCAGAGCCATTGAGGATGCCAGACATGGAATATAAAAACAATCATGCACTGCACTCCAAGTGTTAAAGGCACTTAAATCACTCTAAAAATGACTTGCTAATTGAAATGAAACAGAAAAAGGCTCATTTATAGAATGATATTCAGCCTAATGTTTATGCTGATCTCGCTTATTCAGGCAGTGCTGTAATTGGAAATTAAATTTTTACACTATAATGAGACACATTAGGTAAAAAAAAAAAAAAAAAAAAAAAACAATCCTTGAAGAAAACTGGTTTTATAAATGTCGGAATTTAAAAAGAAAAAGCAGGGACACATTTGACATTAAAAATGGCTTAATGGCAAAAATTAAGCTAAATTACAGAACATAATGACAATATAAGACTTTATGTTCGAAAGTTTACTGAACTTCCTACAGTATAAATGAATGCAGTCCTTGGAACACTTTAAAATTATTGTGTGGGCAAAGTAAATTCTGTCCAAAAACAAAACAGCTTTATTTTTGCATTTCCCTGATCCATAATCTTGGTTTTGACCCCATAAAAATTCAAGCAGGAAGTCAGTGCTTCCTGAAGAACTTTATCCAGAGTCGAATTCAAACTCAATATCCGCACGTAAAACTCGAGAAATGCCTCCATTTATCTGAACTTCTCTTTATCGCCTGCAACTCCCACCAGCTCGGCTGTAGCTCTCTGCGGCATGTAAACACACCATCAGTTTGAGACTGACATATTAACGACATTGATCCACAGCTATTTCACTCCAGCACAGATAAGAGAGCCACCATTGCTCCACATAAATGAAATCAGGGACCATATCTCACACTGCTACATGACGCATTATGAAATATCGAGGCAGCCATGCAAGCTGGGTAGGTACTGTGCCGCCAGTGAAATGTGTGTATGTATGTGTGTTGCTTTGGGATGTGACAGCAGGGATCAGATAGAGGGCGAATGCATCCCATACTGGATTTAGAGTCTGCCTGATATAAGGGTTGGGAAGGGGAAGATTGTCTCAGATATTTATTGACTGCTACGCTTGAGGAAGCAGTGGCGCTGTAAGAAGCAAAGGAAACTTTCATGCTTTGTGTTTGTGTGATTCCACACTTGGATTGGATTCGAAGCAAAGATAACCGTCGTGTTATTCCTTCCACAGCAGCATGTCAGCGGTGGACGCACGATGACTGAGGGCCAGGGGTGAAAATGATTAAAAAAAAACCAGCACCTGCTGAACCAGTGCACACAAGTTTAAAACATTTACTGTGAAATACTTAGAAACCCTGGCTAAGATTATACTTTATGTGACTGCATAACTTGCACATCTGGACACTGCAATTTTACTTCATTCTTTGCAAAACTGCTCAAGCTCTGTCAGGCTGGGATCAGGCGTGAACAGCACTTTTCAAGTCCTGCCACAAGTTCTGGATTGAGGTCTGTGCTTTGACTCAGCCACTCCAGAACATTCACCTTGTATGTTTCAGGTCATTGCCTTGCTGGAAAATAAATCTTATCAAGGCTGTAGTTTTCTTGCAGACTGAATAAAATTGCCCTCCAGGATCTTGCTATATTTTGCCCCACTTATTTTACTCTCTATCCTTACAAGCCCTCCAGGGTCGGCTGCCGAGAAGCGTCCCCAGAACACGATGCTGCCACCACCGTGCCCCACAGTGGGGATGGTGTGTTTGTGGTGATGTGCAGTGTTTGGCGTCTGCCAAGCATAGCATCATCTCTGATGCCCTAAAAGCACCATTTTGGTCTCATCAGACAAAAGAACTTTCTTCCACTTCACCATGGAGTCTTCCACATGCCTTTTGGTGAACTCTAGTCCAGATTGAATGAGGTTTTTTCAACAGTGGTTTCCTCTTTCCACTCCTTCATAAAACTCTGTGTGGTGACAAACCAGTCGGCAACAGTTACTCTCTGAGTTGCTTGGAATGTTCTTTTGTCTTCATGGTGAAATGGTGGCCAGGAATACTGATTAACCGGTGACTGGACCTTCCAGACATGTGTCTTTACACTTAAAAACACTTGAGACACATTCACTGATTTATTAAATGAGAAAAATGCTAAAACATCCACGTGGGAGAATACTTTTTGTAGGCACATTCAACCGTTTATTTTGTTAAGTCTCAACTTTTAAAGCAATTCAAAACACTTTCATGATCAAGCTTTTATTCATGATTTATCTTGCTTGGATTGGAGCAGAGTTTCTCTTTTTGATAAAGTAGAACTGGCCTGGAAATACTTTTAAGATGAATCCCTGAGATTAATAAATAAACATGCCACCTGTGTAATTTTAGGGTTAAAGGGCGTAATAATCCCTGGTTCTATCCAGAAATTGGATAGAAATGCTGCCAGGACGAGAAAAACTAAGACTGAGGTTGCTTCTGACAGCTTCTTAAAAAGAATACTCCAAGTCTGAGTTTTATTTCTCTGAACCACAAAAAAAATCTAAATGACCCAAAGAAATTTTGGAAAGTTGTAAAAAACACTTCTGGCCCTGGGTTGGCAAGTGAAATCCAGAACTTTCCAAGATTTTTTTAGCCTGACTGAAAAGTCTCCTGTGTTTAACTGGTTTAATGAAATATTTTAATGAACTAGTTTATTTCAGCTGGATTCTTAGCAGATTCTTTATGCCCTGCTTCTCGAGCTCATAAACGTCTTGGGCAGCCGTTCTACCTTTACTTGATTATGGTGATGTACTGTTTAAGTACCTGTTTTGAAATTTTGGTCCAATTAAAGGGCACCAGAGAAGGTATTTTGTCAACTTTGTCCACTTAGAGGGCACCAAAGTAGCTGCTTTGTGAAATTTTGTCTACCTAGAGGGCACCAAAGAAGAGACTTTGTCATGTTTTTGTCCCATGCCAAAAAGGCATTTTGTCAATTCGAAGGTGCCAGAGAAGCTGCTTCGAGAAGTTTTGTCTACTTGAAGGGCACCAGAGAGGAATTTTTGTCCTTTTAGAGAGCACCAAAAAGGCATTTTGTCAGTTTATGTCTACAAAGAAGGCACCAAAGAAGCCACTTTATGAAATATTATCCAATTAGGGGGCACCAAAGAGGACAATATACCAAGTGCTGTCTACTTAGAAGGCACCACCAAGGGCAATATTGTCCAATTTTCTTCTCTAACAGGGGACTTTGTGAAATTCGTCCATCAACAGGGTACCAAAGAAACTGCTTTGTGAAATTTTGTCTTCTTAGAGAGCACCCAAGGATACACTCTCATTTTTGTCCAAATAAAGGACACTAAAAGGGCATTTTGTCATTTTTGTTTCAACTAAGAGGGTCCAAAAATGCATTTTTGAAATTTTTGTCCTCTAAGAAGGCCCCAAGATAGGCATTTTGTGAAACTTTGTCCACTTAGAGTGCACCCAAGTGGCTGCTTTGTAAAATTTTGTCTACCTAGAGGGTACCAAATGTTCAGTCTGATTAACGTGCACCAAAAAGCAGTAGCTGCTGGTGCATGTTTCTTCTGGGGGGGGGGGGGCTACAACAAAATCCCCGTTTGATATATGTACGGTACATCAAAAGATGTTACAACACCGAGAGTTAAGTTATATTAAAATGTCTTTTTACATTTGCATTTGTTTGTTGGTGAACAAATATTAAAATAAGATGGCTTTAATCAGCGGTCATCAGCGGCCACAAGTAGCTAACTCTCATCACAGTCAACTTAAATTTTTAACTCATCACACATTATCAACTCAATACATGACAAAATAATGCTAAAGAGCTGATTGAATGGTTACTTTAAATAGAAAAAAATACAAAAGGCATAAGGTGAAAGTAGTCACTGCCTCAGTAGAGACTGGCTGAGTACAAAAATATACATCACAGACCTGAATGCAGCAAAAATGCTTAAACCCACAAAACTATTATTTATTGATTGATTTACTTACTTCATAATATTAGTCACAGCTTTGTTGCTTCACCCTGATATCTGGCCTATCAGGTCTAAGCTCTATAATTCTAAGTTTCTCCTCCAATGTCCTCCTCTCAAAAGACCTTATTCTTAAACATTCCACTGAGTTTTCTTATCGCATTTTGCCGTCTTCCGAGCATCTCTTAATGAGCTAACCAACAAACAGAGGCGCAATTTCTGGCAGGGCGCCAGCGATTTACCGTGACAGTGCATGACTTCCTCTGTGTGTCTCAAATTATGATGCGTATCTCTCTGCTGCCACCTGTTGGCATCTGGGGAGTGGTTAGTGGTAATCCCTTCGGGGGCGCAGTCATGTTGCGCCCACAGAGCTCCTATCTCTTGTATTGAAGAGGAGCAAATACGCACACGCAACTTTATAACAAACGTCTCTGGAAGGCTGTAGGTGCAGGAGCCCAGCGCCCTAGGGAGGAAATGAGTGAACAGGAAGTAAAGGCAAACGCTTAGAATGTTCATGATCTACTAATTTATTGCACATTATACATATAAATCTCTTAATAAATCATATTTATACAGTGCATGAGAACGTTTATCTGTATTCATAGAAATTAATTGATATTCAAAGCAAATGCTTAAACAAATTTTCAATGAACTTAAGATCTGTCTTCTCTTTGTGGAAAGTCATGGGGAGCAGTGCCCTAGCGCCCCCATTGACCAGCTGCCACTGCCATAAGGGCATTTTGTCAATTTTGTCCAATTAATGGAGCCCAAAGAACCTGCTTTGAGAAGTTTTGTCCAATTGAAGGGCATCAAAGAGGACACTATGAATTTTTGTCCAATTAGAGGGCACCAAAAAAGGCATTTTGCCAGTTTTTGTCTGCTAAAAGGGCACCAAAGAATCCGCTTTACAAAATATTATTCAATGCAGGGCACCAAAGAGGACACACTGTGAAATTCTGTCTCCAAAAGGGTGCCAAAAAAAGGCATTTTGTCCAATTTTTTCTTTTTTTACTCTTACAGGGGACTTTGTGAAATTCGTCCAAAGAAACGGCTTTGTGAAATTTGTCTTCTTAGAGAGCATCAAAAAGTACACTTTGGCCATTTGTGTTGACTTAAAGGACACCAAAAAAGGCATTTTGTAATTTATTTCAACTTAAAGGGCAACAAAATGCATTTTGTCAATTTTATCCACTTAGGGGGCACCAGAGAAGGCCTTTTGTCAATCTTTTTCATCTTAGAGGGTCCAAAAAGGCATTTTGTCAAATTGTATCCTCTTAGAGAGCACCTTTTAATGTACATCCAACACAAAGGGCAGTTTTGCAGCTTTATTTCAGACATTAGGGCACTGGGGGGTGGGGATCACCCCGTTTGAGTCCACCAGTGCAGCACGTTCTTTTGTCTTTAATTTCTTTTCTTAACATGTAATCTTATTCCAAACAGGAAGTGAGCATCCTGCTCAAAGCCGAGCCCTCAAAGCAGCCTTTTTGCACCTTGTCAGTAAATATTTACAGTTGTCAGAGCCTCACTTCATCATGCTAACATCCACTCCACGCCACGTCTTTGCTTAGGTTCTGCAAAGGCCATTCTGGGACGTTTGGCCTCTGAATCCTGTCACTTAAGATTAACGTACGCCACTCTAGTTTCACCAGTGATCGAGCAGGATGGAGCGAGTGCCTCAGGGTCGAAGACAAGTAAAGACAATCATGGATTTAATCTTTGCAGTGAGACCTAAGAGTGCTTTAAAGGTAGCCGAAAAGAAAAGGTTGTGTGAGCATGAAGAGAGAGCACAGAGGTTGTCCTCTTTTTTTTCTGCATGACTGAATGCCATGCATGCAAAGAGCACACCCACCATGGGAGCTTGCCTGGGGTAACAACACAGTTTGTCACCAGGAGTTTATGTCCTAACAAGTCTTTGTCTGCAGTCAGATTGAGGCAAAGGCCTCGAATGGACAAGCAGCCTGCAGAGAGAGTCTGATTAGATACAAGAGGCCAAGCCCTCAGCAGACCTTTCCCAAGACCTTTCCATGTCGTCCTCAGCTTGCTCGTGGAGACATCTGAAGAGAAGGCCTCGGGTGTCTGGCCCTGAATGTAGAGTAGCCATCTGACAGTAAACACTGTGAGACTATGGGGCTGTATTTGGCAAAGACACTGAATCATATTATTCCATATATATGCATGCATACAAGCAGCCCTGCAAGCATGCATTTCCTGATTTGCCCTCCGTCTTCGCTTTATTTTTTGTTTGCAGGGAAGATTGCCTCCGAGTCTTAGATGGCCTCTTTGTATTACCATCAAGGTGGTGCTCCACAAACAAATTTGAGGAAACCCACTGAATAGCACACTAGTGCATTTGCATGAAAGCAAGTTCATCAGTTCCCCAACCTCTCGTCTTCCTCTGATTTCCTTCCCAGTTGCTCCTATTACCTCCACCAAACAGGAAAGGCGTTTATGCGTCCTGACAGTGGTGAGTGTTTGCCTGCACCGTAAATGTTTGGAATACTAAACAGGGCTTATACATTGTTTCTGTATGGGCTGTACTGCAGACACAAGGTTGAATTATACATGCATTTGGAGATCACTGTGAGTATGTGAATGCAGTGGGAGAGAGAGCGAGCGAAAACAAAGCAGGAAAGGTCAGAGGCCTGCGATGTAGAATCAGCTGTCAATTACAGCGGGCTCACATTCACCCACTCCTCTCTCTGTCTCTGGTGCCCTCTGTCAACTGCACTTGTTGAATTTGGATGTATTATTGTTTGTTCCCTCCCACCGACTCTCCCGCTCCCTCGCTCGCTCGCTTGCTCGCTCAGTCCCCTTGATTGCAGTCCAGCCTTTCCAGCATTAAGCATGCAAGCATGTGCATTCGCTATCAGCAATCAGCGGCCATCTCTTGCCTTTTTCCACAGAAAAAAACATGCAAACAGACAGAAAACGGATGGGGGAGAAAATTCAAATAACTGCGCAACCCAGGTAGTTAGAGCGAAGAAAGCCCCCTGTTACCTCATTATCTCAATCCACTGACCTGAATATGAACCTGCATACACTCTCATGTTTAAACTTGACTTTTACACAACCTTTTCCTGCTCAACTTACAGGTGGTCTGAACTTCTGAACATTTCACTCCGCCAAAACTGGATTCCCAGACTTAAAAATAGTTGAAAATGTGTTTTAATCATTATAGATTTCTTAAAAACCCCTGCAAAATTAAAGAAAAACAGAGCTTTTTTCATGGCAAGTTCAAAAGGTTGCTGTCTAAATCTCTGCTCAGTGAAATTTAATGCACCCAAAAGAGAGATTCTGCAGGTTTGTGGAGATTAAAGGTGTTTTTTTCCAGACAGATGCATGTTGTCTGTCATTTAATGAGGACATCAAACCTGTGCTTTTATCTACTGAGCAGGCAGACATCACTAATGATCACAGCTACCGTGAAAATCTGCAGAGCTCCTACAGATGTTTCAATCTCATGCTGATGATCTCGACGTACACCTTTGACTGTGAGAGATACAGTAAGGTTTGGATTTACATACTTTTTAAAGTCTAGTTTCAAAAAGTGGTGTTTCGAGTTTGGTAGTTTGGTCTTGAAGTGATTCATTTGGAGCAAGTGTTTTTGAATGCAAAAGGGTTCATGCTTTTAATGGCAACATACGCTGATAGTGGTCACTACTATGTTTAAGAAATGCTGGAAGTAAGGCCCGATAATGTTTAGGTTTAATTTAAAATATGTACTGAGTTGTGAAATGTATTTGACCTCTTTCTGATTTCCTTTTTGTTTTTAGACAAAGACAACCCAAACCTGCCTGACCCTTTATGAGGGAGTTATTCCCACACCCAGGCCTGATTACTGCCGGACCTAGAAATCCCTTCAAAAGAGCCTGTCCAACAAATGAAGTAGGCCAAAAGATCTCAAAACAACACAACATAGCGCCATCTGAAGAAAATCAACAACAGATGAGAAACAGTCATTGCCATCGATCAGCCTGGAAAGGCTACAAAGCTATTTCTAAGGCTTTGAGACTCCAGAGAACCACAGTGAGAGCCATTATCCACAAATGGAGAAAACTTCACACAAACCTAGGAGTGGCTGGCCAACCAAAATTACTCTGGGAAGGTACAATGACTCATCCAGGAGGTCATGGAGGAATCCAGCAATGGGTTGCACCAGCTGTGCAGAAGTTCAGACGTAGCTGGGTTGAACATAAGATCTTACCTACAACAGAGTTTACAGTCTACTAACATTTAAAGGTCACATATATTACCCCTTTAAGACAAGATTATGTTGATCTCAGAGGTCCCCAAAACATGCATGTGAAGGTTGCTGCTGAAAAAACACTCTTCTATTGTATTTTTGCATGTCTAAAAACCCCTCTGTTTCAGACCTGCTCAGAACGAGCTGTTTCTGTGTCTGTGGCTTTAAATGTTAATGAGCTGTCTGACTCCGCCCCTCTCAGGAAATGGATGTGGCTCTCCTGATCCTCCTCTCAGCGAACCTTCTTCCATCAGGGGAGGGCCAACCAAACCTTGGGGCTGGCTAACTCCCCAGATGACATAATGAGGGGAAAATCTGAGAATGGCTTGTTTCAGTACACATTGTCTGAAAAATTGAGGGGTGGGGGGGTTTGCTGGAATGGATTTTTCTGATTCTTGTGGGGATTGTGGACAGGCCAGGGGTACATATTTTTTCTAAAAGCCTGAAGAAGTGTATTTTGCATATGTGACCTTTAAGGTATTGCACCAGCTGAGATAGTTTCAGCGTAGGATTAAGTTATGACTTAAATCTTATACCTAGCACCTACTAGGTGGGAAGTCTTTTACAAAATATGGCTGTCATGGGGATTTTTCTGAGAGATGGGATAACTTGGAGGATGTCAAGGAGCAATAGTTTGTGGTCAGCACTTGTTGCTGTTTGAGGATTAATGGCAGCTATAATAAATTAAGTGAAAATGTCATATCTGTGACAATATTTTGGTTAGTTTGGACTGAAAGCCTTGCTAATTAAGATCAATCTCATGTCTCAGTGGTGCAACCAAACAATGTCACTTCTTAAGTTATAATTTAATGAGTTTTTATGTAGAGGTTATGTAAGATGATGTTGACCCTTTTACTGAATTATAAATCTATCATGGTCAATACAATTTGACTTTTATGACAAAAACTTACTTAAAAACTCTTCAATGTCAAAGTGAAAACAAGTTTGTAATATTTCTGATCTTATCAGTATTCCTTGCTACATTATACCATGAAGACAAAAGAACACTCCAAGCAACTCAGAGAAAAGGTTACTGAAAACTATAAGTCAGGAGATGGATACAAAAAACATTCCAAGGCACTGAACATCCCCCAGAGTTCAGTTAAATCCATCAGCAAGAAATGGAGGGAATATGGCACATGTGTGAATCTGCCTATCAGGCCGTCCTCACAAACTGAGTGAGCGTGACAGAAGGGTACTAGTGACAGAAGCCACCAAGACACCTATGACTACTCTGAAGGAGTAACAAGCTTCAGCATCTGTCAAAGCTTTATGGGATAGTGGCAAAGAGAAAGACAGTGTTGAAGAAAACTCAACTAGAGCTCACCAAAAGGCATGTGGGAGACTCCAAGGTCAAGCAGAAGAAAGTTCTTCGGCCTGATGAGACCAAAAAAGTCCTTCTAGGCCATCAGACTATGCTTGACAGAAACCAACACTGCACATCACCACAAACACACCATCCCCACTGTGGAGCGCGGGGGTGGCAGCAGCATGCCGTGGGGATGCTTCTTGGCAGCTGGCCCTGGAGGGTGCAATGCAGCAACAAATAGGAAAATCCTGGAGGACAATCTTATTCAGTCTGCAAGAGAACTACGGCTTGGGAGATTTATTTTCCAGCAAGACAGTGACCCGAAGCATACAGCGAAAGCTACACAGACATGGGTTAAAGACAAGGTGAATGTTCTGGAGGGGCCGAGTCAAAGCCAAGAACTCAATCCAGTAGAGAGTTTGTGGCTGGACTTGAAAAGGGCCGATCACGTCCATCCCTATGCAACCTGACAGAGCTTTAGCAGTTTTGCAAAGAGGAGTGGAGAAAAACTGCAGTCTCTAGATGTGCAAGCCTGATAGAGACTTATCCACACAGACTCAGTGTTGTGATTGCAGCCAAAGGTGACTCTACTAAATACTGACTTGAAGGGGGTGAATATTTCTGCAGTTGCTTATTTAACATTACATATTTTTATTTAATTGGCATTACTTTAGAGAAATCTGTTTTCACTTTGACATTAAGAGTTTTTGCGATTACTTGTTTTTAGAAAAGCCTCATTATTTTGACCATGTTTGATTCATAAAATCAATATTACAGTAAAACAACCAAAGGGGTGAATACTGTAAGCCAGGGGTCATCGAGTGTATTTGCACAAGGGCCAGATTTAGACTTAACAGAGACTCTGGGGGCTGGATTTTCAAATACAGAAACATTAAATAAATATTTTGGTCTGATTGAAATATTATTGCAATAGTATTTGTATTTTCTTTCAAAACGCAGGGCATTTTTAGTCTTTACCAGTGAGATCTATCCCTCTTATCTATAATACAGCAGGCTACAAGGAGACAGACCTGACAACAGAATTGGCCAGGACCCTGGAAATCCCAGAGAATGGGCCCTCCACAACAGTGATTTAGCACCAATATTAACTCCTTTTTGACACTTTAAACCCCCTTTTTGACCATTTTTTGCCCTTTTAACCAAATTTTTGCAAGATATTAACCCCTTTTGAACCACTTTTACAGCATGTTTTATCCCCTTGGTGCCACTCTTATCCATTTTTGCCACTTTTTCTTCTATTTTTGCCATTTTTTAACCCCTTTTCATTACTTTTTTTGCATTATTTTTACCTCCACCAATGAGGTTATGTGATCGGCAGGGTTTGTTAGTTTGTCAGTTTGTTAGCAACATAACTCAAAAAGTTATGGACGGATTTTGATGAAATTTTCAGGAAATGTCACAAACAGCTTAAGGAAGAACTGATTAGATTTTGGGACTGACCTGGATCACCGTCTGGATCCAGGAATTTTTTTAAAGGATTCTGTACTATTGGGAGATAGGGCTAATGGCAGAGGTCTGCGCTCTCCGAGTCCTTTTCTAGTTTGTCATTTGTAACCAATTTTTTATATTTTTTGCCTCTTTTTTCCTCTTTTACCAATTTTTGCTGCATTTCAACCTCTTTTCACAACTTTTTCTGCCAATTTCTGTCCCTTTGTGTCACTCCACAACCCATTTTGCCACTTATCACCCATTTTTGCTACTTTCTAACCCCTTTTCATCACTTTATCAGGTCATTTTTGCAGCACTTCTGCCAACCTTAACCCTTTCCTTTCTTAAATATCTACCTATTATGACAGTAAATTTCAGTAAAAACAGATCAAATGTTAAGCTATTCTAAAACCACATCTTCTTTTTCTCCCTTTCTGAATTTAATGATCTTTTGGGGGCGGGACAGGAAGCTCTGGGGGGCCTGACATGGCCCCCGGGCCACCAGTTGATGATCAGTGCTGTGAGCTCAGCCAGCTATCTACAGTGCCATATTTACCTCACATTGGTATTAATTTCCTGCCCTGTGCAGTACAGAATAATTTAATTCTCAATACATGAAAGCACTTGTTTGAAAGAGAAGAGCCTTCCACACACAGGTACTCTAAATTATTACATTGGATCTAATTAGGCCTTTTGAACCTCAAATCTGATGATTTTTGGTGAAAAACCTTTCCTCCCTTCATGGAGAGGCTTTCATACTCCATTCGAGTACACTCCACAGCAGTGTGACATGCACATATCCACAGGCCTGGCATAAAGACCACTTTGATCTGCCCACAATAGAGGAGTAGCTTAGGGATAATGGTGAGATCACCTCTCCAGCCCCCACTCATCCACTGCCTGGTACATCGCTCTGGCAGGAGTCAATGAGCACAGCTTTGTACCAGGAGTCAATAGTGGAAAAGGGCAGCACTGAAAAGAAAGCATTATTGAGTCAATGATTCGACCATTACTGTGAGATTAGCATTACTGGAATAAGGTGCTTTAATGTTCAGTCTGCACAAGGACCATCCTGGAAACTCTGTGAAGCAAGGTTGTAAGTCAGAGATTGGAGCATTTGCTGCAAAAAAATAGCTAATGCCTTTGTTTTGATTAGCACTTTGACCCCAGAGATGGACTTGGCTCACTCCTTTGTCAGCAAGAGACTGGAGGGGAGCGTTGGCATTCAGAGTGGATTCCTTGGCAGCCGTTTCACTCAACAGGGATCAGCTGTCTGCCAGCACAGATTACACCTGGGATACCAAGGCCGTCTCCGGAGACTGTTTTGACAGCTAACCCCGGAAAAAGCGATCTCTCAAGGAAACACGGTGGTACAGCAGTGGAGCAGAGTTAATACATATTAGATGAAACACTGGTTGAAGTGTGTGGATTGCATACGGATTCTTCCAATCGCAGTTAAGCCTGAAACTCACCCTTGAATTTCACTTGGCAGTGACATTCAATCCTGGAGGAGCTTCGGAGTTTGTAGCCATAGAAAAAGTTTTCATGCTACAGTCCCTCACATAGAATTGACTTACTTACTCTACATCAAATTTATAAAACTGTCATGTGCAGAGTGCTATAAATCACCTCAAGAAGCCTAACCAGTGTAAAGAATGGGGTCGACGTTGCAAAAAATTACAATTCTGGATCTGCGCTGTGAGTTGTTTTCACACATGCACTATTGCTTATAATACCTTACAATTAAACCCAAAACTTCCACAGAGACTTCTGATTTCAACTGTGTTTGTATGATGGATATATCCACTGATTTTAGGCTTGATTATGAAAAAGTGTTAAATTCCCCCATGGCAAAACTGTATCAGAAAATGAGGGAGTCATCTACCATAATTAATGTGTGAGTTTAATTGATCTATAACAGAAGACTGAAACATATTTGATGATAAAAACATAATTGAATCATTAATCTTGTCTATAAGAAATTGTCAGACATCCATTGTTCGGCTATGTCTTTCTCTTCTGTCAATAGAATTTTTAATATTTATGTAAACTACTTTTTTTTTTGCCTTTTACATGAAGTCTGATAGGAAGGAGGGTTTTGTCTTGCCTTTCACATTATTTAAGTTTCATCAACACCAGCATGGTGTTTCTGTATTATCTTTAATTTGTTATATTTTAATTCCAGTGCAAAATAAGTAAGTAATTAAACTGATAAATAAATAAACATTTTGGAGAGACTGATGGAAGTGTTAAAAGCAATATGTCAGATTTTTTTTTTTTTAATAAATTTTTAAAAGGTGATAAAAACACTGGGGCAGAATCTCAAACACCCTTTGTGGTATTCTCTTGAAACTTTGCAATGATATCCAGTCGGACGCAAGGATGATCAGGTTAGATTTCGGTCAAAGGTCAAGGTCATAAGGGCTCATATTTGTCCCTTGCTTGTGGATCCGAAATGCCAAGAATGCTTTGAGGGTTGGAGGTCACTGGGAGAGGGACCTGGGTGCAGCCCAGGACCTCCACTTCATACCTGAAGACGGACAAGCGCCACCATATCTCGTCCTCTAATACCAGAAGTCACTTAAACTGAACATCTTCTTCATTCATTGCCACCACATTAATATCGGCTTGTCCGTATAAGGAAATACAAGTAGACAAAAAAGAGTTTTCAAACTAACAAGCAAAGCCATTACATAACATTAATTTTGATAAACTGAAACCAAATTTAAGTATAACTGCACAGACATAATATATGACGATAGATTGGCTGGCTGTCCGGATGCCGACGTCGCCGCCATGTTGCCAGAGGCAAGTCCGCTATGTCATTCAATACAGTAGACAAGGATTGTGCAAGTTTTCGGAATAAAAAGCTCAAATAATCATATATATACAGTGCTTTACAAATTTATCAGACCACCCTAACCCTAACCAAAGTAAGGTTTATGCCACAGCTGCCCTAAATGAACACTACTGGTAATTACCGAAATCATTTCTTATGTTTCTGCAATGGTTAATATACCAATATGTAGAAGCTCTTTAACTGAAATGATATTTTTAATTCTAAAATATAATTATTATTGTTATCCATGAATTTTCAAATTTACTGATTTACAATAAAATTAAAATAAATAGTAAAGCACATTATTATTTTTTGATTAATATGTCAAATTATAGTTATTTACTTGCATTCCTGAACAGAAAAATGAGTATTAGTGGCTGAATGTTATGCTCGATCCATTTCTGAGATCTCAGAGAAGCCCAGTGAGCTGGCTCAAATTTGGGTGAATTCCTGTTCAAAATGGTAAAACGTGGAGAGCTCACTGAAAATGAAAGAGTCCGCATTAAAGCACTTCATGATGCTGGATGGTCTCTGAGACAAATATGTCAGCTGACTCAAGGATGAGCTGATTATATTTTGGAAGAGAAAGGCATTTTTGTCCCTTGCTTAAACCATTTCTACTAATCAAACTAAACAGAAACAACTCAGTCTGTCTTCTTGACCCACCACTGTACTTTCACTTTCTGGCAGTTGCATACTTCATGGTGGCATGTAAGCCCCAAGCAGTTGTTCTGGTTTGTCTAAAGTTTGTGCCACAACCCAGGGCTGGTAGGGGCAGAGTCATGCTTGACACATTTCGAGACATGTGCCGTTCGGCAGCCAAGGTCAAGCTCGATGGCATCTCATTTGTCCAGGCCTTTTCACACTTGGTAATACACCTAGAGACTACCTGCAATTTTTTGGGCCCTTGGGACATCTGCGGCAGGATCAGGGCCTCATGGCAACCCCACTACCCACCCAGATGGTACCACAAGCAATGCTTACTAACCAAATCCACCACCTATTCCACCCTAAAGGTGAAGGCTATGTTAATTTTTCAACAGATTATTACACATACTCCTGGTAGTATGCGAAGACATCCAGAGCACGATCTATGTTGTGTCAATCCACGTTCCCACCCAGTGGTACCTTGAGATAACATCTATGCCTTACTTCAGCCTCAATATTTGGCAACATTTTCCAGCTCTTCCTGAGGGACTCTGAGGCGTTCCCAGGCCAGATGAGATATAACCCCTTCAGCAAGTCCTTGGTCTACCCTGGAGTCTCCTTACAGTTTGACCTGGAAGGTAGGCGAACTGGAGGCACCCTAATCAGATTCCCAGATTATGTCAACTGGCTCGTTTTGAGGCCAAACAGCAGCAGAAGTACTTCGAGCTTCCTTCAGATGCCTGAGCTCCTCACCTTATCTCTAAGGCTGTGCCCAGCCACCCTCCTGAGGAATCTCATTTCAACCGCATGAACCCATAATTTCATTTTTTTTTTGGTCGTTACTCAGATCTCATGACCACAGGAGCCAAGATTGAATGGTAAATTGCCTTCTGGCTCAGTTCCTTCTTCACCGCTACAGTATGGTATGGTAGGATGTACGCAATACTGCCGATGCTGCACCAGTCCACTTGAAATTTTGCTCAAGTTTTTTTTTTTAATAAGTAAAATTTCCTCCCTTAAAAATGTTAGGAATTAAAACCAGTCATTGAAAATGGGATTGACTCCTATTTGAAGCATGCTTTAGGTGGCACCTCTGCACCGGCTTCAGTTTCAGCCTCAGAAGTTTCTGGTTGGTTTTCATGTCTGTGAATAATAACCCTCCATTGGACATGATCTTCAGATCACAAGCCTCCTGTATACTCTTATAAATAGGCTGTTGCACTTGAGAATGTTTGCTTTGCCCCTCTCTGTTCTTCTGCACAGCTGAAAAAGAAGAAGAAATGACTGCTAATTAAATTGCCCGTGTGCTGTGTGTGGGTAGATGAAACTGTTTTGAGTATTGCTGGTTTCCAGGGATAATCACATGTGCTGAAGTGTTTGAAACGCTCAGACATCACAGAATACCTCCTACCCATCAGAGAGTGATGGAGCAGAAGTTAAACAGAAAACAAAGAGAGTCACAACAAAGATTAATGACAAAGGGCTGCGCACACCTGCCTGCTGTAGTGGCATGGCACAAACAGCTCGTAATTAGAGAGCCCATGCACAGCCAATTAGAAGAGGTGCTGGTTAAAACTGGTCACTTAACGCATGCCGTGTCAGGATTGGACTTTCATGGCCGCTTTGGGGCTATTGATATGGCTGCTGAAGAGTGAATTAAGAGAAGAAGAATGCTTTCAGGCAAACTCTCTGCTGTGATGGTGTGCACTGAATAACCATTTCATTTTCAGAGAGCAAATAAATGAAGATAAGCTTGCTGAACAGCAACCAGAAACCCCTCATGGCCTTTTTAGCTGCTGCCTCAGTTTTTGTCTCTCATCCTCAGCCCCAACTCATCAAATGTGGCAGCTTGATCGGGTCAGAATGCATCAAAATATGGCACTCTAGGTGCTTCTGTCATGGGTGCTGTCCTTTTGCTTTATAGTTTTAATGTGAGGTTAAACTCCAGCATCGTGGCGTACTCTGTCTTGAGCCCTTTCGTGTTAGATGTGTACATACTTCTTCAATACTCTGGCTGAACAGCAGCTGGCAGTGTCATCTCCTTGCCAGTTTCTGCTCCTGCATTTTATCTGCTCGCGTGAGTATGGAAACTGTAGCCAAGTGTATTATGTTGGCAATGGAGCTGATAGATACTGAGAAACAGCTGATTATGCTGCAGTTAGTGCAAAGCAGAAAAGAGAGGAGACACTGGGAGATGTTGCGTACGACCACTGATGAAGCAGAGGGTGGAGAATTTTTTATGCTACCTAGAGGACCAACCACAGTGTTTGCAGACAAGGTACATATGCAGGCTTCCATGTAGGTCAGGACAGGGCCGCTTGTCAGGGGGGACAAAGGGGAGCCCAGCCAAATTGGGGGCCATGGTCAGCAAGTCAGTAAATCATGGTCCATTGAAAAATGAAGCTATAAAAACCCCTTTATCAAAGCATTGTATTTTATTTTTGCCGTAGTTTATAACCTTCTCCAAAATGTAAATCCCCTTTTCCTAAAACAGAAATTAATGGGTTAAAAGTGGCAAAAATTGATTTAAATAGGCAAAAATGGGCATAAAAGATTGGACAATAAACATAAAGCTGGTTCAAAGGGGTAAACAGTGGTTAAGATTTTTTAAATAAATCTTTAAAGGTGATGAAAACACAGATTCTTTTATGCCTCCACAGCCAGGATAGCTGAGGCCACCTGGGGCAGGATCTCAAGAACCCTTTGTGGTATTCTCTTGAAACTTGCACTCAGCCGCAAGGATGATCTGGTTAGATTTCGGGGTCAAAGGTCAAGGTCATAAGGGCTCATATTTGTCCCTTGCTTGTGGATGTGAAAAGCCAAGAATGCTTTGAGGGTTGGAGGTCACTGGGAGAGGGACCTGGATGCAGCACAGGACCTCCACTTCATACCGGAAGTCATACGCTCGCCGCCATATCTCGTCTTCTGATACGAGATATGAAGTCCCTTTAACTGAACGTCTTCTTATTTGCTTTCTTCATGCATCGCGACCATGTTGATATCGGAATTTTCGCCACATAACGAAATACAAGTAGACGAAAAAGAGTTTTCAAACTAACAAGCACAGCCATTATATAACATTAATTTTGATAAATTGATTCATGATCCAAATTCAAGAATCACTTTGCACAGACATAATATGAGACGGGAGATTGGCTGGCTGTCCGGATGCCAATGTCACCGCCATGTTGCCAGAGGCAACTCCGCTATGTCATTCAACACAGTAGACGAGGATTGTGCAAGTTTATGAAATAAAAAGCTCAAACAAATATATAAAATGATCAAATTGGGCATAAAAAATGGTTAAAAGGGGTAAATAGTAGTTAAGATGGGTCAGCAGAGGCAAAAATTGGTTTAAAGTAGCCATTAAAGGCAGAAAAGTTACTGGAATGGGGTATAAGGGACAAAACTCAATTCAAAATGGCAAAATGGATTGTAAGATGCTGAAATTGCATTAAAACATGGCAAAAATTGGTTAAAAGAGGCTAAAATGGGCAAAAAAGCCGGTGAAAAGAGGTTAAAAAGTGGCCAAAATGGGTAAAAAGAGGCAACACGGGCAGAAAAGATGTTGAAATAGGATTTAAAAGTGACAAAAAATTGGTTAAAAGAGGCAAAAAACAAGTAGAGAGATGCTGAAATTGGATTAAAAAATGGGTTTAAAGAGGCAAAAATGGGCAGAAAGAAGGTAAAAAGGGGCTTTTGGGCAGCAAGATAGATGAAAGAGTGGCAGAAATGGCTTAAAAGTGGCAAAAATGGGCAGAAAGATGGTGAAATGGGGTTAAAAAATGGACTGAGAAGCAAACCAGGAACCTTCCTGCTGTGAGGCCACACACTCCAGGTACTTCACCCTGGCTCTAATTTCCAACAAAAATGGGACACCCTCCAGTGAGAATGTGCAAAACTACTCACCATCATAGCCTTTTCTGCTAACGCCACGGGGTTGTTTCCTTGATAGTGCCATATGAAGATTTATCTGAAACCAGCTGAGTTTTGGGGGCTAATGTTATCAGACTAATGCACTGGCTAGGATACAAGCAAATGCACAATACAGTATTGAACTGGTATCTAAACAGCCATTATTGTTAATGATAGTTGCACATCCAGAAGTCATAAATGCTCTGTGTTTGTAAGGAGGCTTTACTGTAAAAAATCTGTCCAGATGTTGCTTATTTATCATCCCTGAATTGGCTGCTTTATTTGCAAACGTTTAAGCAGATATTGAATCTAATTATTACTAGCCAACATGTGGAGTTCCACATGTGGGAAGCTGATGTAAAAGATGTGCCAAGGTGGCCATATTTTGAAGCTCAGGACCACACACCAAGCTGCCAGTTTAGAGAGAGAATGTGTTGTTTTTGCCAGACTTGAGGAAAGAGGCAGCAGCGATGGAGCTTACAGGGGAGAAATGGAACAGTGAATGAGATCTGGATGGGGTTAGGGGGTGAAGCTGTGAGGTACTGCAGAGCAGCAAATCTACGGGAAAAAAAGGAGGAGACAGCGAGAAGCAGCTGTAAGTTGGAGAGCGGCTGATAAGAAAACAAGTGCATAGAGATGCGAAAGAGAGAAGAGGCTTCCACAAAAATAAGCCGGGGGGGGGATGCACACTGTGGACAAACGAGCAGGGAGAAGCAGAGCAGGGCGGGGACGACTTGGCACAGCAGAGGGAGGATAGAGGCTGCGCCGTGGTGAGATGCCTCCCGGGAGGATGACACATATCTTATCCCCTAGAGAGGGGAGGAGAAGGGCCAGACAACCCTGCTGATTGACTGGCAGAGTCTTGGCCTGTCATTCACCATCCACTCACACTCATCAACACTGGCTGGGCTCCATGCGATGGAGCCGAAAGGCAGGAAACAGCCCCTCACAATAAGACTCACCCACATAACGCTGCTCGGTGCCAACAGACTGCATTACATAAAAAAAGGAGCTTTTTAAAATATGCGAATCCCCGTCCTCAGCTCAGCTCTTCTTTCAATAAACACCCATGTTATTCTGGCAAGACATCTGAGAGATATGTCAAGCATTTCTGATAAAAACAAACAGTGTTTAATTTGCCGTCATCTCCAGCAAAGAGATTAAAATAAACTGTTTTATGTGTAGAGAAGAATTAGTCAACCTAAATTTAGCTTTATCTGGTACAAACACCTTCCTCTTGTTGCTCCATCTTCACCTGTTAAAGACAGGAGAAGTTAAACACCCTCCATTTCCCGCCTCTTTGTTTCACAAACAGTAAATACGTGGTTATTAATTACTGGCCGGCCTCTGCTGCTGAATCCAAACATCCTGCATACAGTGGCAGTATGACTCACCAGACTGCTGCTGTCCAAGGTGCTGCCAGAGCAAATACATCACACGTCTCAACACTGCAGCCGTCCAGGAGCTTCTGACAGGCTGGTGGAGTATTACTGCCCTCTAGTGGTACTGATAAGCTCAGCTGCACTCATCATATAGGTCTCTGTCGCCATCTAGAGGGGAGGAGATGCAGTACTTTTTTTTCTCACAGGCTTCAACACTTTATGAGGAAACAATGAGGTGATGCGTCACTGCAAGCACAATGGAGGATGAGTATCTGTGTCTTCACTGAGGGCACATGTATTCCATTTTGAATCATTAGAATTGTTTATATCTTATTTTAATATAGTCATTAAAATCTGTTGATATGTTGCACTTTTAATACAATAAAAATGTGTGGCAAAGTGTCTCACAGATGCAGAAAATGAATGAAAATAAATTAAGCACACTCTATAAAAACAAGGTTCTGCATTATTAGCATTAATGCATCAAACCTGGTATGATATAAGACACAATATAATTAGTTTTTGCACTGAAATATCTATATTTATTTAAAAAGTGACCATTCCTTTGTTAAACAGTGCAGTCAGAAAGCATTCAGACCCCCTTCACTTTTTCAATTTTGTTGTTGCAGCCTGATGCAACAGAGGACCACACAGCTGACACTGCATATCAGCTCAAAAACCAAGCCATAAGGCCAAAGGTGTCTTCAGAGCTCAGAGACAGGTTTGTTGCAGGGCACAGATCTGGGCAAGGCTACTAAAAATTCTGTGGCACTGAAGGTTCCCAAGAGCACAGTGACCTCCATGATTCTCAAATGGAAGATGTTTGGCAAGGCCAGGACTCTTCCACGAGCTGGTCGCCCGGCTGAACTGAGCAATCCACTCTGACCGAGCTCCAGAGATCCTGTGTGGAGATGAGACAAAGTTCCAGAAGGACAACCATCACAGCAGACCTCCACTGATCTGGACTTTATGGCAGAGTGGCTGGACGGAAGCCTCTTGGTGTAAAACACATGAAGGCCTGCTTTGGCTTGAGCCCAACATATAGGTTGCAAGTTCAATGGCCCAGACTCACTGCCATAACACGGACCGCCGCCTTTGCAGCGCCAGCCTCCTTCTCAGTACTACTTCTGGTTTTGAATTGAGGACTCTGTTCAATACAAACAGCACCTTATAAGGCAGAAAACTGACTTTTTTTTCATTCACAAATTTCTGATAATGTGGGATTAACACATGTAAATGTGCACTTCTGCACATTTGAGTCCTACATTGGGTTGGGTGACTCACAAAAACGTTCAGCAAAAAATAAAGAAAATGCAGGCAGGTGGCAGGTGACAACAATATATAATATATATATAATATATAATATAATATAATGAAAAAACACAGGCTTTATGACAAATTTTACCATTATTTTTACAGCTAAATATGCAGGAATTAACTCCTGTAAGTGGAGGTAATTTTAGACAGATTTTCCTCTGTGTTCCCTCTTTGTTAACTGGACTGTATGTGGACTGTTGGAACCTGAGGAAATCACTCTCAAAGTGCCCATATTGTGCAGTTTTTAGTTTTATTCATGTCTTTTACAGTCTCTGGTTGTACAAGTGGGCAGAGGTTTTAACAGTAGCAGGCAGTCATTGATGTATGCATGCATTTGTGAGCGTGTGTTAATGTGTGTAAGAGAAAGAATAGGCAATTCACTGTTGCTTGTCTGTGTGCACCATGTGCACAAGCCTGTAAATATCAGAGAATGTGCAGTAACCTTTGTTGTTAAGGTATTAATAGTGCAGCAGCTAAAATAAAGCACTTTATATGAAAGTGAGCCTCAGAATCATACAGTAGCTGCATTTCCATTACATGTTTTTGCAAAATAAAAAAAGACAGCGATATTTCAAAAATTCTGACTAACTACAATTGTGCTTTGAATGTGTTTCCATTAAAGGGAGTTTTGGGCATGAGCCTCGTAATTCTTGTAAAATCTCATCTCATGAGACTCCCCAGCAAGGAAGCTCAAACCTGTTGCATGTCGGTACGGTTATGATCACATGTATAGCGGTTGCCTTGACAACTTTGAACAAAAGACGAATGCAACGGATGACAGTTCAGAGGCAAAGTCCATATGTATGGCAAAAGCCACATATAAGGGTGTAAGTATGATGTCTTGTCTCCTCTTCTGTCCACACGTACCGCCCCATGTTGTCTCAGAGTTAACTGGTCATGTGACACCGTACGTTATGTCCTGTGACTTGTAAATGCACAAAAGTGTTTCCATTCACTTTTGGGATATATTTCTCTATCGACAGATCTAAAAAACTTCCTCCTGAGAGTGTAAAAACTTTATAGAGATATTTGAGAGGTAGTTATAGGTCTAGTCAGGTTGGATCTCACTCTGTTATTCACTGGTTCTGGGTGGATCCGGGTATTACAGAACAGAAACTGAGGATAATGGGTTGGGTCTCGTATCTGAGCTCTGCAGGTGTAGGTGAATGCAGGTTTGCAAATCTGGACCAGTGCAGGAAACTAGAGTGCACATGCATCTCTGGATCCCAGTGCACATGCACATTCAGGACCGCTTCCAGCATGAATGCAGAAATGCACTTTTAGGTGCGTTCCTCCCTCATTATGAGAATTTTATCAGTGAAAACAAAACATCATTGTTGCTGATGGGCAGTGTTGATCCGGACTCATCAGACTGCGTTACTGTTTTGTCTGAAAGCTTCCTTGTGACAGAATTTACATATTGTGTGTTTAAGGTCTATAATGAGTACATGCATTTTTTAAAAACAGATTAGTCCAATGCTTTTTTGTCCCTTTCAGCACATTGTGGTTAAAAAACTACAACAACACTCTGAACAGTGCAGACATTTACCTTTCTTATTTTCTTTTCAATCCATAACAAGCTCCTTTTTCCATGTTTTAGTTTATGTCAGTCTACCTAAAGTTCCCTATTTTCCGCTGAAATAAAACCAGGTCTGTCACAAACAGGGGGTCAACAACCTTAGATAAAGAAGCAAAAAAAAGGAGAGGGACCTAGATACATTGGAGGACCTCCACTTCACACCGGAAGTTGGACAAGCGCCGCCATATCTCGTCTTCTAATACCAGAAGTCACCTGAACTGAAAGTCTTCTTTGTTTGTTCTTCGTGCATCGCCACCATATTAATATAGGCAAGTTCGTCACGTAAGGAAATATAAGTGGACAATAAATATGTGACTTTTCAGACTAACAAGCACAGCGATTACACAACATTAATTTTACTAAACCTGTTTATGATCCAAATTCAAGTATAACTGCATTTTTGCATTTTGGTTTAAGTGGTCCGGCATAATAAATGCAGAACTGGAAGTACTTTATATACACGTGAAAAAGGCCTTGTTGTGCAAGTTATCAGAATAAAAAGGTAAAAAGATCAGATTAATATAGAAATATGTATATATAGATTCAAAATAAAAAAATATCTATACAAATATGAAACTGTTTTTATATAAAATTATTTTATTTTAAATCATGGAGTACATCTTTTCATTTCACTAAGAAAACACAAGTAAGCAGATTCTGCTTTTATGTTTCACTGTCAGTTATTATTTTGATATGGATCATTTGTTAAAAATGATTCATTAAAATCCATGCAATCTCGTCATTTGCGCTTTTTATTCTGAAAACTTGCACAATCCTTGTCTACTGTATTGAATGACATAGCGACTTGCCTCTGTCAACATGGCGGCAATGCTGACATCCAGCCAGCCAGCCAAACTTCCATTGCATATTATGTCTGTGCTCAGTGATACTTGAATTTGGATCATAAATCTATTCATTAAAATAAATGTAACGTCATCATTGTGCTTGTTAACCCGAAAAAGTGCAAATTTTTCGTCTACTTGTACTCCTTACTTGGTGGACTTGCCTCTATTAATATGGCGGTGACAGATGGAGAAAACAACGAAGAAGACGTCCAGTTCAAGTGACTTCCAGTATTAGAGGACGAGATATGGCGGCGATTTTCTGACTTCTGGTATGAAGTGGAGGGCCTCGGATGCATCCAGATACTCTTGGAAAAAAAGTCAAACATTAAACAAAAAAAAGTTTTAAATGCCAAATTGAGGAACTGCAAAATGCGACAAAATGGGGAGATTAATCACGTTTGCCTGCAGAAATTTCCTAGAAGGAAAGTAAGGCAGTAATTAAACTTAAGGGAAAAATAAGGCAGTAAAACACAACATAAAAATGATCCATAAAAATGAAATCAGTGCTTTTGTAAAAACACCTAAAGATAATGAATAGTTTTTATTTTGCTTTAACGATACATAGCAATATTGTCACATACTCCATGCTTAATACAGAATCAATATTGCTGCATATTCAGTGACGGCAGCTGTGAAATACACATTACCTACAGTAACAGGAAGCAGCAAACATTAAATTACATGATGCAGCAATCCCTTCTTGTCCAAATAATCAGGCTGTGATGAGAGAGTCTACTGACTGCCAGAAGGAATGAAAGCAAAGATGCTGGATTAATCTGGGATTTCTTCAAACACCACAAAGTTGGGAGTTGGACATGAGTCATGCAACGTGCAAGATGTGTAAAATCAAGCCAAATTGCTGCAGTAACACAACCAACTTCCATCTGCACACGACAAGACATCAGCCTAATTATCAGTTAGCAAAAACAGCTAGGCTCGTTACACCAGGCCAGTGTGGGACGTCCAAGCAAGCACCGACCGATGCTGGAGAGTCAGAGTCTCCCGCAACCTCTACACAGAATCAGAGGAGTATGGGTCACGCTGTTTAATCCCAAATTATACAGATTAGAAATTAAAAACTGTATTTACATTCATTAATAGCTCAGTGATTATTAACCAAATACTCTTATTTACACCCCCAATTCCAAAGAAGTAGGGACACTCTTACTCACACTTCTAACAACAGTCTGGGAAACATCTGGGAAGTAAGGAGACCAGTAACTGGAGTTTTTAAGAGGGATGTTGTCCCATTCTTGTCTTCTTCTTTGCCAGACATGCAAAATGTTTTCTCTTGGTGTAAGGTCAAAGTTCAGCACCCAGACTCTTCGTGCTGTTGTAATGGATGCAGTATGTAGTTTAGCATCATCCTGCTTAAATATGCAAGGCTTTCCTTGAAAGAGACGCTGTCTAAATGGGAGCATATGTTGCTCTAAAAGCTCTATCTACTTTTCAGCATTTAAAGTGCCTTTCCTTGGCCCAGAGAAGGCTGGGGGTTCTGGTCTGTGTTCATTTATGTCTTCTTCTTTCCATTGTGGATGGCACAGTGAACTATAATAACAGAGGGATCTCTGGAAGTTTTCCTGAGCCCATGCAGTGAGTTACAGAACAGAATCATGCCTGTTTTTAATGCAGTGAGGGCCCAAAGATCACAAGCATCCAATGTCACAGCAGGGGCCGGATTCTGAATTTAGGTCTAACCTGAGGGCATTAACAGGGTCAATATTTAATCACTGAGTGTCAATCTAAATGATTTTGAGATTATAGGGTCAACATTATAAGTTAAAAACTCAAATTTTGAGATAAAAAATCCAACTCATAGGTTTTAAATGTAAAAACATGAATCTAAAGTCAAAATAATGTTTTAAAAGGCAAAATATGTGATAGAATACTGAAACCTTGATTTAAGTCAAAATATGAGATTAAAGTCAAAAACTTGAGTTTGAAAGGTCAAAATATGAGATAAAATGTCAAATTCATGAGTTTTCAAAGTCAAAACATAAAATAAAATTCAAAACTATGAGTTTTGAGGGTAAAAAAAGAGATAAACGTCAGAGTTGAGAGTTGAAATGGTCCACAAAACTGAGATAAAATTTGAAATCATGATATTTAACAATCAAAATGTGAGATAAACATGGAAATCCTGATTTTAAAATATGAAAATATGCGATTAAATTTCAAATTAATGAGTTTTAAAAGTCAAAATATGAAATAACATTAAAATCGAAGGTTTTAAAGGTAAAAAACGAGACAAAAGTCAAAGTTAGGAGTTGAAAAATGTAAAAATATGAGATAAAATTCAAAATCATGACTTTAAAAGGTCAAAGTAGGATTTAAAATGTAAAATTATGAATCTAAAAGGTAAAAATATGAGAGAAAAAGTCAAAGTTTTGAGATGTAAAAGTTAGAATATGAAATAAACGGTCAAAACCATAACTTTAAGTCATGTGAGATGCAAAATTGAAAATACAGAGAAAACACAAATTTCTCCTATGCTGCTGACTTTTTATCAAATTATTTTTACTTTTTTCTTTTTCTAATTTTTATGACTGAGCAAGGATATTATAAATCATCCAGGTTAAGTTTACATTTTTACACTGGAGGAAATCTGTAGACCTCATACTGATGGTCCTTACGTTATTATGCTCCCTATCCACGGCCTTCATCATTCCTGCGATAGACACAGGTTTTCCAGAAAATACCAGAGAATAAGATTAAATATACATCAATAAAACAGATTAAGATATAAAATATTTCATTGTATATATAAATTGAATGTATCTGTATCTAATCAGCCGATCATAGCAGCAAATGATGGATTTAGGCATGTAGATATAGTCAAAAAGATCTGAAGTTGAAACTGAGCATCAGAATGGCGTAGAGGTGATTTGAGACAGATGTTTAGATATTTGGCTAATGTGCATTAGAACAGGTATACCTAATATAGTGATCGGTTAGTGTACATGGATATGAATGTAAAAGAACTTTACCCTATCCTGGAGTTTCAAAGTCAGTCATAACTTTAAAGGAAATTAAAGAGACAGCCATTTCCAAACGGTGAAGATTTTTCACCACATTCCTCTCTCTTTTTCTCCGCTGTCTCCTCGGGGCACAGAAGAGCTATTACCATGAAGAAGCAACAGAGAGAAACTGATTTAAAAGTGAAACTGTTTGCCTCAGTGTTGTTACTGGTTTTAATTACCAGGTTCATTTATTTAGGAGAGACCTGAGTAGAAGATAAACGCTTAAAGAGTGTTTGCCTTTAAAAAAAAGCTGAGCACGTAGAAACAGGAGAGAGAAACTTGAGCAGCCTCTGATATCCTGCATCTACAAAACAAGATTTTTCTTTTTAATAAAGACACTGCTGTAGTCATATCTAATCATCCTTAGTTAACTTTAGAAAATGATAATAGCAGTCATAAAGCACTATTACATCTGCTTGCACCAAACCATTTCTTTTTTCATGTCTTTTTATTAAACAAAGTTTAGCAGATGTATGTAGAGGGACTTTCAGGAGATAAGTGCATGAACTGGAGTACAGCCCGATCATTGATTCAGCATTTTAAAGGTTTGAGCTACACCAACAGGGACTGTAATGGCATTGTATTGAAATGCACGTTTAATATGGAGTTTGCACCTATAACAGCCCCCACTTGGAAGGCTTTCCACAAGATCTGGAGTGTTTCTGTGGAAATTTGTGCCCATTCATTCTGTAGAGCATTTATGGGGTCAGGCACTGATGCTGGACAAGAAGGCCTGGCTCACAATCTCAGTTCCAATTCATCACAAAGGTGCTTGATGGGGTTGAGGTCAGGGCTCTGTGTGGGCCAATCAAGTCCTTCCACACTGAACTCTCTCATCCATGTCTTTATGGACCTTGCTTTGTGCACTGGTGCACAGTCATGTTGGAACAGGAAGGGGCCATCCCCAAACTGTTCCCACAAAGTTGGAATTGTCCAAAATCTCTTGGTATGCTGAAGCATTCAGAGTTCCTTTGACTGGAACTAAGGGGCCAAGCCCAGCCCCTGAAAAACAAGCCCACACCATAACCCCCCCTCCACCAAACTTTACACTTGGCCCAATGCAGTCAGACAAGTACCGTTCTCCTGGCAACCACCAAACCCAGACTTGTCCATCAGATTGCTGGATGGAGAATCGCAATTCATCACTCCAGAGAACATGTCTCCACTGCTCTAGAGTCCAGTGGTGGCGTGCTTTACACCACTGCATCCGACGCTTTGCATTGCACTTGGTGATGTATGGCTTGGATGCAGCTGCTCGGCCATGGAAACCCATTCCTTGAAGCTCTCTACACACTGTTCTTGAGCTAATCTGAAGGCCACATGAAGTTTGGAGGTCTGTAAGCGATTGACTCAGCAGAAAGCTGGCGACCTCTGCACACTATGTGCCTCAGCATCTGCTGACCCCGCTCCGTCATTTTTCATGGCCTACCACTTCGTGGGTGAGTTGCTGTCATGCCCAGTCACTTCCACTTTGTTATAATACCACTGACAGTTGACTGTGGAATATTTAGGAGTGAGGAAATTTCACCACTGGACTTGTTGCAAAGGTGGCATCCTATCACAGTACCACGCTGGAATTCACTGAGTTCCTGAGAGTGACCCGTTCTTTCACAAATGTTTGTAGAAACAGTCTGCATGCCTAGGTGCTTGATTTTATACACCTGTGGACATGGAAATGATTGGAACATCTGATTTTAATTATTTGGATGGGTGAGTGAATACTTTTGGCAATATAGTGCATGTGATTTCTGGTGTGCCAGAGGGCACCAAATTCACACCCTGAATTCATGCAGATTATCATGGAGGCTATAGGAATGGATAGATAGTGGAACAAATTATTTTTCAAGTTGTTTAGGATAACTTTTTGGTACTCGGAAAAAAAAAATATTTCAGACATTAACATTAACATAGACATTAACACTCTTAAGGTTCCTCAACAAAATAACCACAGTGGGTGGCAGGGTCATTGTCCAAACTCTGAAAATAGAAGGGTCAGGGATGGAAGGTTGCCTGGATGCCATTCAGCCTTTAATTCATTCTTTTTCAAATGTTGCAAAGACATTTTCATGATTTGGATCTGCCTCCTTTTGCCTTAGTCTTATTCTCACTGCAGGTTTCTAAAAGTCTTAAATGTCCTTCATGCCCTAACCTGACCCTGCTGCAGGCCTCTCGAGTGTAGCTGTGCAAGTTCTCACAGTTGTTATCTGCAGAGTCACATTTGTGATTTTGTTCTTCATGCATCCTTCAAGCTACACATTCTAATGTGACAAACATCCATTTTACAAATGTGCCTGCGTGCAGAGTGAAAATTGAAATACTTTTTGAGTGTGCACAGTCTTAAAAGATGCTAAATCCCACTTTGAAAATTAAATGGTTTTGCTCTGAAGCAGCACAGAATGATATGCACCAGTGTAGCCTGTGGGGAATTAGTGTGTGGAAACACTCGTCTGCATGAGACGAAGACAATTGATCAAAACAGACTAATTAATGTATGTGTTTTACATATATTCATTTCCGTATCAAATATTAATGAAAATAAACGTATTTGTTTTTCAAATGAGCACAAGGCTATCAAATATTTCAGACACACCTCATTAAAGATACAGAGCCAAGAGCGAGCATGCATTTTTAAAGTGTCCCGATTCACAATGAGCTGTTTGCCGAGTTAGCGGCTCAGCAGTGTGGCCTAGATCAGATCTGCTGAGAGCTGCCAGGGATCATCTCGTCTGTTTTAGAGGAATCATGGCCTCTGCACCTTTTTTATTACGCCCTTTTAAGCACAGTTTAAGAATGATTCTCATCTTTTCAGGGGAGTTAAATGAGGCTTTCACCCAGTGGGGTTGCAGGTTCCTTCAGACTACATAATGTGAAGTCCAACATTTATGATGTTCCACGCTCTGACTCCTGTGAAGTGACTGCTTCCAAGTCAGGCTGGGCATGTGGTGCACGATGGTGTGGAGAGGCAGTACTAAAAAAAAATTAATTCATAAAGCTCAAGGTTTATTAAGTCAAACTTGTTAAAATAAAGACACATAAAGGTGGACTTAGCAGGGCTGTCAGCAGGGGCATAGCTAGGGATTTTGGGCCCCCAGAAAGAATATGACACAGGGCCCCCCCCTAAACCGGCTAGCCAAGCAACAAATGTTGCGTGATTTTTTACAAATGTCTGTGCATTTTAATATATTTTTGAACCATAAGTTCAAGTGTTGGCTGATTCATTTATTCGCTTTTGATCCAATAATGATACCAAGAAAAAATTAATAAAACACACTTTTCATTATAGGCTTCTCAAGGGCTACTGTTAGTAGTGATGAGGTCCAAAAATCACAGTAACTGTGAGCTCCTTTTGCACTTTTGTTGAGTCACAGCTGGATGTTACTCACTGTAGCATCTCCCTGCAGTTACTGCTGACCCTCAGATTGATCATTTTAGGTTAGGAAAAACCTTCAGACAGCTCAGTGGATGAGCCAAAAGCACCTTTTGATTCTGTGTCCTTTTGCAATTTTCATTTCCTTCTTCATCCATGGCAAGCTTTTTTTTTTTTTTTTTTTTTTTTTACACGGCTAGGCTAAAGATGTCAAAAGCAGGGTTTCATCTGTGCAGGAAATGAAATACCCTTTGCTTTAAAGCATAAAAAGAACAGGCTGTTGATAAAATCTCTTATTTTTTATTGTTTGTCTTGGCTACTTCCACTGGGTGTAACACGTCCCTTTAGATCCATGGAAAAAAAAGAGGGAAGCAGTTCAAATAAGGGCATCTTTAGATGTGTGGAGACATGAATATCTATTTGGAGTTGTTCTAAAGTAGGACAAGAATGTGATGGTGAAGGATTAACTGTTCCCAGGTCAGAAATAACCCTCCACTGTCGTGAACTCTGCATCAAATCCTCCCAAAACACCTGCAAAGGCAGCATTCTAACACAAAGCTAGAAGCTAGAGACCCTGGAGCCCAAGTGAGGCATGACGCCAACAACTACCAAGTAGCCAAAGCTCGATTTTCATCATCAGCAACAGGTGACCACAAAAGCTGAGGAAGAAACGTTGCTGTCCCCTTTTTTGGATTAAGGAGGGAAAGGGAGGTCTTGTCTATGTCTTCTTTTTTAGAATCTTTTCTTGTGTCAAATCCCGCCTGCATCCTGCATGGATTGTGACAATCCATGTTAAATATTTGGAATAAGAGATGGTGAATTTAATTTACCCACTGAGGTCTAAGGTGATATCCTTGATTATTTTTTTATTCACCTTTTTAAGGTACTTGAAAATCACACAATACCCGAGAATTTTATATCAAAATGTTAATGACAATATCAGCTTTATGAGGTCCATTTCTGTCCAAGAGGACTGTGCAAATGGTTATTTTAGACCATTTTGAAACATGATTGTTGAAATATCTGTATCTCTTGTGAAAACACACCTTCACTCATTTGGACAAATTGTTTTGGTGCTTAAAAAAGTTAACCAAAGTCTTAGCTTGACAAAAGTAATGGAATATCTGAATAAATAATAGGTAAATGCAAGGGAACATTAAATTTTGTCATATAGTTTCTGAGCATCAAGGTCTGTCATTCTATTTTCATCACAGTGAAGCAGCGTCGTCTTCATCACTGCTGCTCAATATTTGTTAAAAGACTTCTGCAACATTCAAACACTTCGCCATCATCGGAGGTCAACAGGTCTAATTTTCTACTTTCGATCCGGTCTTTGGTCTTACCTCACCTGCAGAAACTGTGAAAGGGAGGGCCTTACGGATTCAAAGTTTCAATTGGTTGGGAGGGTTGATGGACAAAGGATTCAACCAATGACACACAGCGAGAGGTGACGACATGTGACCATTGCTCTATTATTGGCCCTGTACCTCCATCTGTGAATCACGTGGGATGGCAAGTGAAGACAGATAGAAAGATGAGATTCTCCTGTTCATGGAAGTGTTTGAACTGCACTTCTATGACGTTAAATGACAAAGATAAAAATAAAAACAGCAAAAACAGTGGGTTTCTTCATTGTTCCAATTTAAAGTTAGGCAGTTGCACAGTGAATCTGACATATTTGAGAAGGCTTTTATTTTGAAATTCAACATCAGATTGCTTTATTTCTGTGTCAGATGCATTGTGGGGTTGCCAACTATCACTCTAAGGTGGAATGACTCTGTGGTAACAGGGGGTTGGTTGGGAGGCCACGTTCCAAATTATTATGCAAATTGGATTTAAGTGTCATGAACATTCAATTTCTTGTTTCTCAATTAAACTCATGGATGGTATTGTGTCTCAGGGATCTCTGGATTACTGAAATCAATCTCAGGCACCTGAGATCATTAGTTTACCAGGTGAGCCCAATTAAAGAAAAACTACTTAAGAAGGATGTTCCACATTCTTAAGCAGACCACAGGGTTCAGCAATATGGGAAAGAAAAAGGATCTCTCTTCTGCTGAAAGTGTCAAATAGTGTAATGCCTTGGACAAGGTATGGAAACATTAGATGTTTCACGGATGTTTAAGCTTGATCATCGTACTGTGAAGAAATCTGTGGCTGATTCAGAGCACAGATGGGTTCGTGCAGATAAAGGCATAATGAGGAAGGTTTCTGAGAGAAAAATTTATAAGATTAAGAGAGCAGCTGCTAAAATACCATTACAAAGCAGCAAACAGGTATTAGAAGCTGCTGGTGCCTCTGGAGTCCCACCAAACTCAAGGTGTAGGATCCTCCAGAGGCTTGCAGTTGTGCATAAACCTACTATTCAGCCACCCCTAACCAGTTTTTACAAGCAGAAAAAGTTGCAGTGGGCCCAGAAATACATGCAGACTCATTTTCAAACAGTCCTGTTGACTGGTGATTGCCGTGCAACCCTGGATGGTCCAGATGGAGGAGTAGTGGATGGTTGGCAGCTGGCCTCCATGTCCCAACAAGGCTGCAACATCAGCAAGGAGGTGGTGGAGTCATGTCTCCTCATCATGAGGAGAGAGCTGATAGGCCCCTTTAGGATCCCTGAAGGTGTGACAAAGACCTCAGCAAAGTATATAGAGTTTCTGACTGACCTCTTTCTTCCATGGTACAATAAGAAGAACCGTGCCTTCTGTAGCAAAATTATCTTCATGCATGACAATGCACCATCTCATGCTGCAAAGAATACCTCTGTGTCATTGGCTGCCATGGGTATAAAAGAAGAGAGACTCATGTTGTGGCCCCCATCCTCCCCTGACCTCAACCCTACTGAGAACCTTTGGAGCATCCTCAAGCTAAAGATCTATGAGGGTGGGAGGCAGTTCACATCAAAACAGCAGCTCTGGGAGGATATTCTGACATCCTGCAAAGAAATTCAAGCAGAAACTCTCCAAAAACTCACAAGTTCAATGGATGCAAGAATTGTGAAGGTGATATCAAAGAAGGGCTCCTATGTTAACATGGAACTTGGCCTGTTAAGATGTTTTTGATTGGAATAGCTTTGATTTCAGTAAATATGACCCCCTGATGCTGCAAATTCAACGTTTTTGAAAAAACAAAAAAAAGTTAGCACTGGGAGGTTTGTTCAATAAAATTTGAATTATGCTGTAACAGGTTGATGAATTGAAAATTATACTGACTGTCATTTGCATCGACTATTTAGGAAAATCAGAGAAAAGTATAATTTGCATAATTATTCGGAACACGGTGTATGTTATACACAAATTAAACAAAACCAATTATAAGGCATACTCCAAGGCCTTTTTTGGGTCAAATTATGTGTTGATCATATTTTAATCCTAGTGCAATTTAAAACAAAGAGGACCAGTTTAAAATGTCAAAAAATATAGATTTATAGTGAATGGTAGAAAAACACCATGCCTCCATCTTGTCTTCTGCCTCACACTCGTTGCCCAACAAGTTCACAGCTTTGATCATTACCTCACTCGGTGATGAAAACACAATGAGTCATTTATATCCGGGGCTGCATCAGTTACAGAAGCACGGAGATCCTGTTAGCTCACGGTGACATCAATCGCTGTTAGTCATGCTATCACAGCATGATGAATACAGCTCCCTCAACTGGAACAATGACAACAAAGTTTGATTTAAATGAGAGGCTTTGCTTGCCACCCCGTAGATGAAAATCATGATATTCAAAGGAGGATACGCAGCACTGAACTGGCAACGAATGCTAATTTGTTTGCAGATTGTGGCACTCTTGTATGCAGAAGCAGCTCATCGATCAAAGTGCTTAGTCAGTTAAAGGCAAGCTTGTTTTGTGAGATTATTAATCATTTAATTGAATTAAAGTCTAAATAAATGCTTCAGTGGCTTTATTAGTTAAATACAAATTACACAGAGGTAGATGCACATGTTCTGCCTTTTCTTGTGAAGCAATTACTTGTTTAATCACATTTTATTGCCTTTTCAGAGCAGACTATTACCATTTCTTCCGTATTGTACAGTTTTTTGACATATTTGTCAAATTTAGGTATTTCAGATCATCAAACAGATTTAAATCTCAGATCAAGATAACCTGAATAGATACAAAATTCAGTTTTTAAAGGATTATTTCACTTATTAAGGGAAAAAGCCATCCAAACTGACCCGGCCCTGTGTGAAAAAGTCATCCTGCCCCTTGATAAATCATGAATTAACTGTGATTCACCACTTTTTAAAAAACTGAGTTCAGTTTCATAATCCACACCTGGGCCTGATCACTGCCAGACCTCTTGAATCAAGAAATCCCTTCAATAGAACCAGTCTGGCAAAGTGAAGTAGGTGGCACCATCTAAAGACATTTAAGAACAGATGAGAAAAGCAATGATCTACCAGTCTGAGAGGGTTACAAAGCCATTTCTAATGCTTTCTAACCATTGTGAGAGCCATTATCCACAAATAGAGAAAACCTGAAACAGTAGTGAACCTTCCCAGGAGTGGCCAGCCTACCAAAATCACTCCAGAAGCGCGTCAATGACTCATCCATGAGGTCACATAAAAACCAAAACATCTTAAGACCTGCAGGCCTCACTTGACTCTGTTAAGGTCAGTGCTCATGATTCAACAATAAGAAAGAGAGTGGGCAAAAATGGCATCCATGGGAGGGTTCCAAGGCAAAAACTACTGCTGAACAAATGTAAGAGCCATTATCCACAAGTGGAGAAAACTTTGAACAGTGGTGAACCTTCCCAGGAGTGGCCAGCCCATCAAAATTACTCTTAATGTGCATCAACGCCTCATCCAGGAGGTAAAAAAAAAAAAAAAAAAGAACCCAGAACATCTGAAGACACAAAAGCTTGTCTGACATTTGCCAAAAATCCTCTTGATGATACCAAAGTCTGTTGGGAAAATATCTGTGGATTGATGAGACAGAAGAAGAACTTTCTGGACATCTGATAAAACTTGAGGCTGCTTTGTTGCTTCAGGACTTGGCTTCAGCACTCTCTGTAATTGATGGAACCATGGATTCTGCTCTCTAACCGAAAATCCTGAAGGAAAATATCAGGCCATCAGTTTCTGCCCTCAAGCTCAAGCACATGAGTTATGCAGCAGGACAGCACAACAGCCAGTTCACCTCTGAATAGCTTTAAAAAAAAAAAAAAGAAAAATGAAGGTTTTGGAGTGGCCTAGTCAAAGTCCGGACTTAAATCCAAATGAAATGCTGCAGCATGACTTTAAAACCCTCCAGTTTGCCTGAATTTAAAAAATCCTGCAATTATTTGTAAGGGGGCAGTGATCGTTACACATAGGGCCAGGTAGGTTTGGATGCCTTTTTCCCCTTAATAAACGAAATCATCATTTAAAAACTGTATTTTGCATTTACTTTGGCTATCTTGGTCCAAGATTAAAATTTGTTCAATGATCAGAAACATTTAAGTGTGACAAATATGCAAACAATCAGGAAGTGTGCAAACACTTTTCTCACATTACTGTAGCTGTCATTACCACATTTGACCAGCAGATGGAGCTCCTCCAAAAGGTTCAGGTGTTGGCTGGAGTCGTGATTACCAGCTCTGGATGTGAGTCATTTCTCAGTAGCACCGTGTCCTGTGCCTTCCACGTGGTGCTGAGTCACCCACCACTGAGGACAGGACATGTAGGGCAGGCTTTGACTGACGGGCCTAATGAGCACGCTCCGTCTGGGAAACACCGAGCGTCTTTATCACAAAGTGCAAGGTGTCTGCATTGTCACTCAGCCTCCAAACAGCATGAAAAAGACATTTTGTCATGAAGTCAGGAACAATAAACTCTTTGACCTATCTTTTACTCTCATGCCTGGGTGTATTGTTTTATGTAATGAATGGGAGAGAGAGCAGCTGGTGGCCCACAGAGATAATTCACAGCCGTATATTAAAGCTCCTGTGAGGAGTTTTTAGCTGGCTATGAATCAGGCTGATATTAACACTGATGAATTTGTATGACCTACAAAAGTAAACAAGACCATCAGTAGCAGGACAGGGTATTTGTATAAGGCTTTGTCCACATGGAGACCAAAACGATCAATCCCTGTTTCGTTTAGAAAAAGTTTTCCGTAAACAAGAAACGTCTGCGTAAGCATGAAACTTTTAAAGGGGGTGAAAACGCTGTAAAAAAATATGCCAGTCGTATAAGGTCAGTGTATGTCCTAGTAGATCCGTTTCCTGCTTGAAACTACGTAGACTCAAAAACTGGGAGAAACTCACTTTATTCCGTTTTTCTTTTTTTGTTGTTTTGTTTTGTTTTTATTTTGGTAAAAAAAATGGAAAAACATAAAACATTTTTTAAATATTTTGGGTTTCTTTCAATTCTGTTATTTGGTATTCTTGTTTAAATGAAATAATTTAGGGAAAGGAAACCATGTGACCCACTGGGAGAGGTGGAGATTTCAAAATAAAAGCCCTAATGTCAAAATTTAAGCCATCGAAGCCAACATTATCTATTAGATAGAATGTTTGTTTTTTGCTCCAAATATTTATTTATTCACTTATTTATTGTGTACACACACTAATAATGAAACCTTTCCACCCAAAAATACAATCATTAATTCCAAATCTGACTCCTGCTGTGTGGATAAATTATATTTCATTAAGTAATTATTGCTGGGTTTTTTTTCTTCCTAATATTAGTGTATTCCATTAAATCACCAGTACTTTTACCACCGGTATTATTGTTGATACATTGTATGGAGCAGATAGGAATATTATGATTCAGTAAAACACAGTGGGTGGCTATATAGGCTTAAATTTTGACATGAGGGCTTTTATTTTGAAATGTTCACGTTTCCCAGTGGGTCACATGATTTCCTTTTCAAGTGTTTCATTTAAACAGAACAAAACAAATAAACAAACAAACAAAAAAAAAATTATTAGGAAATTGAAAAAGAAACAAAAACCTTTTTTAAAGTTTTGTTTTTCTGTATTTTGACAGAAAAGAAAAAAAAAGAGAACATAGCTTGTTTCTCCATTTTTCCACTTTTCAGAAAACAAAAGACGAGAAAAATGTCTTGTTTTTCTGTTTTTTTTTTTTTTTTTTTTTTTCTGTCAAAAATGAAAAAAATGAATAATGAGACTTTCACCCAAGTTCTCAGTCTGGTTTCAACCAGGAAACAACCTGACCCAGATGGATTTTTTTCACACATCCTTTTGGAAAACCACCCATTGACTGTGTTTGGGAAAGGGCAGAGCCTTCGAAAGAAAAATCTGTGGGTGATTGGATGAACGTTCTGTCTGTCACATCTTTACGGGCCAATCAGAGCAACAAAACAAGTGACGGAGCTGCTACAGAGCTGCACGCTTGCGCCCCTACCAGAGGAGTAAAGTCCATAGAGAACTGCATAACGCTGCAAACCATGGTGACTGTAGACATGTCAGTACATGATTGTTGATGTTTTTTGAAAAGAAAACAACTCCCTGCTGTTCTTTGTTCTTTTAATGAAGAAATGTCATCAAGTTGTGATAAAACTGACGCTTTAGCAGCATCCATGCTAATGTCTTCCGCCATAACGGCACGGGCCTCTTGTTGCTGCTTGCTTATGTCACGACACCGCAGCGCCCAAAGTACTGCTCCTCAACGCTGATTGGTCCTGTCACTTTCTAGCCAGGCCCAAACAGTTCAGACGGGAGATTTGAAAGATGGATTCGCCAGTGAGAAACACGGAAACGGGTAAATCCATCTGCCTTCCAAGGTTAACCAGAAAATGGATCTGCCAGAAATACACTGACCTGTTAGTTAATAGGTTAAAAAGTAATAATCATGAGATTAAAAGTCAAAATTATGAGATAAAAAGTTGAAATTATGAGGTAAAAAGTCATGTTCATGAGAAAAAAGTCAAAATTCTGATATAAGGTGATATTGATAAGGAAAAAAGCAAAAAATTCTGAGATAAAAAGAAAAAACAATATATAGGGTAAAAAGTCATAATTATGAGATAAAAAGAGAGAAAAAAGTATAAATTTATAAGGTAAAAACTCATTATTATGAATTAGCTTGAATAATGAAATAATTTCTGAGACAAAACTCATAATGATAAGATAAAAAGTAAAAAATTATGAAATAAAAAGTTGAAATTATGAGGTCAAAAGTCATAATCATGAGATAAAGTCTTAATCATAAGTCAAAATTATGAGATAAAGTCATATAAAGATAAAGTCAACTCATAATTTTAACTTATCTCATAATGACTTTTTCTTTTTTCAGTCGAGGAAATTGGCTGTCATACTCACATCTATGTATAAGGTGATAAATTCTCTCTTCATCATGCTTAAAACATGTCAGGTTGTCATATAAACAAAGACTTAAAATAATTGATCATAAATCAGTTAGATAGCATCATTGCCAAATTCTCAAAATACAATATGTAAAATTTTCTTTAACAAAGCCAATTTTTTGGCCAGAACTAATCTGTCAACCGGTAAACAAACCAGACAGTTAAAGGTTTTTAAAGGCTGCCTGCTCTGACTTTGCTTTCTCTTTATTCCTCTTAATTCTACTGCGTTCATATCGTTATGCTTCTCTGTTTAGAGCCACAAAGGAGGCAGAAAAAAAACACACAGGTTTGCTTTTTATTTCAATTTATTTATCTTTAAAGAACCAATACGAATTGGGGATGTTTCAAAATGGGTACAATGATAAAAAACTGACCATTTCCATTCTTCTCCACATTGTCTTTCAGGTTGGATCGTAGGCTCTGTGTGTGGCTTTAATTCTGCATATTTAGGGAAGTCCTATTGTAGCCCATTTGATGAATCCAAGCAGGTAACGTACCTGTTTGTAGTTTTTCCTGTTTGTTTGTGTTGTCTGAATGAAGGTGTGAAGTGTATGTCTGTGTATAAAATGCTCAGCAGGGTCCGGTGGGCTTATCTGAGGTGGACTGATTATTGCACTCCAACAAGGTCTTAAAAAAAATGAAGAAAAAAAAAAAAGACATGGCTCTTGAAGGATTAAAAAAATGAAAACAAAAGTATTGGATAACAAAGTGTCCTTGCCCCTGCTAAACTCATCACTGCCACACATATCATATCTTGTGAATAAATATCTGACATATTCAAACTCAGTGAACCCCTAAGATGAAAGTGACTTTAAGCAAAGTGAAGGGTAAGAGGAAAAAATAACATTACTGCATTTTCAGGTGAACTTTTGAGTTTTTGTGCAAAAAATAAAAAAAAATAACACCCCAATACCAAAATGGACAGTTGAAGTATGTGTTCAAAGTTTAAAAAGGGTTTAAAAAGGTACATTATTCTGGCCTAATCTTTATATCAATAATTAGAGGAAGTAAAAATCAGAGTATCATTTGACATTACATCTTCTCATCACCATTGCTCGTGTAAAAATAAAAATTCACAAAGTGGAAAAATTGTTATCCCATGATTACAACTGAAATAAAAAAAGAATAAAGAAACAGGATGGACTCAAGTTGACAAAACTGGCCCGTGGTTGAACAGTGTAACCGGGAGGCGGGCCTTTCTGTGTGCTTTGACCTTCCATTCATTGGTTCGGCTGGTGGATTCCCCAGATCTGGATTCATTCATTCGCTCACTGGCTTGCTCTCTGATCAAATAACCATGACTCAGTGTTTACAAATCATCACAATAATTACTGATAGCACTCTTCATTTTTTTTTTATCTTCCCTGGGTGGAAGAGAAAACCCCACTAGATGCGCATAAGAAAGATGCACTGACAGGCAGCCTACTGCACGCAGCAGTTGTGGCCGTTGGTATCCTTGATCCGCAGACGCAATTTGGGTTTGTATTTCTCGAGGTAAAGAAGCTGTTTGGAGTTGAAGGCTCCACGTCTCCTCCTGCAGAGAGAGAGAGAGAAACACTCATATTCAGAAAAAGAGAATAACAAACTGCAGTGAATAGAGAAATAATTCAGATTTAGGTGAGAAACAATGCAACGCTGTTTTATCTGCCTTCTGAGTGTGAGGCCACAACCACTGGTTAAGCTAAGCTTGAAACAAAAGGATCTAGGCAGACTGGCACCATGTAAACACAACAAAAACACCTGCCAGGGCCTCTCAAACACACTAATTAACACATTAAATCTTGTTCTTTAATCTGTGCAAAAAAAACAAAAAACAAAAATTTGAGGACATTAAAGTAGACTTTACTGGGTGGAGTATTTCTTCACTGTAAAAACCAATGTTCTGTAATTTCAACCAAAGTAAAAGTATTCCAAAAGGTGGAACTGTTCCTTTAAAAAGAGACATCTTGCAGGGAATTGTTTTGTTTCTAGTAGTCAGTGTTATTTTTTCATCGTCTAAAACTATGACTAAAACTATTCATCCACAGCCTTTTTTTCCATGACAAAAACTAGACTAAGACTAACAAAAATAGATCTGTGATGACAAAAACTAGACTAAAATGACATTTAGTTTTCATCTGACATTTTAAATCTGTGATATTTCTCCACTGTGGGTAAATCTGTCAAAATACAACACGTCTGTAGCTCTGCCTCTCAGCTGTAGAAAGCAGGGACCCCAGGTTTGGCAGAGTGCAGAGAACACACTACCATGATTTGGTACCAGGTCTAGGCAAGAGAATAAAATGCTTGGACTAAAAGTTCAGACTAAAATGTGAGTATAGACTGAAACTAGACAAAAACTAAAAAGGATAGAAATGACTAAAATGGGACAAAAACTAAAATGCATTTAATTTAAAGACTAAGATTAAAAATAGCTGTCAAAATTAACATGCTAGTAGTGGGACTATGTTCATACTTCAGTCATGGGACAATGTAGAGGCCTGAAGGAACTCCGGCAATTTATTCTCTATCTCAAAAACTGATATTAAACTTCATGTTTTTTGTAACTTTGGACGCTTATACAGCACTCAGGACACTTTAAACCAGTGGTTCAGAACCTTTTCTTTCCTTATGACCCCGCCCTCTTGTATCCAAAAAAAAAAAAAAGCCAAGCCCCTCTTGGACCATCTCAGAAAAAATAAACAGCAATTTGAATTTTTCTCATTGGGGAAACCCCAATATAATATGTGTGTATACACTAGTCCTTAACAAAAGATGTATTTATAAACTATCATTATTACAAAGCCCTATTAGGGCCACCTTAGAAATAAACAATAAGAGGATCTAGGGATTTTCTAGGAAAAAACCCTTAAATTCTAAAGTTTAGTCATTAATTTACAAGAAAATAAAATAGTGCGGTTACTCAATTAAAAAAAATTAATCAAGCTAATGCTGCAATTAATCATGATTGATCACAGCATATTTTTTATAGTTTTAGTATATTTTTATGTTTTTAGATTTTAAAGGTTGTTATTCTAAATATTAACACATATTCACAACTGTGTTTATTGAAGTTTCTCGTCAAAAACTTAATGTAGCCATTTTAATGTGACATTTGAACACATCATAACATATAGAAAACTTTCATCTAATTTACTGAGGTTACCTGAACGCATCATATTTTCTGTCTTCAGCTTGTAAAGTTTGCTTATTAACTTCAGTTTTGCTGATTCCACCACAGATGCCTTCTCTGGATTAATGTTGTTAACAAACAGGACTTGCTCAAAGTTTTGGAGCACTTTTCAGCATTTATCTGAGCAGCTGAAGAAGAAAACTGTCCTGAAGCAGCTGAAGAGAGTGGTATGACCATGGCTTGATCCCGTGTTGTTGTTAGCAAAGATGTGCTCTACCCGAAGGTGGAACTTAAGACTCGTGCTTCAGTGTAAAGACAGTTCATCAGTGCAGCATGTACCCACAGTTTTGGTTTTATCTTAACCAACATTCACCAGCTTTTAAAAAAGAAAACTGCCATTAAGCAGACCTGGGTCTGTCTCCTCACTCATCGCTGCTGGCTGCGTTTGACCCGCCTGTCGCCTCTTCACTCCTAAGCACGTAAACATCTGCGCAGGAGGACTGTGGGACTGAGTTATTATTTTTTTGACGCCTTAAGGTTTCAAGATTAACCACAAGCGTTAACGTGTTAATGTTAACAGCCTTTAAACAATTTTTTTCTTACTTTAAATGTTGTAAATGCACATGAAGCAAAACTTAAAATGTTGTAAATTCATGATGCTTAAAACTTCAAATGTGCATGTTTCTAATGTCAAAATTTAAGACTTTTTGCACTCAGAAATTTAGAGTTTTTCTCACACATTTAGGACTTTTTAAACACTAAAATTCTTAATTTGTTCTCTTATAAATACACACCTTTATCAACCCTCCCAAAAAAGTTTTTCCCACTTATGAAAAAAATAAACAACAGAGTGAAAGGGCCTGAGCAATTCAGAGCAGATACAGGGTCATTGGCTTATAATCATAAAGAACTCTTAACTTTTACATACAACATGCTACCATTCAGAAAAAAAACACTATAAAGCAACTTAAGATTGATTGTTTTCAAACCTTACAGTGCAGAAGAAGAGAGGGTACTCACTGCCTTATGAACTGCACGGCGTCTTCGTACTTCACCCCACTCTCAATGAGGGCTAAGGCCACCAAGACTGGAGCTCTGTGGTAAAGAAGTCCAGAGGAGCAGATCAAGGAGAGAGGGAGAACACAAGATTTAATGCCATGGTTCACATGCTTCCATAGTAATATGTTAGAGGGAGGGGGTGGGGGGGTGTTAAACCTGGGAAAGAGGCCTGGGAAATCAACAGGGGAGCACACCTTCACTGTTACCCTGCTGGGGCACTTTTCTAACACCCTAACCAGACACACACACTAAAGGAGGATAAGTTACAGCAAGAAAAGCAGCTCCTTTCTCACAGGATGAGAGAAAAATAAACAAAATAACTTTGTAGACCACTCGGCGGGTCAAATCTCAGTGCTGACAGAGCATTTCCTCAAGCGGCTTTTCTCCAAATTCACGAGGGATGGAAATGTGAGAAAGCAGAGATTGAAAGAAAATCAGAAGGGGAAAAAAACAGTGATACTTTGGACAGAGGGGTGAGAATACAGTTAAAAAAGAAGGACAAACAACAACAAGGCGCATAGCTGCAGCCTCCCACACAGAGGGTCGTAAAACTATGGAAAACCCAGCTGACTGCAGTAAACAGAGGAGCTGAATTCAGAAAATGCCAATCTAACCAATAGTGGTAATTATACAACCTCTGGAATGCTGCAGCCATGCAAAACGCTGGAAGCCATTGAGAAATTGTTCATTTGCGGTCGGGGGAGACATTTTCACACTAGCCTGCCTACGTCATATGCTTCTGTCTCGCTCTGTGAATATGACTGTGCGGATCTGAGCATCGCCTCTGCAAACTCATGACCAGCAGACGGATCACATGCAAATGTAATTGCCCTTCCTTTTCAAGTCTGAACAGGCTGCAGCTACTAACTGTTGTCACTGATGACAGAGAGGTCATTATTGTCTATTTACAGAGCATTTACAGGAGCAGGAAGTGAGGAAACAATTCAAGATATTTCAATCAATCATGGTGTTTACTTTGGAAGACACAGAGCAACACATGGGGACGCACACGTACAGAGCAGCACGTTCAGTTTCACACCCAGCCTCGCTGAAAAAGCAACAAGTGTTAAAGTAAGACAAAAGTAAGTAGACAAGAGAAGGTGAGAAAACTTAGAGGCTTAAAGTGCTTCGGATTACTCTCTGTTGATCTGTTTGTGTGTGCTAAATGTTACAGCTGGGTAAAGTCACTCAAAGTCTAAACACTCAAACCTTTGTTTTACACAATGTTTTGATTTTTGGTCTTTTGTGGGGCAGATGTGATCATTTTGAGGCTATTTTAAATGTAGTCTTCTGCCTTATTTGTACGGGATAAGTATTACCTAGGGACCTCTGGTAATTTGTGAATTACCCTCTGACGTCAGTGTTTAGTGCAGTGCATTCACACGGGACAAGTTAAGTCTCAAATCCACAGACATTTCTGAAGGCAAATATAAGGGTGCTGCATGGCAGCAACAATGAAAATGCACAATTTTTACTTCCAAAATTCATACATAAAAATGAAATGTCATGCACATCATGACGTTTTCTTCCTGTGTCCTATACAGACTGTTGACCTTGTTTAAATATGAACCTCTCCTGTTACTTTAACTGTTTTTATGCAGATGATGCAGTGAATATTATTTTGCGCTCTACTCTTGGACCGTTGTGCATCCACAACCCTCCTCGTGGAGATCAGCTCGGGTCATAAGGACATTGTTTTTCCATCTAAGAAACACCGCAAAACGTTTTCAACACAGGGACACTGAAATTTTATTTCCTGTTTTCATTACCAACTGTTTAGATTATCTAACTCTATTTTTACTGAACTACCCAAAAAGTGGATTAAAGAACTACAGCTGATTCAGAATTCTGCAGCAAGAATTTTAACAAAGAGAGTTGAGCACATTTCCCCCTTTTAAAAACTCTGCATTGGATCCCCATTTCTTTTAGAATTGATTTGAAAGTTCTTCTAATGTTTTAAAAGCTGTACATGGCCTTGACCTCCTTTCATTTTATGTCCCTACTGGATCCCTTAGGCCAGTGGTTCCCAACCTGGGGTCTGGGACCCTCTATGGGGGGCGTAAGACTTGAGGTTGTCAAAATTAGATTTGCAAATACTAAGTAAAATCATGATAAAGCACTTTAACAGTTAAAACAGTTATCTTTTGGTAAGAAAAACCTGTGAAGAGCCACTTCCTTAGGGTTTTATCAAAGAAACAATTAAAGGGATGTTGATTTTTGGCAACATATGACACTATACATTTTTTGTAAAAGGTCCTCGGGAGCTCAACTTGACTTTGAAACAAGTAAGAGGGGCTCCAAGGAAAACTGGTTGGGGACACCTGCCTTAGGCAATCCCCCTGGACATTAGACTGACCAGCTCCACTGATGTTTTTAGAAGAAAACTGAGGACATATCTTTTTAATTTGGCTTTTAACATGAGGTTATTTTTACTGTTCTTTATATATTTTTACCTTAGTGTTATCATTGTTTAATCTATGGCTTTTATTTTCACCAGCTATTATTGTTATTGTTTTTATTATTATTATTATTATTATTATTATTACAATCTGTACTTTACTGACTGTTGAATATTTTAGTCTTTTTAATTGTACTGATTTTATTTCCTTAATGTGTTTGTTTTAATTTCTACTTCATTCCGAATTGTCTTTTTTTCCCCTTGTTTGTTCTCTTTTGTTTTTATTGATTTTTGCTCTGTTCTTTGCAAAGCCCTTTGGCCTGCATGTCTTTTATGTATGAAAGGTGCAATAAAAATAAACTGAGTTAAGCTGTTGCAGCCTAACCACTAAATGTTGAGCAACACATTTCAAATCATAAATTGTGTTTTGCATGCTAAACAATACTGATATCTGATCAGGCGCTTGAAGGAGGAAGAGCAGAAGAGCTGTGCATATGAAGAGAGCAGCGGTGCACGCATGCATATTTGGACACTAGAGTTTGAATAAATAAGTTAAGTAAAATCAAGCCATTTTACACATACGCTAAAATTAACCAAAAGCAAAGCACTGCATATGACCTATACGTGTTAAAACTTTGCTATAAATTTCCTGTGAAGCCTCTATTGTTTTTTCGATCAGAAAAGGAAGCTGAAAAAGATGCACGGGCTGTAAAAGAAAAAATAATTACCACCCTAAATTACAGAGATGCTGATTCATACGGGAAAATAGTTACTTGTAGACCTTTGTCTGCGCTGAAATATGGTAGATAATTTTTACTTCACAAATTACAGACGTAGTTGAGTCACACAGGATTAAAAACACAGACATCCCGTGAGCTTGTAACAAATTACCGGAGGTCCCAAAGTAAACATTTTAGTCCAGCTCAGTCAATGTTAAGTCCTTACATGAAAATTAATACACATGTCAAACACTCATATAAATGTATAATTAATACTTTAATTACTTAAAAATATACTGGAGACAATACCAAAAGACCTAGAATGCTCTCACCTCATCTCTGCTTGTGTGCAGTAGAGAATTATAGATTCCTAAACATTTTACAGTCTAGCTCTAACATTTAAGTCTCGTTTAAGTCTCTTCGTCAAAAGCTAAACTTACTTCTCCTCAGAGCTGATATCACTTATTTGTAGCTAGCCTTAAACCCCCATCCAGACCAATGATTTCCAACTGCTTGCAACTTTCTAGACGCCTGCCAGGAAGGAGACAAAACATCGTTTCAACAGCCTCACAGTCCCTCAGTTTAGGTGGTTTATTTTTGAAGTTACTGTGCAGTTAATCTGTCTCTACAACAAGGACAGTATTGCACATCTTTATCATGATAACGCATAACATCAGAGTGTCTGATTCCTGATCACTGACCCATTCGTCATCACAATCTTAGGGTGACAGCAAAATTTCACAGCACATATAAACACAAAAATGCTTTGCTAGCTCAGTCTTGTTATAACTAAGATACCCGCTGAGAATAATTCATTTTCCACAACAAATTTAGACACTACAGCCTTGAACTTCTCATGTTTTATCTCATAACGCTGTACTTCCTAGAAAGCCATAGTCTTTTCAAAATGATATTTCAATCCCTCATTTATCTGCCTTTTGGAAATGACTATATGAATCTTTTTTCTATAAGTTTTCACACAGAGTCCGCTTGTTAACACCCCTGACTCCATCAGCTGTGCATTTAAGCAGGATTTGCATCTATGGAGGAGACAGGAGTGTTTACAGGCTGAAACACAGGCGACAGGATCAGACAGCTGGGACTTTCTAAAACCATCTCATCGTGCTGCTAATCTGGTCTGAACAGGGCTTCCGTCTGGTCTTCATCATGGAAGTAAGACTGTTGCTGAGTATTTTTTAACAATTTAGAAATCTGACTTGTGCATAGTAGGTATCCTTGAACAAGACAGCAACAGTAAATCTACTGTTCTTCGGGGCATTTTTGAGCATCCGAGTTCTTGAGTGCACATGTGAAAGACAGATATTGAACTAACTCTGCTACATTTCTTTGAAAGTTCTTGTTCTTAATACCTTTACACTGAGGTCAGCCGGTTAATTGTCTTTTCTAAAATTGAAATTTGACAGATGCTGAACTGGGTTTAGGTTTTCCTGCATAACAGTTTAAGAATTGATAAAAAACAATAAGTTTAACAAATGAGCAATTCTGGTAGGCCAGCTAGCTACAATCCTTTAGCTGGCAAATAAGCAATAACTTAATGAATAAAGAAAAGGGAACACTTGTTCAAAATGTTATTAATACATCTCCTGCATGTGCTGATAGGCTGAAGGAGAGAATAATAGAAAGTTAAATCTTTCTTTTCAACAACAATCAGTCAGTGAATGATTCAGACTGGGCCAAAGTAATAATAAATGTTGCTGAGGACTAATCGCTGCAAATATGCAACAACACCCTCTGATAGAAATACAGGATTAAGGAACATGGTCAAGGTGCTCTGACACCACTTCAGTGAGCCTGAATGTTTGTTTTAGTTTGTTATCCCTGTCCCTCTGTGCTACCGGAGCAACGGACGGGTCAGAGACTTCGAACTGAGCCTAGACAGGGGTGTCATTTATTAGCATTACCTCAGTAAGAAAATAAAATTTTTAAGTGCATTAACTTTCACAGCATTAAAAACACACATTAAAACATACAACTTGTGTGCTGTTACACCCCTGATAAAACAATGAAGCTTGGTACTGACCGTCCAAGCCCAGCCACGCAGTGCACAGCGATGCAGCAGCCGGGTTCCTCTCGAAACTTGGCGTTGAGCAGATTGAGCCAGTCTTCCACGATCTGGGTGGGAGGAGGGGCACCGTCGTCAAAAGGCCAGTCCTAGAAGAGGCGGAAGGCGAGAAACGTGTGTACAGTGGGACTAATACTATAAAAGAAAAAAGTCTTCACATATATGTGTCAAGGCTTACCACAACTTGTATTCCCTCCTTCTCCACCGGAGCCTTATCATAGGTGGCTTCACAAACTCTCACCAGTGTGTTCACGTGAAACTTCTTCAGCTCCTGGTAGACAACAAACAAAGAGGAGATTTAGACCAAGACTTTTTTAAATGTTACTCACAGATGAGATTACTGAAGCAGGCATACCTCGGTGAACTTGTTGAGCGTGGCATTGGTGGGGTTGTGGGTGATGAGGAACCTCATGCCCTCGTGGGTAATCTCGACTGCAGCGGGGCGGTTCATGTTGGCGAGACGGCTTAAAAAACAATTACAATACAATACTCTTACAAAACAAAAGCGACTTTTTGGCTCAGAAGTCAGCAAAGATTGCTAGGAGATATTTATGTGAATTCAGGGAGGGGCTGAATAAATAAAAATGACAACACGTGGAGGAGGATGGGTCAGGAGGACAAGTGTTCAACTATGGGATGATGTACACAGAGAAAGGTTACAAAAAGGATAAACTAGTCCACAGTACTCCAGGATGTAAAAAATGAAACCAAACTAAAAAAAAATTAAAAGAATAAAAAAGGAAAAAAAGATGGAGAGACTATCCAGGAGTCATCCAATCAGTTTACCCCATTCAGGAGAGCTGTTTGTGATTGGCTGTTCGAGGAGAAAGCGGAAAGCAAAGGTCTTTTCGTATTGGTTGGGACACGCAGGGCAGTCTGGCCAAGGACTATGCAATATCCCAGGGGAGGGCCTTTGGAAGAGTCAGCAGTTCCTAATGAGTTGGCGGTCAGGGGGGTTTCTGGGTAGCGTAGTCCCTCAGGGGGCGGCCGATTCACTTCTCCGCGCAGGTGAGGTGCTGAGCCTGGCAAAATTCTCCGCTCACACACGCCATATAGGTGCGGCTCAAGTCAACACGGAAACCCTGCCGAGAGAGGAGAAGGAGAGGGTGAGGGTGAGGGTGAGGCGGCATAATCGTGGGGATGACATCACAATTGCACCAATTTTAACTCAACAAATTATCTGTTTCACCCAACAAGGGTGAGTTAAATAGATCATTTAACTGATGGTTTACTTAAATAAAAAGTTAAATAGCTTGTCTCTTAGACATACTAAAGGGGTAACTTAGCATCTCCTTTGCTTTTGTTATGTAATGGTGGTTGGGAAACTGCATTTAGATGCATTGTAGCCACACTGTGGAGGTTGTGCTGTCGTACAAGCAGGCGCTGATAAAATAAATAGAAAAAATATATAAAAGATGTCAAAAGTCCAGTGAAATATTTATAGTTTGGTAGATAAATGACTACTTGATATTTGAAAATCATACCAATCCATACTTTTGGAGCCTGCCAAGGTTTAGTCCCTCACTTTGAGAGGCCTTTGGCTGTAGGCATCAGACCATCATAAACGCAAGTGCCACCTATAAGGCCTGTCCTATCTACAAATTAATTAATTCAAAATATCAAAATTGAGCATAAACAAGAAAATATGAGATATATTTAGCAGTGATAACATAATTTAAACAAGCAGCCAGTTAACAGGGGAAAAATATAAGTATTTAAATATCTGGCAGACTTTGACACCATGTTCCAAATTATTATGCAAACTGGATTTTAGTGTCATTTATTTTTCTGTTTTCCAATCAAACTCAGATCAACGGAGTAGTGGATGGTATGTGGATTGCCACCATGTCCCAACAAGGCTGCGACGTCAACAAGGAGGGGGCGGAGTCATCATGGGATGAGCCGGAAGACCCCTTTAGGGTCTCTGAAGGTGTGAAAATTACATTGGCAAAGTATATAGTTTCTGACTGACCACTTTCTTCCATGGTACAAAAAGAAGAACCGTGCCTTTTGTAGCAAAATGATCTTCATGCATGACAATGCACCATCTCATGCTGCAAAGAATACCTCTGTGTCATTGGCTGCTATGGGCATAAGAGGAGAGAAACTCATGGTGTGGCCCCCATCCTCCCCTGACCTCAACCCTATTGAGAACCTTTGGAGCATCCTCAAGCTAAAGAGCTATGAGGGTGGGAGGCATAACAATTTGAAGCAGCGCATTTTGAGTTTTTATTTTAAAAAATAGTTATCATTGGGTAATTTGTTCAATTGAATTTGAATTATGCTCTAACAGTTGATGACTCGAAAATTATACTGACAGTCATTTGCATCGACTTTTTAGGAAAATCAGAGAAAAATATCACTTGCATAATAATGTGGAACGCAGTGTATTCAAATATCTGGCAGACTTTTAAAGATGTTGACATTAGTCATTTTAAAAGACAATTTATAATCGCTACTTTTTGGAAATACCCAAATTGTTCACAAACATTGCAGTCCATGATTTCAAACTCTAAAAACCTAGAAATGGGGAAAAATGATGCCAACGGCTTTCACCAGAAAGTTCTCTCAAGTTACCCATCAACAGCTGAGACATCCTGTATGCATTCACCTATGGATGGATGTTGGTTTTCTGCAGGCAGACCCTCTTGATCTCTTTTCTCTCAGCACAGACATACAGTATGTATAAGAAGGTATATGTACACATAGCAGGCATGTCATTCAGAAATGTGATTTAAAAACACCTTTCCTGCAGATATGCAGCCATGGTGACTGGCACACCACTGATAGTAAAGCAGCCTGCCTGAGGGAATCCACTGAGGAATATCAATGTGTATGGCAACTTGAGTGATAGGATATATTCAAACCAATGGCTTGTTTCTATTAGTACGCTTTAATCTTTCATGCATCAGGAAATTAATTAAAATGTTTATAGTTAATTATGTCCTATGATTCTAATAATGTAGAAACAAGACAAATTTGTGATTATGCTTTGCAAAATTACACATCCTTTAATAGGACGCAAATTAAAGGGCCACAGTTGAATACATAAACTAAAGCAATGAATAAGAAATGAAACAACTAATTCTGACTGTTAAACTTTGCACATAAATATGCAAACAGAGGGGACTGCTATTTTTTCTGCTGTTCTCATTCAGCTGCATCAGTGTTTCCTTCATGTAATTTTTTTGCATTCTCACTGTGCATGCAAAATACTATATTAGCAAGAAAAACTCTGCAAAATGATACTGTTCAAAAACATTTGGCAGTACACAACACTTCATCATTTTGGCAGCAGGTAGTTTTATGAAGAGTGAAAGTGTTGGATCTTATCAGGTATAATGCATTCCACTCATAACTTTTACAGACATCTGCATAAACATAAATACCTTGCACACAGAAATCCTACATCCCTGATCTAATTAACTGTTGGGTACAGTAAAATCACCAACATTTCACTCAGTGTTGCAGACGATTGAGCTAACATGATTGGCAGATCAGCTTGTGGATGCATTTCTTCCATCTCTGTCAAAGTCAGTGATATAAAACGGTTTTACATCTCTGTCGGCAGCACAATGATGCATGCAGTATAGGAAGCTTTTTGTAGAGGTGAATTTTCCAGCATGGTAGTTAATTTGCATTTAGATTATCCTGCATTTAAGGTTGAATTGATTCATTTGCAACAAGAGCGCTGCTATTTGGACAGCACAAGCCAAATGTTTCATCAGGCCCCTTTGCTAGAGAAATTCAAGCTTTCAACATTCAAAACATTCTTCATCTCTGTCCCAGACACAAATCATTACGACTGCATACCTTCCAGACTTGGTTCTGAGTACATAGTGGACGGACTGCACCTTTAGATTACATCACCCTGTCAATTCACCACCTGTCGCCAAATTTGGAAACTAATAACCTGCACAGTATGGAGCAGACATGCACGCCTCACAAGGGTGTCTGACAGAACAGGTAATGTCTGGTTTGTAACCAGCCATGGAGCGGTCCGTTAAATTGTGCCAAGTCCTTGACAGTCTAAATCCAGCCGCCACAAACTGGCTGGAACCGTCTCAGAGCAACACGGTAGAGAGGGAGGAGAAAGGGAAGGATAGAGGAGAGGAGAGGAGGGGAGGGGGGATGACGAAGGCCGGCTATCGCTACACCCACTACGTACACAAAGAAGTGGGAGGGAAACGGAGGGAAAGGGCTTGGACTTCAGCACCGTGTCACAGGCACTAGTCACAAGGTGAGGATTGCAGGGTGGGCAAAGCTTCAAACAGCATTTCAGTCCCACGCTCCCTCTTTTCACCTCCTCGAGACTGACACAAGCCTCTCTGTGCTCTGATTCGCTTTCCATTCCTACTTCACTCGGGGAGTTTAACTTCACTGCAAGGTAGTGCCACAGTTTTGATTAGCGTCTCAAAAGCCAACCTGTTTGTTTGAAAAGAACAACCTAGAACCACCTTTTCAACACAAGGCCACTCCTTAAAACCACACTAACTTTCTTCTACGCTCTTCTTCCCACTACCCCACTGTCACTTTCCCTCTCAAATAACTGCCAACCACAGAGCCTCTGTCGAAGGGATGCACCAACGCACTTTCCTGTAAATGTCTTCCCTCCCCTTCATCTTTTTTACTTGGCAGTAGCCACAAGGGCACTAAAAAACAGCCTTGATTTTTTTCTTTTATATTTTCTGTTCGACGGCCGATCCTCTGTGACGCCTTTAATTACCGCCTCTAAGCAGTGCTGGGTATAATGTATCATTGCTGCGTGCACACAACTGAAGTTTGCATGAAGAGGAACAAGTTTGAGAGGGTTGTTTTCTCCTGATACACCTGAAAAGTCTCGCTTGAGGTTATGCGATATTTGGCGGTGGAATATGAAAATAAAAAAAGAGAGGCCCTACAGTCAGAAAAGACCTAAACATTGAGGAAACACTGAAAACAAAAGAGCCAACTGACGCACCAAGGTCACCACAATGACAGCTTTGCTAAAAGACGACAAGCACTTGGATTGTGGATGGTTGCCCTTCTGACTTCATACATTGTGCTGTTTAATTGAAGGGTTAGCGAGTAGCTTAAAGGCAGATGGTATACACGAAATGAAAGACATCTGCGGGAAACGGAAAGCGTGCACAGACAACTCTTCAGAGGACACACTAGACCAGTGATACTCAACACTTACTGTGGCTCTTTTATGTCTAAACTTGAAACATTTTTCCCACAGAAAACCTTAAAAAAAGGGACACTTTTACCTATGAAATTATTAATTACAACTCACATTGATCAATTTTTTTCCACACTTACACAGTAGGCTTAAATTGTCAAATTTAATTCTATTCCTTTTGGCTGCATATTTCTGTTTCCTTTATTTGCAATTTTTTAGCATATTTTGACACTTTTAACCAGCTTTTTGCAATTTTTCCCCCTTTTTTGACACTATTTGCCCATTTAAGCTGCCTTTTGCAATTAAATGCAACTAATTTCCCATTTTGCCATTCTTTCATGCTTTTTGCTTCTTCTTTCTCTTTTGCCCATAGTCACTTTTAACTCATTTTTTGCAACATTTTTGCCACCTGTTACTTTTTTTTTGTTGCCACTTTCTGCGATTTTTTTGTCACTTTTCTCCCAGCGTTTGCCACTTTAAGCCCATTTTCGCCACTTCTTCTTGTTACTTTCCCCCTATTTTGACACTTTAATCCTGCATTTTTGCCCCTTTTTGCCACTTCTCACCCATTTAAGCTGCCTTTAACAATTAAATGCCACTTTCTGACCATTTTTCCCACCTTTTTTTCTGATTTTTGCCCATTTCAGTCACTTTTAACTCATTTTTTGCAATGTTTTTGCCACTTTATCTCATTATTTAGTCACTTCCCACCCATTTTTTGCCACTTTTTCTCCCAGTGTTTGCTGCTTTTTGACCACCTTTTCCACCTTTATCTTTTTTTAATTGCCACTTTTCACCTCTTAGATTACGGCTCTTGCAAATGTGTTTTTCAACAATTTGGCTCTTTGGTTGAGCCGGGTTGAGAAACACTGCACTAGGCTATGAAATTCAAAAATCTGTCCAGTTTGAATAACAATCAAACCAGCAGCCCCAGGCTTAAGTGAGCCTGGCAACAGATAAGTGAGTATACTGTAAAAACTTTAGCCCCGCCCACCAGCCTGCCAACTTCTTGGAACGCATGCAAATCACTCAGAAATATGCAAACTGGTTCCGCAGTTACACACTGCACAGATGCAGGAAGAACAAAGCAAACACACAGACACACACAGCAAATGTGTTTGTGAAAGCAAAGATGTGTTTAACCACACAGGAAACATGAGGCGGAGTATACAGAAGCTTTGAAAACTGAGAATGTGTCAGCAGCCTTCAGATGTATAGAACCTGAATGGGCAATGCACCATTACTATACCGTTTCAACACAAACAATATATGCAAAATAATATACTACAAACACAGCTGCAAGAAACACAAGCCTCATATTGATTATCTTCAGCTGCAGCTGCTGAACATCCAAGCATCTCTAGATGCAGTCATAAAAACAACTTTATATACTGAACAAAAGATACTTGAACCAAACAAAGCTCTTAGGGAAGAACATTCTTAATACTTCAATCAATATGACTTAGCCCATGGAAGGTTCAGACTTAGTACTGCAGGCCCCATTAAAGCATTCTTCTCTGTTGAGGGATCAATTCTCCTAATGTCCATCTAAGCTACACCTTCCTGAGTACAATTCATATCATTATTAGAAAAATGACTCCATTACACAAGTGTAAATGTTGAAACAAGTCAGCCATTACCTTAAGAGCAGCTGTGACCATCACAAATGCAGAGGCAGAACATAACTGAGTCACTTGTAGATTTGACCCTGTGGTGCCGGGCCTACAGTAAATACTAAAATAATCACCAGTTCCCCTTTAGAACAGACTAGACTTGAAAGTACTCAGAATCAGCTCTATTTTAAATGGTGCTTTTCTAGTCTTCGCAGTGGCGATACTCCTCCAATCACATCCTTTATTCAGACCAGGCTGGCGTGCGAGCACTGAAACACTCATGAGTCTGCAGAGTGTGGACGGAAAGATGGAGATATGAAGCAAGTCAGAGAGGGTTCAAAATGAAGACAGAAAAAACTTGTTGAATGTTTACTGTCCCCACTGACAACTTAAAACCTTAAAATCTTGTCAGTGGCACACTGTTTTTAACAGTTATCTGTCACATTTCTCATCAGCCCAGATTTCAAATCCTTGCAGGGCAATTTGAATTTCAATCTTGCCTCCCCCAAGATGAACAATGTATTCAATGGACCCACATCCCCATAAAAATATGATTCAAACAACTATATTTTCAAACATTTATGTCTCATCTTTAAGCATTTTAACATTTTTTATTTTTTGGTCTGCATGTTTTTTTTAACCCATCTTTCCCGGACTATAGCTGAATGATTTGCAAAAATAATCTTACTGCAATTTCGATTTGATATGCGATTATCAACAAGCTTGAAGCTATAAAGGAGAAGGCTGGGGTGAAGGAAGTGAAGCTTTCCCAGCAGCAGAATTGATACATCAGCATTGATGCAAGCAGGGATTACTGAAAAGTACATAATTTTTAAATACATAACCGCAGTGAGAGAAAGAGCTGTGATTGGCTGTGAAAGCTGGGAGGCGATATTGAGGGTCAGCTGGCTATCAGCTAATCACGGCAAGAGGTATGATTTACATGAACTAATGCTAAGCTTCATTAACATTAGATAAAATGAACTAGGGCAGAATGATTTTAAGAATGTATGTAATTGCAGTCACTGTTGCTCATATTACATATTTGGCATCAATTGCTTTATTGAAAGGGAATTATTGTTTTCTGTCACTTGTTTACATTTTGAAAAACGATGAACGTATTAAACAGCTATTTTGATATATTTCAAGTTAAAGCCATATTGCAACATCTGCGAATTGTAAATTACAGAATGCCATATTACCATTTAATCTCATTTGCGATTAATTTCCCAGCCCTATCCCAGACAATCAGTTATTTAGTCTCAGTAATAAACTTATGGCCAATAATACCTTTTATATGCACTAATTTAGTGGGAACAATGAGTTTGAGTCTATGTAGTTGATGCAGGGTTGCATAAAAACAGATCATCCTCCACATTCCGTCTTGCCTGGTACTTGCTTTAGATTATTATCGGTGCCAAAACCTGCAATTGCACAGCCTGCCTCAGTGTTTACGGTGCTACATGTCTCAGTTTCCTTTAGTGACTTCTTCTCAAAAACTTCCCCTGGTTTGGTCACTAGACTGAGTGCTTTTGTCTCAATATGACCCCAGGGTTTACACAGCCTCATGCTGTCATTAGCTAGTACATCTTTGCCCATTAAACACTGGGGCCACCAAGCACCAAGAGATACAAAGCAGGAAAATCCTAACTTAGTCGACTCTATAGTGTAGTCTCTACATTAGGACTGAATGATTTTGGAAAATAATCTAACTGCAATTTTTTTCTAGAATGTTGAAATTGCAATTTGTTATGTGATCATTCCTTAACTTTTCTAAGATTCCTAAACAAGGGCTGAACAAATCTTTACATTTATTTAATTCTGATGATTTTGACTCGTATTATGAATTGTTGCATTGAAGGGTTTTTGTCATTCTTATATTTAACAAGAAAAAAGTACAAAAATTAAAAAGGTAGGATTTTTGTGAACTATTTAAAAAAAAAATGGCATCTGAATGATTGAATGATATGTCATGCATAACATCTCTGCTGAAAAAAAAAGTTAAACTGGTATTTTGACACAAATTTTAGGTCAAAGAAAAACTGCACCTGTTGCGATTTGATAATTGCAGCAGGCCATATTGCGATTTAATCTAATTTTCAATTAATTGCCCAGCCCTTCTCTACATTAACCATAAATCCGTCCACTTTGCCTCATGCACAGCAGAAATTAGCAAAGAAAATCACATTTTTCTGGTTTATGGCTCTGCACCTCCCCTGAAGTCCTGTGGCACTCTCCAAGGGAAACCCACCTCACACTTTGAAAACCAGTGCTCTTATTGAATAGGAGATATGTGACTAAGGTAAGGGAAGAGATGAAGCTGTTTAAATTCTGTGCATACCAATTCTAGGGGTGAAAGGAAAATAATGCCAGAGCAGAAGACAAACCTTACAGTGGGGCATAGGTAGCAAACTCTTGGATTGGTTAAATTGACCAATTATCATTCAAATAATACCAACGATCTGCCAAATGTCAAATACTGGCATCAATAATCGGACTGGCCGGTAATCACTCAACCCCAAATTCAGTTTGTTGAATATGACTTTGAGAACTTGGATGAAGAAATCAAGGCTGCTTCCATCTCATAAATTGTGGTGCATCTTGGAATTGGATAAAAGGCATGCTAACCGTAACTGAAGTGTGAGACCAGTGAAGATGTACAGCTCTAACTGCAAGAAAGCACTTCACTGTCCAAAGCATGGAATGCAGTGGCAAAGGCCAGCTTGGTGACACCGCTTTTTAACAGCTTTTCTCCCTCATTCTGGTCATAATATAACAGTTAGAGCAGGGGTGTCAAATTCAATCACAGCAGGGGCTGGATTCAGGTCTAATCTGAGGGCCTAACAGGGTCACCTTTTTAACCAGAAACTGTCAACCTCATTTCACCAGTAATAAAATATGAAAAAAAAGTACAACTTAGCACTGATGATAAATTATTGTGACATTTAAAAGTTAAAAAGATAAGTTTAAAGGCTCACAATCTGAAAAAAGTATATTTATTAGTTCAAAAAGGTCCAAACATGAAATTGAAATAGAAAAATAATGTTTTTTTTAGGTGAATATATTTGAAAAAAAGTCAAAATCATGAGTTTAAAAGGTCAAAATATGAAATAGAATTTGTATTCGTGAAATAAAAAGTAAAAATATGATTCAGAAACTATGTGATTATGAAGTCAAAGTTTGGAGTTTAAAATATGAGCTAAAATACAAAATAATTTGTTTAAAAGGTCAAAATCTGAATTAAAAATTAGAATTATGAATCTTAAAGCTCAAAATATTAGGTATATTAGAAGTCAAAAGTATGAGTTGAAATGCTCAAAGAATGAAATAAGTCAAAATCCAAAGTTTGAGTCCTAACTGTGAGATGTAAAATTGAAAATGTGAAATTAAAACACAAATCATTTCTTTTTCACATTCCTGACTTCTTATCTAATGATTTTACTCCTTACTTTTCAGATTTTATGACTTAACAAGGATATCTTAAATCATCAATGATAAGTTTACATTTTTATACTTGAGAAAATCTGCAGACCTCATACCGATGGACCAGTTATAACAGAAATATGAGAGCATCTTGGCAGGCCGGATTTGGACCCCAGGCCTCGAGTCTGACACCCCTGAGTTGAAGGAACCCTTGGTATAGTGTTTAAGAGCACTGGTTTTATTGCAAAGACTCCACAGGGAGAAAACTGATGGTAATAGAAAGAGCCACACAGAATCTGTGCCTTCTGGTCTCTGCTGAATGCAGGAATACCAGGGTGCACCTTATATACCGGTGTAGCTTTAATTCTGGATTTTTCAGTAAACACTTTACAAAAAAAGTGTAGGTCGAGCTTTATGATTGAAGCCACACAGGAAATCCCTTTGATTAGAAAGCACTAGCAGACACATTTTCAGCTGAGTAAAATCCCCATGGTAGCTCTGCGTCAGGATAAAAAAGGGCTTAAAGTGTTTTGATTAATAACAACTAAAGCCCTTTAAATAAGAACACTAATTTGGGATGCTTGGTAACTAAATATGGAGTAGCAGTGGCAACTCTCCATGCAGCAGTGGCCCTGGTTTTCAAGTGATTCAAGTCTTTTTCTGATGAAGCTGTCGATATAAAAACTTCACCACATAGTAGGACCTCTTCTGTAATCTAAAATTAATGTCTACACCATAAAACAGAGATTTAGGCAAAATCCTGCAAACCCTTCCATGAATTCAAACCGCTCTAACCGATGCCCTTCTATAAAGTGTGTTTGTATTACATCCGGCCATTTGTGCATGTTTGTCCATGTGCAAGTATATATACTAAACTGGGAGAAAGGTCACAGAGTAAAGGCAGAGGCCCACGCAGCGGCCCAGAGAAAGCTCCCTTGGTGCCCTGCTCCTCGTCACGTGTTCTACTGTTAGAGTAGCCCTTCGAGAGGGGGGAGGGAGAGAGAATGGGGGGAGAGAGTGGGGAGCTATAGGGACAACTTCCCACATCAGCTGGCCTCTCAGAAATCTGGTATGGTGACACAGGAGAAAGAACAGAAGGAGAGAGGAGCAGATGGGAAGTGTGGGAGAGCAGGGAGCCGCAGTATGAGCTGATAAGGAACGCCGTATCTCAGAACAGTAAAGGACACAAAAACCTAAACAGGTGATTAAGAAGCAGGAGAATGGGAATCAGGGCATGGGTATCAATTCAGGCTGAGTCATCAGTTTGACTGGTATAACCTAACCAGTAGGGCTGAACGACTTGGGAAAATAAATTGGGTATTTTTGCAACAAACGCAAATTCTTTCCTATAGGCCAGGCCTATATATCAGGATCATAGATGATGCATGAATCAATATGAATAACACATTTTTAGTAATCATGGTAGTAAATGGATTTAATTCACTGACTTGTCAGCAATCATCATGACAATCATAACTCAGGAAGGCAGTGGCTCAGTAAGTAGAGCTGGTCGTCTCACAACTGGAAGGTTGTCGGTACGATCATCAGCTGCCCCTGTCACATGATGATGGGTACTTAACCCCCACTTTGCTGCATGGCAGGTAAAATGTGTATGGGTCTGTTTGAATGGGATTCTCCATGGCAGTGTAAGTGTAACCTGCAGTTTAAGAGCACTCTAATGAGAAAAGGCACTACACATGTCCATTTACCATTAGGGTTGGGTATTGCTTGGGTTTGTTCTAATACCAGTGCTACACGGGTACTTTATACATGGTGCCGGTATCGATAATTTTGACGAAAAAGTGTGATGTAAATGATTTGAAGAAATGTCTTTAAAAGATGCCAGTGGAACATGGAATAAGAAAAGAAGAGAGTGCGCGCCTATCATTTGGGATGGCAGGAAGTCACATTGGGATGGCAGGGTATTGAAATGAAGTTTTGATATCTGTGTTGTAATTCAGGCTGGTATATATTGGATGTGTTGGTACCAGTACCATGTTGGTACCAGATTTCAATACTCATCCCTTTATTTACCATGTTCTTCAATCATTCAAACTAGTGCTACACAATCACTCCAATCACAGTTACAATGTCAGGGTGTGCAATTACGTATTTGCATAAAAGCCACAGTTACTTTTGAGGGGCTTTTAGTTTACCAAAGTGCCACTTGTAGAAGTAACTTTATTTTCAAAGAAGACTGATTTTTTTTTTGGAAAGTGTTAGGTTGTTTAAAGCAGTACTTCAAGTTTTTTTTTTTTAAAGCTACTTAATGTTTATTTTGAGTTGAAAATACACACTTCTAAACTGTCATTCTCTGCATTTTCCTAAATAACCAAGCAATAAGACTCATGATACCCTTTACACATTTCATCAGAATCAGTTATATAAACATATTATTACCAAATCATGCAGTACTGATTTAATATAGTCATTTTAGGAAACATGATAGGTTAGCATGTGGATTGTAAAATGTGTGAAAAACTTTCTGCTTTAGTAGACAGTCTTTTCTAACAAAAATATATACTCCTGGCCTGTCTACAATCCCCCCCAAAAAACAGAAAAATCCATTCCCTCTCCTGTCTCTTTACCTTGTAGAAAATGTGTGATGAAACAAGCCATTCTTAGATTTTCCTCTTATGATGTCACATGGGGAGTTAGCACTGCCCCTTGGTTCGGTTGGACCTCCCAACATTAAAGCTCCACCCATTAAGCCACATCCATTTCCTGAGAGGGGTGTGGTCAGGGGCGGCGTCAGACAGCTCAGAAACATTTAAAGCCCAGACACAGAAACAGTTCATTCTGAGCAGGGCTGAAACTGAGGGTTTTTTGTTTATTTTTTTTAAAACATGCAAATCCAATACTGGAGTGTTTTTTCAGCAACAAACTTCACAGGCATGTTTTTGGGAACTCTGAAACCAATTTAATTTTGTCGTAAAGGGTTAAAATACGTGACCTTTAAGAAAAAGCTTCCTGATGAAAGTCTCAATTAGGGCTGAACAATTTTGAAAAAAATATTTGTCTCATATTGCAATGTCAATATGAATTTAGGAAATGCTCATTTTCATGTCAATCATTTGATTAAGAAAAAATCCAAAAATAAGAAGGAGTTTTGCAACTATTCTAAAAAAAAAAAAAAAGACATTAAAATATTTTCATGATGCGTAGAGCATAACATCTCTGCTGCATAGAAAGTGTATCAAGCTGGTATTTTAACACATTTAAGGTTAAAGAAATATTGCACCTTCTGCATTTAGAAAATTGCCATATTTTTGATAAGAGATAAGGAAGCTGTGCATTTAGTGGATTAACATTTCAGATGAAAACAAAAAACCCTGATGTCAACAAAAGCTCTGAACACTCTTAACTGTAAAGAGCTTCGTGTTAAAAATGTCTGTGTTGAGGATTATTCAGCAGTCGGTCTTCAGAATTCTCATAGTGAAGCAGGGGAAAGCACTCGCTGACACCTGATAGCCGTCAGGTGGCCACCACAACCGTTTACATACAGTACGCTATGTACACCATGAACATAAACATGTAGACAGTCACACGCTGGGTTGGGCAATAGATTTGCCACAAGGAGAGGGGGGTGTTCTAAAATTAGACACAAAAACACACATGAGCTCAAGTGTCTGGACACTGCAAACGCAGACTGGAAACACAGAGGCAAAAGTCGGAGTTTTACACAAAATATGGAACGTCTGAGTCAATCACCGTCCCTCCTTGCGAAAGATGTTAGTATAACACTCAGCCCTGTCTAGTGGTCTGAGCTTATGCCTGAGCCTCGCTGATGTTTTGTCTGAAGCCAGACTGAGCATGACCAGAGTGTACTGCCTCAGAGCAGCTGTAGGGCCACGCCGCTGTGTGGGAGCCGAGTCACGGAGCAGGGGGAGCGCCTGTCATCCATGGCGAGGAGGACAAGCAAAGGGAGGAGCGAGGAAGCCCTGAACTCCTTTGAGTTAAAGCAGTGTGGGGCGAGATAACGCTCCGACAATCCTGCTGCACCTGTTAGATACACCCAGAGCACACACTTCTCCTTTTACTGTCTCATTCACTCACGCTGCATGCTTTCAGAAAAACAAACACACTCATGCATAAATACAACTGGAGGGGAGGTATGGCATTTTCCTTTCAACTGCATTGACATGAAAATTGCTGAAGAATAACAGTGAAACAAATTGACAGACTTTGAAATCGCACAGTGTGAATAGAATGGGGCCAAGTGTCAAAGAAGCTTGTCTTTGTTCTTGTAGCCTCTGTGAATACCAAATAAAAGATAACAGACAGGCTTGGAAATGTCAAACAGGACATGGGCAAAGGAGTAGTTACAAGAGGAAATCAGTAAGATGTGAAGAAACATTTCCAGGGCCCCATAACAGTAGATAGGCAAAATTAAACAAGGAGGAAAGCGGGGGAAAAGAGCGAGGAAAAGAAAAAGTGAAGCTCAAGTTTGTCAGTTACTCTAGCTGAGATAAAACAGAGAATCACACCTGCCTGATGATCCAGCTGGTTCCCTGCAGTGATGTCAGCACCGTTTATAGGCCAGGCGGTTGGAATCCACCCTTTGTTTTCTTCAGTTTAAGTCTTTTTTCTCACCAACGTGAGTGGGCTTTTCATTCGTTTTAAATGGTAGAAGGGACACAAGGGGGGCAAGGCACTGACTGGTTAGGATCTCAGTGACTTGCTTGTTGAGCTGTGGCCAACTTTATTGTACCAGCAGCCTGAAAAGACCGACACATGTGCCTTCTTTAGGGGTGTTTTTCACACTTCAGCCAACAGGAGAGGTTTTTCATTGCTTGAGGGCATTTTTAGAGAAGTCGGCACATTTGGCCAAGTGTGACAGTTGGTGTCAAACTCGGGTGTTGGTCAGACAAGCAGTCTGGTTCACCTCAAAAGACTGGCCACTCACAGTAAGCTCCACCGGTGCTCTGAACTATTGCTACCACAGTCTGCTACTGCCACTCGAGACTCAAGCTGTTCTTAAAGTGGAGAGAAATTAGCCTATTGTGAAGTTGCCGCTTCATAAAACAGGCATTTCAAAGCTTTAATAAAAGGAGTCATCAATGTTAACAAGTGTTACGTACTAGGCATACTTTCTCACCACAAAAACCTGTTGCACAATCCACCTAGAGAGGTTATTACATTCATTTTTTGAGAGCACACCTCTAGTTTCATCTCTGATGGAAAAACCTCTTGATGTATCATCCAAAGCCTTTTGTGAGTCACAAGATAAGAGAATTAACTTCATCCTCAATAAAGACAAAAGCATGCTGTGCACTATTTGGGACACAGTCCAAGACTGCAGGGGGCTGTCAGCGTGTGGTATAGTAACAGGTCAACATGCCATTCAGGAAACAGCACACAAATAAAGGAAGCAGTGTGAACAACTCTCCCTTTCCATCACTCAGCTTGAAAACAAACACACACAAACAGAGAGGCAACACACATAAAAGTCCAATGAGTGACAATGGATGACCCTCTAATCTGTCTTCTCAGCCTCACCAGTTTATCTAGTGTAACTAGCAAGACAGCGGAATCCCTAGGCAAGTACGGACAAGCAATAAGAGAAAGGAACTTGTATGCAAAACTGGAATCCACCAAAAACTCCTGAGCTGCTGCAGCGCCCCACATGAGGTGCGCGCTCCCAGGGTGTGCAAACAGGAGTGTCGGCCTGTAAGCGATACCTCAAGTCAGTGGATTCTGTGTGGCCTCATGCTTTGTTGACTGAATTCTGATAATGTTCCCGCCTGTGGTTTTCTCAGAATGGAGTCATGGATTGGGGAAAACAGGTACACGTACGCCCAAGACTTCTGCTGACAATAGCACCTTTACTTCATCTGCCATGAGGGTTGGTTTAGTTTAATTATAGCTCTATGGGAAGCATCAGCATCTGGACCAAACCTCAGACTCCCAAATACATTAAGGCCAGGGACAAATCGGATGCTGCAACCTTGCCCTTTCTTGCACAAGAGAAATGATTTGATTTTTTCAATTACATGCCCACTTAGACTTTTTTCTAGCCAAATGCCACCAGAAAAACACATTTATTTTACAAAATTGTTTGCTGTTTGCTTTGGATGCAGATGGATCAGGCGTAAATATTGACTGTCTGGTGCTCATGTCATATCTAGCCAATCAGATCGTACTGTATGCAGGACACTTGGTGTGACTGTGGAGACCAAAATATAAGCTGAAGGGAACACACTCTCTGCATTTTTTTAATAATTAATTCTGTCGATCATTGTTAAAATATAATGCCAATATTGATAATTGGCCAAATATCTGCCTTAATCATTGGTCAGGCCTATCTGTTAGGCCTATAGTTGACACCACACAACTGAAGACTGTTAAGATACGGGGGCTTACAAAAGTCTTCACACCCCTTAAACTTTTACACATTTCTTCACGTTGCAACCACAAACATAAACATATCTTATTGTGATTTCATAAGATAGACGAACACAAAGTGGCACATAATTGTGAAGTGGAAGGACAATTATACATGGCACTCAAAATTTTTCACAAATAAAAATTTGAAAAGTGGGGTGTGCAAAAGTATTCAGCCCCCTGGAGTCTGATACCCATGAATAAAATCCAGTGCAACCAATGGCCTTCAGAAGTCACCTAATTAGTAAATAGAGTCCACCTGTGTGTAATCTATTCTCAGTAATACAGCTGTTTTGAGAAAGCCTCAGACGTATGTTAGAGAACATCAGTGAACAAACAGCACCATGAAGACCAAGGAACACACCAGACAGATCAGGGATAAAGTTATGGAGAAGTTTAAAGCAGGGTTAGATTATAAAAAAAATCCCAATTTTTGAACATTTCACGGAGCTCTGTTCAATCCATCATCCGAAAATGGATAGAGCATGGCACAACTACAAATGTCATCATGACTGTAATAAAAGGAATACTGTGGCTATCTTTAAATACCCTGGTATACAGAATTACTGTACGACCGCCCATTCCTACTTGCCAATAGTATCATATAGGCCAATTATCGGAGCCAAAATTCAGCATTTATCCAATTATCTGATAGGCATTTTGTTTCACTAATTGCCGATAAAGTTAATGAATTAAAAGCACTCTACTTTGGCTCTGCTGCAAGTTGTGTCTTCCTCTATGGCTCTGTTTATATCCATCAAAGTCTCTCTTATGTCCCGCCCACAACACTATCTGGTTGGCTAGATGCCATATGAGTAATAGCCGTACACATCTCAATGTGAATGATGTCTTTACATCCCATCAAATGCTGTCAGTATAAAATTGAAATAACTGACATTTATGCATCGGTTCCAGATATTTGTCCTAGGCCTCATGAAGTACTACTAATGGCTATCAGTACTGGCCCTGAAAAAAACCATAGGATATCTTGAAAATGGACCCAGTCTTCTTACCCTAGCTTTGTAAATGGGCCATGAGTCACAAATGGTCATGGCTGTGTTTACCTGTGTCAAGGTGGCTCAGCCTGACTCAGGGTTGTGGTTGTCTCAGACTGAAATCTGTTACTTTAACTGCTTTTAGCACAACCTCCAAAAAATCAACAGCCTCCTCTCTTTAGTAGACACTCAGAAAAACAAACAAAATAACAAGACAGGACATCTCCTTTCTTAATAATAAACTCATAATCAAATTAGAGCAATTAATAACACACTGACACTGCAGCGTTGCTAAAACTGAAATGCTAACACTGACAGAAAATACAAATAGTCTGATAAAGACCCTGCTTGCTTAAAAAGCAAATACCCTTCCCGTTACAAACCCTGCGTGGGTGAACTGTTTGATCTAGCCTAGAAATAGGCTAGGGGTACAAACTGACACTATAAAAGCAACACACCATCTAGACAGACACAAAAATCTCTAGTGCTACCCACAAGTCAGATTTAAGCCAAGGCAAACCTCTTTGAAGGGTTTGTAGATCCACCACGCCTAAAGTAATCGTACCTTTAAATCCATTGAGAAGATGCAATGAAGGAGGGACACGTGAAAGCTAATTGCACTGACAAACGGCTCAACAGCAGCCTGCCTACTAACACAGAAGGAATGCTGCACCGAGGCGTGGATGAGTCTTCACAAAAGAATGACATTTAAAGCTAAATTGACATATTTCATTTTGTGCCATTTAAGATCATTTGTTTTGAACAAAAACAAAGAAGATGACTCAGATATTATAAAACGGCATGTCAAAACTGATAATGTCTTCAACAGAGGATTTAAAGCATTCAGAAGACACATGGTGCTTCAAAATGACTGACAAGAATAACTCTGCAGTACTGATGTAGGTCTTTTAAGTTGACGTGGTTAAATATTTAAAAGTTCCCAAGTTAACAGGCAGTTAAAAAGCTAAATCATTTCCCTAAAGAGTGACTCATGACTCTGTTTGCTTTTAAGAATGATAAAAGACAGCCAAGTTTTGTTTTTCAGCAGCCAGTGTCATAAGATAGTGGTGTTGTATTCTTTATAAAACTATTTCATTATGTAAGCCAATTAACATTATCTACTTATGATATGTGGCTTCATTTACAAGCAAAGGCTTCTGTTTCCATCAGAGGGAGTGGCAGTACGGGGTTAAAAATAATTTCATCCTCCTCTTTGCTATCTGAAGACCCACAATTTTGCAGTAGTTCTAACATCCTAAAGCTCACTGAGTTACACAGAGTTTTGTTCTATGACTCAAACAGCACAAACATGTCAGAATGAGAGAAGCAGCGAAGTGCTGCTGTGATGTGTAACGCCTCCTCTTGATTACTTATCATTCACTGTATATGTCTTCAACAGTAGCTCAGTATGTTATGGTGCTATAAACCACTCTGTACCTGATTAGTGGAAACTGTATTTCATGTTTTATTGGCTTTTTACAGAGGATGCTGAGCTGAGCTTTTATTTATTAGCCTATGAGTTGTGTATGTTTTTGTTTATCTAATAGAAAAAGAAAGAAGTTAAGTGTAACAGATGTGGCCATTGATTTTATGGTCCTTCTAAATGTTGTTGACGTTCTTCTAAATGAACATTCTCATTCTATCTCTATCTGGCACACCAGGTTACCTCTCTCTGCTCCCACAGGACAGGAGCTAATCTTCCCGTGGAGTACTTGTTGTTCTTGCGTCTGTGCAACTGAAGCTGGAGTCAGGAGGTGAGAGAATACGTAACCCCACTATTTCCATGAACAGGCGAACACCCACCCTACGCACGCACTCGCACACGGCAAAGCCCACTTATCACACTGCTTTGCAGCCTCTGAGCGAGCACAGATAAACAGTGTGACGATCAAAGGCCTCTGATAGCGCTCGGTGGGGAGGGTGAGGGGAGGGGGAGGATGGACAAGGACTGATCCGTCTCTGGAAAGGACTGAAAGAGACCAGGGCTCAGTACCTTAGAAATGGGAATGAAAAGAGGAAAACATATCCAAACAAAGGCCTGTTCTGTCCTTGCTGTGGCCTACTTGCACTTTTTAATTACACTTTACACAAATTTGAACACTGGCGGCTGAACAATTACATGTGACAGAGAAACAAAGTCAGACACAACATTTGACTATGATTTGAATAAGGATTAAGAGCGAGAACGCAAAAGGGACTGATTCTCTGCTGACAAAGGAACAAGGGAGGAAAGATGGGCTCTCAGCACAAACAAATGTTCCAGTCAAAAACAAGCTCATGAAAGCCTGGACAAAATATCAAATACTAACTCTACATGTGTGACAGCTTTGTTCAAGACAACAAAAAAGAAAACAAGAGTGCTATTATCTCCACTAATTATTACCACTAGTTTAAGGATATTCATTCCATCTTATAGTGAAAAACAGGACCATTTAAGGAAGCTAATTCATGTTTAAGATTTGATCTAATATGAAACCATTTGTTTACATTCTAGATTACATATCAACAACAAAGACCTTACTGGGACATCTCTAGTTAGAGCTTAAATGACTGAAAGGCTAACATGTTTAAGACACAATGGCTTGAACATTTTCCTAATGTTTCAATGGATCACTAAAGACAGTTAAAGCCCATCTATCCAGAACAAACAAGGATTTGATGTTGCAATGGTCACAGTTTAAGGCAGGACATCAGGCTAAAAGGATGACACTAGAGGGCTCAACGGTGTCGTTCCAGAAGTAAAAATCCCTTTTACTGTTTCCATAGCAGGTTTTGATTATTAATCATGTTGTCAGAATAATCCTAGATAGACTTATTACTAGGGGTGCACGAAAACTATCAGGCCGATAGTTATCGGGCCGATAACAGGAAATTATTACGTCGTTCTTATCGGCCCGATATCATTACGACGAGCCCAGATAACATATATATTTTTGTCAGCACTGCAGTGCTGGCGTTTGTTTTCTTTCTCAGGAGACATTCCAAAACAGCAGGTGGCGCCGCAGTACACGACCTGCTATTAAAGCACCAAAGAAGAAGAGAAAATAGCAGCCCCTGTGCTAAAATGTTAACAACACAGTGGCGTTATTCAGAATTTACGGGGAGGATAACGCGACCGTGTGTGTAGAATTTGCCCTGCAAAGGTCGCAAAGAGTGGAAAGAAGTCCTCGACAGATCTTATAAGTCACTTATAGTCATCATCCTAACGACGTTAAAATGAAGCGGCAACAGTCACTAGCCTCAGCCGCGGGCACTAGCAGGCATTGAAAACTGCAGAAAGCTTGCCAGAGCCAAAAGGCGCAATATAATATAATAACAAAATCAGTCTGACAGTCTCCTGATCAATCGCTACTTTCATAGACATGTACCTGCCTGCTCTGTTTGATGTGGTTTCATTCAGTCTGATCGACGTTATGAATAGAAGTTAGCCACAGACCACGGTGTACTTTACATTCTTAACCTATCTCTGATATGACTTATGTCAGTGCATATTTTTAATCTTTATGTAAAACATCAGCTTGCTTTAATTCTGGCTTAAGCAAAAAAACAGACCCCTAAATATCTCCATTTGTTAAGCATAACAGCCTGTTATCATTTGGTTTTCTGTCAGTTGTTTGTGTATGTTGTACTTGGTACACAAATGTTTAACTAAGAAAAGTGATCTATAGTAACAGTTATAAAGTCAGAATGGTTCTTTGTTTTTTGAAAAACATGAGTGATATTAGTTAAAATGAGTTATAAATATCTTTGCTCACTACATATTAACCCCTTCTTACCCCCAAATGTGCATAAACACATCAAATAAACTTCTTTTGTTAGATCAACAATTGAAAAAAATATATCGGTTATTATCGGTTATCGGCCATCAGGAGTAGGAAATTATCGGTTATCGGTGTCAGTTCAGAAAAAAAGTTATCGTGCATCAATACTTATTACAATCTACCCGAGAGTGAAATGATGGTATAGGCTCCTTTACAAGACAAAAGTACTGAAAACATCAACCTCTTTTTCAGACAGAACATGGTTTTGGCAGTCTTTGCCAAAAGATACTACAATACCCACAATCCTTAGTCGTCATAGCGATATCTCTGAATGGTGGGGTTATCATGAAAATGCCTACAGCACCAAAGAACTAGCTCAATTAACTCAAAAGTGTACTACTTTGGCTCCACAGCAAGGTGCATCTTTCCCTCTGTTTTTTTTTCACTCTACAGTCTGACCTAATATCCTTCCCACTAGTGTTGCCCAGAACTAGGGCTGGACAATTAATCGCAAATTAGATTCAATCGCAATATGGCTTGCTGCAATTTAAAAATCGCAGAAGTTGCAATATTTCCTAAACTTGAAATATGTCAAAGTAGCAGTTAGATTCATTTTTGCAGCAGCAGCTTTACAAGCTTAACCTCCTCCACCCCAGCCGCCTCCTTTATAGCTTAAAGCTTGTCGCATCCTCATTCAGATTCATAACCAGACTTTCCTGGTGTTCGGGGCCTGTCGTTGGTCAAATATGGCTCTGGTTCATGTTGCCGGTAATACGGTGTGGGAAATTTTGAGTTTTACATAAATATTCCACTAGATGGCAGTGTGAGCAAGATAGGCAGACAGTCACTGTTTCTCAAAGTCCAAGATCTTTCCTCTGTAGGAAGGATCCTCTCAAGTCAGGTCTCTTATGTCTGGTACACACATAAGGATTTTCTAAATCTTAAGAGATTTTTTATCGGTTAGAGACCCCACACATGAAGATAACAAATCAGGCATTGAACAGTTTTCATCGTACTGTGTGTGGTGTGCTCCGATGTCAACACAAGCACACCACACACATCATGATTCTGTCTCACCACCGATCTAGCATTTCGTCCTCCAAGCCAGAAATCTCACGTGTTCACATGTGAGCTAACAAAAACAAAGAAGAAGAAACATAGCAGCAACCGCAAAACACAACATGCAACATGAAAGAGGATATACAAGAAGAGGGAATGATGCATGGTGCATGATCAAGTCATAGGAAGGGTCGCACCCATATATGCAGTGGTACTAGAAACCAAAATAGGAGGGGCTAACAGCAACTTCTGTAACATTTGCCCAGCGCCGCCTAATATGCTATCATATCAAATATAATCATATTTTATTGTGCTACTTTTACCCATTCAGCTTTACTTTGATGCGATACAATAATGATGACAACATGTTTATGATGGAAACAGGACATTTAAAAGTGTATTGAGCACTCGAGGAACCAAAGCCCCACCGATTTTGCATATTTTTTTGAAAAGAGAAGGAAAACGGTGCCCATTGGATTGTGGGTAATTCCTGCAAGCAGAGGATCCGTATGTGCTTCCTTGGAAATTCGCTGTTTTAAGGATTCAGTCCTCAGAAAAACTGTGATGATCCTTGAGATTGGAAGAGTCCTCTGACAGCAGTCAATGACAGCCGTTGGACGATCCTTCCTTGGCTTTGAGAAACAGACGATGTCAACAGTGAAGTAGGCGGCTATCGACTGGCTCCGCATCCATTCAGTTTAACACGGCGCTAGCCACCTTCGCGTGCACAGGTGAACAGAACGGGCTACCTTATCCACAGAGATGAGGCAGAATAACAGACTGCATGATGAAAGTGCTACCAAACAGTCGTACCAGCACACAGAAGATTACCAGGCACCTCAGTCACAAGCACACAGAGCTGTCTACAAAACACAACAGGTTAGCATAGGAGCTAGCTCGCTAGCCCTCTAGTAGGAAGATGACTGATAAGTTTAGCCGATACTGATATTCAAATGTAGCTCAGACCTAAAACAACAGTCCTTAAAACACACTATTCAAAGTTTGAGGATGAAAAAAAACGATGATTTATGTCCTTAAAACACACTTTAAAGTGTAAGGGATGATGAAAGACTATCACTGAAGTAGGTCTGTTGGTCCAGCCATACCTCCACTGACAAAATTGTTAGTATGGCCAATATTTACAGCTGATACAGGCAGATTTTCTTAGCCAACGTATAAAGTTCTAAATATCAGCATACATTTTTATATCTGCTAAAAAAAATTAATTTGTCAACCAATATATGTCGACATCCTGCTGATAATATTGTGCATCCCTACTTGGTTCATGTGCTGAAAGTGTTGTAAGAAGGATCCTGTGAGGGATTATAGAAGGTCTATGTGGGATCTGAGTGGCAAATTTTACTTTACTTAACCAGAGCTGCCAATAAAGTGCTACTCTCATGTCTATCCAGATGAATGTGAATTATAATTGTGGCTGTTCAATAAGGCTCTGGTCAACATAGACAGTCAGGGGAGTTCTTCCTTCAGGTCATCCTCACATCTCAGTCCTGCAGAAATTAAAAAGTCTAGATGGACATCATAAGTGATGACAATGAATATCAAACCTAAGTTTGCCAAGAAATCAATCTGATATGGAAAGCAGGATGTGAAACACATTTAACGGGATTTAAGCAGGTAGAGCAAAGACAGCACCGATGATTCAGTCACAGGACAAGGTGTTACTACTTGTGTTTGTGCATCACAGGTTCATCCAATTATTATTCAGACAGTACGGCTAGAGTCAGTTCAGGACACGTTTTCTCTCACTGAGACTAACCTGGAGGAAAAATACAAAAGAAATGGAATAAACAGAAGATCTGTTTTAGAACCAGAGGTCGACACACAGTAACATTCAGATCCAGACTGAGGCTCACATTTTTCGCCGAGAGGTACAGAGTCCCACTGTGCCATCAATTCTTCTGACATTTGGAGACTAACTTGGCCTTGTGAGAGCAGCATCGGGGGGATGCCTGTTGCCATAACAACCATTATCTCAGCAGTAGCAACAAGTATCCCTGTAGGGAGTTCTGGTGTCCCTCGTGAAGAGATCAGAGAAGAGCAGCAGTGCTCGTCTTTAAACATTCACGGGGCAAAGCTTAAGAGGCTGATGGAGCTTTGAAGAGGGTCGAGGCTTGGCTATAAGACGATCTAGGAACTTTTCAACCTATGAAATGCACCACTCACCAGAGGCAGAAAATTTATCCTGTAGTCTTAGCTCAGAATTTGGTATCAAATAATCTTTTAAGATTATGACTGGAATGACCACATTAGTTTGAGGCCATGCTGGAGAGGTAGTCACACATTTCATGCATTTAATAAGCTGCTTAAGGAAAGGAAGAAAAGCTGAGGAAAAAAAGAGCCTTGGCAATAGGAAAACAGTGAGCTTGTTTACATGCAGCATACTCTAGACTACTGTTGCTTCAAACTACAACCCTTTCTGGATCAGTAAAGGTGAGCTGCTACATATGCCTGCAAACAAACAGCTCTAATAACAGTAGCAATACCTTTCACTAAACCATGTTTTGGTCAAGGACTGTTTTTCCCAGCTTGCTGCAGCTCTAGCAGCTGTAGCTAGACAAGGTAGCTATAAACACAAATAACAAAGCAGACCCTAGTCCTACCTGTTGCTATAGTTTCAGATGGCAGCTTTGCAGCAGCATCTAGAAGAGGTGTCAATCTGTCAGGCACTGCCAGTGCTGCCTTTGCTTTATCCCGGCACTGTGGCAACAACTGTAAACGAACGCCATGTCGACTGGAGCATGATTCATTAACTGACACACAAAAAACACAAAGGGTGCCCATGGCTACTAATGCAGAATCATACTCAGCTTTTCAATGAACGGCTTAAAAAGGGAAAAAGTGTGGGCATTTAATCCTAGCTTTCCACTTTGGGCTGATTACAACATAAGAAAATAGATGTGGAGCCAGGGATCTTAGCAGGCTAACACAGTAAAACCAAAAGCCTGTGTTTCTTTCTCATCACAGCCAGACCCCAGGGGGTATAACTAGATTTTAAATTGGTCAAATCTGTTAAGCCACTCACTTTGACAACAGAACCTTTCCAACCAAACACGGACAGCCAAGGTATCCTCTAGTGAGACTGGCTGAAAGCCAGCAGACTACAACATAGGTGTTCCTCTCCCCCTCTAACCTTCCTTGTACGTCGGGAGTCATGTTACTGTACACTGGGTTCACCTTTCACAGTTACGGTAACCAAGGCTGAGAACTTCCCTTCTTGCCTTCTAGTGACACTGCTGTATTTAATGATGCCTGTAGACAGAGCAACTGCCTTTGTGTTGGTGTAAAATGTCAATTAGGCTACGGCTAAACCTGAAAACACAACAAACTGTGCAAGCAGAACATGGCAGTGGAAAATGAGACAATAGAGTTGGAGGGATCTCTATGAAGGGGGATAAGCTTGCCTCAGAAAAAAGAAATAGCTTAATGTCAAGTTTGGAAACACTGAGATGAAGACATCATTATAAGCCAGTGATACTCAACGCGTGGCTTTTGAGCCACGTGTGGCTCTTTTGTGATGATTTGTGGCTCTTTTGTGATGATTTGTGGCTCTTGGATGTCATTATTTGAAATATTATTCCCAAAAACCTTAAAAATGAAAACTTTGACCTCAGAAATTATCCATTCCAAGTCACACTGATCAGTTTGTTTCCTACAGTTAAACAATAGATTTTAATGGTCACACTTGATTGTCCCTCTAAATATTTCCATTGCCCTTATTTGCAATTTTTTTAGCCCCTTTTTACACCCCCCCAATCAATTTCTGCAGCTTTTAGCCCATTTTTCCCACTGCTTTAAAACCACTCGTGCCCACTTTTGTCCTTTTTCATCAGTTTTAGCCACTTCCTGCTTTTTTCCCCCTTTTTTGCAACTTTTTTCCTATTAAAGTAGCCTTTTGCCATTAAATGCCACTTTTCCACATTTTAGTCACTTAACACTCATTTTTTGCTGCTTTTTGACCACCTATAACTCATTTTTCTTATGACTTTTGGCACTTTTAACCCAGTTTTGTCCATTGTATGCCTAGTTTGCCCTTCCACATCCCTTTTTGCCACTTTTAGACCATTTTTGCCACCTTTTACTTATTTTTATTCCCACTTTAACCCATGTGCCCCACTTTCACCATTTAAATTGTGGTCTTTGCAAAGGACTTTTGGTTGAGTAACACTGTTATGTTAAGCTTCCCAATTCCAGGGACTAAATTACATGTATGCATCATGGATTATTAGCACAGGTGCAGCACAACTAAAGATAAGATTTTTGTGGGATTTTAGTGTAAAACTGAGCGAAAATAACCCCTCCTATGTAGACTAGACCCACAGATTTTGGGACACTGGCTTGCAGTGTGGCATCTCATGAATGAGGACATCCCACTGCACAGGTCTGTCTTTAGCTGCAGGCTGTGCTCCTAGTGGACTGAGAGGAGCCATTCTATTTCTAGTTCGGACTGTGTGTCAATTAGCGATGATATCAAGCAGGTCACTGGTGGGAGCGACCTACTTACACAATAAAAAGCAAATAAAGACTGAGTGTTATTCTGTAACCGTTGTGAAACCCTAGTGGAGCAAGTTCATGTGTCCCATTGCAGCTAGCATTACACAAAGTGGTGTATTTATGTGATGTGCATATAACAGTCAAGATTATAAAGATAGGTTTTGTTACTTCTGCTATCCATACCTGTAGTTTGTTTTGTTAACTGGTCGTCTGATCATATATGCTCCCTGTCAGTCAATTAGGTCACCTTGCAGTGACTCATAAGCAGGAATGTATAATTAGCTTACCTGTTACACCAGTTACACATTGACTCATCCACTCGAGTTGTTAGGAGTGTCCTAAGCTATTCATTTGTATTAGCTGCCCACTAGAATTTATTACCAGGGGGGTGACTGAAACCATTGGAAGGTCATAAATTGAAAACTGAGAGGCATGGGAATGTGCCGCGGCCTTTAGTGTCACAGCTGCTCTAGTCAACTTCCTCCCCGAGTGCATTTCCTCATTTCACTTCAACCAACATGGCTAAATGGTTGGGCGCTTTCTGTTTTCGGAAACCAGGCATGGCTAAATAACAGGCCCACCTAACCCTGCTGTAAGATACATTTTTACATGACGAAGTGACCGAGTCAAAGCGGCTAATTAAATATAATGACAGTAGTTTTACAACAAAAACTCTAACCTAAAACACCACAACAGGCAACGGAAGGAAAATACCAAGCTGTCAACCGCTTCGTTAGGTTAATAACCCCTTAGCTTAGTTAACATAAATAGGTCAACCATGCTCCGGGTCAAGATTTGTCACAAAGGGCGGAAGGCAGCTAGCTCAGTAGCTAGCCAACACTTCGCCGATACATACATCTGTGAATCCACATTTGAGCAGGAAATAACTTAAAAGTGATCAAAACACAACCACTGGTTGCATGTTAAACATCTAAAGTAAAATGAAGTTAACAGTTGTCAGCACCGTTAACGTCCTGCTAGCTACCAGAGAGCAATGCTACACTTCAGATACACCAGTAGCTTATCGTACAACTATGGATAACGTTAGCTCTTATTTTATGAAACTGTAGACGACGTACAGTGTCAACACTTACACTGCGTCGCACAAAACTAAATCTGCTGCATTGTGGGGTGAGAATAATCCCAAGTGGCCACATATTATTACTGTTGGTCGTAGAGATAGTCAGAATTTTTTCTTGTTATTCTAGGAAGGAGCCTCAGCTAACGTAGCTAAGTTAGCTAGCAGGCTAACTCGACTCCCGTCAGTTTGCTTTCAACAGCTACGTTTAGTAACCGGTCCGGAGACGCTTTAAGACTTGCTTTATCAGACTTAACCAAATACAGGGTGGACAACAAAAACTGTCAACACCCTAAGGTTTAAATACATACAGCGAAACGGCATATTAAACCACATTTGTTGCAGCATTTTAACCGTCCAAGCTTTACTCTTTGAGCTACTGTTAACGTGGCTACACTCTATCATCTACTCCGGCGTGTTAACTTTAGCTCCCTTGTGTTGCACTCATCATCTAACAATACGCATCCCAACTTTTAATCAGGCTGTTGCGGATGTGTGGTACTGCAATCGCATACGATCCCATCACAGTCAAGTTCCCAAACGATCAGTTTGATTTATTTGCGTTAGAAGTTACTTACAAAGAGCAGGCTGAACATTGAAATCCCGTGACTACCCGGAGAAAGTGGAGGGAGTGTAGAAACCGCTGCCAGGTCGCCTTTTTGTTCCTCTTCAATGTGGCAGCTTGAATTCTCGTCGGAGGTCGGGAACTGTTGTTGGGGAGGAGCCTCCTCGGATTGTGTACACGTTCAGGGACCCTCGGATATACGGAATGCGAGGCGGGCCAATTCAGTGAGAAGTACACTCAATGGAAACAACTTGGACATCTGTCATTTTCCATGGCGCAGGGGTGTATGTGTGCTTTTCCAATACTGAAAAGCAAACAGGCAGTGGGACTAGAAAGCACACACTGGTTGTAAACAAATATTAACAACTTTAATAAATAGTTACCTTGTGCTTTCTGTTGTCTGAGATGGGTTATAACGCAGAAATTATAAAGTGTAAAGTGTAAAAGATAATTTTGAGAGTATTTCTTATTTTCATGTTATTATACACACACTTAAGGCAATAAATGGAAGCCTAAAAATAGAATAAAATACACTTTCAGCCTTTAATTCAACATGAGTTCCTCTCTTTATTTCTTTGTAGTCGCACAAGATTGATCATTGTAATTTAATCCACTATCTAATACGAAAAAGAACATATAAGCCAACACAATGCCACTGTAAAACCAATTATAACGGTGCTCTTCAGTTTCACGTCACTTGAACGGGTTTATTGGGATCACGTGAATGCAGCATGCAGGTTCTGGCGTCAGTGCGACGTAAGAAGAATCCGGGTGAACGATGACAGCTCTCCATGGTGACGATAGTTCCAGAAAATAACTGCTCAATATTATCCATGCGTTCATGGGTTGTTTTGTTACATACATTTCATCTCATTGCCTCATCCAATCAGATGTCTAATCGTTTTATTGACACTCGAAGATTGGCATATTATAGGCCACTGGAAAGTTTGTGAAGCCTCTATTTAGACGGGTCAACCGTGTGAAAATCAAACTTTTAGTCAGCGACTGACTGACAAAAACAAATCTGCGTAAAGACTGTTTGGATAAAGACGTTTAATATCAAAGGGGGGCACTCCAGAACCCAATCCAAAACAAGATATTGCTGCAGATTAAGAAAAAAAACACAGTAAAATAGAATTTGGCACACATGTCCCCTGTTCATGATGGCCTCCTCAGGTGATCTTCCACTCATGCTCCAGTAAACTTGGGGCAATCTAAGACAAAGTCTGATATTGTTCACATACTTTTAAAGTTACTATTTTTGTGTTATCCGTTGTGGATGCTCATTCCACTTAATTGTTGTTATCAAATGATATAACTGTTGAGAAAAAGCTTCACTTTTGCCTTTAGCTCATTTTTAGATCAGACATGAGTCTCTCACATGTTGGACTTGAAGCACTTTCTACTGTCTATCTCCCTCTAGTGTTGAGTCACTTGGCTGCAAATTTCAAATGAAACTTCACAGCAGTGGTAATTTTGTCAACTAAAACTATGACAAAAAATGTTCAACTACCCCTTTTTTGTGGAAAACTACACTAAGACTATGACCTGGGAGCAACACGCAGCCCATGGCCTGTTTTCAATCAGCCAGGAGAAAATTCTACAAAGACAGTAAATATGGCCCACAGCAGAACATGAAGCTTGTGCTTGACTGTAGAGTTGTTTGCCATCACTTGATCCTAAATGTAGGAAGTCAGAATGGGACAGCCATTAGGAATGGATGGGAAAAGAAGAAAGTTAGTACTTTACAGCTCTAAATAGACCTGTACACTGCAGTTATCAATAGAAAATTTATGCATACATTGAGTACAATCCTTACACTTAAAAATAAATTATTTTTCCACACAATTTAGCCGATATACCTGGTGTGTCACAAATTACTCAGTGCTACAGACCTCCTAGCTTCATAGACAGATGAAGAGAGCAGAGGCCTAATGAGATGAAAAGGCTCTTTAATGTGAGCCTTGGTAGCTAGCTCCATTTTGGGTGCCAGTTTAATTTCCTCCATCTTTTGTCGTTATTTAATCCACATTTAAAAGCCAAACTGGTACCAAATGAAGAGCCGTTTAGGAGCCAAACAACCACAGAGCTGAGCCAAGTGATCTGGTTCTCTTTACAGAGGTGTCACAATAAGAGAGACTGGCTGGCATCAGCTGAGGAAATACAGGTAAGACTAGAGTTTACAGTGCTAAACCGTGGCAAACCAAAAAGTCCGTCAGACAGCTGCAGCTGATCCAGACCGCTGCTGCTCGAGTCCTCACTAAGACCAAAAGTGTGGACCACATCAGTCCTGTTCTGAGGTCTCTACACTGGCTCCCTGTCTCTCGGAGAATAGACTTTAAGATCCTCCTGTTAGCTTATAAAGCACTGAATGGTTTAGGCCCAAAATACATCAGAGACCTTCTAGTCCAGTATGAACCATCCAGACTGCTCAGGTGGTCTGGTGCAGGTCTACTCTGTGTCCCTAAAGTCAGGACCAAACATGGAGAATCAGCATTCAGTTACTATGCTCCTTATATCTGGAACAAACTCCCAGAAAACATCAGGTCTGCTGAGAGTTTGAGTTCTTTTAAATCAAGGTTGAAGACTCACCTGTTCACTGCTGCCTTTGACTAAAAAACTTTTTACCTTTCTAATTTTCCATTTTTGCTCCAACTCTGCACTGTAGCTTTTACTTTAATATCTGTTTTTTTATTGTTTTGTTTGTTTGTTTTTTGTTTGTTTGTTTTTTTTTTTTGCTGTTTTAAAAAAACTTTCTATGTGTATTTTTTTCTTTTTTGGATTTTATACATATAAAGTTCAGAAAATGACACTAGGGATGTGTCTATCTTGTGTGGGTCTTATTTGCTGTTTTTAATCACCTTTAACATGCTTTGTTTTAAATGTTTTCATTGTGTTTCTTTTTCCCTTTGTCAGTGTATTTTAATGACCTGTGTGAAGCACTTTGAATTGCCTTGTTGCTGAAATGTGCTATACAAATAAACTTGCCTTGCCTTACGGGCCAATCAGAGCAACAAAACACGTGACGTAGCAGCTATCAAGCTGCCCGTGCGTAGCTACAGGGATTAATGCGAAACATGGCGACTGTAGACATGTAAGTACTTGGTTTTTGTCGTTTTTGAAAAGAAAAAAAAACTCACTGCTTTTCTTTGTTCTTCTTTTAACGAAGAATTGTTGTCAAGTTCTGGCCAAACTTATGCTTTAGCAGCATCCACGCTAAGCTCTTCCTCCATAACTGCACCAGCTGCTGCTTGTTTACATCACGACTCTGCTGCGCCTGAAAAGTACTGCCCCTCGGCGCTGATTGGTCCTGTCACTTTCTAACCGGGCACAAACAGTTCAGACGGGAGCTTTGCAAGATGGATTCGCCAGTGAAAAACAGGGAAACGGGCGTATCCATCTGCTTTGCAAGGTTAGTGATGGACGCCATATTTGCAATATGATGGGTGATGAAGTTTGATCCCTGTTGGATCTTCCACAGTCAACTGTGAGTGATTTTAATAGAAAGTGGAAGCGTTTAGGGACATCAGCAACTAAGCCATGAAATGGAAGGCCATGTAAAAAAAAACACTTAAAAACACAGAACAGGGTCAGCGACTGCTAAGGCACATGAAGTGTAAAAGTTTGGACAATGCTATGCTAAAGAAACCAACTTTTTCTGCCAAATTTTGCAATTTTTTAACTCATTTTAATTCTGGTTTAAAGAAAAGGGATTTATATTTTTAAGAATGCTATTTACCATGGCACAAAAGAATAAAAAATATTTGTTTTATAAGAGCGGTTATTATTCTGGTTAAATTGACAATATGGATATCACAGCTTAACTTTACAAAGGTCCATGATTTTGCCGACCTCCATATATTCCTGAATGTGCATGGCTGTGTTCAACCACCTTCAGGTACAGTGGGGGTCCCTGGTCTCTTGCACCTTTATTTTGCTGGCTAAAAAGGTTGAGAACCCTGCTGTACAGGACTGGCACTGAATTTTGTTTTTTCATAATTTCAGCATTTTCATCATAAAGTTGAGGTAGTGCAGAATAGAATGGCACCAAACATGAGCATGGTTCACAATTTCTGTGTAGTTTAGTTAAAAGAAAACAAAATGGCTAAACAACCAGTGGACCTCTAAGGGTTAATGGAGTTCCAGGGGTTTAACGTAGTGCCTTTTGTCCCATTCAGAAGCGGTGCAGGACACAAAAAGAGTCTGACGCCGATATACAAGAAGGTTTTTATTGATGTGGTATCAATACAATCAAGTACTGTAGATTTTGTATAAGCAGACAAACATTTTCAATCAAAAAGAGTGCATTTTATACCCATTTCCTATTGCATAGAGTGCACGCAATAGCCTTGTATGACAAAAATCCTATACGTTGATACATTGAACATTACAAAATTAGAAAATAAAAGTCCACAAATAATCCTTCACAAACAACACTAGAATGCTAACTACATGTTGTAAATGCTCTTAACTCATCAATGCTGTTAAATACCATTTATACGTTCTAGGCTTCGGTGGTCGGTTTGGCATCCCTATTAAATTATCATAAATGTATAAATACATCTTCATTAATTTCATGTGCAAATGGGAATGGCCGTTTGTATCTACTGACATTAAGACAAACAAATATCCCTTAATAACCGAAGCAAGGCTTTTTTTTAACAATCTTTTTTTTTTTTTTTTGGTTGTTTTTTAAAGAAAAACATAAAACACGTAAAAGCAGTTTTCTGTTTCAGACGGTACATGGATCTTACTGACACTTGTTCAATGATTTGCACACGGGGCAAACTCTGCAAGCAAGTGACATTGTCTATGAAAACGTAACGACAGAGAGTAATAGCAACAAGGAACTCACATCACCGCTTCAAAATTATATGGCAAAAAAAAAAAAAAAAAAGGCAACATACAGTACAAAACGAGCTTCGGACTGTCATGGAGGCTCGCGTAAGGATTGTGATACAGAGCAGTTGTTGTGTTCCTGTTATTAGACAGAAAGGGCAAGTGCATGGTTTGCATATCGTGGGTGTAAAATACTGATTAGGCCTTATGCTAGCGCTGCTTTTACATAGCAGCTTTGAAAAGGTAACTGATTGTATGACAGCATGTGGGTGGTACAGTTACATTCATTCTGATTGGAAGCACAATATTTGGCATATTCACTGACAACCCTCCATCAAAGTGTAAGGCACTCCAAAATTCAGTGAGATGGCTTCTGTGTTGCAAAGTTTGGCCCAGTTAGGACTCAGAAGGCACTGATTTGTTAAGAAAAGGGCCAGCTCATCCCTCTGGAACTACAAACATGAATAAAATATCCACACTTCATCAGAATGTGTTGAGTTATCAGTGCTAGCCAATATGCCACTGATTGGACCAAAGGTTTAGTTTTTTCATCTCTAGTCAATGGATACTCTTGTAAGATGATCTAAATTTGTCTCTCTTAACCCTCAGGCATCACTAGGGACATTTTGTCCATTTGGGCAAATTTTTCCTCTTTCTCTGCTCATGATTTTGGCTGTGTTAGTCCATATGGTCTAATTTTTTGCAACAAAGTTTCTTTCTAGAAACATTTTTGAGTTCAAATTTTAATTGCTCTAACAGGTCAGGGGAACACAAATTTACTACCATTTAAAGCCATTAAGGACAGAAATGTCCACTTCCATAAAAATGCTTTATGTCATAGCCATTGCATGATATAATCATGCATTCTGTGATATCATGGTTTCAATTTTGAGAAAAATAGTCAAATTTGTCATTTTTACTGTTCATCACTAAAATCAGCCTTCATAAGTAATCAAACTGGCATTTAAAGGGTTAAAATCCTCAAAATGATTGAATGTTTGGCAGCTTTGAGCACTGCTGAGGTTGTTTAAGAGATTTATGCAAAAAGAAGAAAAATATATTAATCTGTGAAGTTTTTTTGGAGTTTTTTGGAAGTGGACATTTTTGTCCTTAATGGCTTTAGAGGGTAGTAAATTAAAGTGATGCCTGAGGGTTAATCTTTTCATTACATTCACCTCTTTTACATTTTCTTCCCTTACTTTAAAAAGGCACTGCAAGAGTATGAAAAATCCTGAAAGTCAGATTTGTCGTGGAACATTGACAGGGCTGTGAGCTTTTCCTAACATTTTGCAACCTCTGCAAGTTTGGTATTATCTTGGCCGAGCAGAACGCCAGGGGGACAACGTGACACATCTACTCACATTGCCAGAGGGGCACGCTCACTAAAACATACAAGCACATGTATAAACACACAGAATGCATCTTTAATGCCTCATCCAGCAGAAATGAGTAAATACAGCTCTCACCTCTGGCCCACCACCTCTCCCAGAAATCTGGCAGGAGTTTGTTAAATGTTACACAACCTGGATTTCACAACCTGTGGGCCTCCATCAGTCCCTTTACTTATTGGTGGAGTTTATGCAGATTGATTCTCATCCCCAGCAGTGTACTTTAACATCGCTGTGACATATTGTCCTTTTAGCCATGGGTAAAGCTTAGCAATCATTTTGGACACAAAAAAAGCGGTTCCATTTAGACCCTTAAATGATTCAGAATTACTCTCATTTACCAAGCAACACTTCTCTTAGGCTGGCTACACATTAGATTGGTTTCACAGCTTGACCGAATAAAAAATGTGGAAGAACACAGATTTTAGGACAGTTATAATCCAGGATACAGTGCCCATAAAAAGTATTCACCCACTTGGATGTTTTACCCGTTTTTGTTGATTTTATGAATCAATTTTCAAAATAATTTGGCTTTCTGACAAAAAAAAAAAAAAAAAAAAAAAAACTCAACAGAGGTCCAGCCAGTTGGTGCTAGTAGTGTGTCTGGAAGGTCCACTCACTGGTTAATCAGTGTTCTTGGCAACATTACACCATGAAGATAAAAGAACACTCAGAGCAACTCAGTAAAAATGTTATTGGGGAGTGTGAGTCAGGCGATGGAGACAAAAAACATTTCCAATGCACTGAACATTGCCCAGACTTCAGTTAAATCCATCATCAAGAAATGAAAAGAATGTGGCACATAAATCTGCCTAGATCAAGCCGACCTCACAAACTGAGTGACTGTGCAAGAAGGAGACTAGTGAGAGAGGTCAACAAGACACCTATGACTACTCTGAAGGAGTTACAAGCTTCAGCAGCTGAGCTGGGAGAGACTCTGCAGAGAACAACTGTTGGCCAGGTTCCTCACCAGTCTAAGCTTTATGGGAGAGTGGCAAAGAGAAAAGACACTGTTGAAGAAAACTACAAATCAAACCTCAACTAGAGCTCTTTGGTCTGATGAGACCAAAATGGTGCTTTTTGGCCATTCATAAACACACCATCCCCATTGTGATGCATGGTGGTGGCAGCATCATGCTGTGGGGATGCTTCTTGCCAGCATCCCTGGACGGCTTGTAAAGAAAGGGTGAATATTAATGCAGTCACTTATTTTACAGCACATATTTGTATTCTATTGGTATTACTTTGTAGAAATCAGTTTTTTCTTTGTCAAAAAAGGCCAAAGCATATTGACAATGATTTATTTATAAAATAAATAAAAGGGTAAAACATCCATGCGGGTGAATACTTTTTATAGGTGCTATAGTTGTGTTCACACCCATGTTTTAAACTGTACAAGCATCCAACATATGCCAGCATGTGATGCTACCCTGCCTGCTCTCTCTTATTGACAACTGTGGGCATCCCATCTGAGGCAGCCCAACCTGGACTCAATTCCAGATAGGGGAGGTTCCAACTCAGTCAGGTGTGGTTAAATAATCACGTTGACACCACACTTGAGGATTATTTGGACAAACAACTTATTGCAAAACAACCTCAAATTGGGTCATGCCCCTCTGATTGCTGAGAGGTCTGATATTCTGTATTATTTATCCAGCCTTAGAAGCTTGCATTGAAGGAAAAAGTGAGCATTTTTCACAGTTGCCTCCCATTTTGTTTCTTTCAAAGCAGTAACAAGTTGACAGCATGTTCACAGATTATGTAATGTGTTCAGAGTAGGGCTTCCATGGATTTCTCACTATTGTGAGAGACATTTCAAAGTAGTGACATCAGGGTCAGGGCATCTGAAATGGTCCGCCTGTAAGGGATCAATGAGTGAAACAGGCCATCAATCAAGCTATAGCTGTGGCCTTCCTGTACATTCGGTGGGTCCTGTGTATTCTAAGGCATGTAAACTTTGAATTAATGCATCAGCCCTTTTTTGAAGTTCACCTAAAGCAGAGTTGTCCAAACTTTTTCCACCAAGGCACACATACAGAAATATAAGGATGGCGGGGACTTTCATATTCCTTGCCTTGAGGATGTTTAAGTAAGTAAGACTAATCCAATACGATTTAATACACCTAAATGGCTTGTTAATGGCTGGCAAGGCAAATAGACAGTCACTTTCAGGGGGCACTGTTTGGCTCTGGCTACCACCGGCTCCGTCCCTGAAATGCTATTGGTGCTGCTATTAGCTTCAATAATCAACCAGGACATTATTAATAAAGTTCGCTTCTTGTCAAAATGTTTGTTTACAGAATCAACATGGTAGCACTGCCTAGTGCTGAAACTAAAAAGTACAATACAGCCGAGCTTAAGCTTCCTTATCTCATGTGGGCCATATTTCACTTTATTTCTAGAATTTGCTGCAGGCCAATCAAAAATGGACTTCTGGCCGCATTTGGCCCCCGGGCCATATTTTGGACACCCCTGACCTTAAGGTCTTTTCTGATCCTCTTTAAAAGGGTCATTTTACTTTAATCACTCTAACACCGTGCGGTCTTACCCATTCTCTCTTTACATTGGATGTACTGACAACTAATCAAAGTATTGGAAAGAGAAACATCCATTATTTTTAATAATTGCTCACTAATTTAGAATAAAAATAGGAAAATACTGATGCTTTTGCTAACTAAGTGTCAAATATATATCTCTTACTTTAAAGAAAGGGGTTTAATTGTATTTAAATAGGTGGTGGTAACTGTTAAGAGTACCTAAAAGGTCAAGAAATGAGAGAACTGATGATAGCACCAAATTTTAGCTGTTGCACGCATATGGTTTGCCATAACAGGCTGGGTAAAAACATGAGGAGGATGTGACTGCAGCCACAGGAACCCATCACCCCCCAGGGTCTGGCGATGGCGTCCTCGTGATGTCAGAGCATTAGGGCAGGATGTGCAGTCACATGGGAGGGTTTGTCACCAGCACATTACAAAGTAAGGCACTTATTTGTCCGAATCTAATAAACAACAACGCCAATGATGACGAGGACCAAGTAATGACAATAAAATTATGACAATATAATAATTAACATAATATAAGCTAAAAAAAAACACCAACATAAAATATAACCCAAAACACACATTTGAAGGACATTAAAACAAAGAACACAGTATGAAATTCCTTCCCCTGCTTTTTCAAACTTTTCCATTCACAGAGTTTGTCTTTTCTTTTGCTGATGTTGTTGAGGGTGAGACGGATATTGATGAAGGTGATAACATAGATAATCCTGTTGGTTTGTGTTTCTATTATGGCTGCAGGTATTTAAGGTTAAGGGCTGCTCTGAGGTGCCTATACAGGAACATGTTTGAATAAAAGGGGGGCGGGGTTATGTGGGACAGAGGAGGAATCCTGAGAAGGAAGAGTGGATGTACTCGGTCGAATAAAGGCCGTTCGCCTGATCTGATGGCATCTGGACCCAGACCTGATCCCCCTCCTTCAGCTCTAGGACGGCACTACCGGACGCCTGGTCCATGTAGCCTTTCTTGTACTCGTCATAGGTGTAAGTGGCTGGTACATTGTTCTTGTACAGCGCCACCCACAGGCTAGTTCCCTTTACGTGCATGTGGTATGCAAAGTAGTAGACACCAGATAAAGGAGCAGTGAATATGCCAGTAGCAGAGCTGTAGGCGTTTTGCCCGTTGTACAGGGTCCTGTCAAATTTGATTGGCATGGCAGAGGGAGGGAAAGGTGTGGTGAGAATGGCTGTGAAGGCGGGGGCCACAGAGGCAGAGAGGGGAACTTGACTGTATGCAGGCCCCTTACGGTCCCCTGGTACCTCACCCCCTTCCAGCTGAGAATCTGTTGGTCCTGCTACCACTGTTTGGCCATTTCCTGGAAGACCAGGGGGCCCTGGTGGCCCTGGTGGGCCAGGGTTACCATTGATCCCAGAAGGGCCTGGTTTTCCTGGAGGACCTTGGGGACCCATAGCTCCCTTCTCTCCCAACTTACCAATTCCTGGAGGCCCTGTAAGTCCTTGCTCACCCTTTGGTCCTGGAACCCCCTGTGGCCCCATGGGACCCATTGGGCCTTGAAGACCTGGGATGCCTGACTGTCCCCTGGGGCCTGGAGTCCCGATAAACCCTGACTCTCCTTTAGGACCTGGGCTACCTATCAGCCCTGGATTCCCCGGTGGGCCAATATGTCCTGCCTCACCCTTAGGTCCAGGTTTTCCAATGGCACCTTGAAGACCAGGGATGCCCTTTTCCCCAGGTATGCCAGGTTTTCCAGAGAGTCCACTTGGGCCTTGGTCACCTCTGAGACCAGGCAGACCTGGAGGACCTTGAGGCCCCAGCTCGCCCTTCTGTCCAGGCATTCCGTGTTTCCCTGGGAGTCCCATTGGGCCTTGAAGTCCTGGTGTTCCTGGAAGTCCATCAAGCCCTGGCTCCCCAGTTGGGCCAACCATTCCTTGGTCTCCTTTGTCCCCAGGGAGACCAGGCAATCCACTATGGCCTTTATCTCCTTTTGGTCCATTCAGGCCAGGTTTTCCATAGCCTGGAGTCCCAGGAAATCCAGGAATACCCCTAGGTCCTGCCTCACCTTTAGGACCTTGTGGACCTATTCCTCCTGGTAGCCCATCTACCCCTGGCTTCCCAATGCCAACCGGCCCTGGCAAACCTTGCAGACCCGGAGCTCCACCTTCTCCTGGTTCTCCTCGATCTCCTGGAAGTCCTGAATCCCCTTTAAGACCAGGCAATCCAGGTAAACCTCTTAGTCCTGGTTTGCCTAAACCTGGAGGACCAGGTGGGCCTGAACTTCCTTTAAGCCCAGGTGGACCTCTTATGCCAGTAGGCCCTGGTTTCCCGTTTCCATTCTCACCCTTAATTCCACGCTCACCTGGCGGCCCACTTATGCCCTTAAGTCCTGGTTCACCTCGAGTCCCAGGGGGCCCTCTGATGCCTGGAAGACCTGGTTTCCCATTCAGAGAGAGACCAGCTGGTCCAGGGAGGCCTGGCGGCCCTGAAGGACCTCGGGGGCCTGGTTCACCTCGAGGACCCACCTCCCCGTTAAGCCCAGGCATCCCCTTTGGCCCAATCTTTCCTGGGAGACCTGGTAATCCAGGTTTACCAATTCCAGGGAAGCCAGAGGGTCCTGGGGGACCTGTCTGGCCATTGAGACCTGGCTTTCCCAAACCAGGTTTTCCTGGAAGTCCTGGTGGCCCTGGGGGACCTCTTGGTCCAGGTTTCCCTGGAGGGCCTGGTTCCCCCTTCACCTCCATCATGGGTGGCATGTCTAGAAAAGAAGAAAATCACACTATTAGAAACAAAAAACATATTTAAAAAAATCAAAGTTCATATAACCATAACTTTAAAAATGCATCAGATGATGTAGATATTTCTAATTTAATCTGGGCCTTTGTTCAGCTATGAAATATGGCCCCAAGATTTAGTGATGCATTTCAAAAGAGCTTTTTGACCACTCACAAAATATGAATGTACCTGTGACAAAATGATAATAAGTAAGGAAAAAGATATGCCTACTTCACTGTATAAAATACACACAACAATCACTCCAGCAGTGTGGTGGCATGCCTTGAGCTTTGCATGACAAACTAAATTGTTCTTTAAAACACATTCAGATATGGATTTTAAAAATACCAGCATTCATTCCATACTCAAGAGATTTAATTTTTTGTAACTAAAAAAGCTGCTCAAGTTGCTCATTATTTTAGTCACCAATGCGTTTTAATGTCAGTGCTCAATGGGTAGCAGCTGTACATAGCTGATAACAGGGGAAAGGGATACATCTTTGTCAGCCAAGCTGACTAAATAAGAGGTCTGTGTCACACAAAAATGTGTGTTATGATTAGACAAATATACACACACATTTTTTTTTTAAATTGATGGTGATCCATTGGAATGATATTGATTGTTTTGAACAATTCAAAATCTATGGAAGCCCAATTCCACTATTTAAAAAAGAAAAATGTGGAAGTTAGGCAATTAAAAAAAAAATAAAGATAAATTTATAAGATGAAAAGTTGAAAAATTATGACATAAAACGTTGAAAATATAAGATAAAAGTCATAATTGTGAGATAAAAAGTCAACATTGTGAGATGAAAAATAACTGAGATAAAAAGTCAAAATTATTGGTTAATAAAGTCATAATTATAAGATACAAGTCTAAATTATGAGATAAGAAGTCAGGAGTATGAATTTTTCTCTCCAAGTTTTTATCTCATTATTCTGACTTTTTATCTCATAATTATGATTTTTAACTCATGATTTTGACTTTTACCTCGTTATTATGACTTTTTATCTCATAATTATGATTTTTAACCCATGATTTTGACTTTTATCTTGTTATTATGACTTTTTATCTCATAATTATGATTTTTAACTCATGATTTCGACTTTTTATCTCATAATTATGATTTTTAACTCATGATTTTGACTTTTTATCTCATAATTATGATTTTTAACTCATGATTTTGACTTTTTATCTCATAATTATGATTTTTAACCCATGGTTTTGACTTTTTATCTCATAATTATGATTTTTAACTCATGATTTTGACTTTTTATCTCATAATTATGATTTTTAACTCATGATTTTGACTTTTTATCTCATAATTATGATTTTTAACCCATGATTTTGACTTTCACCTCAATATTTTGACTTTTTATCTCATAATTCTGACTTAGGATTTTTTTTTTTCAAGAATTGCCTTAACTTCAAATTTTTTCTTTTAATATGGCAGAAATGGGCTTTCATAAAAAGCAGCTGTTAAGGCAATTAGAGGAAAAACTGCAAGAAATGAAATCAACACTGTACAATGTGTAAAAATCAAAACATTTCCAGTCTGATGAAAGAGTCCCCTTACTTTACATTTACATCTTTTTCTGACCTCATGAACTTTCCATCAAAAACAGACATTAGCTCTCTCCATGCCACCATGCCATTACACATTAGGTCAGTTTCAGGCATGGCTGAAGCAAATTCCAACACAGATTGAGCCTGAAAGTCATATAGAGAAATGCTCCTGGGTTCAGCAGATGTTATGCAACAGCCCAATTGGACAGCCGTGAACATTTCTGTTTTCCAGCTCACTGACTGAGTGATCTTATTAGGACTGAAAGTGTAAAATACAAATGTTTTTGTTGTGTAACAGAAAGGGTACTAAAAAAGAATAACACCTGTCACATTGTGCTGTCCAAGCAGAGACAAACACAGGTACCTCATGAGACTGTACTCGTTTCTTTAGTCCCTTCTTCATCTGTACACCTTGACTTTTTGTCACTCTTTATGGCGGGTCTGATGGCCAAACGGCCTACAATTCTGATTCTGTGAAGCCAACCCAAGCCAGCTTTAGTTCTGTTTCACATTAGATACCACCATATTTCCTCCAATTTTTATTTTATTTTTTACAATAACCAAGGAAGCCATTACCAGATGCATAACCTCTGAAGCCTGGGACCTGATGATTCTACTTCAACAGCCCAAAAAATTACTGTTCTGATGAGTGAAATGCCTCAAGCTGCTTACTGACATAAAAACAGAAGAAATATCCAAGTTTCCTTGTGTTATTAAAGGCATGCAGGGCAACTGAGGTGGAGCTTGCATCACATCCCCTAATGCAATCATAAGCAACGGCTCCCTCTACTGGCATTTAGTGAGAATGCAGCCCAAAGATAAACCAAGCTTGATGGGAAAAGATGGACCACTGTGTATGACGTGTGTAGTAAAATGTAAAATGAGCCGATGAAGCATTAAGACAAATGTTAAATGACACACTCATGTTTCTTTGTGATGAAAGTTTGACTCTATCATGACTTCCTGCCCTCTGCAATGACCATGCAATCATTTTAGTGAAAACAAACCCAAGACTGAAAAGCGTTAGATTAGAATAACACTGGTAGCAGCACAACTAAGCCTATTTTCACTGTTTTTGTTCTTCAAACTATTAAAAAGTCATAATTTACTATGTGGTTTTAATTTTCAAAGGATAAAGACGTGTAAAAGGAGCACTCTGTGGCTTTGAGTGCAAACTAGAGAGGAGAACAGTCTTAAATGAGGAACTGGTGTTGTTTTCTACTGGCATTAGGAACATAATCACACATTCACAAACAGTAAAAATACACACATAGCCCAGAAAGAGGCGGAGTCAGCGGTACCTAGGCAAAGTATGGATTGCTCTTATCATTATGAGTGCCTTTAAAAGTATTCACCCTGCATGTTTTACTCTCTTATTGATTTTATACTCATAAAAAGAAAGAAAGAAAAACCTCTTTAATGTCAAAGTGAAAACAGATTTCTACAAAATATTGTCAATTCATTAAGAATATGTAAGTTAAGATAAGTGACTGCATAAATATTCACCCCCATTTATAGTGGCTAACCTAATTCAACAAAGGTCCAGCCATGTGGTGCTAGTAGTCTCTCAGTTTGTGATACAAGGATCACCTGAGTTCTGTGACTGTCTCAAGTAATCGTAGTAAAAAAACGTCTGTGTCTGGAAGGTCCAGTCACTGGTTCATCAGTATTCCTGGCTACCAATACACCATGAGGACAAAAGAACACCCCAAGCAACTCAGAGAAAAGGTCATTGAGAAGTGTAAGTCAGGCATTTAAACAAAATAATTTCAAATGCACTGAACAGACCCCTGAATTAAGTTAAATCCATGGTCAAAAAATGGAAAGAAAATGGTACATGTGTAGATCTACCTAGATCAGGTCGTCCTCACAAACTGAGTGAGCGTGCAAGAAGGAGACAGGTGAGAGGGGCCACCAAGACACCTATGACTACTCTGAAGGAGTTACAAGCTTCAGCAGTTGAGATGGGAGAGACTCTGCAGACAACAACTGTTGGTCGGGTTCCTCACCAGTCAAAGCTTTATGGGAGAGTGGCAAAGAGAAAGTCATTGTTGAAGAAAACTCTTTGATCTGATGAGACCAAAATGGTGCTTTTTTGCCATCAGACAAGATGCTGTGTTTGGCAGACACCAAACTTCACTACTGCACATCACCGCAAACACAACGTCCCTACTATGGAGCACAGTGTTGGCAGCATCATGCTGTGGGGGTGCTTCTCATCAGCCAATCCTGGAAGGCTTGTAAAGGTAGAGGGTAAAATGAATGCAGCAATATACTGTATATGTAAATCCTGGAGGACAATCTGGTTTAGTTTGCAAGAGAATTACCACTGGGGAGAAGATTTATTGTCCACGAAGAAAATGAGCTGAAGCATACAGTGAAAGCTACACAGAATTGGTTTAAAGACAACAAGGTGAATGTTCAGAAGTGCCCAGACAAAGTCAAAGCCCAGGCCGCAATCAAATAGTAAATTTATGGGCTGTTCATGCATGTTCCTACATTGTCAGGTGCAACCTGTCCAGGAGTACCAGCCTGACTGAGACCTATCCACACAGACTCAGTGCTGTGATTGCATCCAAAAGTGCATCTACTAAAATTCTGACCTGAAGGGGGAGAATATTTAAACAGCCACTTATTTTACATTAAATATTAGTTATAGTTAACTTAAAACATATTTAGACTGGAATTTTATCCTAATCAACATTGATGCAGTTCGTACACCAAACTATTTATTCTAATTAGACTATTTTTTCACTCTTCACACGTTCTTGAAAAAAATCATTAATTGAATAAATAAAACATAGTGTTCAGGTGTGTAATGAGCTTTATAGCCTCACTTCTGTTTAGCTGTGGTCCACAGCTTCTCTGCTCACCGCCTCAATATATCACCCAAAGAAAAGAAATAAGGTGCTTCACACTTGAGAGGATTTAATGACTTCTTTATTACTTGCTGCGATGGCCTCTGGGGATTCAAAGACTTAAGTTGTTCTTTCAAGTACTTCTGAACTGAAAAAGTAAGGGAATTCATCCAAATCTACATCTAAGGGAGTAAAAATGCTGTAGAAGCAAGGAAACCTGGAGAGCAGACGTAATGTAGAGATACTGACTCCTGTCCAGGTAAGATCAATACATAACCCACAACACATGAACGTCTGAGTGAAAGGTAAACCGTGTAGTCATTAGGGAAGCCTCTCAGCAAAGATGGCAGTTTTAGAGGTAAAAGAGACTTAGGCTTTATCCCAGTACATCCCTGTGGTAATTAGTTTGCCAGGTGAGCCCAATTAAAGAAAAAACTACTTAAAAAAGACGTTTCACATTATTAAACAGGCCACAGGATTCAAGCAATATTGGAAAGAAAAAGGATCTCTGCTGCTGAAAAGCATCAAATAGTGTAATGCCTTGGACAACCTATAAAAACAGATATTTCATGAAAACTTAAGCATGATCATTGTACTGTGTAGACATTAGTGGCTGATTCAGAGCACAGACAGGTTCGTGCAGATAAATGCATAATGAGGAAGGTTTCTGACGGACAAATTCATCTGATTAAGAGAGCAGATGCTAAAATGACATTACAAAGCAGCAAACATGTATTTGAAGCTGCTGGTATCTCTGGAGTCCCACCAACCTCAAGGTGTAGGATCCTCCAGAGGCATCCGTCGGGCATAAAGCTACTATTCAGCCACCCCTAACCAATGCTCACAAGCAGAAAAAGTTGCAGTGGGCCCAGAAATACATGAAGACTCATTTTCAAACAGTCTTGTTTACTGATGAGTGCATTGCAACCCTGGATGGTCCAGATGGAGGAGTAGTGGATGGTTGGCGGATGGCCACCATGTCCCAACAAGGCTGCGACGTCAGCATGGAGGGGGCGGAGTCATGTTCTGGGCTGGAATCATTGGGAGAGAGCTGGTAGGTCCCTTTAGGGTCCCTGAAGGTGTGAAGATGACCTCAGCAAAGTATATAGAGTTTCTGACTGACCACTTTCTTCCATGGTACAAAAAGAAGAGCAGCGCCTTCTGCAGTAAAATGATCTTCATGCATGACAATGCACCGTCTCATGCTGCAAAGAATTCCTCTGTGTCATTGGCTGCTATGGGCATAAAAGGAGAGAAACTCATGGTGTGGCCCCCATTCTTCCCTGACCTCAACCCTACTGAGAACCTTTGGAGCATCCTCAAGCTAAAGATCTATGAGGGTGGGAGGCAGTTCACATCCAAACAGCAGCTCTGGGAGGATATTCTGACATCTTGCAAAGAAATTCAAGCAGAAACTCTCCAAAAACTCACAAGTTCAATGGATGCAAGTGGGAAAAGACATCTTCCTAACATGCATGAGGAGCATGAGTTGAGGACTGCAGCCTCTGTATATCAGCGCCTGCTCTACCAGCTGAGCTAAACCAGTGCCCGTTAAAATATGGAACAGAGCCTGCAAGTTATTTCAGACAGTCATCTCCAGCGAATGATTCACACCTGACGTGCATCTTAATCAAATCACATGACTCACATCCTCATGATTCACTGGCCTATTTAAGTTGTAAGATTTCTGGTGTCTTCCTCTGCTCTGCAACTGCCTGATCTCATTTAAACCCGCCTCCACCTCAGCATCCACCTGTAGGCTCCTACAGGAGGTTTGAGATATTATCTCATCACTCCTCAATCCTGCATGTAAAATAAAAGTGGATAAAAGTCAGAGCCCCTGCTGCACTGCTGTAGTAAATGCTTGATCAAAAACCCTAAATGTAATAAGTGGCATAGATAATGGATAGAAAGATGTTTATTTCTCTAGTCTTAAACCTCTCTTTTTTATATCAAAATTCATTTAAAATTGATCAGTAGTATTGGCTCGGTCTCATTTCTAACTTTAACCCCTACACCTCAATTTCAAGTGCCCCATAGACCCTTGAAATAACATCACTCCCATTTCCACAGGCTTCATCTTTAGTCATTAATAGCATTTATGTCATTTATGTAAGTCATGTTATTTTCAAATTAAATTTAAGAAGAAACTCCTGACATTTTGTATACTTGTTTAGCAGCTGTCTTGCCAATTTTTTGAGATGCATTCTGGGAGATTTCCTGTAGCACTTGGTTTGGCGTGTGCCTATAGAAAGCTATGGAAAGTAGCTTTTCAAGGGTGATTTAGTCCCAGCACTACACTATTGGTCATCAACTCCATTTTCACAAGATCCAGCTTTTTCTTGACTGACACTGTGGAGCTCAGACATTAAAACAAATGGAAATAAAAAATCTACTTTTTTTTTTTCAAATTAATATTCTTGTAAAAATATTATTTCCCTCCAAAATTAATGGAACTTTGAGCCTTTAGCAGTGAGATCAGGCTCTATCACCTTTACTGCAGCCAGCCACAAGGGGGCGATTGAGATATTTTATTTATTTCTAGGGCCCCCTTGATATCTATCACTGAGTTTGATGCTAATATGCTGTGTTGTGATTGGCCAATAACAAATGCAGGAAGCAGATCTCTGAAAATTCTCAGGAGGAGGGAAATTGCACTCTCAAAGAGCCTTATGAGGAAAATCATTGCAAAAAACTGCTACTTTAATCAAGAAGTTAAAAAAAAATTAAACAATAGCATGCCTTTTTTTTGCCCTTTCAAATGTTCTGAATTGAATAATCCTCTGGGGGCTGGATGGGAAGCTGTGGGGGGGCCTGATGTGGCCCACTGGCCTCCAGTTGATTATCACTGCCCTACATCTTTATTCCAACATGAATCAGGATAGCCCGCCCCAACTGCTAAGTTCTGATTGTCTATATGTTTAATGGATCTATTAAAATGCTTAAAACCTTATGTAAACAGCCAAAAGGGTTGCTTTTTAATTCATTTATTCATTTAGAAGCTGACTTGACCAATAAAAGATTTGTTTCAAACCGCATCATAAGGATTTAAAGACTATCATTGAGGTGCATCTCAAAGAATTGTGATATGAAGAAGTTCATTCTTTTCCTGTGATTTATTATTTCGATACAGGTAATCCATATATTCTAGATTCATCTCATACAAAGTGAAATATTTCAGGTCTTTTTTGGTGTTAATGGTTACAGCTAACATAATACCTCAAAATATTAGAATGTCACAAAACAACAATCCAGAAAATGGATTTATAACTAAGAAATGCTGACCTTAAGGAAAATTATGCTCATCTATGCACTCAGTAAAAGTTTGGAGCTCCTTTTGCACTAATTACTGCATCTATGCAACACAGCATGGAGCTAATCAGTCCGTGGCACTGCTGGGGTGTTATGAGGCCCATGTTGCTCTGATAGCAGCCTTCGGCTCATCTGTATTGTTGAGTCTGGTGTCTCTCAGAGATTCTCTATGGGGTTCAGATCAGACCAGTTGGCTGACCAATCAAACACAGTAATACAATGGTCAGGAACCCCATATAAACCCTCTAGGAACCCTCTATAAAGCCTCTCAGCAGATGGAAGCATGAGGATCTCTAAAACGTCCTGGTAGACGGCTGACAGTGTTGACTCGGGACGAGATAAAGCAGCAGCAGGGATGCTTGTGCTCCTTTTCTCCACACTTTTAAGTCAAGTTTCCGTGAATATGCCTTGATTCAGCCTCTGAGACGACCTGCCCTTTCAGCAGTGACCCTCTATGGCTTACCCTCCTTGTGGAGGATGTCAATGACTGTCCTCTGGACATTTGTCCAATCAGCAGTCTTCCCCATGATTGTGGTTAAGTGAACTGAACCAGAGTGAGAGAATGAAGGCTCAGGAAATATTTGCAAATCAAACTTTGCCCAAATATTCTATTAATCTGAGAGTAAGTCGTAATCATCAAGATTAGTATAAAAAAATATTAAAAATACAATATTTATGAGATGAATGTAGAATTTTAGAAATTAACTTTCTGGATCACAGTAAAAAAAAAACCAAACAAACAAAAAAAAACCTTTTACTTGATATTTTAATTTTTTTAGATGCACCAGTTTATGATTCAGCAACATCTAATGGTTCTGAACTGGTGGGTCGGGCCCCAAAAGCGGGTTGTGGAACAGTTTTAAGTGGGTTGGAATATTTATTTCTTAAAGACGCTTTGAAACCATTGGTGGACATCAGTCCATCCAGTTGATTGTTACTCTAACCATGGAATATTTAAATGTTTTATCAATATTTCAATCAATTTATCTAATTTTCTCGGGTTAACAGGTCCGCTTGTTTTGTGAAAATTATGTAATTTCTTTCAGATCTCTAAAAAAATGCCAGAAATGTAAATAATATCCCAGGAAAATGGAGTGAAATGTGTTTGGTTTGTCCCTTTTCTTTGTCCAGTGCGATGTTTTGCACTTTTTAATATTTTAACAAAAACAAAATTCGTCAAATTAATAACAGTTGAACATTTTCCAGCATTTGGGTCCAGGTTGTCAATAAAGAGACCATGGTGGGTCCTGAAGCTACACCAGCTGGGAATCATGGTTATTATAAAGTAGTTAACCAAAACTAACTAAAACTAAAATTCAAAATCATTTCAGTTAACTAAAATTAACTAAAACTAAAATTCAAAAATCATTTCAGTTAACTAAAACTAACTAAAACTAAAATTCAAAATCATTTCAGTTAACTAAAACTAACTCAAACTAAAATTCAAAATCATTTCAGTTAACTAAAACTAACTAAAACTAAAATTCAAAAATCATTTCAGTTAACTAAAACTAACTCAAACTAAAATTCAAAATCATTTCAGTTGACTAAAACTAATTAAAACTAAAATCCAAAAATCATTTCAGTTAACTAAAACTAACTCAAACTAAAATTCAAAATCATTTCAGTTGACTAAAACTAATTAAAACTAAAATCCAAAAATCATTTCAGTTAACTAAAACTAACTAAAACTAAAATTCAAAATCATTTCAGTTAACTAAAACTAACTAAAACTAAAATTCAAAAATAATTTCAGTTAACTAAAACTAACTGAAACTAAAATTCAAAATCATTTCAGTTAACTAAAACTAACTAAAACTAAAATTCAAAAATCATTTCAGTTAACTAAAACTAACTCAAACTAAAATTCAAAAATCATTTCCATTAACTAAAACTAACTCAAACTAAAATTCAAAATCATTTCAGTTAACTAAAACTAACTAAAACTAAAATTCAAAATCATTTCAGTTAACTAAAACTAACTAAAACTAAAATTCAAAATCATTTCAGTTAACTAAAACTAACTAAAACTAAAATTCAAAAATCATTTCAGTTAACTAAAACTAAAATTCAAAATCATTTCAGTTAACTAAAACTAACTCAAACTAAAATTCAAAATCATTTCAGTTAACTAAAACTAACTAAAACTAAAATTCAAAAATCATTTCAGTAAACTAAAACTAACTCAAACTAAAATTCAAAAATCATTTCAGTTAACTAAAACTAACTAAAACTAAAATTCAAAAATCATTTCAGTTAACTAAAACTAACTAAAACTAAAATTCAAAAATCATTTCAGTTAACTAAAACTAACTCAAACTAAAATTCAAAATCATTTCAGTAAACTAAAACTAACTCAAACTAAAACTCAAAATCATTTCAGTAAACTAAAACTAACTCAAACTAAAATTCAAAAATCATTTCAGTTAACTAAAACTAACTAAAACTAAAATTCAAAAATCATTTCAGTAAACTAAAACTAACTTAATCTAAAATTCAAAAATCATTTCAGTTAACTAAAACTAACTCAAACTAAAATTCAAAAATCATTTCAGTTAACTAAAACTAACTCAAACTAAAATTCAAAAATAATTTCAGTTAACTAAAACTAACTCAAACCATAATTCAAAATCATTTCAGTAAACTAAAACTAACTCAAACTAAAACTCAAAATCATTTCAGTTAACTAAAACTAACTCAAACTAAAATTCAAAAATCATTTCAGTTAACTAAAACTAACTAAAACTATAATTCAAAATCATTTCAGTTAACTTAAACTAACTAAAACTATAATTCAAAATCATTTCAGTTAACTAAAACTAACTAAAACTAAAATTCAAAAATCATTTCAGTTAACTAAAACTAACAAACTAAAATTCAAAATCATTTCAGTTAACTAAAACTAACAAACTAAAATTCAAAATCATTTCAGTTAACTAAAACTAACTAAAACTAGAATTTAAAAATCATTTCAGTTAACTAAAACTAACTCAAACTAAATTCAAAACCATTTCAGTTAACTAAAACTAACTAAAACTATAATTCAAAATCATTTCAGTTAACTAAAACTAACTCAAACTAAAATTCAAAAATCATTTCAGTTAACAAAAACTAACTAAAACTATAATTCAAAATCATTTCAGTTAACTAAAACTAACTAAAACTAAAATTCAAAAATCATTTCAGTAAACTAAAACTAACTCAAACTAAAATTCAAAAATCATTTCAGTTAACTAAAACTAACTAAAACTAAAATTCAAAAATCATTTCAGTAAACTAAAACTAACTTAATCTAAAATTCAAAAATCATTTCAGTTAACTAAAACTAACTCAAACTAAAATTCAAAAATCATTTCAGTTAACTAAAACTAACTAAAACCATAATTCAAAATCATTTCAGTAAACTAAAACTAACTCAAACTAAAACTCAAAATCATTTCAGTTAACTAAAACTAACTCAAACTAAAATTCAAAATCATTTCAGTTAACTTAAACTAACTAAAACTATAATTCAAAATCATTTCAGTTAACTAAAACTAACTAAAACTAAAATTCAAAAATCATTTCAGTTAACTAAAACTAACAAACTAAAATTCAAAATAATTTCAGTTAACTAAAACTAACTAAAACTAAAATTCAAAATCATTTCAGTTAACTAAAACTAACTAAAACTAGAATTTAAAAATCATTTCAGTTAACTAAAACTAACTCAAACTAAATTCAAAACCATTTCAGTTAACTAAAACTAACTAAAACTATAATTCAAAATCATTTCAGTTAACTAAAACTAACTCAAACTAAAATTCAAAAATCATTTCAGTTAACTAAAACTAACTAAAACTATAATTCAAAATCATTTCAGTTAACTAAAACTAACTAAAACTAAAATTCAAAAATCATTTCAGTAAACTAAAACTAACTCAAACTAAATTCAAAACCATTTCAGTTAACTTAAACTAACTAAAACTATAATTCAAAATCATTTCAGTTAACTAAAACTAACTCAAACTAAAATTCAAAAATCATTTCAGTTAACTAAAACTAACTAAAACTAAAATTCAAAATCATTTCAGTTAACTAAAACTAACTAAAACTAAAATTCAAAAATAATTTCAGTTAACTAAAACTAACTAAAACCAAGCTTAACTAAAAAAGTAAACTAACTAAAATTTTACAGTACAATTACAAAACTATAAAATATAATGAAATAGAGACAAAATATCCTTAGTGTTAGTCTTCAACAAAACCATACTGACTGACAGCTACACCTGAGGATGGGGCATGTAGCCAGAAAAAAACTCAAACTAACACTTAAACTAATAAAAACTAAACTTAAGCCAAACATTTTTGATCAATAAAAACTAAACTCAAATTTAAAAAACAGCAAAAAAAAAAAAAAAAAAAAAAAAGAAAGAAAGAAAGAAAGAAAGAAAGAAAGAAAGAAAGAAACTGAAATTGGACACAGAAAGCGTGAATTAAAAAAATAAATAAAATGAATGAAAAATCCCAAACCATTATGTATTTTCATATCATGTACTTTTTTGTCACTTTTTAATTGTATTGCACCCCTGGAAAAGAGACCATAGTCTCAGTGGGTTCTCCCTGCTAAAATAAAGGACAAATAAAAAAATAAAAAAATATAACCTTGTTGGGAGGCTGTCATCTAATAGATAACTGATTTTATAAAACTAAAAAGTCCTAATCTTTGTAAAAAATAATCAATTTTTTTAAGGTTATGGAATGGTGTATTAACAGGAAAGCAAACTCAGAATTTCAGAGTTTTAAAACTTGGTAATTTACAGAAAAAACATTGATTTTTTAAGTTTAACCCATTAAAGCCCGAAAACACAAATTAAAGCCAGAAAATTCTAATTTTTTTGGACTGAGATGATTTGTTAACTTTCTACTGAAATCCAAAAACAGTCCAAATTTCCATAAAATTTAACATAGGCTATATATTTTTGTATCTCATTTGATACTTTAGGTGTTTTGGTAATTAACAGTCCACCTGAGGGCATTTTTATCATTTATCAGATTGTATTCAAAAGGTTTTTTTTTGTCATTTATTGATCATATAGATTAGATAGCGGCATCATAAAATAACATATCAAATATGATACAGCAGGATTTAAGGGGTTAACATGCCCTACAATTTGACATTAGAAACTCAGAAATTTCATTTTTTTCAGATTGTAATTTTACAACAGTGTGACATCAGCAATGTAGAAGAAACAGTGGTTGAAATTTGGACTTATCCACTTTAGAATCTCATAAACTCAAAATTTTTGGTCATGTACATTTATGACTTTTAAAGTACAAAGTGTAAAGATTTTTCTTGTAAATTTATGATTTAATTTTAGAGAATTTCAAATTCTGAAAATGATTATATCCTCTATTATTTTCATCTAGAGTGGCCCTAAAACACTGTTGTAATAATGGATAGCTCATACATGGATCTTTGGTCAAGATCATGTGTAGCTACTGTATGTCTACTATGCTAACATTTTACCAGTGAGAGTAATATTTATATATATTATGTTTATATTTTCCTAGTGGGTCCAGGGGGGACTCAGCTTTTCTTAGATATGAATAAAGGGGGCCTTGGGAAAATGGTTGGAAGCCACGAACAGATTATTTTAATGGTGATGTAATGTGGGTATATGGCCACTGAGTGGCAGTAGAGATTCTGTATTCATAGAAGCCACAGGCAACATTACTCTCATGCCAAATCTAGCTCTGTTTGTACCACACTTTGAAATCTGTTTTTAAAAGCTCTGCTTCCTTAAGAAAATACATTTTTATTCTGTGGAACTTTTAACTGCAAAACGTGAACACTTAATTTGATCTGAGTCCAACTTCTGAGTCATTTCTATGTCAAATCCTGAAATGAACATTCACCTCTCATTTCCTTTGAACGTTTCTTTGAAGACGGGGTCTCTGATAACACCAGGCACATCTTATGTGATCCAGAGCGTGTTATGGTAGTTACAGTCAAATATGATAATGATGACAGCGTGCACATTTTTTCAGGGTGATTATCCCCCCCCCAGCCTAAGCCTTTTATTTCTTCTATTTTTATTTCCTTCACACTCTCTCCTTCATCCCACAGCTGAGGAATATGTGATAAACAGAGGGGTAACAGCATCCAGATGGCAGCGGGAACAACTGGCCCGGTGGAGCTCAGCAAACAGTGGGTAATCAGGCCTCCATTAGGCTCCAACTGAGGACTTGCCAAAAGCTGCTGGACCCACAGAGCAGGGAGACACACACTTCAATGAGCCTCGAAACTGCCTGGAGAGAGCCGGGGGCTGATTTTGGAAGGGTCTCCGTATCAATCACATCATAAAATGTGATGTTGGATACGTCCTTTGTTCATGGGAAGTTGTTTTAAAGCAAACTTCTTTGTTCTTTACTGTGTTGTTTTGATGTTGGGCCTATGATCAGAATGAATTTGAATTAGCAAACTGGAAAGTTCCAAATTTACATCCCTTCTGCCAACGCGATACTGTAAAGTGAACTGAAATATCAAAGCCAGAGGCACTTCCTGTTAACTGGATGGTTCTCATGTACCTTCTGAGGTTGAATCATATAGATTCAGTTCAAAAATACTTTATGTAGGACAGAGTGAGATATAAAAAAGTCACCCAAAGAGGTCACTCACCAACATAATGGCCCTTCCCCTCTCTGAATGGAGGTCCAATCGGCCCTTTCATCATGGGCTGCATGTACTTCATGTGAGGTATGGGGGGATAGCCTCCAGCAAGAGCACGTGCACCCAGCATCAGCAGAACACACACAGGAGCCAACAGCATGGTCACCAGCATCCCAGGCTTCAGATGTCACACACAAAGAACTGCAGGGAGAAAGAGCAGAGGACAAACAGTATTAATGTGTTATCAGAATGCGTACAGAAACATGGTCCAGCTGAAAGACAAGAGGACAGATAGAATTACAAAAGAGAAAGAGTTCATCCCAAAGTTGCTGGATGTGGTTGAGGTCAGAGCTCTGTGTGGGCCAGTCAAGTTCTTCCGCACCACACTCATTAAACCATGTCTTTATAGTCCTCTCTTTGTGTACTGGGGCACAGTCATGTTGGAATAGAAGAGGACCCTCACCAAACTGTTGCCACAAAGTTAGAAGAATGGCATTGTCCAAAATGTCTCAGTATGATGAAGCATTAAGAATGGCCACTGGAGATAAAGTCAGGCAGGTAATGTTCTTCAAGCATCTGCCAAACCCAAACATCTGAAGCGTGATTCGTAACTCCACAGAGTTTCCACTGCTCTAAATTCCAATGTCAATGTGCTTAACACCACTGGCTCTCAACTGGTGGGTCTGGACCCAAAAGTGGGTCATAGAGCAATTTTCAGTGGGTCACCAATGTTTGTCTAGAAAAAAATGGTGACAAAGTCTATGAAGAACATGCAACCATACCGTTTATTTTACTCTTTTTTGTGACAATTGGTAAATTTGAATGTTTTATATATTCAAAATCCTCCTTTTCCTGCAATAAAAGAGCAATTTGTACCATGCTAATGAAGTAATTTCTCAAGATCGCTGGAAAATTGGCCAAAATTTACACATTACCATGGGAAAAAGGGGGTGTAAAACATGTAAGTTTTGTCTTGTCTCTTGTTCCTGGCATAAATTCTGTTCCATCCAAAATCTTTCGTGCAATATTCTGGTTTACCAAACATGCATTGTTGAAAATCTTTGGAAATTTGGGTTCCAATTTGTCATCAAATTTGCCATGGAAACCGGTTCCATAAGTTTGAAGTTGCTGTTGTTCCTAAACGCTTCCACTTCCTCAAAATATTTCTCACAGTTGACACTGGAATATCCAGCAGGGATAAAAGGTCACAAACCGTCTTATTGCAAAGGTGGCACCCGTCACAGTACCTTAAAGTCACCGAGCTCTTCAGAACAACCCATTTAGGATCACAAATGTTTTCAAAAGGAGACTGCATGGCTAGGTGCTTGGTTTTCTACATCTGTGGCATCAGGTCTGATTGAAACACTTGAATAAAATGATTAACAGGTTTGGCCAAATACTTTTGTCCACCTAGTGTATTTTGGAGCAGTGGTTCTCAACTGTTGTGATGGTGAAAGAATAGCTAAAATGGGTTAATAATGGCAAAAAATGGTGGAAAAGGTGGTAAAGTTGGATTTAAAAGTAGCAGAAATGGGTTAGAAGTGGCAACAATTAGATAAAAATGGCTACAATGGTTAAAGTGGCAGAAATGGGCATAAATAGTGGTAAAAGGGAGTTAAAATGTGACTGAAATAGCTAGAAATTGCCAAAAATGGGTGGAAATTTGGTGAAATGGGATAGAAAATTGATATAAACTTTCAAAAAAAAGGGCTAACTGAGAAAGAAAAAACAGGCAGAAATTGGTTGAACTACCAAAATTGGGCATATCAAATGGTGAAATGTGGTTAAAAAGGGAAAAATTGGGTGTAAAAAGGGTTTAATAGTGGCAATAATGGGTCAACAGAGGCAACATCAAGCTTCAATGGCAAGAATTGGTTTAGAAGTGTCAAAAACGGGCAGGAAAAAGTGCTGGAAGAGTTTAAAACTGATCAAAATAGGTGTTAAACTGCAAAAATGTGTTAAAATTGGTGGGAAAAATGATGAAGAGGGGTAAAAAAAAGTGACAAAATTGGTGTAAAGTGGCAACAGTGTAATTTTGAAAATGTTCTTAGTTTCTTTAGGACATCTGGAGACCCCCTCTCAATGTCTTGTGACCCTAAAGGGGGTACCAACCCCAAGGTTGAGAACCACTGCTCTAAGTGATGGTTCCTGACCACACTAGTGTGGCAGTGCAGCACTCATTAATATCAAAAATATAAAGGCAACATCACATTAAAGATCTATTTGACTTGATTTTATCTATAACACAGTGTTACGTTTTCACGTCACATTTTCATAAAGGCAAAATAATTCGATTTAAACAGGCATCAAGAAATTAACTGCACTTCAGCAAATGATTGCAATTAAAATTTGACAACCCTTAAAACCAATAGCACAAATCAATGACGGGGCAAAGCAAAGGTAGCATTTACACCCACAGTGACAGTGTAGTGTGAAATCCTTACATTGTGTTCAGTGTGATTTCCCTACTAAACCCTCTCAGTAGCACCGTTTTCATCGGCCTACCCTTGTAAAGCATGAATCCATTGTCTGAATTGAGTGAATTGACTCCTCTCAAAGTCAAGCCATGATATTAAATGTTTTCTGCCTCGAAGAAAGCGGAGTTTTTCCCTTCATATTTAAGCAGAGAATGTCTCATCCAAGCCAGCGGCAAACATACTGCTGAAAATAACACCATGAAATCAAAGGAAACATGTTTCTTGCTAAGAAATATGGAGAGCAGAAGATATGGCTCAGCTTCTCGGCTATAAATGGGCTAGAAGTTGGCTGACATCTTCTGAAGCATACCTCACTTTTATGAGCAGCTTTGCAGACATTTTTTAAAGCCAGACAGCATCCCCAACATTGGTGAGCGAGAGAAAAAAAGTTTATACATCTATACATGAGATGCAGAGAGCGTTAGCCTGTTAGTACGTTGCACGTGTGCAGCATTTCCCAGCCCACAGCTGCTTCGATGGCACCTCAGGAGCTGTGACGGGCAGATCTGTTGACTTTAATTTACCTCAGGAAGAAATGACCACATCACCCTCAGCCAAATATTTTCACGAATGTGGTCAGGTGCGAACAGGAAACCACCAGAGGTACAGCGAGTGTGTTTTTGTATTATAAGCATGAACTGTAGGTGTCAAGTACTGGCGTTGGACGGTGAAATGATGTGTGAAAACAGGCATAAATTCCTCTCTAAGTCTCCCCTGAGGTGTTCTCATCAGCTGTCTTTGGACTGATGGCTGTCAGGAGTCGTTTCACAAAGCAGTGGAATGCAGAATGCAAAGGGAGTTCAGACTGACCTTTTTATGCCGAACATGTTGCACATATATTTCAGACCAAGGAAATATGCTGTATACTAAATCTGAAGAAGAACTGCAAGGAAGATAAAACCATAAAAAGAAGAGCAGCATCAGTGACTATAGTTGGGTCTATCCATGTTGTTTTAAGAGCTCTTTTATAACCATTTTCAAGCTTGCACTCATGAAAATTTCGGATAATTCATGGCCAGATGCCCCTGAAATCACACACAAACCTCATCAAGGAGACTTTTCTCCCATTACACCAACATAGTATGACAGAAGTGTGGTATCCATCCACATCCATCCATCCATTTTCTATCCCATTGGGGGTCGTGGGGGAGCTGGACCCTATCCCAGCTGTCATTTGGCGAGAGGCGGAGTACACCCTGGACTGGTCGTCAGTCAATCACAGGGCTAACATATAGAGACAGACAACCAGGCTACAGGGACCTTCTTACTGTGAGGCAAAAGTGCTAGCCCCTGCGGTGCTGTGCAGCCCTATCCATCCACATGTAATGCAAAATTAAACAAATAATGAGAAATTTGGCAAAGGAAAACATGTTACCATTCACCAGTGTTAATTTCATTGACTAAAACTCTGACTAAAACTTTTCACCAAAAGACTTTTTCCACGACAAAAACTAGACTAAGACTACCAAAAATAGATCTGTGATGACTAAAAATGACAAAAAGTAAGTTTATTTTTTGTCAAGATGACTAAAACTAGACTAAAATATAGTTTAGTTTTCGTCAGACATTCAAAATCCATGATATTCCTCTTCTGGTGGTAAATCTGTCAAAAAACAATATATCTGTAACACTTCTGCCTCTCAGCTGTAGAAAGCAGGGACCCCAGGTTCGACAGAGTGCAGAGAACACACTACCATGATATGGTACCAGATTTAGGCAAGGGAATAAATGCTTGGACTAAAAGTGAAGACTAAAACCAGAGGACTTCTTACGCACTAAAACTAGACTAAAATGTTTTGTGTTTTTGTCGACTAAAACTAGACTAAAACTTACATTGGGATAAATAAAATAGAAATAAAAAATAGAAATGACTAAAATGGGACTAAAACTACAAGAAATTTCGTCTAAAGCCTAAGACTAAAATTAAAAATGGCTGCCAAAATTAACACTTCCATCCACTACTGTGAATACTAGGAGTCAACATTATAAGCAGAAGGTGGCACTGCTCATGAAAAAACGAAAAAACAAAAAAAAAGATTTAGCTAGTGTATATCCTGCAAGAACACCATTAGAGCAAGAACAAAGGAAGACGCGACTTTGCAATGCACGGCTAAAAGCCTTAAACTTTTAACTTTGCAAATCAGATGGATTGTCCAGATTCCATGTCTGTCACCAGACCGATCAGTGTCTATGGGAGGAACGAGGCGGCAGCTACAGTTGTACTGGAAACCAATAGCAAAGGTTGCCGCCACTGTTTTTAGCTTAGATGTAGCTTTAGAACGGCAGCAGTTTTATCAGAATTGGGCCACATTTTCATTTGGCCACAGACAAGCTCCATCATTTATACACTATGGCATCAACTTCCTGTCAAGATCAGGTTACTACCTCATTTTGTCTTGTCATTTGATTGGCCCGTAATGAATGTGACAGACAAAACATTTGTCCAATCACCTTTCAAGAATTTGTCCTGCCCTTTTTAAACACTTTGTATGGTAGGTTTCCAAAATGAATGTGAAATATATCTTATGCAGGTGATATGAGAAACGGTCTATCTGGATTGTCAAATTATAAATCTTTAAAGTAAAGGTATATACAAAAAATGAAGATTTCATCAGTGGAAAAAGAAAGTTTTGTGCTCTGGAAGGATTTTAAATAATGGCCCTGGGAGCTCACTGAAGCATGTTAATCCAGAAATGTCAGCTATATTCTAATTTTCTAGCATTTTTAAATAAAAACTAGCCTGAAATCCCAGTCAAATGCTCTTTTAAAAACTGCAATGAAGCCTCCCAACACAGGGAGCTGGTGCAGCTTTAATCAACAGCGGCTGTCTTTCTGCCTGAGCCACTTCACCAGACATATACATGAGAAGCTTAGCATTTAGCATGTCATAGGAACAGCACAGTATTTTGAACTAGAAATGGAAATAAAGTTGTATGTAGGCTATTGAGGATAACTCATGTATAACTACTCAACTGAAGTGCTAAGTGCTACCTTTAGCCAGGCTCTACTCAGCATACCTAACACAATGACCATGTGATTTTAAGGGACAGGATTTCTAGGTGCAATCAAGTGTGGATGATGATGTCGCTCCTGGCCTCTTCAGCACTTGGGCGGTTTGTAACTGAGTGCCAAGCGGTCAGCATGAGGGTCAGCACTTCCGAATTTGAGGCCATGATTCTCTGTAGGATAACCCGCCGTCTATACCAGATTACTCCCTTTAGCTGGGGAGAGTGTCTTTGCCCCAAGTGAAGGAGTTCAAGTATATCAGGATCTTATTCAGTAGTGAGGGTAGAATGAACCACGAAACTGACAGGCAAGTTGATGCAAAGTCAGCAGTATTGCAGACTTTGATCCAAACTGTTGTGGTGAAGAGTGAGCTGAGTCGCAAGGCAAAGCTCCCAATTTACTGGTTGATCTTTGTTCCAACCCTCACCTGTGGGTGCAAGCTTTAGGTAATGACCAAAGGATGAGACCTTGGGTTCAAGTGGTTGACATGAGATTCCTTAGGAGGGTATCTGGGCCCAGGTTTAGAGATAGGGTGTGGAGCTTGGACATCCGGAGGGAGCTTGAAGTAGAGCCATTGCTCCTTCATCTCAAAGGCTTCAGTTGTGGTGGTCTCTGTAAAGGTCTCCTGGGTGCATCCAGCTGGGAGGAGACCCCAGGGTAGAGCCAGGACTTGCTGGAAGGATTATATATCTCATCTAGCCTAGGAGCGCCTTGGAATCCCCCAGGAAGAGGTGGATAATGTCGCTGGGGAGCGGGATGTGTGGGTCGACTTGCTTAGCCTGCTGCCACCACGACCCGGCCCCGGATAAGCCCAAGAAAACGAATGGTTTGACAACAACCCTGGCTGAAATGAGTTTCTTCTACAGGGTGTCTGGGCTCTCCCTTAGAGATAAGGTGAGAAGCTTGGCCATCTGGGAGGGACTTCCCTCGGGGAAGACCCAGGACACGCTGGAGAGACTATGGATGAATCCCAATTCTCCCCTTAACCCTCAATCTTAACCTTCAATCTTAACCTTCAGTCTCAAAATACGTGTTCCCGCGAAGTGTGAGGGCTGTCCCAATTCTCCCAAGAGTTGAGTTGAGAGGCGAATTTAAGGGCTTTATCTCCCTCAAGTTGGGGTGTTCCTGGAGCTCCCTTGGTATTGAGGATTATCACTCAGAGAAAGATGGTGGCGAATGTGGGGAAGAAATCAAGCTACAAATGTAAATTTCTATGTTAATAGAGATCTAAAAATGAAGAAAACCACCCCAATATCTTAGTTTAATGTTATTTTATGGATTATTTGCCTTTTTGTAGCATAACTTTTACTTTTATTTTTATGATCATAAACCGGAAACCGTGCCGTCGCGGACAAGCCCACGAGTTACAACTGGTGTTTCGCATTAGCTAATGGCGGTGTTATACAGTGACCTTCACCTCAATATGTCTGTGTTTGTGGTGTTTATACATATTATTTGGTTGAATATCAACGCGTTCTCGTTCTTCTTCTTCTTCCTCTGAACCGACAGACTATGCAGTTCTGGCACATTACTGCCCTCTACAGTCTGAAACCGTAACTGCTATTAAGGGGTGTCCCATTTCTAAGTCACGAGATAGCCCTTACACTTGGTTTTGAGGGGCGAGGTAAGACTGAGGGTTGAGCTTTAATTTAAGATTGAGGGTTAAGGGGAGAATTGGGAGTTACCCTAAGTCCCCCAGCTGGCCTGGGAACACCTTGGGATCCCCCGGGAAGAGCTGGATGAAGTGGCTGGGGAGAGGGAAGTCTGGGCTTCCCTGCTTAGCCTGCTGCCCCAGCGACCCGACCTCGGATAAGCAGAAGAAGATGGATGGATGGATGGATGGATGATGGATGGACAACAACCCTGTGATGAATATGACCATTTTCGGAGCATTTTCCCCTCCTTAGATTAGTCGATTGGACACAATTTAAATGTCAAATAGTGAAATAGCTGCCTGTTAATATCATTAGAAGCTGTAGTCCCTGGGGTGGGCGATCTTGGTTAAAATCCAGCCTGTGGCTCGTTTCTTATATGCCACTCCAAACTTTCTCTCCTGGATTTCTTAGTCCATCCCCAGTACTGTCTCTCTAAGGCATAAAAGCACATGATTAAGTCTTAAGTCTCCCTCCTGCAAATTCTGATCTCAAGTTGCATTTTCTTGCAGATCTGATTACCTCAAAGCTTCCTCCTGCTTTTTACTATTCCCAGTCTGTCACTGAGTGTGTATGAAAGGCTGTTAAAACTCTGCAGACATGACTGGATCAATGAGAAGAGTTCCCTCTGGATGTTTACAATATGGCAGAGCAGTTGCACGGATGCAAGCTGACATTTTCTAATTAGAATATGATCTGACAGTTTCTCAATTTGAAAATTACTCCAAATTAAACACAGCAGAAACTGGGAGCAGAGCTTGAGAGCAAACTTGTGAATGAACAGCTGACTTCAACACAGAAATACTTGGAAAAATATGCCTTCGTGTGCGCAGAGATCACGTCTGCTTTATAGCTTTCCCTCGGCTTAATCTTTGATTGTTTAGCAACCACATAGCTAGGCTGTCAAATTCTTGTTTTACAGCCATTTAAGTGTGTTAAACCAGGTTTCTGTTGAGGTCGAAGCAATTAGAGTGCGTGAGTCTGCTGCATCTGTTATTGCTTGTTTATAATGTTGTGTGTTTTTGCCAGGAAGAAAGATTACCTCAAACTTTCACACCACATCTTTGTGTATGAAATATGAAGGAACCAGAGAAAAAGATGTTAAAGGAAATAAACAAGAGAAAGAAAGAGCAGTATTGGTGCTGCAGTGTTTGGTCGTTGGCCGACTTGCTGACTGGCTGGAAGGGAAGCTCGTCTGGTATGGAGGTCTGTGGTTTTGGTGTAGATGTAATTTAGCAGGCAGCTCTGGATGCCCACTTTTCTGCAGGCGTCAAACTCTCTAAAGAACCCGAGCGACACACTCTTACTCAGACTCGGAGACTGTGCACGAACGAGGATCAGACACAGACGGTGGTTTAGAGACCTCAACAATCTGTTTATCAAGTGTTTTTGTTGAAAAGCTCAGCAGACGTTAAAAAATCTCACGCAATCCTCTCTGGCTGGCCACCGCGAGCCACTGCTGGACCGAGATTAGTGCACGCTCTCACACAAGAGAACACCCACGTAACAGAACACATACACTCAGCATGCATGAGAACACAACATACTTCTGATAAGTGGTTACACTGGGCGAATTGAAAGTACTCAAAACTCCTTACTCACCCCTATTTTCACATAAAATCAGTCCATATAAAACAAGCCATCACGAAAGAACTAGCAACTAGTGAATCAAAGCCTCCCCCGGTCTTTAAACATGAGCGGCATCCAAAGTTACAGCGAAGGAGCCTCGCCTGGCAGGCTGAGTGACATTTTATATAAAACAGATTTAGCTGAAAAAAGAATTAGCTACACACGTTACAGTATTAGACCAGAAAATACACAAAAGAACGAAAGAGCAGAAGAGAAAAGAGGCATTAACGAGGAAATAAGGGACAGTCTGACCCACGGTTGGAAAAGGGCACCACCATCATTATTCATAGCGATCACTGCGCTGCTCCTACTTCCAGACAGCTGTCAAAGAGCTGAACACAATGTCTGATGACAACATCCATGTACAGATTATGAGAAAATGGGCCTCCAGGCACAGACATCTTAAAAGAACCCCAACCCCTCCTGAAGGAGCAAAACAACCAGACTGAAAGATCATCTCTGCAGAGCTATTATGCATCTCTTTGTGGATGTTTGAATTCTCATTTTGACATTTGTATCTTAACATCTGTTTTGTGTCTCTTATGGTTTGCTTTTGTGCTTGGCAGTTATTTAGTGTCACTATGTAGTTGTTGAGTCTTTAGGAGTGGATCTTTTGGTCTCTTGATGTTTGTTGATGCTTAAGCTCTGCTGTTGCTGTGTGTCACCTGAAACCTTCTGTAGGTATCTGTGTAGTCATTTTGCATCCCTCAGAGGTGCCTTTGCATCTCTGTGCAATCACTTTTATTCTCATTTTGATTTCCTTTCCTTTGATTTTGCATCTTTTTGTAGTAATTTTGCAATGTTGCAGTCATTTTTGTAGGTATTTTGAATCTTACCAGTCATTTTATATCTCTTTGCAATCACTTTCCATCCCAGTTTAGTAATTTTGCATCTTTTTGCAGTCACTTTGTACCTTTTTGTTTTTCTACGCATTTCTCCATTGTTGTGTGTCACTCAAAGCCAGCTACAGGTCTCTGCAGTCATTTTAAACCTTAAAAAAAGTGTTTAGCATCCCTTTGCAATTACTTTGTGTCTCTAAACTCATTTTGCAACTTTTCTTTGCTATTTTTCATCTTATTGTTATAATTCGAAATTTTTTTTGTCATTTTGCATTTTAGTTTAGTAATTTATGATTCTACTGGCTGTCATTTTGTACCTTTATGGCTTGTCGTTGCATTGATTTTGCATCTCTCCATTGTTGTTTGTCACTCATACCCTGCTGTAGGTCTGTGTAGTCATTTTGCATGTTTAAAAAGGGTTTTTTGCATCCCTTTGCAATAACTTTGCATCTGTTATACTCATTTTGATTTTCTTTGCTGTCATTTTGCAACTTTTCTTTACCATTTTGCACTTTATTGTTGTGATTCTACATACCCTTGAATATATTGGCATCTTTTTGTAGTTATTTTGTATCTTATTAGTCATTTTTTATCTCTTTGCAATCAGTTTGCAATTTTCTTGTAGATGTTTTGCATCTTTGAAAAGTGTTTTTGAATTGCTTTGCAAATACTTTGTGTCTTTTAACCTAATTTGATAAGAACTCAACAGTTACAGAGTCACTGATGACTACTCAAAAGTTACAGAGTCACTCTGATTACTACTCAACAGTTACAGAGTTACTCTGATGACCACTCAGCTGTCACAAAATTACTCTGATGACCACTCAGCTGTCACAAACTAACTCTGATGACCACTCAGCTGTCACAGACTTACTCTGATGACAACTCAACAGTCACAGAGTTACTCTGATGACAACTCAACTGTTACAGAATTACTCTGATGACCACTCAACAGTCACAGAGTTACTCTGATGACCACTCAACAGTCACAGAGTTACTCTGATGACCACTCAACTGTCACAGAGTTACTCTGATGACCACTCAACTGTCACAGAGTCACTCTGATGACCACTCAACTGTCACAGAGTTACTCTGATGACCACATAACTGTCACAGAGTTACTCTGATGACCACTCACCAGTCAGAGTTACTCTGATGACCACTCAACTGTCACAGAGTTACTCTGATGACCACATAACAGTCACAGAGTTACTCTGATGACCACTGAACTGTCACAGAGTCACTCTGATGACCACTCAACTGTCACAGAGTTACTCTGATGACCACTCAACTGTCACAGAGTTACTCTGATGACCACATAACTGTCACAGAGTTACTCTGATGACCACTCAATTGTCACAGAGTTACTCTGATGACCACTCAACTGTCACAGAATGACTCTGATGACCACTCAATTGTCACAGAATGACTCTGATGACCACATAACAGTCACAGAGTTACTCTGATGACCACTCAACAGTCACAGAGTTACTCTGATGACCACATAACAGTCACAGAGTTACTCTGATGACCACTCAACTGTCAAAGAAACGTTCTGATGACCACTCACCAGTCACAGAGTTACTCTGATGACCACTCAACAGTCACAGAGTTACTCTGATGACCACTCAACTGTCATAGAGTTACTCTGATGACCACTCACCAGTCACAGAGTCACTCTGATGACCACTCAACTGTCACAGAGTTACTCTGATGACCACATAACAGTCACAGAATTACTCTGATGACCACTCACCAGTCACAGAGTTACTCTGATGACCACTCAACAGTCACAGAGTTACTCTGATGACAACTCAACTGTCATAGAGTTACTCTGATGACCACATAACAGTCACAGAGTTACTCTGATGACCACATAACAGTCACAGAGTTAGTCTGATGACCACTCAACTGTCACAGAGTTACTCTGATGACGACATAACAGTCACAGAGTTACTCTGATGACCACATAACAGTCACAGAGTTACTCTGATGACCACTTAACAGTCACAGAGTTACTCTGATGACCTAATAATAGTCACAGAGTCACTCTGATGACCACTTAACTGTCACAGAGTTACTCTGATGACCACATAACTGTCACAGAGTTACTCTGATGACCACATAACAGTCACAGAGTTACTCTGATGACCACATAATAGTCACAGAGTCACTCTGACGACCACTCACCAGTCAGAATTACTTTGATGACCACTCAACTGTCACAGAGTTACTCTGATGACCACTCACTGTCACAGAGTTACTCTGATGACCACTCACCAGTCAGAGTTACTCTGATGACCACTCAACTGTCACAGAGTTACTCTGATGACTACTCACCAGTCACAGAGTTACTCTGATGACCACTCAACTGTCACAGACATACTCTGATGACCACTTAACTGTCACAGAGTTACTCTGATGACCACTCACCAGTCACAGAGGTACTCTGATGACCACTCAACAGTCACAGAGTTACTCTTATGACCTCTCAACAGTCACAGAGTTACTCTGATGACCACTTAACAGTCACAGAGTTACTCTGATGACCACTTAACTGTCACAGAGTTACTCTGATGACCACTCACCAGTCACAGAGTTACTCTGATGACCACTTAACAGTCACAGAGTTACTCTGATGACCACTTAACAGTCACAGAGTCACTCTGATGACCACTTAACTGTCACAGAATGACTCTGATGACCACTCACCAGTCACAGAGTTACTCTGATGACCACTCAGCAGTCACAGAGTTACTCTGATGACCACTCAGCAGTCACAGAGTTACTCTGATGACCACTCAACTGTCACAAACTTTGATGACCACTCAACAGTCACAGAGTTACTCTGATGAACACATAATAGTCACAGAGTCACTCTGATGACCACTCAACAGTCACAGAGTTACTCTGATGACCACATAATAGTCACAGAGTCACTCTGATGACCACTCAACAGTCACAGAGTTACTCTGATGACCACATAATAGTCACAGAGGCACTCTGATGACCACTCACCAGTCACAGAGTTACTCTGATGACCACTCACCAGTCACAGAGTTACTCTGATGACCTCTCACCAGTCACAGAGTTACTCTGATGACCACTCAGCAGTCACAGAGTTACTCTGATGACTACTCAACTGTCACAGAGTTACTCTGTTCACTGTTGTTAAAGCCTTGCGTCATCTGTACATTTGCACTAATGAATCTATTTACCATAGCTAAAATCACAGCTGTAAATGCCTCACTTCATATGCATATATGCCCTTTGTTAATCTATTTACCCTTCCCAAATATTGTAAGTATTATATGTAGTCACTGTAACTTAAATACTGTGAGAAAGCTCTCTGTGCAAAAGCCTCACTTCATGTGTATATTGGCACTAATCAACCATGATAAAGTTAAAGTTAGTTAATCTCATGTAAATCTGCCCACATCCTCACATATTTAATTTCTGATCTTGTGTAGTCAGCTTCCTTGAACCCTTTGCCCATCCAACCATATTATCAATGCTAACAGACTTGTATATACTAGAAAAAAATAAAAGGGCTTGTACATATGTAAATCTTTTTTTTTTTTTTTTTACTTTTTTCAGTTTCATTTATTTTTTGGTATCTCATTTTTAAGTCCTGTACATTGAGAGCAAAGCTAACCAGAGTCTTTCCTTGTTGTGTATGCATATTTGGTCAATAAATCTGAATCTGGTTCTGAAATAAACATTAGTATGCCAAAACAAAATGCTGCTTGGTTCACAGACGTAGAAATGCCATTGAGGCTCTTTGCCCTTGTGTGTCCTGTTTAAAACCCCAGCCATGTCCAAATGAAACCCAGACACACATTGGCAAGTGCACCTGATGACACTAAACAGAAATGCCACTCTCCCGCTCACAGCACAATTCACAGATCTTTCCCCAAACCATCTTGAAATCAGAGAAACAGACATAAACCAAACCTGAAGCATGCGATCGTTCTCGAACACATGCTGGACGCCATTTTCGCCGAGCTGAAACGCTAATATGCAAAAGCTTTGGGCAAACACAAAGCAGACTCAACAGCCTCGAAATCCAAACTCAGCATCATCTCAAGTGGCCTCCTCAGACAGGCAGAAGAGACACAGACACCACAGCTCAGAGAGAGCCAAGCGCTCATTTCCCTAACTGCTCCGTTTACCCACTAATGAAATCAACAGCGCCGGGGAGGTGAGGTTGAAGGTGCTCTGACTCCACTTCCCCTAAGTGGTACGTGTGTGAATCCAGGCTGCCAGGCATTTCCTAAACCACGCTGCCACAGAGAGATTATAGGTACACCGAGGCTGAGGATTTGGTGTCATGCAGGGAAGAGGGGGTGGTTGTTTTTGTGGTGAACATTTGAGCTGCTCCCTGAGTGGGGGAATCATCACCTGAACATCATGAACCACGTAGAGCCAGCTTGTAAAAAAATACCAACTCAGGTCCATGACGGTTGGATTGTTCGGTCACAACCACAAGTCTATAGCTCTTAAAAACCAACCACATATTTTAGCTGATGCATCCAATTCTCACAAACCTGAGCCACAACCACAGCCATAACCATTCCTGACTTTTACCATCAACCCACATGGGTGGCCAGCTGTTACTCAACCACAAACATCATCCTTTAATAAAGCAAATGTTGGAAGCTTTCGTTTTACAGCCAAAATGAATTTCCAGCACTAGAGGGGGAAGAAAGGAACACTTAGAAATAAGCTCAATTTATACATCTGCGGTTTACTATTAAATCTGCAGTCTAGACATATAAGTATGAACGGATTTTACAGATTTGCTATAAAAAGACATGCACCTGCAAACATTAAGCAAACTCACACAAACATGGCTGAAGTATCACCTCCAGACAACAAGAGGCTCCATTGACCTGTTTGCATGCTTCTTTGTGCACCTTCAGACCAGATTGAAGGACACGAAGATGTGGGAGAAGGCGAGCACAGAGGTTACACAACACGCCGTCGTCGGACAGGGTTACAGAGTCCGGCGGCGAGTGTTTGTGTGCGTGACGGGCAGAGGAAATTGAGCGTGTTGGGTTCTATTTAGAGAATCACCTTCTGTTGAATGAGGTAATCCCTCCTTCAGCCTGAGTGGCACTTGGTCTATTACGCCTTTCCGGTGTCAGCTCTCTGACCAATATTTGAGTGGTGGTCACAGCTCTTGGTGGCTTTGAACGCACGCTGTATTATTCAACACTGTATAAACAAGCAGCGGGGAAAACAGTATGGCTGTTCACATGTGTGTTTATAAGAGTAGCCACAAAGCTAATGCATACAACATGAAACATCAACATCTGTGGCTACAGTAGGAAAGTGAGAGTATTGTTTGGTTGTTTCTCAGGAAAAATTCCTCCCTGTCCCGCCACAATAAAAGACCCCTTTGATCTCTTATTAGTGTTTCCATTGAATCATTAGTTAATTATAGGGCAATCATTCAAAACACTGTAAATAATTATTTTCAATGTCAAGACATGATGAATTACTGCTTACATGTCGACTGTAACATGCCTAATGCATACAGATTTGTCAGCACATGTTATTCCTGCACAAATAAACTACACTGCATTAACTCAGTAGATAAACACATCAAATTTTCCATCTTTCACTCAACGTATATGGCTGCTCAAGGATCCTTGACTCCTCTTTTCAGGGGTTTTACAATCCAAAGTCCAAAAAAGTTGGGACACTGAAAGGTAAATAATAGAATGCAATAATTTGCAAATATCAACAACCAGTGATACTCCACATGTGGCTCTGAAGCCACATGTGGCTCTTTTGTGATTATTTGTGGCTCTTATGTCTTAATCTGAAATATTATTCCCCATGAAAACGTTAAAAAGGCGGAAGTTTTTTCTTGGTCTTTTCACCTTTTTTTTTTTTTTTTTTTTTGCCACTTTTCACCCTTTTGCCATTAAATACCTATTTAATGGCCTATTTTCTCCTATTTTTTTTTTCCAATTTTAGCCACTTCTATTTGCCACTTGTTTCCAATTTTTGCCACTTTTATCCCATTTTGCCCTTTTGAAGCTCTCTTTGCCACTTTTTGCCTATTTCAGCTATCTTTTACCATTTAATACCACTTTTCTTCCTTCTTTTTTGCAACTTCTTTTTGCAACTTTTATCCCATTTTTTACAATTTTTTTCCCCATTTAAGCCACCTTTTGCCATTAAGTATCCAACCTTTTTCCTAACTTTTTGCCAATTTTTGCCATTTCGATTCAATTTTTGCCATTTTTCCTCCCCATTTTTGCCCATTTCAGCTACCTTTTGCCATTAAATACCACTTTTTCCTTTTTTGCCCATTTTTGCAACTTCTTTTTGCAACTTTTATCTCATTTTTGCCATTTTTCAAAATTTGTTGCCCATTTTAGCCACCTTTTGCCATCAAGTACTATACCTTTCCCTACCTTTTTTGCCAATTTTTGCAACTTTGATCCAAGTTTTGCTTTTTTCCTCCCCATTTTTGCCCATTTCTGCTACCTTTTGCCATTAAATACCACTTGTTTCCTATGTTTTGACTGCTGTTTGCCCTTCTTCTTACATTTTTTGCCACGTTTTTGCCATGTTTTTGCCGATTTTTATGCCACCTCAAAGTTATTTTTTTTTTTTGGTCACTTCTCACCCATTTTTGCTACTTTCTGACCCTTTTCCACTGTTTCCTCCCCATTTTCGCCCCTTCACCCATTTTTGCTGCTATTTGACCATTTTTGCCACCTTTAACTTATTTCTGTTGCTACTTCAAGCTGTTTTTGCCACTTTTCACCACTTAGATTGTGGCTCTTGCAAAGGTATTTTTCAAGTAACACTGTCATAAACCCATGTATTAGTTACATAAACAGGGGTTCCCAAACTTTTCAGCCCATGCCATCCCCAAAAAGCCATCAGAGATCATGGACCTCCTTCTTCTTGAGTGGTAACGCTCATGATATTGCACTGAACATCATGGACAAAAACTCTAAACCATATTTTTTTAAAATGATAGATAACATTTATGGTTTTTAATCATATGAAGTTTGTCTTTGTTTAAGGGAAAGCACCCCCTTCACTGTCTGGCGTCCCCCACGTTGGGAACCACCGCAATGGAACATAAACAGCATATAAAGTGTTAAAACTGAGACATTTTATATGCTGTGAAAAAATTATCTCATTTTGAATTGATAGCAGCAACACATCTCAAAAAAGTAGGGACAGGGCAACACGAGGCTGGAAAAGTAAGTGGGAATGAAAAACAACTTTTGCAATTAAGTATCTTGACTGGCAACAGGTCAGTAGCATGACTGGGTGTAAAAGGTGCATTTTACAGGCAGAGTCTCTCTGAAGTAAGGATGGGCAGAGCTTCACCAATCTGCAAAAAACTGAGTCTACAAATTTTGGAACAATTTCAGAAAACATGCTCTTCAGTGTAAAACTGCAACAACTGAATATCCCACCATCCACAGCACAAAACGTCATCAAAAGATTCAGAGAATCTGGAGAAATCTCTGTGTGCAAGGGACAAACCCAAAGGTCAATATTGGATGTTTCACGGTCTTTGGGTGACCGTGCAGGTGGCCCTGCATTAAAGACAGGCATTCTGTCCTGGAAATCACTGCATGGGTTTAAGAACACTTCCAGAAATCATTGTTGGCTGTGCCATCCACAGCTGCAAGTTAAGCTGTATCATGCAAAGAAGAAGTCATATGTGAACGGATGCAGAAATATGGTCATCTACTCTGGGACAAAGCTCATTTAAAATGGACTGAGGCAAAATGGAAAACTGTTCTGTGGTCAGACGTTTTAAAACTTGAAATTCTTTTCTGAAACTATTGTGGACTAAAGAGGAGAGGGACCATCCAGCCTGTTATCAGAGCACAGTTCTAAAGCCTGCATCTCTGATGGTATGGAGCTGCATTATTGTCTATGGTGAGGTCAGCTTGCACATCTGGAAAGACACTATTAATGCTGAAAAGAATATAGAGGTTTAGGTGCAACATCTGTTACTAGAGACACCGTCCCTTTCAGGGAAGGCATTTCTTATTTCAACAAGACAATGCCAAATCTGATTCAGCATCCATCACAACAGCATGGCTTCACTGTAGAAGAGTCAGTTCCATACCATATACTGAAAGACTGATCAACCCACTTCCTGATTGTTTTGCTCAAACCACAACAGACTGCTATATTTTAGACAGCTTTGCCAAATGTCAAGGTCACACCAATCATTTCAGGATTTGCTGTCCAACCTGAACCCCAGCATTATTTGCACTGTCCCCTGCAAGATGTGATGAATCCCATAAGCTTGCTTTCCAAATCTCATGGGCAGATTTTAGAAGAATTGAGGCCACTGAAGCTGCAAATGCAGCACAAATGAATGCAATATTGGATGTCCTCTCGCCGTAGCTCAGCTGTCATTGGGTGAGAGAAAGTGAACTTCATCCTGGATTTGATTGCGTTTTAAAAGTATCCCGCTTTGTGTTTGAGCATGTAAACATCAAAACCCAATTTCAGAAACTTGGTTAAGTTCCTATCACAATTTTGAGAAACCTAGTTTGCTGCCTAACTCCGAAAGGAAACAGGAAAAGAAAACTCTGGCATGTGTACACTCTACCCCACTTCCTGACAGTTAATGACTACATGCTGGGGCCAAGTGATGCTTCAGCCAAACAAACTAGTGGTGACTGGAGAGTCTTACTCTTAGAGCAACAACAAAATCAGGTTTGGTCCTTGTGGTGGGAGTGGCATGGTTACTAATTGTGACTGCTCTCTTCTGTTGTTGCTGGAAACAAGGAGAATATACCACCTGCGATGAAATGTTGGAATAGTGCTAAACCTGAGACAAGCTACAGTCGTCTCATTTTTTTTTCAGCTTTCAGAACTGCAGCATCACTGTGCCTGCGAAAGCAAAATTCAGTAATCCAAACTGGGTTACTAATACGCCATATCCTGGATATGATCAAAACCTGGATAAGGCTCATAACCAGGATACTCAAAATCCATGTAAACAAACTCAGGATGTGGGTGCACCCTGGACAGGTCGACTCAAATCAGAGGAAAATAAACATTCAGGCTCTCTCTCACACCAAAAGGCAGTTTAGAGTCACCAAACAACCCGAGGAGAGTGGGCTTCATTCACCGACATCCTCCCAAGATTTTCTTTGAATTTGTTCTTAAGAAAGTTTCGGAGAGAAACTGTGGGATTGACATGTTCTTTAATGGCAAAATTGTTCACACCTTTGCTCTTAAGCATAAGCTGGAAGCATGTGCACATTTCTCCTAATTAACATAGAGAAACACTCTACGCCCATTTGAGGGCATGAGACTGCAAACACAGAAGGCAGAAGGAGTAAAGGAAGAAGCAAGGTGTGCCCAAAATTAAAATAAATTGTAAAAACAATCACAATACTTTGAAATAATCTGATACTTCTAAAGTGGATGTAGGGCTGCTCCAAACAACACCAAGAGTGGAAGATTTAAATCATGTTTTCTTACAAGTAGTGGATATTAGTGGATATTAAATCACTGGTTCAGACAGAATGAATCAGGAATGGGATTGTCATTTTTTTTCTGGAAATGTCAGACATGGCATAAGGAAGAACTGATTAGATTTTGGGAGTGATCCGGATCACCATCTGGATCCAGGAATTTTTTTAAGGATTATTTACTATTGGGAGATAGGGCTAATGGCGGAGGTCTGCGCTGTTACCACTTTACACCAGGAGATGGCAGACATGAGTAACTTCAATCCTAGCAGCATTTTGGATGTGTTTCCACTCAAGGTTTTGGAGTTTATAGAGTTTGAAAGACGCACGCCAGGTCGAGGAGACGAGTCGAAGCGTAACAGAGAGAAAGACAGCAAATTGTAGCGAGAATACTCACAATGCTGGGAGGAATAGAGGAATATTCACCCTCTGCCATGACTTCCAGTCATCCAGTGAGACCATGGGTGAGACTGTCAGTGCATCTGTTGGCACCAGCAGGCAATGACAGTCCACCTGTAGCGAAGCCAATTCTTTGCCTCTCTGTGTTTCCACCCCACTGGGGAGGGAGTAATCGGCGAATGCTGTGGTGGGGGGTACCTGGGGACGGATCCAGAAATTTTTTAAAGGATTCTATACTATTTGGAGATAGGGCTAATGCTTTCTCCGAGTGCTTTTCTAGTTCTACATGTTCAGAGAAGCTGTAGAAGGCATAGCAGAAGCACTGTGCATGTTGAGAGAGCAGTGTTGCAGTTAAATGAATAAATCAAGCAAAATAAAGTAAACTATCAAATAAGTCACTGCATAAATATACACAACCCCTCCTTCAAAGTGACTGACCTAATCCAACAGAGGCCAATCAGTGCTAGTAGTAGACTCAATATGAGTGAAATGGGGATCACTTGGGTGCAGTGAATGTGTCTCAAGTGGTTGCCATTACATCATGAAGTCAAAAGAACACTCCAAGCAACTCGGAGAAAAGGCAACTGAAAAGTGTAAGTCAGGTGATGGATACAAAAAAGTTTCCAAGATACTGAACATCACCAGGAGTTAAGTTACATCCATCAGCAAGAAATGGAATGAATATGGCACAGGAGTAAATCTGCTTAGATCAGGTAGTCCTCACAAACTGAGTGACTGTGCATGAAGGAGACTAGTGAGAGAGGCCACTAAGACACCTACAACTGCTCTGAAGGAGTTACAAACTTCAGCAGCTGAGATGGGAGAGACTCTGCATACAACAACCGTGGCAACGAGAGGGACACTGTGGGAGAAAACTCAGATTAAATCTGGACTAGAGTTCACCAAAAAGCATGTGAGACTCCATGGTCAAGTGGAAGAAAGTTATTTTGTCTGATTTGACCAAAGGAAGTTTTCTGGCCATCAGACTAGACAGCAAATACTGCACAAATGAAGCACATTGGTGGCAGCATCATGCTGTAGGGATGTTTCTTGGCAGCCAACCCTGCAAGGCTTGTAAAGGCAGAGGGTAAAAATGAATGCAGCAAAATAGGAATATCCTAGTGGACAATCTAATTCAGTCTGCAGGAGAACAACGGCTTGGGAGAAGATTTATTTTCCACCAAGAATTTTGAATTGGAATTTTTACTTTGCAAATTACAGACATGGTCAATTTGCACTGGATTCAATTCACAGGCATCCCATGCAATTATTGCAAATAATCATGGGTCCTGATGTAATACTAATCCCGTATGAGGGCTTATGGGACACCCCTGTCCAACCAGGGACTGGAATCAGGAACCGTCTTGGTGTGGGGCAACAGCACTGACAACTGAGCCCCCATCCCCATACTTCCTGCTTTGCAGTTTTATGGCATTGTTAAGTTCTGTGTGCAGATAGAGAGGTAACTTGAGTTTTTACTGCAGTCAGGAAGCCACAGACTTGATCCATCTTGATCCCTCTGGGTGGTGATAATAATGATATATGATGATGATATATCTTCCCTGCATAGAACACGATACACTCTTTACACAGGTGCATGCACTCACAATCATATCCTTTTCTTTCTGCAAATCCATCATACTTGCTTGTAACTGTCATTTGTCATGTTCACTGTCTCCTCTGACTGATTCTGCATATAAAACCACACCAGTCTTAAGTTTATCAGAAAAAGCAAAATAGAAGATGGTGTTAAAATTTAAAAAGCAGGGTCTATAGGCTGGTTTGAACAAGGCCCCACTTTCCTTCAGAGGGGGGAAGAAAAAGCTCATAAAACAGAGAGGGAGGAAGATGAAGTACAAGAGGAGAGCCTCATCAATTCAGGAAACGGTACCTGTGGAGCTGAGCCGTGTTTTCCTAACATCCCTGAAGGTCGGGGCGGCCGAAAAAAGGGCCGAGAGACAGTCGGAGAGGGGTGAGTTTATGCTGATGGAGAGCTTTAAGAGGGAGGGAGGGAGTGTGAAAAAAGGAAGCCGGGGTGTAGGTGGTGTAAAGTTGGTGGGAGTTCGAGATACAGGTAGTGAAGAAAACATGGGGGGGGGGTGAAAAGGTCAGACAGAGGGTTCTCATTTCTCGATGACTTCATTCAGAGGAACATGCTTAATACCCCAGGGTGCTTATCTGCACGCAGAAGCAGACATGCTAATCATAAAACTGGAAGAGTGGAGTAATGTGCTTTAAAAGTGTGTGCATAAGGCAGGCAAAGTGCGCCAAATTCGTCACAGAATTATTAACCTGCAGGACCTCACACATGTACAGTTGCATGTGAGCGACCTTTTTTCTCTTCCGCCTCTGGCAGGAACAGCTTCAGGCCAGCGAAAAGGCACTAATTACAAAATATTACCGATTCATGCTCTATCGCCTCATCTGTCTGTGAAGCATTTAAAAGTCAGGATATCGCCCAGGGAGATTGATTGAAAGTCTGCAAAACATCCAGACGATCCCCAAACTTGCCAAGAAACGGGTTGCAGCCCTGGGAGACGAGAATGCGAGAGCGTGTGTGCAGACGGACTCAGCTATACCTTTTCCTGCTGACCCGCCGGTGCACCTAAACCTAATATGAGAGACTGATTAGGTAATAGAGAGAAAGAAAATAATCTCATAAAGGGCGATCTGCTTCCACCTTTTCAATGTGAGGAAATGACTCACAGAAAAGTCGGAACAACATTCGCTAAAACTGACACTGCTTACATTTCCTCATGAAAAATGAGACATTAATATAAAGGTGGACATTCTAGGATTTAAATATAGACCCATAAAGGGATTTGTATGTTGAGGCAGAGCTGTGATGTCCTCACCTAAAAAGGAAAACTTCTAGTCAAATATTTCCCTGTAAATCACAGCCATCAGTCTCTCTGTTCTACATCAAGACTGGCAACCTCAGCTCTTTTCACTCCCTTTCCTTTTATTTCGTCCTCCTTAAGCCTCCTGCTCTCTGCAGCCCTCATTGCCGGTGTGAATACTTTTATTGTGTGCTGCCAAGGCCTGATCATGCAAGGGCAGTTTTTTCCCCAGTTATTCCACTTGTACTGACATGGACCTCTACGTCAGTCTCTGTTATTCTTAGTTCACAGTGAATAGAAAAAAAGCAAAACCAGTGACATCAAAGGCAGCACAACACTTCCACTTCCACCACAGAGTATGTAAAACTCAGTGGCGTCATCCATTGGTAGTAATGAAGCCTTCATATCGGAAATACTAACTTCAACAAACAGCCTAAAAGTTGGAGTAGAGGTGGGTCATAAATCTCATAGCAAACACCAACAATATGACCGCTTGCCAGTCAACTCAAGGGTCATTTAAACCTAACATATCTATTTAAGGCATTTACACTGCTTTCCAAATAATTATGTCAATTGGATTTTAGTGTCATAAACACTCAATCTTTTGTTGTTCAATTAAACTGATGGATTGTATTGTGTCTCAGGGCTCTGTGGATCACTGAAATCAATCTCAGACACCTGTGATCATTAGTTTACCAGGTGAGCCCAATGAAAGGAAAACTACTTCAGAAGGACGTAAGTAGGCCACAGGTTTCAAGAAATATGGGAAAGAAAAAGGATCTCTGCTGCTGAAAAGTGTCAAATAGTGTAATGCCTTGGAGACTTATGTAAACATTAGGTATTTCTTAAGTGTGACCATCGTACTTTGAAGACATTTGTGGCTGATTTAGAGCACAGACGGGTTCATGAAGATAAAGGCATAATGAGGAAGGTTTCTGACAGACCAATATCTCAGATTAAGAGAGCAGCTGCTAAAATGCCATCACAAAGCAGCAAACAGGTATTTGAAGCTGCTGGTACCTCTGGAGTCCCATGAACCTTAAGGTGTAGGATCCTCCAGAGGCTTGCAGTCGTAAATAAATGTACCATTCAGTCACCCCTAACCAGTGCTCACAAGCAGAAACGGTTGCAGTGGGCCCAGAAATACATGAAGAGTCATTTTCAAACAGTCTTGTCGACTGATGAGTGCCGTGCAACCCTGGATGGTTCAGATGGAGGAGTAGTGGATGGTTGGCGGATGGTCTCCATGTCCCAACAAGGCTGCAACATCAGCGAGGAGGTGGTGGAGTCATGTCTCCTCATCATGAGGAGAGAGCTGGTAAGCCCTTTTAGGATCCCTGAAGGTGTGAAAATAACCTCGGTAAAGTGTATAGAGTTTCTGACTGACCACTTTCTTCCATGGTACAAACAGAAGAACCGAGCCTTCTGTAGCAAAATTATCTTCATGCACCATCTCATGCTGCAAAAAATACCTCTGTCATTAGCTGCTATGGGCATAAAAGGTCCTCCCCTGACCTCAACCCTACTGAGAACCTTTGGAGCATCCTCAAGCTAAAGATCTATGAGGGTGGGAGGCAGTTCACATCAAAACAGCAGCTCTGGGAGGATATTCTGACATCTTGCAATGAAATTCAAACAGAAACTCTCCAAAAACTCACAAGTTCAATGGATGCAAGAATTGTGAAGGTGATATCAAAGAAGGGCTCCTATGTTAACATGGAACTTAGCCTGTTATGATGTTTTTGATTGAAATAGCTTTGATTTCAGTAAATATGACCTCCTACTGCTGCAAATTCTCAGATCTTTACCACCTATATAATGTTTTGAAACTCTTTTGTGCATAATAATGTGAAACGGTGCATTTTGAGTTTTTGATTTTTGGAAAAAAAAATGACACAAAAGAGTTTTCCTGGGCACACTTGGCAAACTAATGATCACAAGTGTCTGACACTGATTTCAGTGATCCAGAGAGCCCTGAGACACAATACCATCCATGAGTTCAATTCAAAAACAAAAAACTGAATGTTTATAACACTGAAATACTGTGGAATGCAGTGTAGGATTATTTCCTGATATCTAAATGCACAAAATGGTTGCTTATCTCTATTAATACAAGAAATAAACAGGGTAACAGTAACACTTTATGCAAATGCATGTAAGACTCTAAGCTTTTATAATATCAGAAATGGTGTCTTATTAAAATGGTTAATGGACATGAGCTTGTACAGCCCTTTTCTTGCTGTCTTACTACACTAAGCACTTTTACACCGCAGGCCACAACAGTACAAGGAAGACCAGGAAGGGGTACCAAAAAATGCCAGGGCCTTATTTTTGTCCTAGCGCTGCTTGAGACTTGAGACTTTAGGTCATCCTTGAGGGCAATAGTGCATGTTCCTCATCAGTATGCACTGCCTTACAATGGGCTGACTCCCTGCTTTGTTCTTGCCAGACAGACATATTTGATTTTTCCTTGCATATTCAACCTTTAAACTAAAACCTCACTTCCAGCATGGACAACAAAAGAAGTGTCTAACCTAATATGACGCCTTGCATTACATGTAGGTAGTTTCCATCCAAAGTCTGAGTCCAAATTGGGCATCTATAGTCATCCAAAGCTTCACATGTCTCATGCACCTTGTTCAGCGGCTGGAAAAGATGATGTTGTAGAGTCAGCGGCTGGATGAAAGATTTTTGGACTAAACTGACTGCGCTGGACTTTGTCTTTGTTGTGTTGTGTGTTCCTGTACCATGTCTCTAAGTTACTGTTACCTTTTTCCCCTCCACTGACTGGGTGGCTTTACATCTGCCAGAATGAGCTCTCTGAAGTGTGCAGAAGACAAACAGGCCAGGCAAAACACGGGACTCTGACTAAAGTGTGACAAAGAGAAAGGCTCAAAACAAGCCACCACATGAATAATTTTTCCCGTATTGAACTTTTTTGCAACAGAGTTTCGTTATTTCCTGACTGGGTGTCAAAATATTCATGGCGGCAGGTCGTCCAAAGGCAAAGCTGGCTGTAGCAAGGAGTAAAGCCCATGTGGAGATTATGTGCATGGATCTATTTACGATTCAGCGCCCTGAAGGTGAGAAATGCTCTACTGCGCTGAAATAAGACGACTAAACCCGGAACAATTGCACACCATCAATTGTTCCATTCTTTTTTGCCAGGACTGGAAAAAATCCCGAGCAGCACGTAGCCGGGGCTAACTGCCAGGAGGGAAAAGCCCAGAAAAGTCCTTTGGTAGTCTGTTTCTATCAAAGGATTCCACTGTTTGACACCGCATGAAAACACTAAGCTAATACAGATCACATCGTCACTGGCAGGGAGATGGAAACTTGTGTCAAGGGACGGTGAGAAGAGGAAGAAAAAGAGGAAAGCGCCTTATAAAAGACACAGAGGAGAGAAGAAAGAAGGAGACATGAAGTCATTACGACAGGCCAAAAGAAAAAACAGGGACATGGAGGAGGAAAATGAAAGGGAGCAGAAAGTAAAAGCTTTAGCTCTTGATCTCCCTGTTGACCCACTTCAGATGCGTGCCCCGCCAATCATCGTACACGCTTCTTCCGCTGGCAGCCCGAACAGCTCCGCACGTACGCGCACGTGTCGAGCACACACAAACACACACATGAGTTGGCAGGAAAACAGACGAGGAGGCCTACTTTTCTGTCCGAACTGGAGAGAAAGGGAGCAAGAAAGAGAGGTAGAAGGGAGATTATAATTTAATAAGGGGCAGGAAATCTTGGTCAAATCCCCCTGAAGGAGCTGAAATGCCTCCGTGCTGGAGGCTACTGGACTACAGACTGACTGGGCTCCATCTGAATGGGCTTCTCTGGCACAGGCAGCAGGGCAGACAAGCAGAGAGGCAGACAATAGACCAGGAAGAGAGAAATCCCTCAGTACAATGGTTTGGAGCCATATTCCTAGATGAAATAATGAGCCAGCTATTGGTAAATCCATTGTATCAGATATGCAATTTCTGCCGAAACCACACTGATGAATTGGTTAGGAGAAGCACAATGCCAAAATGTTCAAGGACACTCTCCCCAATTTTCAATAGTATCTTTTATTTTCATAATTGAGTCCCTTCATATGAGTCTTTAGCTCATATGAAGGGTCTTCCATTATCTGATTAGTCTTGTTAATGATTTTGCACTATATAGAGTGTGCAAAAACATGGATTTGATATAGTAGTGCGCAGCACATGAACAAGGACAAGATAAAAGACAGAAAAAGACTGCTGAAAATAGCTGGAAAAGTCTGTGAAGGGTCTCTGTGAACAAGACCTTGCACAGGATTGGCCTTTCACTCAAACTGAGTTTCATTATTATCTTAAATTGGAAGTCTTACCACGAATAAATTACAGTTTTTACAGTCTGTATATTGTTTACTTGCATTTTCCTTCACTTTAGGTACAAACGCAATGCATGCCATCCCTTTTGCTAACATTGGTATCCAAAGACAGATGACAGCACAACTTCTATTATATGCTAAGTATTTATTCTCATTGACTTCTGGGTCAAATAGGAGTGTAAACTTAGGATCATGTGTAGAACACTTAGTTCAGTCTGGTATGGTGGAAGTGTATACATGCAAGTGCATTGTTAAGATGTGTTAGTATGGTATTCAGTTGGACTAACACATCGACATGCATTTTAAACATCTTCAAGAATGTTTTGTCTTTTTCTAACCACATGTCCTTTAAGCATCATTTTATTGTCCTGACTTCATGTTCAATTCATATCCCTTTATTAATGTCTCTTATATATAAATACAGTGCTTAACAAATTTATTAGACCACCTGTCATATTTGTGTCAAAGACCATCCAGCATCATGAAGTGCTTTAATGCGGACTCTTACATTTTCAGTGAGGTCTCCACGTTTTACCATTTTGAACAGGAATGAGGGATTTCAAACTGAAGTCACCCAAGTTTGAGCCGGCTCACTGGGCTTCTCTGAGAAGTCAGAAATTAATCAAGCATAACATTCAACCACTGAAACTCATTTTTCTGTTCAGGAATGACAGTAAATAACTATAATTTGACATATTAATCAAGAAATAATAATGTGCTTTACTATTTTTTCAGTTTTTTTGTAAATCAGCAAATTTAAAAATTCATGGATAACAATAATAATTATATTTTAGCATTAAAAATATAATTTTGGCTATAGAGATTCTACATATTGATGTATTAACCATTGCAGAAACATAAAAAATGATTTTGTTAATTACCAATGCTGTTAATTTAGGGCAGCTGTGGCATAAACTTTACTTTGGTTAGGGTTAGGGTGGTCTAATAATTTGGTTAAGCACTGTACATATACACATATAAATAGTCTTGTGTATAAGTTAAGGGGCAGAGTCAACACATGTTGACACATGCATTTGACACCCCTGCTGACTGGCCCAGAGACTGCTGGTGGTTTTAGGGCCCCTGGAACATCCACAAATGACTAAGGTTACATTGCAAAAGAATTAAAAGCCTTACTTCAGCCTCAATTTTGACTTAAAGGCTGGCTGGTTGGTTGTTTGGTTATTTGGTTGGTTGATTGGTTGATCAATCAGTTGGTTGGTTGGTTTGTTGGTTGGTTTGAATGGTTGATTGGTTGACCAGTTGGTTAGTTGGTTGATTAATTGGTCCATTGGTCTGATGGTCAGTCTATTGGTTGATCAGTCAATTGGTTGTTTGGTTGGTTAGTTGGTTGATCAGCTGGTTGGATGGTTGATCAGTTGGGCTATGGGTTGGTTAGTTGGTTAGTTTACTGGTCAATTGGTTGGTTGGTTTGTTTATAGGTAAGTTGGTTGATTGGTCGGTTGGTCAGTTGATGGGTTGGTTGTCTGGTTTGTCAGTTGGTTGGTTAGTTTGTTAGTCGGTTGGTCAGTTTGTTGGTTAGTCGGTTGGTCAGTTGGTTGGTTGGTTGGTTGGTAGGTTGGTTGGTCAGTTGATTGTTTGGTCAGTTGGTCAGTTGATTGGTTGGTTGGTTTGTTTAAAGGTTAGTTGGTTGGTTGGTTGATTGTTCGGTCAGTTGATTTGTTGGTTTGTCAGTTGGTTGGTTGGTTAGTTGGTTGGTCAGTTGGTTGGTTGGTTAGTCGGTTGGTCAGTTTGTTGGTCAGTTGGTTGGTTGGTTGGTTGGCTCGTCGGTTGGTCAGTTGGTTGGTTGGTTGGTTGGTAGGTTGGTTGGTCAGTTGATTGTTTGGTCAGTTGGTCAGTTGATTGGTTGGTTGGTTTGTTTAAAGGTTAGTTGGTTGGTTGGTTGATTGTTCGGTCAGTTGATTTGTTGGTTTGTCAGTTGGTTGGTTGGTTAGTCGGTTGGTCAGTTTGTTGGTCAGTTGGTTGGTTGGTTGGTTGGCTCGTCGGTTGGTCAGTTTGTTGGTTAGTCGGTTGGTCGGTTGGTTGGTTGGTTGGTCGGTTGGTCAGTCGGTTGGTCAGTTGGTTGGTTGGTTGGTTAGTCGGTTGGTCAGCGAATTGGTTGGTTGTCTGGTTTGTCCATTGGTTGGTCAGTTGGTTGGTTGGTTTGTCAGTCGGTTGGTTTGTTAGTTGGTTGGTCTGTTGGTCAGTTGGTTGGTCAATCAATTGGTTGGTTGTCAGTTGTTAGATTGATTTATAGATTGATTGACTGATTGATTGCATGTAAACATACTAAGTGGCCAATTCTTTGCTAAACTAGTAAACTCAGACCACTGCAAAAAACAAAGCACTTATAGCTGTCTCTTAAATGAATGCCATCAGCTGATTGTTGACTAAAAATGATATTTAGTTACAACTGTTATGAAGTTTTTACAATAACTACATTTATGATGCATTAATACAATATTTCCCTGAATTCTCATGTCTCCTGAAGTTTTTTTATTTAATTTTATTCAAATAAATGTAATCAGTTGTTTGCACTGAGTGCAAGTGAGAAATTAGAGGGGAAAGCTGGAGACAACAAACGTCTCAGATAGTGAGGTATAATGTGTTTTAGTTTGTAATCTTAGTATGGTAACCGGCTACATCCTACCATCGAGTCAGCAAACTTAGGCAGTACACTGTTCAAACAACTGGTCACAAAAAGTGTCTCATATACAGAATGTCCCTGATTCAATTCTTGGTTTGGCAGTGAATTAATATGACATTTGGTGTGGACTATCAACTCATCAATGAGAAATCAGGACCACATTTCAGTTTTTTGTTTTTTTGTTTTTTTGTTTTTGTTTGTTTGTTTGTTTGTTTTCAACCAATTGATCATGCATTGAAAAATAATGTGGTGGTGGAGATGATTTAGACCTTTCAGGCCCTATCAAGAATGACACTATATAACTGTGCAGCCCATCTCAAAATTTTAAGGCAGCCTGGACACTAAAATTTTTTGTCATACTAGTTCCATACAGATGTAAAGTCTGCGATGATCCATTGCCATGTAAGTAGCATGGCTTTCATAGTCTGTATTAAATGATGAGGAGAGGGTCTTGATACTCAAAATCTTCACTTTCAGCTACTTAAAAGTTTTATAGTCCCACTTTATAGCCAGGAAAATCTAAGAGACTACAGGGAAATACCCAGGAAATCACACAAAGACACAGCTAGAATAGAAGCTAAAACTTAAATCAAAATAATACAAGATCCTCCTTATAGCAAACAATAATAGGGACTAACTAAATGCATCGTGGGATTGAAAATAAAGCCACTGTGAGGAAATGAGCCAGAGTGAACACTTGTTTCCCAGGGATTTAGACACTGGGATGAGAAGGTGGGATGGGGTGTGGGCCTTGGGATATGCCAGTTATGTTGCTGTCCTTCTAATAGTGCGCAGGTGTTATATTTCACTGTGTTTGCACTTTCACCGTCTTTATGTAACACCTAGAATACACAAGGATAAAAGGTCACACAGGAGGCCTCACTGCTCAGGAATCACACAGTAACCACTTCCACCTCACACTAAGTTTGAGCGGAGATTTCATTGGATGGTTTGATTCCCAGTTTGGGTCATTAATTGTTCATTGGACTCTGTTTGATTGATCACTCACTTAAAACTCCACTGAACCCCGGCTGAGTGTTTCATTCTCCAGCCTGAGCCAGCTGAAAACAACCCACAAAGCCCCCTCATGCTCACACACTCAGACACATGCTCATTCATGCATATTAACCAGACCACCAGCGTACAGTCATCGCCCCCTCTGACTGTGGTCCTCACTGAAGCCCACCCCACCCATCAGGATCAATGCAAGTCTTTATTAGCTGCTGGCTAAGAGCTGCTGGCTGTGTAAGAGGACCCTGCCAGTTCTGGCCTCACACCTCCCAAAATCCACTGCTGGGCTGAATAAACACAGCTCTGTGTGTCTGCCTGAGTGTGTGTGTATTAAATTCTTTCTTTTTTAAATGTTTCATTAGATTTGATTAAGATGGTGTGCAGCAGGAATATTCACAGGAACAAAAATAGATTGAAATGTGTAATCAGGATAGCAAATGAAGAGTGAGAAGACAAAGAAAAAGGTTTAAAATTCAAGTGCCATACACCCACTGGCCACTTTAATAGGTACACCTTACTAGTATCAAGTAGGTCCTCTCTTTTGCATTCAGAACTGTCTTAATTCTTCTTAGCATTTACTCAACAGGTGTTGAGACTATTCAGATATTCTCTGGGATTTTGGTCCATATTAACATAATTGTTTGATGGCTGCACATTCATGATGCCAATCTCTTACTTCACTGGATCTGTGAGGTGCCCTGGATTGTGGTCTGGCGTACTATTTTAGAGCCAGGGAACAGTTTCAGATTATCTAAGCCTTGTGACATGGTGCATTATCCATCAAAGAAGCCATGAAAAGATGCGTACACTTTAGTCATCAAGGGATGGACATTATCTGCCGATTAAACTCAGGTGGGTTGTAGTGTTCAAAGATGCTTAATTGGTGATCAATGTTTGCTAAGAAACCCCCTGCCCCACTACCACCATTGCAATACCACCACCAGCAGCCAGAAACCTTGGGACATCTGCAGCACAATCAAGGTTACATTGCAACTCTACTACCTTGCCAGATCCTTAGCTATGCTTATTCCACACATCCACCCCTTAATGTTCCCTAAAGGTGTGGACTTTGCCATTTTTTAACAGATTATTTTCTCATGTTCCTGGTAACATGCAAGAGCGTCCAGAGCACAGCCTGGGTTGTGATAATCTTCCTTTCCACTCGATGGTACCTTCAGGCAAGCCTTACTTCAGCCTCAAGTTTGACTTAAAGGCCGGCTGGCTGGCTGGTTGGTTGTTTGGTTGGTTGGTTATTTGTTTGGTTGACTGGTTCATTGATCAGTTGGTCAGCTGACTGGTTGGTTGGCCAATTAGTCAGTTTGTCTGTTTTTAATTGGTCGGCTGGTCAGTCTGTTGGTTGATTTGTCAATTGGTTGGTTGTTTGGTCAATTGGTTGGTTGATTGGTCGTTTGATTGGTTGGGTGGCTAATTATTAGGCTTCCTTATTGTGTAAACCTTGTTATAACCTTGATAAAAGGCTGGTGGATCGGTCTTTATCATCCAGATTTTGTCATCAAGACTCATCAGACCAGGCAACATTTTTCTAATATGGTGTTTTCCAATCTTGGTGAACGAGGTGAACTGTAGCCTCAGCTTGCTGTTCTTAAGTGACAGGGGTGGCAACTGGTCATAGGCAAAGGTAGGCTATTGCCTGGGGCCTTGTGCTCTGAGGGGCCGAAAGAAATAGATGGACAACAAACAGGACTTGCATATTAGAGATGTTCCAATACCATTTTTTTCCTTCCCGATATGATTCCAATAATAAGGTGTTGGGTATCGGCCACTACTGTTGTGAACCGACTGTACAGACAAGAAAATTATTTTAGATGCTCATTGAAAATGATGCTGTAAGGGATTCAAAGGCATCAGTAGTGTCAATTGGGGGTTACAACAGCTAGCTTCATGAGGAAAAACAAGTAGAAGGCAATGATTGATAAGTCCAAAGTTATTTAACTTTTGAAAAACAGAGTCACTTCTTGTCATTCACGACAGTGCCGGTCTGGAAGGCATTTTAATAATCACATTCAGCCAGCAATCTTTGCTGCTGCTTTGCTACTCCAAAAACGGTAGCTTGTGCATGCAGTGTTTTCTGGCAGCGAAATCGTTGATATCCGGTTTATAGCACTGATATTTGGCATGGCTAAACAAAGCAAAATATAGAGTTAAACCAATCAGTATCAGATCATTGTATAAACTCGTGTACTCACTGATACTAATTTCTAATTACTAATACTAATTTCCTGCATTTTAAGCAGTAAGACGTATTTTTGATTCTGGTATCGGAACTGGAACAACTCTAATGCATACTTGTGTCAAATACCATTCAAGGATTAAGTGGTGTATTTCAACTGAAACAAGAGGAAGAGTGAATACACTAATATCAAAAAAAGATTTTGTTCATCCAAAAAATGTCCCTGAGGTTAAACTCTGGCCCCAATAGCAAAGTCCAGCCTCCTCAAATGCCCCAAATGAGGTAGATGCTTATAGGCAATGGCCTAGATATAGACACATGTCAAAATGATTAGATGTGGTAAGTTTGAGTTAAGGGGCTGCACAGTGGCGCAGGTGCTGCACGTTTTCTCTGTGCATCCATGGGTTCTCTCTGGGTACTCTGGCTTCCTCCCACAGGCTAAAAACATGCTCATTAGGTTAATTGGTGACTCTAAGTTGGCCATAAGTGTGAGTGCGAGAGAGCCTATATGTCAGCCCAGTGATTAACTGGTGACCAGCCCTGGGTGTATCCCATCTCCCACTTAATGACAACTGGGACTAGGCTCCATCACCCTGAACGCAGAACAAGACAAGTGATGTAGAAATGCATGGATGGAAGTTGGATGGAGTTAATTTTAGAGATGGAGTTATTTTCAGAGTTGCATCAATTATAAAAATCAGGATACCAATTTAGCCAATGGCTGACACCACTGCTAATGTCCATTACTTCTTCTGATGTAACGTTTCCGTGATCCCAGCAATTTTTCTCATGCCAGACCATAAAAACTGACTTTGTCCAACAGGTCACTGATAACCAACTTCTTTGAATCAGCAGCTCGATGTGCTAAATGCAAGAATTAAAATTTTAGGACACAACATAAACATCTGCAACTAATATCTGCTTATGCCCATTTTATTTGCTGATAGCTGATTTTTGTTACTGCCATGTGATCGGCTGATTAGATATTTGGATTAATGAGCTGTTGAACAGGTGTACCTAATGAAGTGATTAGTGAGTGCAGTGTAGTGTAATCTCCAAACAGGCGTGCTATGTTGGAGAGGAAAGCATGCGATAAGTGGGCATCAATCATGGCAGCATCTGCAGCAGTCTGTATTCTGGCACAAAAAGAAGCTCTCTATACTGACAGGCACCCAGAGGGGCCATGTAAAACTGATAAAAATCAAGTGTTCCTTCCCATCACCATATGTCCAGGCTGGGCTTGATGAAGGCTGAAGAGCCACAGGAGAGCAGAGCAGGTCAGACCAGACAGTACGAGGAGCCCTGGATAGTGTAAGGCAGTCTGGGAGGAGAGGCAGACAAGTGGGGGGCTAAAATCCAGACGCACTGCTGGATTTGAGTGAAGGTCTGATTTACTTTGTGAGCATTTATAAGGCTGCAGTCTCAAACTAGAGTTGACCTGAACAATACTTGTAAATTCAAAGAGTAATTTCAGGTACAGATATCTAAAAATAGAATAATGTGCGTACTTTTTGTAGTTTTTTAACCATATACTGCACCAATACATATACATATGCATTGATTCAACTGATTTTTTAAGGAATATGAAAATATTAAATACAGGTTTTATTCTGCTTTTTGAATATTTAAGTTATCCCATCAGCTTTCTTTCCCATTCTGATGCTTGGTTTGAACTTCTGCCATGAATTTTGTTGATTTGTTTTTATGTGCAGGTGAGCAGGTGTACCTAATGAAGTGGTCAGTGAGTGTATAATGAAACAGATACTGCTTTTATGAATGATTATGCTCCTAGAGGAATTTGGGTATGAAGTTTTAAAGACTCAAATACATTTTTTACATATTTGAAAATGTTCACAATGATGAAAAACATCTGCAAGAGATCACATCTGTGAATATTAGCAATGAAAAATAGGAACTCAGTCCCATTTATTCCAAATCAAAACAGTCTAAATGTGACAAAAATGAACTATGCAAGGCCTAAAACTGTTAGCCTGGAAACCAGATGAATATGCAAGGTCATGGTTTGTTTGCTCTGGTCTCCCTGCTAACAGAATTCCTTTTCACTTGATTCAGGTCACACCTATCAAACTTTGTTTCAAAGCTTAGGTGAAGCTTTTTTGTAAACGACCACATTTGCTGGCACTGATGTGGAACGATAAGAATCCAGGATGCATCGGTATGCAGCAAACCAAAGCTCACACTACAGACAAATAGGAAGTGGTGTCTACTTTGTCATGTCATAGGTTCAGTTTCATCCATATAGTGTGGAGGTTCATGTTGGCTGTAGTGTCAGTAAGTGTTTAAATCTGTGCCCACTGACAGCACCTCTGTTAAGTCTAGAAAGACATGGAGAGTTGCAGACTCATTTTGATTTTGCTAAAATATAAATCAATCTCAGGATGGGGCACTAGCTGGAGGCCTTATGTTTCAGCTTGTCCTTCAGTCACGGGCCATTCTTGTTCATGTGATATCTCAGCATCCCATTGAGGGATTAGTTTCAAGGAGGGAATGTTTATACATTTGAGCTCATAGTTCAAAGGTCATGGTGAAAAGGGCTTGCTCAAGACAAGAGTACTCTGAGAACCCTTTAAGGCAGTGGTTCTCAACTGGTGGGTCGGGACCCAAAAGTGGGTCGCTGAGCAGTTTTTAGTAGGTTGTGAAAGTCTATGTAGTGCCATTAATGTCATTATTTTTTACCATGATAAAGGGTAAATTTCAATGTTTTATCCATATTTCTAATCATTTATCTCCTTTTTCTCACAAAAAAACAGTGATTTTTACCATGTTAATGAAGTAATTTCTGAAGATCACTGGAAAATTGGCTAAAATTGACACATTATACTGGGGGAAAGGGGGGTGTTAAACATAATAGTTTGACCCCGTCTCTTGTTCCTGGCATAAATTCTGTTCCTTCCAAGATCTTAAGTGCAACATCTTTATTTACTAAATGTACATTGTTGAAAATTTTTGGAAATTTGGGTTGTAATTTGTCATCAAAGATATTGGTGGGTCCTGAGGCTAGGACCTTAAAAGGAATCCTGCATGATAAGACAAGTTCATCTTATTGGATAGATATTTGTGTCTCTCATATTGAACTAAAAAAAACGAGCTTAAATGCCTCTGTTTAATAAAGTTGTTCCCCAAACTTCTACTATTTATGGAGCTTTCTGTTCAAAATGCTGTAGTAAAGGATAAACACAGAATGAAAACACATCCTGTCTGCGTTTTTCAAAGTAAAAGCCTACTCCCTTTGTATGTACATAATTTTTTATTTTAAAAAGTTCCCAGCGTGCTTCCACTATACACTGAATCCAGTCACCTGTAGGGAGTTTAATTGAGGTTAAACTTAGGAGGAAGGACAGGGCTTTGACAGCAGGGAGACAAAACCAACACGCAGCAAACTCGTGCCAGATAGGAAAGCTGTTATAGCAGCAGAACATACTGTCAGTCTCAGAAAACCAGTTACTGCAACGGTTAGCAATGGAGAGGAGCGTGATGACTCAAATTTACTCAAAATGCAGAGTTTTTTTGTTTTTTATGTCATAATCATTATAAATTTCCAGCAAAACATAAAAAAATGCAGCATCATTCATCATCATTATCTAAACTGATTCATATTTGGATTTTATAGAATAACTAACTGGGATTTTCTGACATTTTGACAGAAGACAAATTGGGTGTGCTGTTTGCTAAGAAATCCTAAAAGTCATAGGGTAGGGTTAGTGAGTTGTGAGTTAAAAAGTAATCTCATAATTTGACATTTTTCTCATGTCGATGTTTTATCTCATAATTATGAACTTTTATCTCATATTTTTTGACTTTATATGTCATAATTATGACTTTTTAGTTCAGAATTTTGACTTTTTAATTCACAGTTACAACGATCTATCTCATAAATTTGAGTTTTTAATCTCATAATTTTCCCTTTTTTGTTCATAATAATGACTTTTTTTGTATCTTCTGTTAGAATTGCCCAGTGTTCACATTTTTCTTTTATAAGTGGCAGAAATGGGCTTCCATATGGTACTGAATGTAGAATAAAGGGAATAAAAAATATCTTTTCAACTGTAGCATCAGAAGATATCTATCTTTTAATAATAATATAATAACTTTATTGTAAAATTGATGTGTTGAGATTCAGGTAAAGCACAGGTGTCAAACTCAAGGCCCAGGGGCCAAATCCAGCCCATGGAACAGTTAAATCTGGCCCTCAAGATGATCTCTTATTTCTGTTATAACTGGCCCATCAGTCTGAGGTCTGCAGATTTCCTCAAGTATAAAAATGTGAACTTATCCTTGATGATTTAAGATATCCTTGTTAAGTCATAAAATCTGAAAAAGTAAGGAGTAAAAATATTTAGATATGAAGTCAGGAATGTGGGGAAAGAATTAATTTTGTTTTAATTTCACATTTTTAATTTAGCATCTCACAATTAGGGCCCAAACTTAGGATTTTGACTTTTTATTTCATACTTTGAGCATTTCAACTCATACTTTTGACTTTCATATAATATTTTGAGCTTTAAGGTTCATAATCCTAATTTTTAATTCAGATTTTGACCTTTTTAACCAGTTATTTTGTAAGTGGCAGAAATGGGCTTCCATATGGTACTGAATGTAGAATAAAGGGAATAAAAAATATCTTTTCAACTGTAGCATCAGAAGATATCTATCTTTTAATAATAATATAATAACTTTATTGTAAAATTGATGTGTTGAGATTCAGGTAAAGCACAGGTGTCTAAGATATTTGCCTTCAAAAAAATTTTTTTTTAATTTCAGTTTTCATGTTTTGACCTTTTTGAACTAATAAATTTACTTTTCTCAGATTGTGAGCCTTTAAACTTATCTTTTCAACTTTTTAAATGTCAAAATCGTTTATCATCAGTGCTATTGTTTTTTTTTGTTTTTTTTCATATTTCATTATCAGTGAAACAATGTTGACAGTTTATGGTTAAAAAGGTGACCCTGGTAGGACCTCAGGTTAGTCCTGAATCCAGAATCCGGCCCCTGCTGTGATTGAGTTTGACACCCCTGCTGTAAAGAGTAAAGTTTAAGAATTTGTATTTCTGATAAAAGGGTGTTTCTAGCATATTTACCATGCAGTGAACACTAAATAAACCCTGAGCAGACACACAGAGTGACCATGTTCTCCAGATCAGTCAGTCAGAAGCAGGCCTCCATGTGGACTTGGCGATATCGTTATAAACTTCCAGCAGAACATAAAAAATGCAGCAGGATTCATCATCATTATTTAACTGATTCATATTTGGATTTTATAGAATAATTAACTGGGATTTTCCGACTTTTTGACAGAAGACAAATTGGGCGTGCTGTTTGCTAATTTGCTTGTGATCCAGCACAGCTTAGCGGATGTGTTTGTTATATATCAAGGAGGAGAATGAGACAGAGGCGCGTTGGTTTGCCAGAAGCGCTGCGTCTTGTTTCAATAATCACAGTTTGTATAATGAACAGGAGGAAACCAAAAGTTGCTAAATGAGATGTTGCAGGTTTGCAGCCGCGCCAAGACAAAGAGTGCTGCCGATATAACGGGCTCACTGGTTCAGGAATAAAGACAGGCGCCCACAGCAGTGCATTCTGGGTATGCTTGGTTGTTTTTTGACTTTGCCACTGCAAGACGAAATAAATCTGGCCGGGTAGACACAGGGGATAACTCAATACATCCTCCCAAAGAAAACTCAGGACGCAGAGGGGAAAGATGAGATCCTTTCTCTCTTTATCTCTCCCTCGCTGACGCTGCTTCTCCCCCTGACCTTCCCACCCGTCTTGTCAACACCCATCAACTCTCCTGACGCTAATCGCGATCCGGGTGACTCCCCTGCTCAGTTCCCTTTTGTGTGATTGATTTCATCAAGGCTCCTTTTTTTATATTAAAACCAGATCTCTTCATTCCCCCTCTCTCTTATCTCCACATCCCAGTCATCAGGAGGTGATCAGAGACACACGATGGAATGTTCCAGATGATACGGGACAAGAGCAATGAACGTCGGGGATCAAAGACGGTCCACATCGTCAGTCTGGGATGGTTTAAGGCTGGCTGCATGACAATAATGCAAACCTATAGAATCTGGACTCCTTCTGAAGTATTTAGTTTAATATAAAGGAATTATTTTTCATCTGTTATTGATGTAAACACAAAAGCTCTGGACAAATTTATGGTTAACGGGTTATTAAAGTGCCTGGTCTGCTCTCCAGACTGTGGAGTTTGAGCGCAGTTTCCCAGGAAGGAGGGAGAAAAAAATGAAAGATCTTTAACTGACAACAAACATTCAGATAATTGTGTAGTGTTGAATGAACTCCATTTCCTTGTTCACCTGCCTCATGGAATTCCTGCGGCGCTGCCAAGAGCCAATAAAACGGCACATTCAACCTCTGCGAGGCCAGACGCAATAACGGCTTTCTCATTATGCACCACGAAGCAAATGGTTGAAATTAAATGTGAATAAATGCACACTGAGGAAGTATTTTTCTCTCTTTGACTGGTGGGATCGGTGCTTTTAATCACATCATATCAGTCTATCTAGCATGACGGAGCCTGGTTTGGGATAAGTGTAAAGAGGCTACATCAGCTCGCATACATCTAATGGCTCATTATGGGCTGCCTTCTCAAAATCAGTTATGTGTTTATCTCAAACCTGGCAGCCAGGAGGGGAGGACATTCTTGAGAGTCTGGAGTTAGTTTAGATTGATGGGCCCTCGCTTAGATAATCACCAGACCAAAGGAAGGCTGAAGCAGCTTCTTTGTTTCCACTTGGCAGCAGGATGGGACGGGAGGGTTGGTGGGAGGAATATGAGAGTTAGAGAGGAATAAAACTTACACCACAGACTTGAGAATAAGACACATCCTTGGACACTCGAGGAGTGGCGGGGGAGGAGGAAACTACACGGCAAGGCGGCGGAGGCCGGGCTCTTTAAACAGGGAGAGCAAATGAATCAAAGAAAAGAAGCAGAGACTGATGTTGTAGGCAGCACAAGGTGCACGTGCTCTCCGAAAAATAGTTCTGACCTTTGAAACATCTGTGAGAGCAGCTGTTCTGTCTAACCGAGGGGGCTCCAACCTAGATACTCTGAACAAAGCTAGGCGGTTGAGAGGTGTTTGCAGCACATTGTACAAGCTAATTAATTAAGCTTAGACTCTGTCTTTAGCTGTGTGAATTATCCATACCCTATGATTATGCAGCACAGAGACAATCAGCATTATCAGGCATTTTTAATTTTAACTTTTATGGTCCCTGAATAGCAGTGTTTGGTGTAACACAGGACAAAGTAACGTCCAAGTGGCCCCTGCGTCCCGGCACTTACCCTTACTCACTGTGCCATGGAGGAATCGAGTAGCTGGCGTTTCCGGCTGCAACCTGGGTGACTTTCTAATGAGCTCTGAAATCATGAAGTTTGGCATCGGTGTACAAAAAGAGGAGGTGCTGTACAAACTAGATGGTTCCAGATCCACCTGGCCTGTTTGATGGCTACTGCTGCTAACTTAGTTATCACTTTACACTTACTAAAAAATTGTAATCTTGTTACTTGCATTACTGTTAATTGTAAAACAGGAGTGCAGAGAAAATAAATCAAGCGCCCCTTGATTAAAGCCTGTACATGCTACACTCACTGATTCAGGTAAATGGCACGTTAGCATGAGTCCATGGAGGAGGACGATAAAAGCGGCTCAAGTGAGAGCAGCTTAAGATGTTTGGTGATACGAACACAACTTTGGATTTGTTGCATGAAAGGACTAGAATGTCACAGCGTAGAGTAACCTTCACCCAGGTCAGAAACAACTCTCCGCTGCACTGAATCTTTGCAAACACCAGCGAAGGCATTGACGCAAAGCTAAAGAGCCCACGGAGCCTTAGTTATACTGAAGATAACTGCATAATGCCAGCTCTTACCCGTAATTTCCACATACAGCAGCTGCGCCACGATCCACCAACAAATCATACCGCGGAGCGATCCACTCCCTGTCTAAACAATGACGAACACTGCTGACTCATAACTAGTATTCCAATTTGTGTTTCCAACTTCCAACAGGAAGCAAAGGGAACGTCTTCCAAAGTCATATTTACAACTCATGAACTCGTTCTTTTGCAGAACACCTTAATCTCGACAACACAACATGATGGCACAGAGCATTAAGTGCAGTAAAAGCATGATTTTGACCTGTTTTCAGAACATTTTGCAGTTTCACAGTGCATTAGTAAAATTTGTAGACACAGCCCTACCCTGCGGTTGCATGTAGCGTACAGCAACAGTCTTGCAATGCATAAAGTACTGCGCAATGTGTTGTTTAAAGTAAAAAGAAAATTATAAAAGGAAAATTAAATCATATTTTAATTAAATAAAACTAAACTTAATCAAATTAAAGTAGGTTAAACTCATTTAAAATAAAATAAAATAAAATAAAATAAGATAAAATAAAATCAATAAATTAAATTAAACTAAATTAAATTAAATTAAATTAGATTAAATTAAATTAAATCAATCAAATTTTAAAAATAAAATAAAATAAAACTAAACTTAATCAAATGAAATAAGATTGAATTAATTTAAAAATAAGATAAAAGACAAAATAAAATAAAATAAAATAAAAACAGAATAAAATAAGATAAAATAAAATAAAATGAAAATGAAAATAAAAATAAAACAAAATGAAATAAAATAAAACTAAATTAAATTAAATTAAATCAAATTAAATCAATCAAATAAGAAATAATATAAAATAAGATAAAAGATAAAATAAGATGAAATAAGATAAAATAAAAAAATGTAAACATGAGTTAGAGGGAGAAAAGTAAGGACTCTGATGCAAAGCTAAATAGCACATGTTCTCCTTTGGTAGTTATTAGGATCCACATTTTTTATGTCAGGTCAAATTTGAGGAGGATGCAAGACAAATTCTGACACGCTAATCTTGTTGAATCGTGGCCCTGGGGCAGCATGAATGCATTGCTAATTATGTCACACCAAAGACCGTTTGTCATTCCTGATGCGAAACATCGGGCCAGAGATTTGACGGTGAGCTCCAACGTTGCAGTTGGGCAAAAACCTACCTGAATTCATTTATTCAAGCCAGCCTTTAATCATGCCTCTAGCTACCACCTCCTCTCTGCCTGAATATTAATAGGTTGAAGTTTTGCCTGATGACAGACATGGACTCTGGACAGTCAGTCAGATTGCAAGGTAAGACAAGGGAGGGAGCTAGGCTGAGGATGCTACCACGGTGGATGTAGCAGGTCGGGAACAGATAGCCACATTTAGCTTGTTCGCTTGCTCTAAAGTAGTTTTTGCAGGATTTTCAGTTAGTGGGGACTGTGGCTGTTAAATCTGTCGGTATTTGTCACTCAGGTTTTTAAAATCATCTTTTAGCATCAGGCTTTAACAAACAACACACAAGGAAAGTAGCATAAAATCTTAAAAGAGTTGCTGGGGAAATAAATACAGAAACAAACATGAGGTCAGATTAGTGCCATTAGATCCTAAATGACTGAAATGTTTTCTTGTTTCAAGCCCCAGCCAGCATGTCCATGTGGGCCCCGTATGGGTTATATACTGGCTACAATACGGGTCCCATGTGGGCTTGTCCATGGACAAGCTGTGATTGCCCATGTGAACTACAAGTGTGGATCAGCCCATAAAAGACCCATTTAGAGATCTTTGTAATTGCCAAAGTAGGATCTTAGATCTCTAGACAAACCCACATGGGACCCATACTGTAGCCCACATATAACCCATGTGGGGCCCACAAGGACATGCAGTTGACCAACGATTATGTACTCTAGATGGATTTGTGCAAAAATGAAATGTCTGTGTGGTGTGACACATAAAGGGTTTCAGAGGAAGGTTAATAAAGAAGAGCGAGGGAAAGGTATACCCTCATGAAGTCATATTCAGTCCTTCCAGTGAGCTAAATCTCTCCAAGGGCGGGAGTCTCTGCTATGTTATTACTCCAAACAAACCTAAATGACCGACACGCCAAAATAAGGAATGGCAGGGATGAAGAGGGGGTTTGAGAGCGAAGTGGGTGTTGAGTGGCCTCTTTCACTAAGTTTGTTTACAAGTTGTCAGCTGGCAAATACGTGCAAAGTGGACTGAGCAAGTGCGGTCTGGGTAACACGGGACGGCGGTGTAGATTTGGATGTGGTTTTGTCCTGCTTAGGCAGATGCCTTCGATCCATGTGTGAGTGTTTGAGTGAGATCATCAACGAGGAAAAGCGTTGTTTCCTCTGGGATGCACCCTTCTTCACGATCTGTCAGGTTGTACACACAGCAGACTTTATGTTCTGTTAAACACCTGATACTTTTATGGGTGCAGAATGTGACTCAGTCCGGATTTATTTGATGCTCTCTTTAGTCCTTTTCCTCTGAAGTAGCAAGGACGTCCAGACCCACATGGCAGACAGGTTTAACAGTGCCATTTTAACTGTCAGGGCAAAAAGATATCATCTGCAGCTGTATTAGGGGACTTAAAGCAAAGTCCAGACTGACTTCCAACAGATGACACAGCAGATTAGCGGGGAGAGACAGCGGCGAGAAAGCGAAAGCTGCTCGAGTTCCTCGGAAGACACAGAGCAGGCCGCCGCGGGAAACCTCAGCTCCTCCATTCACTGCGGTCTGAGAACATAAAAAGCTCCACATCGTTTGATCTCCAGTCTTAAATACGTCTCTCTGCTTCATAAAAAAAGACACAGCTTTGGAAACCATATTCTCCAATTACTCCCCCCTTACTCCCCCCTGGCTTTTTCTACCTCTCTCCTTTCTTTCTTCCATTCCACCCACATTAGCGATTGTGACTTTGATATCAAAGTGAGATGAAGATTAAAGTCTGGCTGAGAGGAAAAGTTGTGAGGTATGGGGCAGCTCGGCAGTTTGCCACAGCTTTAGATGGGGCTTGATCCACAGAGTTATTCGCCCTCTGTCTGCCCACTGTTAGCTCAGTTCCAGTGACAGAAGACGGCTGAGAAATTAGAGAGAGCTTTTGATTCCCCTCATCCAAGTGGACATACTCAACCTGACAGCTCTACGTCGACAATAACCTTGATAAAAACGTTTTACTATCCACTCACTCCTCTTTTTTTTTTTTAAAGTCTGCATTTTGGAAGAATGTGACCCTAAAGTGCTGTAAAGGCCAGTTACAGCTATGCTTGGCTTTGAACCTCCGGTCTACCCTCCTTTTTTCACATATCTAGCAGCATCTGCCCACCAGCTTAGCACCTGTCATTCAGATCCCACCAGACTCTCACCACTTCTGACTGAGCGTGCACGGTGACAGAGGAAATACCACCAATTACCGAGCAGTATGAAAGGTCAGACAGTCATAAAGCTATCTTTTGCCATTAAATACCCCTTTTTTTCCAAAATTTTGGCCATTTTGCAACTTCTTTCCACCATTTTATCCACTTTTATCCCATTTTTTGCCTCTTTTTGCCATTAACCCCTTAAAGCCTGTTGTATCATATGTGATACATACTTTTATGATACCTCTATCTAATCAATATGATCAATAAATTACTAAAAACAATTCTGAAAACAATCTGATAAATGATAAGAATGCCCTCAAGTGGATTATTGGTTACCAAAAACACCGATCAAATGAGATACAAAAAATACAGCCTACGTGTCAAATTTTATGAAAATTTTGATTTTTTTTTTTCAGTAGAGAGTGAGATAAACATTTCAGTTCCAAAAAATTTGAATTTTCTGGCTATAATTTGTGTTTTCAGGCTTTAAAGGATTAAATATCCTTTTTTCCCTATTTTTAGCCCATTTTTGCAACTTCTTTTTGCCACTTTTTTCCAAATTTTATGCCATTTTTACTTTTTATTTACCTTTTTTTTTGCCACTTTTCATCCCAATAAGCTACATTATGCCATTAATACCACTTCGGTTTGCCACTTTTTCCCATTTTTGCACTTTTTCACCATTTTTTTTTTTGCCACTTTTTGCCCATTTAAGCCACCTTTTGCCATTACATACCACTCATTTGCTGTCTTTTTGCCCATTTTTGCCACTCTTGACTATTTTTTGCCCATTCAAGTCAATTTTTACTCATTTTTTTGCCACAATTTTGCCACTCTTTGACCATTTTTGCCACCTTTAACTTGTTTTTATTGCTTCTTCAAGCCGTTTATGCCACTTTTCACCACTTACATTGCTGCTCTTGCAAAGGTATTTTTCAACAGTATGACTTTTTTATTGAGCAGGGTTGAGTAACACTGCATTAGATGTTATCATTTGATGTTACATTAGACTTATACTCACCTCCCACTTTATTAGGCACACCTGTCCAATTGCTTGTTGACACAAACAGCCAATCACATGGCAGGAACTCAGTGCATTTAGGCATGTAGACATGGTCAAGACGATCTGCTGAAGTTCAAACTGAGCATCAGAATGGGGGAAAAGGGGATTTAAGTGGCTTTGGCCTGGTTGTTGGTGCCAGACAGGCTGGTCTGAGTATTTCAGAAACAGCTGATCTACTGGGATTTTGATGCAAAACTATCTCTAAGATTTATAGAGAATGGTCCAAAAAAGGGAAAATGTCCAGTGACTGATAGTTGCGTGGACGAAAATGCCATGTTGATGTCAGAAGAAAATGAGCAGACTGGTTAAAGATGATAGAAAGGCAACAGTAACTCAAATAATGACTCATTACAACCAAGGAAGACCACATAGGGTGCCACTCCTGCCACTTAGGAAACTGAGGCCACAGTTCACACAGGCTCACCAAAACTTGACAACATAATTTTGGAAAAACGTTGCCTGGTCTGATGAGATTAGTTTCATCTGCAACACTCAGATTATAGGGTCAGAATTTGGTGTAAACAACATGAAAGCATGGATTGGTTGGAACGGATCATGGCTGGTTGTGGTGGTGTAATGGTGAGGGGGATATTGACGTTGAAACACCACAGCCTGCCTGAGTGTTGTTGCCAAATCCATCCCTTTATGGCCACAGTGTTCCCATCTTCTTGTGGCTGCTTCCCTCAGGATAATGCACCATGTCACAAAGCTCAAATCATCTCAAACTGCTTTCTTTGAACATGATAATGAGCTCACTGTACTCTACTGGCCTACACGGTCACCAGTCACAGAACCCAAGAGATCACCTTTGGGATGTGGCAGAATGGGAGATTCGCATCATGGCAATCATCACGATGCTATCAGGTCAGTATGGACCAAAATCTTGGAGGAATGTTACCAACACTTTGTTGAAGCCATGCCATTAAGAATTGAGGCAGTTCTGAAGGCATAAGGGAGTCAAACCTGGTTCTAGCAAGGTGTACCTAATAAAGTGGCCAGTGTATGTCAGTTAGTCAGCACTGCTTCTCTCCAATTAGTGTGAATAACCTCCATACTGTGTGGGTGCCTTTTAGTGTTTGTGTGTATTTGTCAACCAGACAGGTCAGTAAAATCACCAAGAAAGGAGGACTGACCATTTTCAGAGCAAGTAAGAAGGGAGAACCCTGTAATATCAGGAACAATTTGACTAAACCCTCATCAGAAAGAAATGAAGCTCACATGCACATGATGTTGGTGCAGACTGCCCAATAGTGTGTCAGGTAAGTTTGATAAGCATGTGTCTCTTAAATAAATAGCCCCCTTTGATTTAAACTTGTAAATAAGTAAATATTATATTACCCCCTCGAGAATTGCTGCTGAGAAAAATTCATGTTTGTTTCTCCACCCAATAGTGAAGTAAGATATTCCAGGTCTCTAGAGCCCAGGCTCACTGCTAAGCAAGCCCTTCTCCATGTCTCTGAATTGGAGACTCTGTTCATTACAAAAAAGGCACTCGATTCAGTAAGCAGTAGTCTGACATTTGGCTGTAAACAATCCTTGAATACTTTGCAAGTAGTGAGCTACGGGAGACAAGAAGACCACTGCTGACAGTTTTTCCCTCATTATGTTAAATTTCTTCCATCCATCCATTTTCTATACAACTTATCCTATTTGAAGGGGTCATGGGGGCTGGAGCCTATCCCAGCTGTCATTGGGCGATAGGCGGGGTACACGCCAGTCAACACTCCTGACATATAGACAGACGACCAGGCATGCTCGCATTCACAACCATGGCTAATTATGAGCACGTTTTTGGTGGTGGGAGGAAGCCAGAGTATCCAGAGTGAACCCATGCATGCAGACATGCAAACTCCGGGAAATGAACCAAAGAACCTTCTTGTTGTGATCCAACAGCACTAACCCCTGTGCTGCTGTGCAGCCCCTACGAGACATTCATGAATTAAAATAAAGATGTGGTTTACTGTTTAGTAAATTGAGTGCCATTTTTAAAGAACGTAGTCCTCTATTCAAAACAAGAAATAAGCAGCAGAGATGTGTAGAGCTGAGGAGCTCAGGTCGATACTTCAGTAACAAAATTGCTGATGTCGTTCAGGCTTTGTTCATTATCCTCAACAGTCTATGCCTAAGGGAACAGTCAGGTGTCAAAACATCTTGACCATGTAAGAGCCCTTCATAGGGGTGCTATAGAGAAGAACTTGGAGAATCACAAAGTTATACCCTGACATACAGAGACTGTTTCAGATTTCAATTGCATATATTTCACATTCATCTGGGAAAAACTCACATGCAAAGTGTTTGGAAAGGGCAGGAGTTTAGAAAGATATTCTCTTTGTAATGTTTATTACAGGCCAATCAGAGCAATGAGACAAAATGAGGTAGTAGACATGTACAGCTCCAGTAAGGTACGTGAGCTCGGTAGACAGGTGCTGTTGTTGTTTTTGAACGGCGGAGCTAAGTGCTGGATCAAACTCATGAAGAGACCAGTAAGGAGAAGTAATGAAAACAACTTCTCCACCAAGAAAAGCTTTCAGTGTGGTTCTTTGTACCTCTTTAAATAAAGAAATGCTTCTGCTGAAGCTACATCTTAGCTCTTTACCCTGCAAGCAGCCATTGTACATACCAGCTTACAGTACAACTCTTGTCAAAGCTTTCCGGTGCAGTTCTGTAGTCTCCTTTTGATAAAGAAATGTAGTCCAGTTCTGATTAAACTGCTGCTGTATTATAGCTACATCTGAGCTAATTGCTACACTGAAGGCGACCATTGCTACCAGCTTCCAGTACAACTGAACCCAACGTGTAGCTACTGCCCCATTCTCCTCAAATGACGCTGATCGATCTGATCTATTCTCAGACTGGGAACAATGGTTTCAGATTGGAGCTTTGCAAGATGGATTGGCCTGATGACAGAGGTGAAATCAGGACAAGTCATCTGTTTTGCAAGGTTACCAAAGTTAGCCAATCTGGTTCAAAAAGATTGAGATATTTCAGTTTTTGTAAAGGACTAACTTAGCACCCTATTTTTCAATCTCTGCATCCTAGTTGCTAACGTAACGTAACATAAATGCAGACTATCTCAAACGCTGGCTTAATTAAGTGACACATCATAAGTAGAGCTGTGGTGAGAAGAAAGCTACTAGCCAGTACCTTCTTCTGATTGGATGTTTACTTCACTGTAAAAGACTCTAACCTAAGCTCACCACTAACTTCCTCCCATGATGCAAAAGAGACATGGGAACATCATCATTTGTGATAACTTGAGACTTCAAAGAAAGGCAGTGGGAACAACAAGGGGGAGTGTTTGCCCCAGTGGAAAGCCTCAACCAAACCTCTAATACGACCAGGACCTTTTCCATAACCGCATTCTGGCTTGTAATCCTCACTGACCTCATAAAACCTTTGTAAGCGTATCACAGTTGTCGACCGGGGGAAAAAAAAAAGTCTTTGTAGCTTAAAAGCAATGCATCTTGCTCGTTATTTAATTGGCTATAAAGGAGTTTTATGCACCCTGAGGGAATGAGTTTAACCCACAAAGTGCTTTGAACTCTTGGATGTGAATTATGAATATTGATAGTTTGTTCAATGGCTCAAGTGGTTTTCTTTCCACAAACACCCTTGTAAGAATTAAAGTCCTTTCATTAATCTTAAAAACTGAGCGGCGTCAAAACAGCAGCAGCGTGCATATAAGCGGTGTTTTCTTTAAAAGATTTTGCAGCACATGGCCAGAGTGCGACTATGAGAAACAGGGCTAGAGAAGGAGACAGAGTTCAGCCCGGAGTCTCTGCTAGAGCAATTATCTTGTTCCTCAAACCTGCAGTTTAATGGAAATCCTAGGCGTTCGCCAAGCTACACGCCTGTCTTTAGGTATGAACCTTCGAACTGATCCCCCCCGTCTCCCCCTCTCTCTCATTCCACCAAATATTTTCATAGGACATCTGACTTCAGTGGCTCGCTATTAGTTCCACAGGTGTGGAGAGACAAACTCCATTAAAACACCCTGGGACATTCCACCACTGCACTTGCCATGGGCCAAATACAAGCGGTACTTTTCTCGCCTTTCTCGCCATTCAAAGTCAGACTTCTAACTCTGCTTTAATGCGAATGTAATCAGTCACCAGATATCCAATTTATGTCGGTTAAATAGCTGCACACTTTGGCTTCTCCGAGCATGAACATGTGTCTGTGTATGTGCATGTTTATTGCTACAGTAGCTGGAAATATGCAACCAGTCTCCTCGACTGTGAGCTGTTGTTGTTTTAAACGCCTTGGAGGTCTCTGTATCACTCCCACTTAAACTGGCACAAGATACAAACTGCAACCAGATGGAGGACTTCTGACGTTGTTTTCCAGTTGAGCAACATTATGCGAGCAGGCAACATGGAGAGGAGGGAGGTGGTGAAGAGTATCATCAATCCAATTTCCAATTTGTGCCCAAAGGCATGCAGTTTCTGTCTATTGTCTTCCCACTTTGCAGTTTTTTCGCCCTCTTCTTTTCCCTTGCAAATCCAAACATCTTTCTTTCATTTTCCTTATAAAGAGAAAAAATAATGCTGGAAAATAAATAAAGCATGTGCAAATAGAGGCTATCAATGCCATCAACTTCAGATGTGATGGTCTGTCAAGGGTAAGAGGAATGGCTGCCTGCAGCCCACAGACGACCCCAGAATGACTCAAGTCCCGTGTATGTAAATTGCACACAAACCGCTCTTTCCCCTCAAATCACTCATCCGCTGCTGAGAAAGCATAACCCCCGGGCCTCGTCTGACGCGTCTCTCCAGCGCGACTCTGTATGGTTTGGAAGCCAATGTGTTTACTTAGGTCTAGAGAGGTAGGAGCGAAAACCCTCACACTTTCTTTCAGTTCAAAATAAAACAAGATGGGGACAGGAGACATCAAGTCATGCAGGAATCATGAATGTAAGAAAGCTTTACACATCTTATGATGTGGGAAGTGGGTATAAAGGACAACAAGCCACTGTGTGCTCAGAGAATAATGAGGTCAGGTGTGCATACCTGCACCTACCTTAATGACTTGTAAGGCTAAAGTTTAGAGGGAAACAGGTGAGAGAAGTCAGAATCACTGAGATGGTCCTGATAAAGCTTCTCAAAATTGCACTAAAGTTGTGGTATGTTATTTCCAGTTAAGATGATGATGCTTTAGGATCTGTATGCTTGGATAAGGTATGAGATTCAGGGTGGAAAAAGGACACTAATGAGTCTGGTAGCACCGATTATCTGAAGTCGTTCTGCTCCATATTTGCACTCATCCGTCTATGCTAACACCAGCCAAGATCGCGTGGTATGAGAGAGCTGTGTTTAGACGGCTTTTCACAGCCTCAGTTGAGAACAGCGCAAATAGACATAATGCCGAAATAACAGTCTTGGAATGCAACGCTGCTGATGGGGTTGTTGGCCTTGGATGGAGATTTAAGGTCGTGAGGCAGACAGATACACTCCCCCCCCTTCTTTTCCTGTTACATGTAGGTCTGGTCTGTCACGTTTTTGGAAAGCATCTTTGTCTAAGGGTAGTCTGGGGTCTCACAGAAGGGTGAGGAAGTCCAACAGCAGCAAGGCAGATGGGATGGGATGACACATGAGGGTAATTAGACTGGTGTTAGCTTCACAGCATCAGACATGGGATGTAATGTAATTTAGCTGGCAACTTGGGGTCAAATTCAACTGCTGTACACTAATGGTGCATTTCCACTGAACGATCTGGTTTGATTGAGTACAATATGGCATGGTCTGGTTTAGTAAACCCCGATCATGCATGCATGTCGATGGAAAATGTGGAAATATTGTGGAAAAGTCTGATTTGCAAAGGTTTCCTGAGCCTTCATTCTCTCAGTACACACAACCACAATCATGGGGAAGACTGCTGACTCGACTTTTGTCCAGAGGACAGTCATTCACCTTTCACAGGGAGGGTAAGCCACGGGAGGTCACCGCTGAAAGGGCTGGTTTCAGAGGCTGTATTCATGGAAAGTTGGCTGGAACTGAGGAAAGGTGCAGAGGCAACAGAGATTACTGCAACCTTCAGAGGACTGTCACACAAAGCAGATTCAAGAACTTAGGGGAGCTTCACAAGAAGTGGACTGAGGCTAGAGTCAGAGGATCAAGAGCTACCACACAGACAGGTCAAAGAAATGGGCTACAAGTGTTTTTTTCCTGGTGTCAGGTCAATCCTGAACCACAGACAACATCATCAGCGTTTCACCTGGGCTTAAGAGAAAAAGAACCAGAGGTCCAAAGTCCTCTACAGTCAGTGATAGTGGGGGTGCCATGTCTGTTGGTCCTCTGTGCTTTATCAAGTCCAGAGTCAACGCTGTATAAGAACTTTATGCTTCACTCTGCTGAGAAGCTACATAGATACAGATTTCCTTTTCCAGCAGGACTTGGCATCTGCCCATAGTAAAGCCAAAACTACCCAAAACTGGTTTAATGACCACAGTATTACTGTGTTTGATTGGCCAGCCAAGTTGCTTGACCTTAACCCTATAGAGCAGTGGTTCTCAATGGTGTGGCAAGGCACACTGGTGTGCCTTGAGTCAAGTCTAGGTGTGACGTAGGGCTTTGTACAATCATACATTATAACTACAACCACAGGAGAACAAGTATAAATGACAACAGAATGACACTGATGAAGCCAGAAGTAGAATAAAGGAGGAGCTGGGGTGGAGGAGGGTTGTCAAAAGCAGCTTTCAGAGGGAGGAGTAAATTGTAGGATATGGCGACATGAGTATGATTTACCAATAGCATGCCTAGAGGGCATCAGCTTGCCGCCAGCTGACAAGGACTTACATTAGATCAGCTGTTCTCAATTACATGGTAGTGCTGTACTCCATGACCTGCCTGAACAAACACTATACGCTTGATTTTCTGTAACATTTAAGAGGCTGTTTTGTAAAGATATGGTTGTGGTGTGCCTTGGGCAGAGAAAGATTGAAAGATTGAAAGCCATTCAACAATACAGACGAGCTGAAGGCTGCTATCAGAGCAACCTGGGCTTCATAACACCCCAGCTCTGCCACAGATGATTGGCTGCATGCCATGCTGCATTGATGCAGCAATTTGTGCAAAAGGAGCTCCAACAAATTACTGAGTGTATGAATGTGCATATTTTTTATGTTTTGCATGGTCACTTTTTTCATTTTTTTACGGGTTAAAACATGGAGTCATGCAACCAAACTCGCCTGTTCTAGTTAGTAAAACAAGCCTAACTGTGGGCTTGGGTTATCTTGTTGTCCTTAGAGCTTTAAGACGTTATTGTCTCTTCTGCTGTGTTGACTGTTGCACCTCCTTAACTTCTAGCAACCGTGTGCATACTGCCTCTTACATCCATGCCACATTCATTTTTAAGGAAATGCACAAAGGAGCACTAAGCATGAGTCAGCCATGATGCATCTGCAAGTGTATCTTCGGCCTTTCAAGCGCTCCAAAAGGTTTATTGGCTACATCCTGCGTCACCATTTCCTTTAAAAGCATGTTCATGAAAACATGAGGGAACACAGCTGTTCAGCTCAGTACAACACTCAGGAGTAAAGATTCTTTGGACCAATCGATGAGCTGCATTTACTCTTTGGGGTCAGATAAGTAGGCTTGGTACTCAAACAGAAGGGTGCTAAAAACGGGGATGATACAGATCTGTTATTTTAGTTCCTTTTGAGGCTGAAGTAATTGTGTACAGTGCTAAAATTGCATTGCTGCCCTGTAGCCAACAGGACGACTACCGCTGGGAACTACATTGATTACTGATAACACTGAGAGGCTTATAAGCCCGTAACACCTCCACCCTGTCATTAATAATTTCCCAGACTTAAGAATTTGCCCTTCTCAGTCAGAGAGAGAAAAAAAAGCAGGAATCACGAGGAAAAGATTCAAAGCACAGACTTAAAAACAAACATTGTCTGACATACTTTTCCTGTATTTTCTATCCACTGCCCCTCTCTCTATTCCTGACCGTGCCATAACTTTCTCCCCCCTCTGTCTGCCCTGGACAGCGTATCATAACCGATGCAGTTTTTGTTGGAATGACTTAAATGGCTCTATAAACGCTGTTTGAATGATGGGTGCTGGTGTCTGTCCTCTGCTTGTCTTCATGTTATGTGTTTATGCTCGAGTGTGTGCCGGCTCCAGACCCCATTTCCATGAGCGATGCCAAATTTCTTTCACCCACCCGGCAAAAAACCTCTCCCCAACTCCTCCACTTCCACCCACACTTCTTGATGTGTACCACATCTCCCACAGCGGTCGCACTCATTTTTTTGCTACGCTGCTTTTTCTCCTGCTTTTCACACAGTTGCCCTCTCACACTCATAAGGTAATTTCCACAATTTGCTTATCGCATGAGCACAGACGGGAAAATAAATGGAGTCTAGACTGATAGTGGAGACCAGACTCCTCCATCTGGTTCTGAAAATTGATTTTCCAAAAGCATGATGAGTCAACAGAACAAAGACATTTTTGTCTGAGAAATTATCCAGTCAGTATTAATGTCTTTATCTGCAAATCAAATGATTCTGTCAGCAAAAAAAAAAAAAAAAAACACTTTGACTGCTTGCCTCTCTCTCTCTCTCTCTCTCTCTCTCTCTCCCACCCATTGTGCACACTTTGCATTACTGCCTAAGCTCCCATCTTGTTGCAAAAAAATGCACAAAAAGTGATTACAGACGCATTCCAGACGCCCTCTAGGGAGTGAATGATGGACCATTGGAGAAATGCAGAGAGGGACAATAAAGCAAAGACATAGGATAAAGTGCATCTAAGGTCGCAGATGAAGCATGACAACACTTCCTCAATCCTGAAGCTCAGAGAGTTCAGGAGAGGAAAGGCACCGAGTTTCACTCACTGTGACGGGATGAGGGCTGCGTTCTGCTGACTGTGGGGTTTGACAACAGTGCTCCCATGCCATCTCTTGACAATAGACAGAAAGGACATGTAGGCGGCATCCAAGCAAAATGCCAGACTGCTAAAGGACACAAGAGAAGCTAGAATCACAATGTGCCAGACTCTACTGAGTCCACAGACAGGCTAAGACTGTGAATATGCCATGTGTCTGGCAGTGCTGAGAAATATTTGGACAATTTTGGCAGCATTACAACTAACTCTTTTCTTTTCTCATCCTCTCTGAATGATCAAACTGAGAGGAGAGTATGGGAAGGGATAAAGGCAGGAGTAGTGGCACAGGATTTATATCTAAATCAATTTTAGATCAATTTTAAATTGTGGATTTTTGCTCAAAAGTCAAATGTGTTTCATGCCTACCAACCACTAACCTGACCCACCAGATTGACTGTTTCATATATCCATTGCATGTATATACTCCACATCCATATTGGAAAGGGTTTGGGAAGGGCAGGCTGTTCAAAAAGTTCTCAAAACGTGATTGGACGATCGTCACATACATGACAGGCCAATCAGAGCTAAAAGACAAAATGAGGTTGTACATATCTCCACAGCAAACTGACAGGCGAACGCTGCCGTAGTGTATGAACAGTGGATTATTGTGTTGATCAAACTTATGCAGAAGCCTGTTGTCTCCTCCACCAAGGGCAGCTTTCACTGTGACTCTTTGGTCTTGTTTTAATGCAGTGATGTAGAGCAATTCTGATAAAGCAGCCACTTTTCTGCAGCTGCATTTAAGCTAACTGCTTCAGTGGTAGCAGCCACTGCATGCACTGGCTTACAGTACAACTCAGCCTACATATAACAATCTTAAACTCATGCCGAGGAAGGTCAAGAAGACGGAAAACACCTTTTCTGTCATCAAAAACTTCCCACTGTGCTCTTGTTTAAATAAAGAAATGTGGCCCAGATCTGATAAAAATACAAAGAGCTACATCTGAGCTAATCGCTCCACCATTGTGCATCAGTTTTAATTTTGTTGACTAAAACTTTGACTAAAAATGATTGTTGGCAGCCTTTTTCCATAACAAAAACTAGACTAAAACTAACAAAAATAGATATGTGATGACTAAAACTGGCAAAAACTAAGTTTAGTTTCCGTCAAGAGGACTAAAACTAGACTAAAATGTAATGTAGTGTTTGTTGGACATTCAAAAACCATGATATTTTTCTCCACTGGTTGTAAATCTGTCAAAAGACAATGCATCTGTGTCTAATCTGCCTCTCAGCTGTTGAAAGCAGGGACCCCAGGTTTGGCAGAGTATAGAGAACACACTACCATGATTTGGTACCAGATTTAGGTAAGAAAATAAATGCTTGGATTAAAAGTAAAGATTAAAATGTGAGGACTTTTTATGGACTAAAACTAGACTAAAATGTTTTTCAGTTTTTAACGACTGAACTAGACTAAAACTAAAAGGATAGATATGACCAAAATAAGACTAAAACTAAAATGCATTTCATTGAAAAACTAAAACTAAGACTAAAATTAAACATAGCTGCCAAAATTAACACTGTTGTGTATACAAGCCAAAGTACAAATAAAGAAATGTGGCCCAGTTCTGATAAAAAAACCACCGCCATACAAGAGCTACATCTGAGCTAATCGCTCCACCATTGTGCATACGAGCCAAAGTAAAAAATAAAGAAATGTGGTCAAGTTCTGCCGGTACTTTAGCCACTTCTGAGCTAACTGTGACACTGCCAGAAACCGTTGCTAACAGCTTCGAGTCGAGCTAAACCCCGCCCTTAGGTACCGCCTCGTTCACCTCAACTGTTGCTAATCGGTCCAAACAGTGTTCTGTTCAGCACAATCATTGTGGATTTGTGCTTTTCAAGGTTGATTTGTCTGATGAGAGACATGGAGGCTGGCAAGTAGATCTGCTTGCAAGGTTAGCCAACCACACGACCAAGCCAAGCAATCTACTGTTAATCCTCCCATCCCATGAGCCAACCGGTTTGCTGTAGTTTATTGAAACTTTTACAGTTATAACTGAGAAAAATGTTCAAACAACGTCAGTGGGGTAAAGCAACACTGAGACAAGTTATCCTGAGAAGCAAAAAGAATAAGACTAGGAAAGTGTTTTTTATCTATCTGCCTGGGAACAGATGAAAACTAGCTAGTGAGCTAAATCTGGTACTAAGCATCTTTCCTTGAGGCTAATATTATTTTATACATTATCCCTGATACAAATAAACTAGCCGTCCAAACCTACCTTGCCTTACAAGAAAAACTAACCTTGTAAAATAATTGTGATTTATCACAATTTGACTAGCCACACCCAGGCCTGATTACCACCAGACCTGTTGAATCCAGAAACCCCAGAACGTGCCTGATCAAGTGAAGTAGGCTAAAAGATCTGAAAAAGCGACACATCATGGCGCCATCTAAAGAAATTCAAGAAAAACAAAGTCATGGACATGCATCAGTCTTGAAAGGGTTACAATGCCATTTGTAAGGGAAACAAAGTGAGAGCCATTATCCACAAATGGAGGAAACTTGAAACAGTGGTGAACCTTAAGTGAAGTGGCCGTCATACCAAAATTACTCCATTGAAGACTCATCCAGGACGTCACAAAAGGATCCAGAACAACATCTTAAGACCTGCAGGTCTCAACTGACTGTGTGTATTTTTCCAAAGTTGGGGTCATACCTTTGAATACTGGGATGTTTCTCTCTCAACAGAACTGCTGTGATCCCACAAACAACAGAAATGAACAAAGTTTCAGCTTTTTCAGACTATAAAAGTGAAGAACACAGTGATTCAACTTAATGTTAACAGTATCCAAGATAATCCTCTACAATCTTCACTTTAGTCCCCAAAGTTTGATGCCAGTAAATATGGTATGGTGGCATTATGATAATATGCCTTGACACTGCTGGTGGTTTTCGGGCCCTTTGGACATCCATATCATCACCAGGGGCTAGAGGCAACCCTACTACCCACCCAGGCCCCCTTAAAGTGTGGAATTTGTTAATTTTATAACAGATTATTTCCCCTATCTCCTGGTGGTATGCAAGGACACCCAGACCAAAACCAGGGTTGTGTCAGTCCTCTTTCTTACCCAACAGTACCCTCAGGCAGCTTACTTGCCACATCTTTGCCTTTTTTCAGCCTTAATTTTTGGCCCAAACATGCCTAAAAGTTCTGCACAATACTCTATATTCACTTTAACCAGGGGATTTCTGATGTCTCACTCTGTGATTTCACTTTAAACTGGAAGAAGCAACCGGATAATACTTGCGGTGTGTTTCACAAAAGAGCTTTATCCGGAGGAACTCCTTCCTGAGACCTTTCAACTATCATCACTTTATGCTCACACAGAGATGCCTTTCGGCATGCAAACCACCAGAGAAAACTCAGAGTCATTTTTGATCGAAAGAATTACACAGAAGGAGACACAGAACGCATTGATATGTCAGTAAACCTGGTTTTTGGATCACACACACAGACAAGGCCATTTCCAAAAGGAAATGTCCTTCAATTCATTAGGGCACTGTTAATGTGCACTGTGCTAAATTGAAGGGGGTCCCTGACATCCTCCACATGTGTTGATGGGTCTGGATTTGGGATTGGCCCCAAGTGAGAGCTCACGGCTGTTCTATTCCCCTGCTTGGTACTGTCTAGCTTGCCTCAACCAGCCTTCAACACCATCCCTGAAGATGAGATGCTGTGGCTGATCCACCCCCACAGAGGTATAAGCAGACAGATCTGGGATTCTCCTTAGGTTATAGATATTTGAACCATTTTTACTAACACAGGAATTTTTTTCTCAGTGGAAATAAAAACTGTTTGTCGTCACTGTAAGGCTCAAACCTCAAAATTGAGTATCTGCATGCTTTCCTGGTAGTTCCAGACTATGGCCCAGGCCCTTGACTCATTTTAATTGGCTAAAGAGGAATTCTAAAGCATAAATGAAAAACACATTAGAACATGAAGCTTGTGCTTGACTGTATCTTATCTTTAATCCATGCTTTCTTATCGACAGATGAGTATAGTTTTGTGTTAGCTTGGGGGCTCATCCGGGAAGGTAACACAAAACTGTACTCACCCGTCAATAAGAAAACACAGAAAAAGTTGAAGTTTGTGAGGACAGTATGAATTCATTTTGATTAAAGTATATTTTAGTTACAGCACTAGGCAGAGCAATCATGCTGTAAACAATTCTGTAAACAAATATTTTGACAGGACCGTTTGTTGATGATTTGGGACTTAAACTGAGACAACACTGTTAATTCTCTGGTACATAGCGCACCATTCTCATTCTGACCAGAACCAATAGTGGCCAGGACCAAGCAGGGCTACCCTGAAATCTGACTGACCCCCTGAACGCTGCGGTCCATTCAAATATGTCGTACGTCTCATTAATCCCTGCTTGCATTAATGCTGATGCACCACACTGCTGCTGCTGCTGCTACTGGCTAAGCGTATCCTCCTCCACCCCAGCCTCCTCCTTTATAGCAAAGCTTGTTGCACCCTCAAATGGAGATTCATGCTACTTTGTTTAAATTGCTTTTTAACTCTTTTTATCGTACTCAGTATGCATTGTCATTAATGCACCCATCCATGTAAGGGTTTCTAGCTATACAATCCCTCTAAAGTCAAAGCATGCTGCTTGACTAACCCAGAGAGCATCTTTTGAACAGAGCCTTCTCTGCCAAGTAAAACTGTACAACCATTTTACAATAAAATGGTAAAATGTATGATGAGAGTATTCCTGGCTGAGGTGAGGTACATGAAAGTGGTCCCACCATCCTTATGATTTGTGTATGTGGCCCTCAATGGAAAAGCTTTGGACACCCCTGACCTAGATGGCATGATGCAGTGCCCTTTTACAAAACTAGCCAAAAACCAAAACTGTTACTAAAAACTGCAACAACTAGCTACAGCATTACATAGATTTTAAAGGGTAACATCCTCTTTACACTACATAGGGAAACAACCCATTTACTCCATTTCCAAAGAGCTGCTGTGCAGCTTTCTGCAACACGAATAAACTTTGAAAAACCTTTTACCTAATCAAAGCAAACAGCGGAGGATGAAAACACAAGGGCTACAAGCAGTAGGATAGCCTTGGCCTGTGGGATTTAATCCCAAACACACTGTATGTATGTCAATAGTCAGCACTTTATTACATGTGACTTTAATTTTATGCTCACCTTTTCCAAGCAGGAACATCTGTTCCTGAGCTGGGTCTTGATAAACTTCAGTTTGGAGAATGACTGCACAACTGAAACAGCCATCACTGGCAGTGTAGCATCTGCATAATTTTGAGTGATTAAGTTAGGGCCTGGTATCACTTTTCTCCCTGAGAGGGTCCCCTGGGGGGGCTGGTCATCCACTTTTGTCCCCAAGAAGGATCTCCTAGGAGGCACACATCACAGTTTGTCCACTGGTAGAGCGCCTTAGATGGCACTTCATCAAATTTTGTGTTCTGGTAGGCACTTTAGAGGGCACTTAGTTCATTGCCCTCTGGCAAGTCCCTCAAGAGGGGTGGTTCCGAACTGGTGGGTCAAGACCCAAAGGTGGGTCAGGGATGCATGCCTGAAGGATAATATTTGGCTGTCACCTGTTGTGCTGTGATTCCTGCTTGGGTACCTTTGCTCATGTTTCTGGTAGATTGTTGTTGTTTTTGATGTGAGACATGTTTGCACCATGAGTGAAGTTATCCACTGAGTAAGCATTCCTGGTCAAACATGGTCCATTTTGCTTTGTATTTGACTTTATCATAGAGGTGTGACTTTACCTGAACAACCTGGTTGGAGATCTTTTCTCTGGTTGTTCTTATCAGGAAGGAAAGGTAATGTTTTACTGTACAAGTCCCCAGGAAAGTCTAAAGTAGACTTTAAATTACATACTTGTTACTTTTACTTGAGTAGATATATTGATCAATACTTTCACTCTTACTTAAAAAACTTTTCTCCAGAGTAACTTTACTTTTACTTGAGTAGCTTTATAGACCAGTACTTTTACTCTTACTTAAGAGACTTTAACCAGAGTAACTTTACTTTTATTTGAGTAGCTTTATAGACCAGTACTTTTACTCTTACTTAAGAAACTTTTAACCAGAGTAACTTTACTTTTATTTGAGTAGCTTTATAGACCAGTACTTTTACTCTTACTTAAGAAACTTTTAACCAGAGTAACTTTTCGTCCACTTGAGTAAATTTATTGACCAGTACTTTTGACCTTACTTAAGTAACTTTTAACCAGGGTAACTTTATTTTTACTTAAGTAGAACGATAGACCATTACTTTTACTCTTACTCGAGTAACTTTAAACTAGAGTACCTTTACGTTCACCTGAGTAGATATATGGACCAGTATTTTTTCTCTTAACTTACTTTTGACCAGAGTAACTTTACTTCGACTTGAGTGGATTTATAGACCAGTAATTTTACTTTTACCTAAATAACTTTTAACCAGAGTAACTTTACTTTCACTTGAGTAGATTTATAGAGTAGTACTTCTACTCTTACTTAATGAACTTTTATCTACAGTAAAGTTTTACTTGAGTAGATGTATAGAGTAGTACTTCTACTCTTACTTAATGAACTTTTATCTACAGTAAAGTTTTACTTGAGTAGATTTATAGAGGAGTACTTCTACTCGTACTTAATGAACTTTTAGCTACAGTAAAGTTTTACTTGAGTAGATTTATAGACCAGTATTTATACTCTTACTTAATGAATTTTTAATCACAGTAACTTAACTTCTACTTGAGTAGATTTATAGACCTTTTTTTTTCTTTTACCAAAGTAACTTTTAACCAGAGTAACTTTACATCTATTTGAGTAGATTTATAAGCCAGTACTTTTAATCTTACTCAAGAAACTTTTAACCAGAGTAACTTTACTTTTACTTGAGTAAAATTACAGACCAGTACTTTTACATTTACCAAGAGGTTAGGGTTACCTGTTAACCAGAGTAACTAAACTTTCACTTGAGTAGAACTAAAGACCAGTACTTTAAATCTTACATAAGTAACTTTTAACCAAAGTAACTTTACTTTTACTTGAGTAGAACTATAGACCAGTATTTTTACTTTTACTTCAGTGACTTTTAACCAGAGTAACATAACTTTAATTTGAGTAGAATTGTAGACCACTATTTTTACTTTTACCTCAGTGACTTTTAACCAGAGTAACTTTTACTTGAGTAGAACTATAGACCAGTATTTTTACTTTTACTTCAGTGACTTTTAACCAGAGTAACATAACTTTAATTTGAGCAGAATTATAGACCAGTATTTTTACTTTTACCTCAGTGACTTTTAACCAGAGTAACTTTATTTTTACTTCAGTAGATCATAGACCAGTATTTTTACTTTTACCAAAGTAACTTTTAACCAGTAACTTTACTTTTACTTGATTACAACAGTCATGATTTTTTCCACCTCTGCTTACTTGCTGTTTGCTACAGGTTATTTACAAGCAGGTTTGAGCTTTCAATAATCAGCTGTTGCATTAAGTTAAAAAGTTAAAGGTAGAGTTCTGTGGCTCTGACAGAGTTTAGGTAATTCACCAGTATTCAGAGAACAAGCCTGGGAAGTTGAAAGTCATCCAGGCTATTGCTCTCTACAGTCTAGTCCTAAAGGGGCCCAGCTGCCCTTTGGATTGAACTTTGAGTTCAGAACACACAGCTTCTTAGTGCTTCAATGGCCCTTTAACCTATCAATGTCTTTTTCTCTGTCTACCTGTGAAGTAGTCTCACACTCTGTTATCTTTTCGCTCTCTTTGGGTGAAAACATGAGGTTTGAATCTGCAGGATGTCATATGGCAGGGACACAGCATTCAGGACACATCCTCTCACTGTTACGATCTGGCAGACATGTCTGCATCCTCATCTTCCCCCTCCGCCTCCTTGTTATCCCCGCTCTTCCTTCCAGACTACGCAGGATAAAATCTATGTCTCACTCCCTTGATAGAAGACAATGACTGGAAAAGATTGTATGTTTCTTGAATTACCAGGCTGAATTAAAAATAGCTCTGTAACTGAATAAATTACATCACATTAAGGCAGCTCTGCTGTACTCACACGTATCTTTTAAAGTCAGACTACTCGGCTTTCTGCTTCCCAGCAGAGATTAACAGCATAGAAAGTTTAGCTGATTGCAGGAGTTGTGGGGTATTACCGAGCTCGTTGCTCAACTTGAGGAATGGGCCAGGTGTTTCTGACAGGGTAAACAAACATTGGTGTAGTAAAGAGGCTGCGGCGAACTTAAGCAGAGTAATTCGCAAAGGAATGATCTGTGTCTGGGAGTAAACAGACGGCCTCTGCATGTTTCTGTTGACACTGGTTCAAATCCTCGGTCAGATCAAAGGCGCCACATGGTTGCTACAAACCCAGCGCTCCTTAGTCCAAGCTTATTTTCTCTTTTTTTTTTACCCCTTCTACCTTCAATTTCTCCTTTGCACTCACCTCTCCTTGCCTTTTTCCTGCAAATAACAGCCCTTCCATTTTCTCCTCTCATGTGTTTTTGTCTCAAAATGATTCAATCACCACCCATCTTTCCAAACCTTCCTGATGTTTCTCATATCACACTTTCCCCACATGTCAGGAAGACGTTGGTTTCTGCGGTTTCTGCCCTGCTTTGGAATGAATCCAGCTCGGGCTCTGTTGGGTTGGTTGTCGGTACAGAGCAGACCAGGGCCCACTGTAAGGAAATGACCACTTCTCTGGTTCAAATTAGCAGCGAGGCAACGCAACAGGACTCATTGCTGGCGGCTCGTAAAGGAAAGAGCAGGAAAAGTGGATAGAGAGAGCGCGCAGCCATCTGTAAACCACATGAAAGCGGGTGGTAATTGAGTCAAAGCCCAACCTAATTAGGTATTTTGTTCAGTGGCCAAAGAACATCATCCTGGAAGCGGTTTACTTCTGTAGCATTTACCGTCCTGTCACAATCAGAGAGGAAAGCGCTGCATATTCATCGCCTCACACTGCAATCTATCATCTGTGGAATGTCCAGGTTTTATCTCAGGTCATGTAAATCTCTGACCCTCTTTGGTTTTTAATTATTCACTTCTGTGTTGTTTTTTTTACAACATCTGTTCCAACAGCAACTTTCTAATCTCTTAAATCCTGTTGTCATACATTGATAGTGAATCAACATTGCACCCATATGGATGGGATTTACAGCCGTGTCCGTACCCGGGGACTTGCACAAGCTCATGAGCAAGTACTCCCTAATTATAATCACTGCTTTTTTGTTTTTGTTTTTTTTTTTTTTAAATGTCGACCTGCTGGTGGCCCTCCATGTTTTCTGTGGTGTGCTGCTGATCAGGACCTCATACCCTGGGTCTGGGTGAAATAACAAGAGATGATAATGTAAGTAAGGCTTATTAACCTCATAAATATAAAGAAAACATCAACATAGACCCCTGTAGTATGAACAAGATGTTCCAGGCTTTTTCCAGCTTTTTAGTAACGTACACTCTATGGACAAAAGTATGTGGCCATTGAATTCAGGTGTTTCAATCAGACCCGTTGCCACAGCAAGGCTGTCCATAAGGGGGGTAAAGGGGACTTTTCTAGGAGCAAGCCAAACTGGGGGCCCATGGAGGTCAGCAAAATCCTGGTCCGTTAAGCTGTGATAATATTTTTAACATGAATAATAACCACCAAATATAACCAAATATAGCCTTTTTTCAAAATGTAGCTAAACCCCTATTCATAAAACACAATACCTTTTAACCCCTTAAAGCCTGAAAACATAAATATTAGACAGAAAATTCAACTTTTTGGAACTGAAATGTTCATTTAACTTTCTAAGTTTTAAAAAAATCCAAATTTCCATAAAATTTAACATATATTTTTAGTATCTCATTTCATTCATTAGGTGTTTTTGGTAACTGATAACCCACTTGAGGGCATTTTTATCATTTATTAGATAGTATTCAGAAGTTTTTTGAGTAATTTACTGAGCATATTTATCAGATAGAGGTATCATAAAAGTACGTATCAAATAAGCGACAACAGGCATTAAGGGGTTAATTAGAGATGTTAAAAATGTGGGCGGGAACACTGAACTAAATGGATAGGAAAGTAATGTCGGACTTTATAGCTAGGCATTATTCACACAAATGTCAGGATGCCAGGAGATGATATAGAAAAAAGTGAGACAACCTTTTTAAAAAAGAATGAAATAATTGAGAAAGGAGACAAAAATATTGATGAAAAGTGTCAAAAATGGAATTAAATAGTAAAGTTATATAGCAGAAATGGGTCAAAAGTGGCAGCAAAGAGCAAAAGTAACAAAAATTGGAGAGAAGGGGCAAAAGTGGGATAAAGGATTTAAAAAGTGGAAAAAAAATACAGAAAAATGGGGTATGGGGCAGAAAGAATTGACAAACATGGGCAAACTGTTGCATAAAATGGGTTTAAAAAAAAAGGGAGGGGGGCAAAAATAGGTAAAAAAAAAAAAAAAGTGACAAAAATGAGTTATGTGGTCAAAATGAGCAAAAAGCTGCATAAAAACAATTCAAAATGTGTAAAATATGGTATGAAAAAGAGGCAGATATGGGTGAAAAGAGGCAAAAGTGGGATGAAGCTGGGATAGAATTTCCAAGAAAGTCGTGCAAAATGGGGGGAAAAAGTAGCAAAAATGGGTATAAAGTGGCAATATATGGGAAAAAATGGAAATAAAATGGCAAAAGAGAGCTGAAGTTGGCATAAGCTGCGAAAAGATGTTGTAAAAATAGGAAAAGTGGAAAAATGAATTGACAAAAATGAGAAAACTGCTGCAAAAAATGGCAAAAATGGGGACAAAGTGACAAAAATGAGCTAAGTGGCCAAAATGAGCAAAAGACTACCTAAAAAAACAAAAATGTGCAAATATGGTATAACAAAAGAGGCAGAAATGGGTGAAAAGGGGCAAAAGTGGGAATAGGAATTGGAATAGAAGTTCCAAGAAAGTGGCGCAAAATGGGCTAAAAACAAAACAATGTGTTAAAAGTAGCAAAAATGGGCAGAAAATTGACCAAAGCAGCTAAAGTAGGCAAAAAAGTAAAACAAAAACAAATATGGGTTAAAAGTGGCAAAAGGTGTGTCAATAATGGATGGAAAAATTGGTTTTAAAATAATGCAAATGAAAAATTTCAGCAGCCAATAATAGGTAGACACACTTTTCAGCTCTAACATGAGCTAACTGTTTGCCAGGATGCTAGCCCCAATGCTACTGATAAAACACACATGCACTGACATCATCAGTAGACTACAACTATCAGGGTTTAAGAATCAAGGATTTGTTGCTTTGTTGGCTGTCGGGGTTTTTAACATTTCAGTTGTAATCTTATGTGAGTCCTGAGAAAAGAATGTCAGCGCGTTCCTGTCAAAATGTCAAAATGTTCACAGAATCAACAGAACAGCTCCACCTAGTGTCAAAACTAAGAAGTACAACATGGTTAAGCACAAGCTCCATGTTCTGACAAATTTCATTTTGATTTTAGAAATTGCTAAAGGAAAATTAAATTGAAGCATGGCCACATTTGGCCCCTGAGCCATAGTTTTGACTCCCCATCGTGGTGTATCCCATCACTACATCAAAACTGCATCAGAACAAGAACAAATGAACAGGAGGGAGCTTTGAACAGGCGAAGTACCATGCTTTTAATGTGGTGCAGACAGAACGCTGCCCACATTACCCTGCTGAATACCAGCTTTGACATGCAGACATATTCTTACTGTCCTTGCTGCCCGTTCAGGCTGTTTTACAGTACAGTGTTGGGGAACCATCACTGAAATGTCATTTTTATAAACAAAGCCTCGGCGAATTTGCTTGTTTGCTTTCTTAGGTTTCTTTATTAAGACGGCTTTGACGGTCAAACCAAGCAAATGATTGATGGAGAGGCAAATAGTGCGGCTCTCATCCAATTAGACTTGTGTTTGTTTATCCAAGTCTTCAGTGTGCAGCATTTCGGATGTGCTCCACGAAACTCTACACCACTTGTATCCCTCCTAAATTGTTGGCAAAGCCATAACCCTTCCTGTATTGTGAGCATGAAACAAAATAATTCTTCTTCAACAGCTTCTTTAAGCCCTTTGGAGCACTTCCAGACTGCTTTGCCTCCCTTGTCAAACTCCAGGAAGCATTACATATATTATAGGGATAAACAGAAACAAGAGACATGCGGCTCATACGCGCTCTTATTTGAATAGAGATGGCGTTCAGTGCAGGAGAACCAAAAACAAGCTGAAATGGGTACTTTTTTCTGCCGATTACAGGAAATGATTAGGAAAAAGCCTTGAAGGACTGGTTGTGTTGTACGCGGCGTAATGCTCAGAGCGGTGCATTATGAAACACATGTTGCTCAATGGGCTCAAAGTCTGTACAGAAAGGATTAAGTCTCAAAGCCAAGGCCATTTAAACATGAGTCTGCATGGGCGAATCCTGCCTCTAACAGTCCTGGGATACTGTAATGGCTCAAGCTCAATGTTTGTGTTCTGTCTAATGTGTTTGTTTTTTCTTGTTGTCTTCACATGGATACAGAGGCTTGGAAGATACAGAAGAGTGTACACAGAAAGTGCACAAAGCACTGGTCTCATTTGTGCTTTTGAGATGTTGTGTGTGACAATTTTCAAAAGAAACTGCTCAAAAGCCCATGGTGGTCCACTGTGGGGATAAGTCATTTTAAATCCATCTCTTTGAGGAGCCAAGCTAAAGTGTAGGTGTTTATCTCGGCAGAAAACAGCAAATGGGGCAGTTTATTTAAGACTAGAAAAGGGAGGGATGACAAATACTTGTGTCCATATCGTAGGCACATATTAAAAAAAAAAACTTTAAGTGAGCTGAAACCTTTCTGCTGTCTGCATGTTAACAATAGCATTAGCTCCATTACCCTCAAATTCCACATACTCTGTCTGTGCAGTGATCTAAAGCACATTCCAGGGCAAATCGCACCCTTTCTAGTCAGTCTTTGTAATTTCACAGCACGTGCCAGAAGTGCGACTCCACTTTGCCCCACTCAAGACACACGCCAGCTGAGGCTGCTATTAAAACAGCCGGGAACGAAAAACAATCCAATAAAACACAATGCATGGAATATGACTTTAAGGCTCATCATGACCTCAAATGACACCATAGGCAAAAAACTAAATTAAGTTGGAAAACCACAGGATTTTAAATGACACCACACACCCTTCCTAACAAACATAAAAGCTATATTCCCAATAGTAGAAGCAAGAAAGCATGCTATAATATCAAAATGAGCACCAAATAAACCTGAATCTACACATAACAATCATATTGGACTTGTTGTTTATGCATGATGCCGCAATTTCTGCATGAGCTCACATTTCTCCTGTGATCTTGTGATCTCTCCTCTCCAGGGCTGCTGCTTCAGAAACATCCAGTAGACAAAGGCTGTTGCCACATTATGCAGCATGCACCAGAGCTCCCAGTAGCTGGTATTCTTGGCTGCTGATGCCCAGCAAATAAGAATATTATCTGTCAAAATGTCTGACTGAAAAATCTGCAAGTTACCAAATAAGTAAATAGTGAAGAGTTAGAATATATGTTGCAGGACTCCTTTAATATTAACTGAAATTAGCTTTACTACAACCTACTTCCTGTTTGGTGCTGGGGCTAGTTATCTATGAAACACAGCACATGGCTTATTTAGGTGGTGAATATTCATGTCATCAACTTGGGCGATGTCAAATAAAGTTTTTCTTCAGGGTAGTTTAGAGCTAAATTGGCAGAATGGAAAGTTTGTGAATTAGTCATTGCTGAAAGTAAAAAAGAAGCCAAAACAAAGGGAACCGCACCCGGCGATGCATAAAGGCAGATGCTGTGGCCGGGATGAGAGGAGGCCTGGACTCAGCACAGAGTCATGGTGGGTAACTCTACCTATGATTAATTCTCTAATGAAAAGGAACTTTATTCAACACAGAATCGTTTCATAAAGGAAGGTGTGGGTCATTCAGGCTGATGTCAAGAGCACCATATCACTTCCCCTAAACTGTGAGAGTTCGCTCAGAGCATCCTGGCCAACCAGCAGCAGTAGTAGAAATAACTTCAGCAGTGGAAAGAGCCAGTGATGAGAGGAGGATGGCACTAAACGATCCACAGTGGATGCTTTTGTTTTTCTTTAAACTTCTCCAAAGAAACCATGATGGTAGGATTTACTGTTTTAGTTTAGGTTACAGATGAGATCATCAGTTTATGAGGACTAATATGGGAGAACCAACGGTAAGACTCAATTTTCATTTGTAATGCAGAGTTTTAACGTGGTGTCTAGTTAACGTTGCACTGGTTAGGTGTTTGTTTGGATGACTTGTTGGTGTAAATAGTGGAAGGCGGTATTTGGTTGTTGTAAACTGCTAAGTCACGGTAGCAGCTAATGTGCTAATGGGCTAACTTAGAGCTAATGTGAAGCTGAGTGCTGTTGTTGTCCATTTGTTAAATGTAGGTCTGTGTCGTGCAACTGAGTGCGTGTGTTTAAGGTAAAGCTCATCATTTTCATTATGTTTGTTTAAACAACTTACATACTGACAAATAAAATAGTGTGTTCCCACAGGGCAATAATAGGCCAACGATAACCCAGGTTAACTGTTGGCTCTGCTGTCTCGGTCTGTTAAATGCAGATTATTGGTCACACATGGATATCTAAAGCAAATGTCTGGTAGTTGTTATAAATGAATTAATGAATTCTAGAGGACTGCCGGCCTTTTTGGTCTCCTCTAAGTCTAGAGGAAACACTAGCTCATACATAACGATGTGGACATAAGGCAGTGGTTTTCAACCTTCTTTTGCCCGAGGCACACCCAAGATCAAGCCAAAATTTCAAGGCACAACAAATCCATATCTATACAAAACTGCCCATGTAAAACATGTTGCAGTAAATGGAGCATATAGCATTAGGTCAGATAGGTCCAGAGTCAAGCACTGCTGTATAATTGCGAACAGTTGATCTCACGTAAGCCCTCATCAGCTGATGGCCAGGTGATTTGCTTGTAAGCACGCTATTGGCTAATCACACTCATGCTGCCATATTTAAACTGCTCTAACCTGGCTATGCTTTGCTGCTCCCAAGCCCGTTTTAAAACCTCCTCCACCCCAGCTCCTCCTTTCTAGAAACGCCACATATGAATAACAGCAATAAGTGCAAATTTACAAATGCTGTTATAGAAAAAATATGTATGACGGAAAATCATGTGTGTTGCTGACAAACTGGTCCTGACTAAACTTTAGATTTTTTATAGTTGTGGTAATAATGTGCTGTCAGTCAAATTACTACCTCACCCCAAGATTTGGCTCAAGGCACACTAGCCTTGCCACACCATTTGAGAGCCACTGACAAAGGGTATGGGGAATTTGGGAGGGAAATTTACAGTGCAGCAGTTCTAGACAAATGCCGGTGAATGGACTTGTTTGAGGTATAACATAGGTGTTTCACATACAGGGGCAAATGTTCTCTTCATGTTGTTCATTGTTTATACTGTATAGTAGGTGGTTTTGAGTCCAGCCCTAGTACGAGACGGCATTTCCACAATAGTGCCCACCACTGTTTGGCTTCCAGACTCCACTTAAGAAACCCATTAGTGACACCACTGAGACGTCCTCCATGTATTATACTGTCCTGTCCATGGTGGGTCCCCTTTAACAGAGTCCCATGTTGACATGTTGACCATGTGTTCTACAGTGGCCCAGAATAGACAAACACAACACTGTCTACAGAGCATATTGTGGTATTTGACTAAGTAGAAAACCGTGTAAGAAAGAGTAAAAATACACACAATAGAGTGGTTGTTTGTTGGAATATTTCTTAGAGAGATTTAGAGGACCTTGTTGGCTGGTATTTAACTTCTTATTTAACTCTCAGGAGGAATGCAAACAAGCATATTCTTAAATTGGCCGCCCTTTCCTTAAGCAGCTGTGACTTTAAACAGAGGTAGTTTGTACAACAAATCTGGCTGATTGATGGGAGGTATCAGGTTGCTGTCTGCTACTGAAGACTGGGGAAAAAACTCCACTGTGTGAGAAATAAGAGCAATACATGTGTCACTTAGTAAGCATCCATTTCCTCCTCCAAAAATCTGGCTCTGTGAAATGAAATGCTTTTTATTATCCCCCTCCAAGGGAGCTGTAACACCACAGTAACCCCAGCCTCTTTTCTCCTTTTACGAACACCTACGCGCATGTCTAAATCAAGCTCAGACTGAACAATAACAAAGTCTGGAGCTTTTCGAAACGGTCTCTGAAGAGCTGTTTCCAATTCCTTACTCAATATTGACCCATCAGAGAGAGATATATCCATCCTGCATTTGAAGTGAAATAATAAAAATAAACAGTTGGCTTGGGGAGCATGCCTGTAACAAGATGAAACGAGGGATAATGTGAGTTTTATTCGGAGGAGTTGACCCCTGTTAAGAGTTGGCCTAACATCCTGCTTTTGGAAGCCCCAAACAAAATTCTTGCCAGACGGTGAACCGAAGGGCAATGAATGAGAGGTAGCAGACTCAAAGGCAAATAAACCTACCCCATGTACTGTACACACATGCTCATTTGTACAGCTACCTGAACCAAGCAAACATCAAAAAATGTTTAATCAGCTTCACTCCCCGTTATGGATATGGTTCTTACTCTCAAATCTGGGGCTGGTACCCTGATGAGACTGATAAGGCTGCTACACAAGCTAAAGCCTACTTACCACAGTATGTAGAGGGCTGAAACACAATTTTGACCTGTTCTGAAAAGGTTTTCGGCATTAAATGTGAATTTATTTCACCTAATTACCTAAAAATAGCAATTTCACACCATTTGCAAATACCCTTTGTGATCAAAACTTACTACAAAGAAAAGTGGCATTACAAGAAATTAATGGCAGGTGAAATCTTTACAGTATAGCCAAAATAATTGGCAATTTCTGCTAAATTTGACACCAAAACAAGGCCTTATTTAACTTATTAAACTACAAATTATAAAAGAAATGTGTCCAAATCATGTTTATGATGGAATAAAGTGGCTATAAACCTCTAACACAGAACTGGATGAAAATTCATACATACACAGGCAAACTAGAGGGGGTCATTTCTACCAACAATGACAAGAAATGTGGTTACTAGTCATTTAAAAATTTATAAATCATTCAAAGTTTATTCAATAATGTTTTTTAAACTCAAACTAAAGGAATAATCTTGTGTAAATACGTGTAAATATTGAACACATTCAATATTTGCAATCAAAAATCCTTTTCTGTGGCCAGAGTTGATTTGGTCAACTTAAACTATGACTAAAAATGTTTGTCTACAGCCTTTTTTCCATGAGAAAAATTTGACTAAGACTAGCCAAAAATAGACTTATATATTAATTGCAAGAAGAGGCAAAAAAGTAGCTTAAAATGTGCAAAAATGGATTAAAAGTGGCAAAAAATTGGATAGCAGCAGCTAAACTGGGCAAAAAATGGTGAAAAGCAGTTAAAAAGCCTTGAAAATGGGCTAAAGATTACAAGAAAGTGGCAAAAATTGGATGGCGGCAAAAAATGGGCAGAAAAACGGTGAAAAGCAGTTAAAAAGTGGTGGAACAATGGGCTAAAAGTTGCAAAAAAAATTGGACAGTACCAAAACAGGCTTAGCAAGGCAAAAAGGGGGAAAACAGGCAGGGAAAATGGTGAAATGTGGATAAAAAGTTGCAAAAATGGGTTGAAAGTGGCAAAATATTGGATAGCAGCAGCAAAAATCAGCTATGACGGGCAAAAAATGGGCAGAAAATGGTGAAAAGCAGTTAAAAAGCCTTGAAAATGGGCTAATATTGGGGGGTTTGAGTGTGGTAAAAATAGGTTAAAAGTGGCAAAAATTGGATGGCGGCCACAAAAAATGGCCATGACAGCCAAAAATGGGCAGAAAAATGGTGAAAAGCAGTTAAAAAGTGGTGGAACAATGGGCTAAAAGTTGCAAAAAAAATTGGACAGTACCAAAACAGGCTTAGCAAGGCAAAAAGGGGGAAAACAGGCAGGGAAAATGGTGAAATGTGGATAAAAAGTTGCAAAAATGGGTTAAAAGTGGCAAAATATTGGATAGCAGCAGCAAAAATCAGCTATGACGGGCAAAAAATGGGCAGAAAAATGGTGAAAAGCAGTCAAAAAGTGGTGGAAAAATGGGCTAAAAGTTGCAAAATTATGCTGAACGTGGCAAAAATGTGTTAACAGTGGACAGCACCAAAACAGGCTAAGCAAGGCAAAAAGGGAGGAAACAGGCAGGGAAATGTTTAAAAGTGGTTAAAAAGTGGCAAAAATGGGTTAAAAAGTGGCAAAAAATGGGCTAAGAAATGCAACATTGGGAAAACGGGCTGGAAAAATGGTAAGGAGTTGTTAACAAGTGTCAAAAATAAGTTCAAAGAGGATAAAATGGATTAAATAGGAAAAATATATGCAAAAAGCTGCAAAATTTGTTAAAAGTGGCAAAAATGAGAAGAAACGGTGTTGGAAGGACAGTAGCGTCAAAGCTTTCCAACACACGAGCATTGATATCATCAGTAAATCTTAACCAGTGAGGGCCCTGATGCTGGGTTCTTCAGGGGCTCAGCCAAGTCTGTGGGCCGGCCTGGTTGTGTTGCTTTGGTCATCACATTGCAGCTATAAAAAGAAAACTGTTAAATCTGGCATGACATGTTACTAGGTGTTGGATCACTCACATTTAAAAAAGTACGTTTTTAAACATCTCATAGTCTATATTAGGCTTAGACACGAGGAAAGTTTGCCTCCTTGCATCCAGCGTTGACTCAGTGAACACTCAGCCTCAGCAGTAGAGATGTCACATCCCATTAACTAGTAACAGCGCTGTTCCTGGATGAAAACTCAGGCTCTCATTCCTGTTTGTTCCTGTTGGAATCTCTTTGAAAACATGAGTTGCTGTCCCAAAAAACTTCAGCAAGCCATTAGGAAAATATAGATGTGATTCCAGGAAGCATTGCTCAATACATCTTTTACCCATGCCTTTTCACTGACACAGAGCAATGCCTGACATTGGAGACCAAGCTGCTCTCCGCAGGAGGTGAAGTTTGAGCCGAGTGAAACGTCAGGGTTTGATTTCTTCTAGCATTTATGGAAACACAGAAAGAAGTTGTGAGAATCAAGGAGGATGCTGACAGTTGAAAATGCTTGGATTAAAAGACCAAATCCCCACGTCTCATTCTGCTTCTGTCTAAGTGTGCCTGTGATAAGTTCCCTCTGATAGCTGAAGAGGGCATGTTTATCAAGCCCCTCTAAGCTCATAGGCCCTGCGAAGGCTGAACCACTGCTGACAGAGTCAATGGGAAGTGGAGGAAAAATAACAAGGAGCGTCTGCCAAGCCTTCCCACTGCCTGCTCTCCCCGTCTCCCTCTCTCTCTTCGTCCCCCCCTGTTGCCGCCAGACCAGTGGAAAAACTCCCTCTGGTCCAGACACAGTTATGAGGGAACGAAGGAGCAAGTGGGAGACAGATAAACACAAATAAAGAGGCAGGGGAAGGAATTAGAGAGTGATGGGGAGAAAAATGAACATACCTTACGCATGAAATCAAATGTGAACAATAGAACTCTACTGTTTTCTCTGACAACCCGCCTTTTTATCCTCTTCTGTTTCCTGAAAGAGCCAAAATAACGTCCTTCAGAACAAGAGTCTGATTAAAGAAGTGCTCCTCCTTCTTCTCTGGGCGGCCTTATGTTGTGCAGATTCACCATCTATCATACAGTTGATGGACTTCCTCATAAATCAGCAGCATGTCCAGTCCAAAATGGCTACTGATGATGTGCAAACAAGCTCAGAGTAAACAAACCAAGCAAAAGAAGACAAGCTTAAACTCTCAAGCAATCTGCACACAAGGATATGTTTCTATCCTTTCTTTTCTGCCAAAAATCCAGCCGCTGACTCCTGGATGTTAAGACAGGGTCTATATTTCTGCAATTCGTCATTCTGCATATCAGCGGCACCAGCGTGCACAATCCTTGCTGAAGAGCGTGCACGTCTGTAAATGTGCGTGTCAGTGGGCTGTAATTACAGACATGGGCTTCCGGCTGAAAAGTGCACTTTATAAAAACACAGGCATTGTTGGTGTAGCCATTAAGGGAGTGGCCTGTTTTCACCTATGAAACAAAAGGCACACATGAGGAAATTTGTGTGTGTATAAGAGTGTGTATAAAGGCCTATGTGTGTGTGTTGCGAAGGTGTTTGGGTTCCAGGGAAGTAAAGGAATAAGTGGGCTTTTAATTTTCTTGGAGAATGAGTGGCATTCTCCTTCATTTCCTGCAAGGGCGGCATAACACTGGAAGTAACATAAGCACATGTGCACTCTCATGCACTCATGCAAAAGCACATACAAACTTCTGTGAGAAGACACGTTTAATGCAGAGGGAAATCTCACGCTCATGTGACACATAGAGAGCTGGGAAGGCAAAAGAAATTTGGCATTTTAGAAGAGACGAGCTTTACTGGAACAGCCTCAGACTCAAGACAGAGTTGTCCAAGTGATGATGATTTTAGAGGGGAAAGAAATCTGGAAACATCTTTAAAATGAAAAATGTTGTGAAATAATTCAGTCAGGTCTATGACAAACAGACAGGTTGTTGCTTCCCTGCAAGTTGCTATGTGTCTGCACCAATGAAATGTCTGATATTCTGCCCCCTTGTGGCAACAAGGTAAGGGATTTACAAGGTTAGGAATCAGAAAAGGCATTTCTAAACACTGTCATCTGCTGTACCTAAGATAAGTGGTTTTCAACATTGGGGTCAGGACCCCCTTGGTCCCCCATTTCAAAATATATATATTATAATGTTAAAAAAGAATCTGTGAAACATAAGTCTGCACACAGAATTGACCGGGCTTCTGACAAACCCAGAGAATGCGCCCTCCCCAGATGTGATTATTGATGATATCAGTGCATGTGTGTTTTATCGGTAGCATTGGTGCTAGCATCCTGGCTAACAGTTCCCTCATTTTGGAGCTGAAAAGTGTGTCAAACTATTATTGGGTTCTAATGTTGAAAGTATTTATTCCTGCCACTTTTTAACCACTTTTCCCACAAAATGTTGCCACTATTATTTTCCACCTTTAATCAATATTGAACAATTTGCACCCATTGTGCTTCTTTTTACCCATAATTGCCACTTAAGACCAACATTTTAATCTGTTTTCATCACTTTTTCCTGCCAATTTTTGGCATCTTTAATACATAGTTGCCGACTGAATCCCATTTCTGCCACTTCTTAATCAAATGTCACCACCTTTTCTGCCCATTGATCCACATTTAAGACATTTCTTTACTTTTTAACCCTTTCCACCACTTTTCCCACTTATCGTTGCCTCTTTTGACCCATTATTGCCACTTTTAACCCCTTTTCACTACATTTTATGCCCATTTAATCAAATTTCACTATTTGTCATGCCCTTTTTTATAAGTTCAAACCAATTTTTTCCCATTTTTTTATCCAATTACACCAGCTTTTCTGTCCATCTCTGCCACTTTTAAGCCAATATTGATATTGTTAACCCCATTTATCACTTTTCATGCTCGTTTCTTCCACTTTAACCCATTCTTACCACTTTTTTTCCATTTTTTTGCCTCTTTAATCCAACTTTAGCCACTATTAACCCAATTCTGCTACTTTTTAAATCCAGTGTACCCACCTTTTCCACCTTTTTTTCCATATTTAACCATTTTTTGCCATTTCTAACCCATTTCATTTCTGATTTTAAAAAAGGGATTTACATTTTTCAGATGACTATATACTACAGCACATGAGATATGAGAGATATAGGCCATTCAAGTAGTTTGAAAGAGTCTATTTCCCATTTTCATAAAAAGTGTGCATAGTGAGTTAATGGGCACTTTTTGGACAATGTTGATGTTTTTCAGCCCAGTAGTAGTAAATTAAGACATTTTTCCCATTGTTTGATGCACACAGTGACTATTTCTTGGGGTTCCTTTGGTGCATGAAACCTGGGGAAACTGTGTAACTTTGCCTAATGGTAAATCCACCTACAGATAAAACGAGACAGCAGAAGACAGGACTGGACAGGACTTTATGAGACACGACAATAAGTTACCATATTAATCATTTTCCCTAGGCAGAGACTAATGAGTCCCTTCACCATTTAGCTAAAAGCAGTTTTAGTGAGTAAATAGGCCCGTTTTTTATGCTTTTATCATTGCAGCCTTAATCATATGTCTAGACATTCATTGTTTGATGCACACTTTAGGCCCATTGGTGCATGACGTCCTGAGCAATATGCCAAATGGTAGAACCGCCTTGGATTGGCAAGATGAGGCAACACAAGAGGAGATGAGACAGGACGAATGAAGTCAAGACCGGACCAGGCAAGACAGAACAAGACAAGATGAGGTTCAGTTTGTAGGTTCTGCCAAATGTCTACCTTTATCTTATGGTAAAACCAGCCATGGATTGGACAAGACGAGACAAAATAAGACTAACAGAGACAAGATTTGACGAGAGGACACAAGGAAAACCCAGACAAGATTAGAGGCAGTTTGAGTCATTTGAAGGCTCCAGTCAGAGACTTTTACAGGGCTTAAACACAGTCGTAGTGTTTGATGCTTTTCTTCATTCTCTCATTGGACCCTTACTCATAAATCTAGACAGATACCAGGGATGTGCTTGGTCAAAAGGTTAAATTTGTTTGTCAAAGTAACAAGTCGGTTAAACTAGTTACATATCATTTCTGAAAAACACAGGCTTGATTATGCTCTTTTAAATTGGACTAAACTTCCCGCCACCAGAGGCAGCTGTAGCTTCAGTGAATGGTTGCTGCCTTCCTGTCTGAGTTTTCCCCCGGCACTTCACCAGACCTAAATATGAGAAGCTAGAAGTTAGCGAGTAGTAGGAACAGCACGGTATGACCGTTTTTTTCAAGTAGTAAATGAAAATAAAATGGTATGAAGGCTGTCGAGGGTTGAACTCACATCTAACTACTCAACCTAAGTAAAAAGATACTGCACATCAAAGCACTATATTCATTTGCAAAGAGGAACAAAGGCTGGTGGAGCTAGCTGCTAATGTTAGCCACACTGTAGGAAGTATATCAGGCTAACATCACACCTGCTGACACAATGACCCTGTGGGGAATCTGATTGTTTTCAAAGGATTTTCTCCTCTTTGGACTAGTCAGTTAAATGACATTTAAAGGAGCATTTAGCATATGCCTCATTGCATAAAATGGCTATTTCCTAAGGCCTGGGGCAATAGTCTACCTTGCCTTCTAGTAAAACCACCTAGGGGCTAGAAAAAACAAGAAAAGACCAGATAAGGGGCAGTTTAAATCAGACCCAAAACAGATACTTAGAGCAACTTTCCAAGACATGACAACAAGATAAGATAAGATAATATAAGATAATCCTCTAATGATCCTCAAAGGGAGAAGGTTTTTCACGAGACATTATGCCATCTAAAGGCTGATCTGAGAAGCAGTACTACAGCTAGGAGGCACAAGTAAGACCACATTTTTTTTCACCCTGACCTCAGAAAAGCATACAAGCTCAGAGAGCGAAGAGCTGACGTTGAGTTAAGGGTCTTTAAAGCCCCAACCTCAACACATTCTGGCCTATAAAGTAGCTGCAGCGGGGCGTGAGACTCTCTGCTCTGTTTGAGCGAGCGGTTTGGCAGAGGACACATCGAGTGTGTTCATCTGTTTGAAATGTGTGTCTGTGTGAGGGGTGTTAAGTCCTCGTAGGTGTTTGTAATGCACGAGGCATTAAGTGTGCAGCGTATGCCACTGTGCAAATCCCGTGACTGTTTGTGCACGCTCCGCCATGCTTCAGCACTTGTAGCGAAAGCTCTGAATGTGCTGCTGGTTGGAGATTGTTATTTAAGGTTAAGCAACGTAACCACACACAAACACACTTGTAACCACAAGTAACAAAGTCAGTGACCAGCTGCCGCCCACTCAGGAACAGAGAATCCCAGAGTGCCATGGTTACAACACAGTGTTGTCATCAAGCATGTGCCAAGCTTGGAGAATACACGCCAAAGAAAAATGGCAGCAGAGAGGGGCATAAATCTTCACTCCTATAGGCTCTCTAATAGAAATGAAGAGAAGGTGGGAATCTGACTGGAAAACAGTGAATCCATATGAGGGCCCTGAACTTTATGGGCAAATACTTTGAAAAGTGAAGCAGACACTGCTGTGCACCAGCAGCTTTGCAGACCTGAGAGCTCCTGTTGTAGCTCGGTGCCAAGAGGAGAGTTAACACTTCGGTGTGTCCATTCACCCACTCCCCCTTGAAGATTGTGTAACACACTTTGATATGGACACACTCAGCCAGCTAGGAGCATGCGTGTGCGATTGCTGCATACACAGGTAGAATAAAACAATGCTGCCAAATGTTTTTAGACTCCAGAACTCCAACCCACTGCCTTTTCCAGTCTCTGTCTGTCTTTTACTTACCTCACTCTACACCTCTCTCTCTCTCCTTCCTTTGCATAAAAAAAGCTGTTGGAGCGTTGGAACATGTGTTTGAAAAATGTATCCCCTCTGCAAAGCATGGAATCCTCTCTTGCATTTTTCCCTATCTGTCAGCGTGTCATTGGTGAGAATGCCTGCTGTTGGTGCAGCGACACACGTGACTGAAAGATGCATCTCCTCAGCAAAACAGGGGTTTCTCCCTCCTCTTTACCACTTTGCTTTTGTTCCCCTTTTTTGTTTCCCTTCTGAATTTTTTCATCTCTTTTTCTCTCTGTTAGTTTGTCATACCTGAGGACTCAAAGTCAAGGCACTTTCTCCCCTCTCTGTTTGCTATGGAGGGATGTCGTTACAATGGAATGCGGCGTCACTTGCCAGAGGCGTCACAGTGGATGGACAGAGTGAAGCAACAGAGGAAAGAGGGCTAGACAAGAGAGGAGAGGGCCATGTGTCCATTTGTGGTACTCCTTTAACCTTGGTGCATTCCATTTAGAGTATAAGACAAGCTGCATAGAGTATTGAACATAATCTGAATATGAAAAACAACATCTGACCGCATGTTGGACACTCCTTCCGATCAGGATTTCTGTTACTGAGCCAAACCCATTGTACATATCCAACTACCACACTGCCCCACCCCTATACATGCTCCAAATACACACCACGCCCACTTCTACATCATCAGCGAAAGTCCCAGATGTAAGCGGGCATGGATGAAACAACAATAACACCTGAAAAATCCTCACCAGCATCTATCAAAGTGTTTTGCAGAGAAAATCAGGACGCCAAAGTTGATCAATAATGGATCCATATCTATGTTTCTGAGTGCCCAATCAATAAGTCTGTCCTGGTGGAAGCTTGATGAACAAACTGTACTGGTTCATTTTAATCTGCAAGCTGTTACTCTGTGCACTAGCTTAGGACTGAGAAGAATTATGCAGGTCCCATGACTAAGATATTTCTCCGTCTGTTTTTTATTTTTATTTTTTCTCCTTTCCTGTTTTCCCCTTCTGTTTCTTTTGGCCCGGGCCGCTGCAGCCACATGTGAGAAAAGTTCAAAAAAAGACAAGTGATGACAGGACAAGAGGATGCTGACAGAGCCGTAGAGACGTGAGGGCAGGGTGGACTTACCTTTCTCTTCTCAGAGCGTCGAGGTGCAGGGGAGGAGGAGGGGGGGTGCACCGGGTAAGGGCAGCGGTAGGTGTGAGCGTCAGGTGGATCTCTTTCTACCTCCCTCCTTGCTTCAGCCACGCGTGTCTCCCATGGGACGCAACAGCGTCAGATATTCAAAGAACATGCAGGCAAAAAGAGGAGTGTTGTCCTCCTGGGCAAAGCTCAGCTGGCACCCAAAATTGGTCACATGCAGGAAAAAAATCCCAGCCTAGAAAGTTAAAAACTGGACAACTGCAGGTGGAGTCTGCTCAACTTTTATTTTTCTGCCTCCAACAAAAAAAAGAAGTCCATCCATGTGCTTTCTGTCAGAGATGGCAAAAGTGAGAGTGCAGATGAAAGAGAGGGTGAAAAATCCTCTAAGTGCTGTCTTCACGCTGTCCACACGCAGGTCTGAGGAGCACCTTCCCAATCTGTGAGCTCTCGCTCTCCAGGGTGGAAAGTAGGAGGGAAGGAGCGAGGGAGCAGGACAGAGAGGGGGAGAGAGTGAGAAACGGTGGAGGGAGACTCAGTCAGTCAGTCAAGTCAGTCAGGCAGTCAGGCAGGCAGTGTATATTGAGCTAAAGGCTGTGAGTCCAAGCAGGCAGAGCTCCCACTCCCAGGACTTATAACCAGGGGCTGTGCACCTCGCTGCTCCAATCTCCCTGGCTCACTCCGAGATCCCTCTCCCACTGACTTATTTTGGGAAAGACAGACAGGATTGTTCATTGGGTTAAACCCCTTCATACAGAAAGAAAGTGTCTGTGGCTGCTTTCTCTGAGGAAGGAGGGGAGTGAGCAGGATGGGGTGGGGTAGCAGCCGCGCAGAGAGGGGTGGGGTAGGATGAAGAGGAGGGAAGGGAACGAAAAATAGACGAGAAGAGGGGAGTATGGAGGTTTCAACTGCTCATGTTCAGCCTCCGTCCACTCCCCTCTTGCCCCAAACTTACCTTCCAAGAAATCCCCCTTTGTGCTTCTGTTAAAATATGTTCACAAATACAAAATTCAAACCGTGAAATTGAGCTCAGCTTAGCATGGAGTAACTCAAACCTGGAGACTAGCACCAAAACTTTGTTTCTTTCTTGTAGTCCAGATGAATTGGCCAAATAAAAATCTCTATGTATGGCAGAAAATAGAGATTTGCCACAAAGTTCCTCCTAGTTATTCCTATGGGGTGAATTACAGGTAATGGGTCTTATATTTTTAACATGCTAAGCTGTTTGCTGGGGAAAATGGATAAAATTTCATCAAAGGTCCTTGGATCTCATGTTTTGGAAGTTAGGTAACAACCTGCATTGACTACAAATGTTCCTTATCTATCCAAAAGAGGTTTACTAAGTCCAGTACAAGCTTAGCATTGAGTGTTTTTAATTGGCACAGTGTTAGCTGGCTCTGTGCTATGGTAGTGGACCTTGAAGAGAAATCCGCTCCGTGGCTGTGATTGGACAAGCCAGAGGAAAGCTGGCCTTGCCTTTTCCTGGAAGACCTACTGGGACTGAGCCATTGGCAAAGTCAGAGATCAGATAGAGACTGTGATTCCAAGTAGATCTTAAAATGCTCAGGCAAGGGGAAAGAGAGGTAAAACAAATTAAGAAAAACTGTTCAGCATTTGTTCAGTGTTTTTGTGGTTTATCCATCTTCTCATTGTTCCAGTTGGGATTGAAGACTGACATTTTAGCTGCATCCACTTCTTTTCAGCTCTGATGGATCTTAAAAACTCCAGCTACTTATCTGCTGGCAGTCCAGCTGACCTTCCCACACCGATATTGTGGCAAATGCAGGCTTGGGACCAGCACATACAACTTATCATATATTTATAATGAAACCCAGAGGACACAACCATCCTAGGGCACCCTAGAGGGCACTTAACCATTGACATGGTACCCTGAAGGGCACATTATCGAGTACTGACAACAGGAAGGGCATCCTAGATGACACTTTATATTTCTGTGTCAAATGAAAGAGCATCCAAGGGGGAACTTATCAAGTTTTGACCACAGACAGGTTAATCAAGTGGACATGGCTGTATTTTGTCCATAAAGGGGACCATAGAGGACACTTTGACGAACTTTGTCCATTAGACGGGCACTCTACAGTGCTCTGACCTATGAAAGAGTACACTAGAGGACATATTACCATATGTTGTCTATTTGAAGGGCATTCTCCACTATTTTGCCCACAGAAAGGGTGCCCTAGAGAGCACATGACCATATTATTCATTTGAAGGACATTCTATAGCACTTTGTTACTTGAAAGGACAACCTGGAAGACACTTTACCATACTTTATATCAATTTGAAGGACAATCTACAGTCATTTGTCCACTGAAATAGCACTTAAGAGTATATTAGAGTATTAGAGTATATAGAGTTTTTGTCCATTTGAATTCTGCAGTTCTTTATCCACTGGAAGGGCATTCTGCAGAAAAATGTACAGTATTTTGTCTATTTGAAGAGCATTTTACCATATATGTGCATTTAAAGGACATTCTACAGCGCTTAGTCCTTTGGAAGGGCACACTAGAGACCACGTTACAATATTTTGTCCATTCTACAGCACTTTGGTCACTGGAAGGACATCCTACACGCCACGTTACCATATATGTGCTTTGAAAGGACACTCTACGATGCTTTATCCACTAGAGGGGTACAGGAGAGGTCACATTACAAGATTCTGTTCATTTAAGGGCATTGTACAGTCCTTTGTTCAATGGAAGGGCACCATAGGGGAAACTTTACCATGTTTTATCCAGTTGAATGCCATTCTGAAGTGCTTTGTCAAAGGAAGGCCAACTTAGAGTAGCCTACACATTACTATATTCTGTCCATTTAGAGGGCATTCTACACTGCTTTTTGCCCACGGGAAGGGAACCCAAGGGAATACTTTTCCATATTCTTTCTACTACAGAGTTTGGTCAACTGGAAAGAGCACCAGAGGACGCTTTGTCATTTTTTTTCCATTTGAGGGGTATTCTACAGTGCTTTGTGCACTTGAAGGGTACCCTACAGTACACTTTACCATATTTTGTCCATTTCAAGGCCAGTCTACAGTGCTTTTCCCACTGGAAGGGAATCCTAGAGAACACTTGACCATTTTTATCAATTTGAAGGGCATACTAAAGTGGCCTGTCCACTGGAAGGGTGACCTGGAGTACACTTTACCAGATTCTGTTATTTTGAAGAGTGTTCTACATTGCTTTACCCACTGGAAGGGCACCTTTTACAGTGCTTTGTCCATGGGAAAGGACACCCCAAAAACATATAACAATTTTTTTGTCCATTTGAAATGGTATTCTACGTTTCTTTGCCCACTGGAAGGGCACCCTACAGTACACTTAAGTCAATGTTGTGTCCATTGAAGAACATGCTACATTCCTCTGTAAAATGTAAGGGCATCTTAGACAACTCTTCAACATATTTTGTCCATTTGAAGGGCATTTTACTATACTCTGTCCACTGTAAGGGCACCCTAGAGAACTTTACCATATTTTTGATATTTGAAGGGCATTCTACAGCACCTTATCACTTGAAGGGCGCCCTACAGGGCACTTTTGCATTGACAGCTAGGAGGGCATACTACAGGGCATTTAATCATATTTCATGTGCCGTAGGGGAATTCAAAAGAGCACTTTTGCTGCACTTTTGCAGTGTCAGGGCAGCAGGGGTTGCCCTTATGAGAGCACAAGTGGTTTGCTCAATACCAGGCTGTGTAGTTTTGCAACAATTAGAATCAAACCAGTAATTTGTTTGTACAAAAAGCAACACAGTCATATTTGGAAAATGTTTCACTCAACAATTTAGGGTAATTTTGCAAGCTGGTTGGGGTTGTTGTTGATTCTATTTCCTTTTCTTAAAGCATATTCCATCAATAGCAAATGAGCAAGGTGGATGACTTTCATGGTTAGGACTGATTTTACACGTGTGAGAAGAAATCTGAAGTGTTAAGAGAATCAATCATTGGGTAGTTTATTAGAAGGTCATATACTGGCCAATCACTGATCGCACGATCAGAGTCAAAGCAAAGCACTTTGGTTCATGACTGGAGCCAGCCAAATTGAATAATAATTAAAGAAATAAGCGATGGGCGTCATTTTTGTGAAAGAGCCATGGTGCGGCTTGAATAGCTCTCTGAAACATGGAAAGGGTGGAGTGACCAGATGCCCAGCCGTGATGTCATCAATAGGAGCCCTGTGTGGTTGTCAGGCCTGCCATTCATCCATCCACTAGGTGTGGGTTTCTGCGTGAGTATGTGCATGTTTTTGTTGATCCCACCCTACAGCACAACAGCATTCTGTGGTTCAGTGAGGCAAAGAATTGACTGGTTGAAGCAAAAACCCAAACATGGGAATGCCCATGAGTCCTCCAGTCATGACTGTGCAGCAGTACAGAATTCTCAAAATATCTCTGCTCACCCTTTAAACACAGTTTCATTCTCAATCACATCCTTTGGTCGGCACACACCCCTCAGAAAATCCCCAAACCATTCAATACAGCTCGGTACACAAGTCCCCTCCCACTCCCTCGCTTTTACAAGGTGAAACATTCCCGAGAAGAGGGAAAAAACACCTGGTCGTCATAAGTTTCTCTTCTTTCACTCCACTTTTCCTCTTTTGCTCCATTCCATTAGCAAGAGTAAAAACAAACAGTGGCCGTTAACCGAGTGGAAAACTGTTGCATTGCATCACACAGACCTGCTTTGCCCTTGATGTCCGTCAAAATCCCAAAAATAAGCCGTGAAGGGTAGGCTGGCGTCACGATACACTCCACCCTACACCACACCCATGGAGAGTAACATAGACCCACTATGTGCTAATGTAGGGGGGTCTGTTTCACTCAGAGGTGGCGTGTTCGGGGTGGGTTGATGTTGTTTGTGCTGCACTGAGCATGTGTGTTTCTTGAGTGGGCTGTGTGAATGGATGGAGTGTGTTAAAGGGTTGAGTTGTTTGTGTTTGTGAGCTTGATTGGAATTAACTTTTAGGTTGTAATCTGAACGTGTTTATTCGACTTAGTGGTCGCTCTGAGTTAAGTATTGTATGTAGGTAATCGAGTTGATAGCATAAGCTAAAATGGTTCTGGCACTGCTAAATCCCATGACTCTAATGCAGTGGTTCTCAACGTGGGGGGCGGCACCCTCTGAGGGGTCCAAAGACACTGTGATGGGGCTGCAAGACTCCTTAAAAAACTAAGAATATTCTTTAAATGATTTCAAATTGTATATTTTACCTATTTTTATTGAAATATATGCATTAAATTAGTAAAATATAAAATAAAAACATGGTCATTTGGTGAGATTTATGCAGAAGTAATGTTCAACAAAGCTGCCACAAGTAAGTCTGCACACAGAATTGACTGTTCCCCCGATAAACCCAGAGGAGGAGCCCTCCCCAGCTGTGATTTATTGATGATATCAATGCATGTGTTTTATCAGTAGCATTTATGCTAGCATCCCGAATAACAGTTGTTTCATTTTGGTGCTGAATAGTGCGTGAAACTATTATTGGGTTCCAGTGGTGAAAGTATTTATTCATGTCACTTTTAACCACTTTTCCCACCATGTTCGCAACTATAATTTGCCAATTTCATTAATTTTGCAAAATTTTGACCCATTTTTACTTCTTTTAACCCACCTTTCCCACTTTACACCAATTTTGCCAAATTTAAATCTGTTTAAATCACTTGATCCCACCAATTTCAACACATATTGCACATTTTTGTCAACTTTAAACCCTTTCCACCACTTTTTCTACCTTTTTTTCCACTTGTAAACCAATTCCTGCCACCCTGCACCTACTGTTGCCTCTGTTGACCCATTCTGACCACTATAAACCCCTTTTTACCACTTGTTTCACCCAGTGTTGCCCATTTCAACAATATTTCACTGTTTGTTATGCCCATTTTTGCCAGTTTAACCAATTTCCACCTAATTTTCTGCTTCAATTACCCGATTTTTGTCAGTTTAAACCACCTTTTCCCTCTTATAAACCACATTTCACCAATTTTTCAACCCATTTTGTCACTGTAAACCCAGTTCCGCCACTTTTTAATCCCTTTAATGCCTGGTTTTTTGTTTTTTTTTTTGCCACTTTCTGACCCATTTTAGCATTTTCTTAATCTTTGCCTCTTTTATCTCATTTCTGCTTCTTTTTAAATCACATTTCACCACCTTTTCCACTGGTTTTTGCCATTTTTAATCCATTTTAATTCTGTTATTAAGGAAAGGGATTTACATTTTTAAGAAGTCTGTATACCACTGGCCTGGGGGCCACATCAGGCCCCCCACCACTTCCCATCTGGCCCCCAGAAGCTCGATTAAATTCAGAAAATGTGCTGTGGAAAAAATACATTGCTGTATTTAGGATATCTTTTCTTTATTTTCCCTCTTCAATCCTAACTGATATTTAAGTAACTCAAAAGACAAGTGAGACTGAAACTTTTTTTTAAAGACTGGCTTAATGTTTGATCAGTTTTACCAAAATTCAAATATTCTTATCCTTCATTAGCAAACAAGATGCATGACAAACAAAGACTCTTAAGTCCATTTTTGACTGAAGCAGCAGTCTGAATCAGGATGTAGCATATTCACATCAAGCTACATGGTAGTCCAAGAAAGATGGCACAAATATCTCAGTCGCCCCCTTGTGGCTGGCTTCAGTATAGGTAATAGGAGCTTAAAATTAAGGTACATTTTAAAGAAAATAATATTGTTTAGACAGAAATGTTTCTTTTATTTAGGTCATTTAATGGTCTGGCCCCCACAGCATCTGCATTCACATAAGCTGGCCCGTAAAACTGTAGTCGATGACCCCTGCTATATACTACAGCACCAATGAACAAAAAATATATTTGTTGCTTTGATAAGAGTGGCTATTATTTGGGTATCACAGCTTAACTTTGCAATGGGCCATGATTTTGCTGACCTCCATGTCTCGGCCCCAGTGAGCTCTCCCCTTTATCCCCTCTTATGGGCCTCTTTGTCTGCACAGATTCTTGAATGTGCATAGCTGTGTTCAACCACCTTCAGGTACTGTGGGGGTCCCCGGTCTCTAGCACCTTTATTTTGGGGGTCATGGGCTGAAAAGGTTGAGAACCACTGCTCTAATGTAAAAAAGCAACCTTGCTCAAACATATCATGCAGTTTCTTTCACTAAACCTGCTTGAATTCAAACAAGGCATTGATATCAAGTAACACAGGCCAAAGTTGAAAGTTCATGCAAGGACAGCGGAGGACAGGTGTTCCTCTTTTCCATCTCTGGCTTTTCTTCCAGCTTTTATACTCCTTTTTTTCACTATCAGCCTCTCTTTCCCCCAGGCATTGATTCAAAAGGGCCGTTTTCTCTCAGGTGATGTGGTCCACCTTTGTCTGTTCTAACCTTACAAAGGAATGCCTGGCATTTGCCAGGCTGTGCCTACCCAGGGCCGCTAAGGAGAGTGAAAAGAAGGCAGTGAGGGAAGTATGTAACGGACAAGGGAAAAGGCAAAAGGAAATTCAAAGAGGAGCTAAGGAGCAGGAAAATTATGATGAAAAAACAAATCAAAGAATAAAAGCCTATGGAGAGAGTCAGGAATAGAACGTCTGCAAAAGGCAGCAGGCAGGAAAGAGGCAAGACAGTAATGAATGCTGGAGAGAGAGGGGAGTTTCAGTCTTTTCACACACTTTGGATAAAACTTGAGAGCTCTGAAATTGATATAAATTTCAGCAGGGAAATTCCTCTGAAATGGGCTTGGGGCTCTGCCACCATGCTCGACTGGCAGGGGGCGGAGAGTCTGGATTGGGCTTAAAGAGGGCGTGAGAGGGGAGAGTCAAGGTGATAGATGGAACAGGTAGAGGAGGAGATTTTAGCTGGATCCCTCTGGTTTACCTCTGTTGAAGCGTTCAGTTTCCCCACAGGTAATCATTTGACACTGATAAAAGCAGAGAGTGGGGAGAGAAAAAGGATGGCAGTGTTTCCACCCTGGGAAAAAGCTCTCTGGAGAGATTAGAGGACAGCGGGGGTGATTCTTCCATCTGTTGCACCACACAAGAAAAGGCTGGGGTAAAGAAAAAGGTGGAGAGATAGAGCGTTAGAGGAGAAGAATCAGGAGTGGTGCGCGTTTTTAAGTGTGTCTCAGTCCACCTTGCGTCCACACTGCAGCATGTGTAAATAAAAGAGTGGCGACTGAATGGTATTTTACTGCTTCTGTATTTGCAGCGGGTTATTTTGACCCTGGGTGGTCCCTGCTGAAAGACTTCTACGGTCATTAATCATCAGCGGGGGAATCAGATGTCAGGTGTGTGTGAGAGAGGGAGAAAAAGAGAAGAGGGCTGGTTGGTAACCAAATAGGGAGCAGGAGCACCTACTGTACTGGGCTGTATGGAAGAACAGTAAGAGTGCGAGTGTAGCGTGTTTGAGGTTAGCCTTGCGTACCAGTGGATATCCTAATCAGCTGAGCTGGTGGTGGGATGAAAGAATGTGAAGATTATTGCCTGGTAATTGTTTCCAGAGTGCAACAGCGCTGCTATATCTTAAACAGAGGAACTTGCTTGCAGTGTGTTTGTATTGAAACCACATCTATGTGATGTACCACAAGTCCAGTTATGAGATACAAGCAGGAGCAGAGCCCAGAGGAGTGTCAAGTCTTGTTGAGAAATGCACAAAATGTTGGAGTTTGGCAAAGAGATGTGTACATGAATTAAAAAAGATTGCTTCTATGTCGCATATTCACTTCATTAGTGATCCTCAACTGGCAGCCCGGGGGCCACATCAGGCCCAAACATCCGGCCCCCAGAGCATCACCAAATTCAGAACATGTGCAGATTTGTTGTGACATTTCTTTTTTTTTTTTTTAAATAAGCTCCCAACAGCTATTAAAACAACTCCTAAAACAATTGAGATTGCAATAGTTTCATCAAGATGGTTTTATAGTTCACCCATTTTTTCAGAAATGACCTGTCAACCATTATTAGCAAATATGATTCATGTCAAACAAATTTTTCAGTCCATTTCTGATAAAACTGTAGATTTCTATGTCAACTTTTGGTTTCAGGAAATTTTTCAGTTTTTGTCTGAAATTCAAAATCCATGATATTTCTCCACTGTGGGTAAATCAGTCAAAGTACAATGTATCCTTACCTCTTCTGCCTCCCAGCTGTAGAAAACAGGGACTCCAGGTTTTGCAGAGTGCAGAGAACACACTGCCATGATTTGGTACCAGATTTTGAGTTTTCATCAACTAAAACTAGACTAACACTAGAAAGGGTAGAAATGACTAAAATGGGACTTAAACTAAAAGACATTTTGTCTAAAGACAAAGACTAAGACTAAAATTTAAAATAGCTGCCAAAATGAACACTGGATCCAGTATCCTAAAGCATTAAGATTGGCCCTCATTGGAGATAAGGGGCCAAGCCCAAACCCTGAAAAACAGCCCCATACCATTATCCCTCCTCCACCAAACTTCACAGTTGGTACAATGAGGTCAGGTAACATTCTCCAGGCATCCACCAAACCCAGACTTGCCAATCTGACTGCCAAACAGAGAGCCGTGATTCGTCACTCTACAGAACATGTTTCTGTTCTACAGTCCAGTGTTGGTGTGCTTTACACCAGTGGTTCTCAACTGGTCTAGAGTCAGGAACCACCACCTCCTTATCCATAAATCATGGCTCATATTTTTCACATTTTTCAGTCAAAACCAAAGGAATGAAAAATGGGGCAGTTTTGACTTAAGACTGATGTCCAGATGCAATGTAACAAAGAGATGGTGGCATATACTTAAAGATAAAAGGGCATTAAAGACTTTTGCCACATATTTTCCCCTGGCAGACATCTGCGACCTACTGAAAATGGCTTCACAACCCACTTATAGGTCCTGACCCACCAGTTGACCTACAGTCAAGCCTCAGGACCCACCATCATATCCTTAATGGTAAATTGCAAACCAAAGTTCCTATGGTCTGGCTGCAGACAGTACATGTCAGACCGCCACTCTAACAGATCATTTATGTGAGACATCTCTTTACATGCTAAAACTTTGAAATAAAATTGGATTAAACTTCCATTTAGGGTTACAGTAAAGGTAACTGTTAAGAAACCAGAAGTTAGGAGTTAAACAGCTGATCAGCAAATCTGGATTTAGAAAGTTTAATAAAGCTGAGTAAAAGTCTGCTAACAGTTTCAGCGATGTAGCTAATGTAGCTACATCACTACATAGCTAAGGCTAAGCTCACAAAGCAGCAATGTAAGTTATGTAACTATATTATCTATGTAGCTATGTTAGCTTTAGCTATATTTGCCAAAGCTCACACTGCGAAAATCCACTTAGCTACATTGGCTTATGTAGTTATGTTGATTACATAGCTAGTATAGCTTGTTAGCTTAAGCTGAAGCTTACAAAGCTTATTTGTTACAAGTGACAATGCACATTAATGAACATGGACATGTAAATGTGCCAGATTGTAGCCATAGGCTAATTTCTATCTGTAATCCCTGGCAGGTTGATGGCATATACAACAAAGAGTCCGGTAAAAATCTACATAAAAGAATCAGACAACACCAAAATCAGACAACATAGACAGTACAATAAAATACATAGACCCAAATATAACAATACGGTAGGTGGCTGCATGACCTTTGCTTAAGACAGACCAGAATTAAAGAGACCATGGCAGTTAAAGTGCATAAGGCAGACGGTAAAGTGCTGTAGTGCTACAGTGCAAGTGTGCTGATATATTGCACATGATCATGAGTGTGCTAAAGAAGAAATTGCACATCGCCCTTGCCTGGTTAGTCAAAGTGCTAATATTATTGCACATAGCCCTATTGCACATAGTTTGCATTAACAGATGTGTTTATGCATGTATTATTGGACCAGAAAAGCATAAAATATGCATACATAACTGTATGGATGCATAGAGATAATGAAATGGTTAAACATGGCTACAATTCTTCAGCCACTTTTTCAGATTACCCTTGAAACTTGCAAAGCTGGAGCATTCCCTGACTGAGAGCAGTAAAGTGTTCCACAGTGTGTTCCCTTTGAAAGATTATAGATTCTCAAACAAATCTGTACATAATTTAATCCTGGATTAGACCTCTGATTTTTATCTGTTTTATTTATGAAATGTTCCTCAGTCTGTAATGCTTCCAACATGGTAATTTCTTGATTGTACGTGCCAGAGTTTGTTCATGAATAAAGTTGAATTTGAAGAAAATGTACCAGTAAATTATGGCACTTCTATTCTGAAATAGACTCAGATGAACGGTCTGTGAGAGCAGTCGTCAGAGATGAACAGTCTGCAGCCAGACTGTCTTGAAATTCACAGGTTACATATTTTCTAAAATGATCTTGATAACATAGTCGATAGTGTCTTCTACAAATCATGTTCTTTACTTCCCTTTTGAAATCAATTAAAACAGCTACCATAAATCCGCTTCTAGGAATAGAGAAAGGAAGTTTTTTAGGTAAAGCGGGCCAATCAGAATCACCAGTCAGAATCACCGTGGGGGATGTAATGTTTTTGTATGAGACTGTGATTGAACCACGTTGTTTTTAAACTTGTAGTTGAAAATGCACCATGTTGTGTCTTCTACAAGAGCATAAACCATCGTTTCACACTCAGGAAGCTCCTGATAAGTTTACCTTCAGTGGTTATGACAATATGGCTTAATATCTACTATGAGAAGCAGCATAGACTGAAAGATGTGGCTTCCTCCAAGCCCTTTTCATGACATACTAATAGCATATTTTGCTGAAAGTAATGGGATGTTTTTGCTGCAAGATCATCCAGAATGTCTTCTGAATGTCATGAATTTCATCCATGAAATTAAATGAAACTGGTGAAACAAAAACAAACATAAATTGCAATTACAATCTTCAGTTACCAGCTCCACTAAAATCTTGCAAATCTTCTGTAAAACAAACACGCTCAGAGATCTGTACCCAACTGATAAGCTCATCAATCTACAGGTGATTCAAACTCTGTTTTTCTCCTCCTTTCTGATGATGGACTTGTCTCCATCTGGCCTCCTGAACAAGGCAATGAAAAGGACAACCTTATGTAAGGACGAGAACAAAGACAGAAACTTTTAGGTTTGTTTTGTGACTCTTTTTAAAACCATTTTCCGTTTCAGAATCAGCAGGCTAGAGAGCGATTTCCTTCACGGCAGAAGCAACAGAATCCTCTAACCCAAACAATCAGGTTAGAATAAATAAAGTCAACTGCCTGAGTTTAGAAATCTCTGCAGCACATCCAAAAACTCCACCCTGGTTGGAAACGAGGGTCCAAAGATGAGAAAAGTTCATTCATGGGTGTCTCAAACAAGAAAATGATTATCACACAGATGTGTCTGTAACTTTGAACCGTCCCAGTCCAGCAGGAGGTTTATTATTTAAGATCACATGTATCCAAGCCAAAAGCTACAAACTTGGCTCCCAGTATGTTGAGGACCTTATCTCCAGATCAAATCTTAATGATCTCATTCATTCTTCACATAGCAAACAGTTTTCTCATCATCAGGACTTTATCAACTCATTATCTTGACATTAGAGATAGCAATGTTTTTATTAGAAATAGTTTGATTTTTAGGCCCATTCTGAACACGATTTTAGTCATACAGTCAATGAGATCTCACATATGTTTACAGTGTGCAGTCTTTAATGACTAACATGAGCAGACATGACTTCAGTGGTTTGTCATCTCCACAAAATTTACTTATTGTAATTTTTAAAAAGCATAAAAGGAGAGTTGTATGGGATGGATTTGTGGTGGAAAGTTTCAGACAAAACTTCAAAAAAAGAATAAAAGTTCACAAGAATTGGACAGAGCCTGTGTGACGTCAGCTGTTTGAATACTACAGGTGCACTTCTGAAGCCAATCTGTGGCAGCTTCCATATTGAAATCGAAATATTAGTTTTTTTTTAACCAGGCTGTAAACTAGTTTATTTCCACTGTAAAAAACGGCTTTTTAACATGTGTTGTGAACGTCTCTTCTGGTTTTCTTGCAGCCAGTCTCAAGTGGACACTCGCCGTATTGCAGTTTTTTACACTTCTGCATTGGCTTCTTTTTTAAGGACCTGAGGTTGCTGCTTGGCTCTGACACAAATGTCACATGTGGGCAGTAGGGGCGTGAATCTCTCCTTCTTAAGACAATTCAATTCGAATCTCAATTTACAGACTACAATTCAATTCACTGACAATTCATCAAAATACAGAATGATTTGGTCCAATTCCATTCAGTACAATCTGATTATAGAATCAAAATAACTTCTTGCTCTAATAAAAATTAGCAAAAAAGGTGAAAACAAAATAATTTCATGATAATCTAAGTTTATTTATAAAACAGACTAAATGCCAGGCCTCCTGTGCTAATATTCTGAAATTATGTTTAAGAAAGTTTTCGTCACACCCAGGTGTCTTACTTTGACATTAAATTGGGAGATAAATATTAAAATGAGTTTTTACTGGTACATGTTCGTCCTTCTGTACTTGTAACTTCCTTAGCATTATTATTCCCAATAACAGTACAAACTAAATATCAAATGTTCCCAAGAAACACAAATTAAAACAAATTTAAAGTCACAAGGAGATTTGGACAGACAGAGCTCTGTGTGTCTGCTGGTACAGGAGAACAAGGGGTTAAAATAATTTTGAAAACAGTCAATTTAAAACAGCTTTATATTTTTTTTTTCTTTCATAATTCCTCTTAATGTGAGTATTCAGTCCACATGTCCCAAAAACATTATTTCCTTTCTCTGTGTGTCTTATCGTTCTTGATTGTTTTCCTTCTTGAATTAATTCACTGAGATCAGCTGATCTCAGCTCAGTGAAGTCCTCTCTGTTTAATATCATATCAGTGGGCTCAGATGTATTATGTTACCAAATCAATCACTCCTAACAACACGCTACAGTTGTAAACCCTGTAAATAAAGGGGCGGTTGTTACGGTGATGACTGAAGACTTCTCCAAGGTTTTAACTCAGAGAAATGTTTATGTTCAGGTCTGTTTGTGCTGGGTTTAGCATTAGCATCTTAGCTAAACTTTAGCTCCGCTGCCTCAACAGGTGAGATTTATGAGCTGTTTTAGTTCTTAATCGCTTTTCTCCAAAGCGTACAGACGGGCAGACATTTAGAAAGTTATCCTCCCTTCATATAAAGTCCATATGACTTCTTCAGGTGCTGAACTGCAACTGAAAGATGTTTAGGCGACAACCAGTGAAACACATCCAGCTACCTAGCAAACTTAGGCGAATGGAACTCTCGTTTAAAGGTAAAAGGTCACCGCGGGTCGCACAAGATTACAGACGCTGAGCCAGAGCATGGTGGAAGGGGCTATGAGAACAAGCAGCAATCAATGAACTGATCTCTAACGTTAGAACCAGTCCAAAGACCAGTTCATGCCTCATTTTTACCGATCCAGGGCGCCAAGGATCGATGCACTCAGACTGGTGACGTCAAGATCGGTTAACCCATTCATATTGGATTATCTTTACACCACTAGTGGACGGGCTTTTTGGGGGTGTGGCCCTATTGGCTGATGAGATTTTGAGTGACAGCTCATTCACTCCAGATGCTTTGGAAGTTGTTGTTCAGTTCCCGTCTTTAACTATTGATTAAATATTTATGTCTACTACATGGACAACACCGCCAAAGGACAGAAGTGAGGGCAAGAATTTGACTTTTAGGTCTTTAAATAAGACCCATTACTGGGTGTCTAGAACTGGGTGTACTGGGGTATGGGAGAGCTTAAGTGTCCAGTGTGGGCCCTTGGGCAAGGTCCTGAATACCAGGACACCTGTCCCAGATGTAAGTGGCTTTGGATAAAAGCATCTTCTAAATGACATTGTAACATGTTATTTACCAGTGCAGTACTAGATGTTTTGTTTTGTATAAATACGTGTAGCAGTTTTTTCAGTTTGTACTAAAACCAGACCTACGCCATCGGCTGTTCCAGTAGCTCAGTGGTAGAGTAGGCGTCTCTTGGGTTGGCTTCCTGGTGATTTCATATTTTTCAGTGTCTGTACTTTTTTTTCGTATTTTCAGGAGTAAACATAACTGCTGAATTATGAACAATTCGCACAAAAGTTAACAGTCTGATTCGCTACTGGGCAGACTGGTTAACTAGACTGAACTCTTCCTCTGCTCTTTTTTTTTTTTTTTTTTTTTTTTTGCTGGTTCATCTGAGTTGGTAGGTTTGTGCTCTGAATTTCCTGTTACATTTTCACTCACCTCAGCAGTATCAGAGGTGGAAACTTTTATTGTGAAAAGATTTCCAGAACTGGAATGTGCTCTAGGAAGTTAGCTTGGCATTATTGGAGCGGCTTTGACAAAACTTTAGTTAACTCATATACCCAGTGAACATGAGGAGCACAAACTGTTTACTTTCATGCTGATTGTTCATCATTTAGCAGTGAAAAGTACAGACATAGAAAAATATGAACTCATTCTGCTGAAATCTCCCAGATGTGATCTGAACAACAACTTCCAGAGCATCTGAGGTGACTAAGCTGTCACTCAAAAACTCATCGGCCAATAGGGATACACCCCAGAAAAGCCCACCCACATGTGGGATTTGTGTCAGAATAAAAACAAAAACTGAAGAAACACAAACGAAGGATCAGGCAGCAAACGTCTGATCACTGAGAGAAAAAACAGGAACTATAAACAAAAAGAGTTTCAAAATTGTACTCTTGATGTAAGCTTGTTTTTTTTTTATTTTTTTTGCTTGGACCACATTTTCTTCTTAGGTGCTTATCTCTGTCTGATACCAAGGTTTAGTTTGAATCTTTCCGACACAAAATGAATTCTATACTGATGAAGAGACCTAAAAAGTGCATTCCTATCTTGTCTCCATATCAGATAAGATCTCAGACCAAATGGGTTGATTGGTAGACTTCAATAGCAGTGATTAATAATATAATAAACGGCTCTCTTTGGATAGCTGGCAGCACATGTACATATTTGTTATCTCTAGATAATGGCATAATTAGCCGCTGCCTTTCTACTGAGATAATTGGATAATAGGCTGTGGGATCAAATAACAGACCAAACAAACATGCTAAGCAAGCATGGCCAAAAGATAATGAAAGCAAGGTTACTAAAGGGAGAGATGTCATTATCTGCTCTTTGAGTTGGGTTGGGTTGGGTTCCACTAGCGTGTTCAATTCTGAGTTTCAGACTCTAACTGTCTTTGCCATGTGGATACAGAGCTTTTAATTAGATTACTCAATTTTCTCTGTTTTTGTTCCACAAAATGGAAATAAACAAAAGATGTGAGCATTCTTACCCATTATTAACAGTGCATGAAAAGCATAGTCTCTTAGTCAAAGCAATAACAGAAGACGATGCTCTGCCTACCTCGGTGTCATACTTCTCTCACTTTGACTGAGAACTCTATTCAACCAAACACGGTTAAAGGTACAGTATGTAGAATTTTCGTACTGAATTATGTTTATACATTCAACAACCTGAGCCTGGCATTTTCAAATCTGGCAAGAAGAGACACGTGTTATTCAAAGTTAAATAACTTCTGAACCATAAATCTGAGCCATTTACTTGTTTTGTTCTTCTGGAAGCCCTTCAATGTGCCATTGTAATGATGCTATCCATGCCTTTGTAGCTCTTATAGAACGTTTTCTAGCAAGCTTGGAACTTGACTGACTTTCCAGGATCATTAAAGATCAAACCACACCAGTAACTCAGATATTGAATGTCTTTTTTATTCATTTATAATCCATTTTTCAATCGTTCTGACAGGTAGCAGCTAACGCTGTCAACCATGTTGTCTGTCTGTATCCCAGAATGCATTGTGAAAGGCTGTGACAACCAATAACAGGCTTTTCTGTCATCAAGTCATGCTTTGCCGAACAGAGCACATTCACAGACTTGGAAACTGTAGACGAGAGCCTGAACGACTCATAGTGGGGAGAAAGAGACACAGAGAGGCTGGGACGTGTCCCCAAGGATCACCACAGATAGGAACTGCTTTGAATAATGACTCAAATTCACAAAAGCACAGGATTTTTTTTTTTTTTACAAAACTGTGAATATTTCAAAGACTTTTTGCCACAGATTGACTGTAAAGAACAGGTTTGTGGGGAAAAAATCTTCATCATTACTGTTTACTGTGAGTAATACATATAAACCATTGATTTTCAATTCAGTTCATTTTTTTCTTTTGTCTTTATAGTCCCATCATTTTTTTTTAAATTTAAGTGATATTACCGCAGCATTAATAGTCTTAAAGCCCACATTGTCCTGAAAAAAAGGATACTCAGAGCTTGACAGTGCACCACAGGGTTGATGATTTACAAGCGTCTTAAGACAAAAACTGCAGGCAGGACACAATGGTTAAGAAAATAGCATAGGGCTCAGAGGTTTAAAAAGTGCCCACTCCTATGTTATATCTAAAGATGTGTCTGTTTATGGAGGCTGCCTTATGTTGTGTTTCATCACCCAAACTCACCTCTGTGACACATAAACCCATGGAGTTAAGAGCAGCACTTCTCAGGGCCGTCCACTTCCACAGCCTCCTTCTCAGTACTATTTCTTGTTTTGAATTGAGGAGTCTGGTCAATAAAAAGGCATCTCATAAAGTGTGTCCAATAAACAAAAAACATTTTTTTCTTTCATAGTGTGGGAGAAACGGACTGACAAAAGCACTTCTGGGATAGCACTGAAACTGAACTATGTGACATCTGCACTGGAGGCAAACGCTGGAGCGTATGTGCATCCCTGCATTACTTTTAGCGATTTCCTGGAGGTGTGAGAAATTAATGAATGAAAGCAAAACATTAGTTTTCTGTTTAGTAAATGTGCCTTATCGGGTTCTGGTTTTTTTTTACTGAAAAAGGTCCTCAATTCAATACCAGAAGTAAAAGATTGGCAGAGCTGGCCAGCACTACCAGTCTGAACTTGTCGTATTGTGTTAATGTTTTGGTTGAGAGCCCCCTAGTGGTGGAATTTTACATATAACAGCAAACATCCATCCATCTCCTATACCGCTTATCCCTTTGGGGGTCGCGGGGGGCTGGAGCCTATCCCAGCTCTCATTAGGTGAGAGGGGAGGTACACCCTGGACTGGTCGCCAGTCAATCACAGGGCTGACATATAGACAGACAACCTGGCACGCTCACATTCACACTTACAGTCAATTTAGAGTCACCAGTCAACCTAATGAGTATGTCTTTGAAGTTGGGAGGAAACTGCAGTACTCAGACAGAACCCACACATGCACGGGAGAAAATGCAACCCCGTACAGAAAGGCCCTTGGAAGCAAACCAGGAACCTTCTTGCTATGAGGCAACAGCGCTAACCCCTGCATCACTGTGCAGCCTTAACATCAAACAACTGTTTCCATTTCATGGATGAATTTCATGGATGATCAGTGACCATCGTGGTCTATACTGTAACCTTTTCATAAAGCATACTGGGATTGCTTGCAGGGTTAACCAGAAGGGCCATTTTTAACTTAATGTCTCCATCATTATGTGAGTTAATCTATGAAACAAAAACAGTACTTACTGATGAGTAAACCTTATGGAGCATAGGTTTTAACTCAGCAGAGTCCTAAATTTAAAACAAGAATGGTAAACAGATATGAGTTTGTACGGCCCTCAAAGCCACAGGTACACCAGTTAACACCCTTTCACACTATGTTCAGATGTTAATTGTAGAGGTTTGCTATGGTTAGTTAGCCATCAGTATTAGCTGATCCCATTCATACACTTCCATAGACATTTACATGCCAGTAGGAGCACATCTAGATAATCCTGTATGAATTGCATAACACCAAACACTGTCATTAGGAGGTCATTCATGAATTATCAGAGGTCAACAGGTAAACCTAATCCCATGCGAGTTGTATTTAAGACTTTGACAAACTTTCTCTACGAAAAGCTTTGTATTGACTTTTTGACTTGTATTGACTTTAATTGTTTTTGGCCACTTTTTGCCCACTTGTGCCATTTCTTCTTGCCACCTTACCCCATTTTTACCCAATTTTTTCCTCCATTCACCTGTATTAGCCACTTTTGCCCATTTTTGCATTTTTGTCTTGCAACTCTGACCCATTTAAACTATTTTAGCCAATTGTACCAGTTTTTGCCCATTTAAGATAAGATAAGACAAGATAAGATAAGATATTCATTTATTAGTCCCACAAGGGGAGAAAAAAGCAAATCTGAGGGCTCACCACAGCCACACCTTTCAACTAATTAGAAAATCCTGAATAACTTTTCATCATCCATGTCTCATCTACCTCTGTGCCAAAGTACAAGTTGATCAGATAAAATCCCTCGGAGGAGTTCATTCAAATATGACCCCTAGAAAAGGCCAAAAACAGCCCCTTTTTTGCATATCTATTCAAAATGGCAGATTTCTTGTTGGAGATAGAATGTAGGCCCAGGAGGCTTTTTCATAGATCTCTCCAAGCCGCACCAGCACACAAAATTTCATGAATCTACGACAAAGTCAAAGGAGGGGGCTTTAACTTTGAAATCTGTTAGGGGGCGCTATTTTTGCATTTTACCTCTCTTCACCCATTTTTGAATTGCTTTTTGCCATTGCATTGTATTGATTTTGTCATTTTTTGCAAATTTTTGCAGTGTTTTTCCCAAGCATCCAGTTTTTGCCCTTTAACCCATTTTTGGCACTCTTCCCATATTGGCATTTTTTGTCTCTTTTTGCCCAATTCTCCAACAAATTTTTGCATCTTTTTGCCTTTTATAGCCACCTTCTGCTATTTTTTACCCTTTTTCATCCAATTTTGCCACATTTCACCCATTTTTTTGTCTCTTTTAACAATTAATACATTTACATTTTGAAAAAGTTTACATTGTACAACAGCATAAATTAAATTCATTTTTAGTTGCTTTGATAAGAGTGGTTATTATTCAGGTTGAAATATAAAATTTTGCTGACCTCCATTGGCCCCTCTATTTGGCAGGACCCCAGAAAGCTCTCTCCTTGTCAGTAGATACTGGATATTCAAATGAGTAAAAATCACATTTTGCTTGAACTCCCAGACTGCACCCCTCTAAGATGAAAGTAATAGTAGGTCTTTCAATCCTATGCGCTACAACAACCCAAGTTGTGACCTTTAAAGTGGCAGCAATCCTTTCCCTGACCTTTACCCTCTGCTTTCACACTAAGCAGCTTCTGTGTTCCCACTACAAATGCCTCCGGAGGTCACCCCGGTCCTCTCAGACCTACAGGTTCAGGTCTAGTCCTATTATAACAAACTCATTTACTCACTTGACCACTCTCTGACCCTGGAGGACCCCCGGTATTGTTTGTCTTGTGTTACAGCCAAATAGGCTTTTCTGTGTGAAGCTGTCAGCATTGCTGCACATGCACACCCATCCTGCAGAATGGAACCACATTCATTGGATATATTGGTGCTCCGTCACACCTGGCTCCCTGTTTATCTTTGAGAATGTGTCCTGACCTTGATGCTCACAGGAACCTCCTCCCTAAACAGCTGTTTCCACAAGACCAACCATCCCAAAAGACAAAGACTGCAGTCGCTGTCTCAGAGCTTAGTTCACACACAATGTATGGATATCACATCATGAATTTCAGATTCAGAGCAGGTCATATGTCATGATAAATGGATCTGGGAAAAGAGTTTGAAAAACACAAAATTGGCCCTCAGCGAGACATTTAGAATTATTAACTGTAGGAAGGGATCATTTTCTGGCTTTGATCATTCTGGGAGGATAAATAGAGAACAATGTGACCTTGTTCAGAGTGGGGGGAATTAGCCATAAACCACTGGTGACTGAGTGACTGTTTGATCCATAACACACCCTTTGGGGAAACACAGTTTTTTTCATGCAAAATTCATTAAGTTGACTTATTCCTGCAAAACCAAGAAGACAGGGTGGCGCGAGGATGGAAATACGTGTGTATATTACACAAAACAAGCTGTCAAAAAGGAGTATAAATAATGAGGCTGTCAACATGGGTGCCAAACCTTTGCCAACAAACCACAGTTTATGTCAGGGGAGCCCAGCTAACGCTAACTCTCTCGCACACCTTCACAAAGTGGCAAATCAAACGTTTGTGTTGCTCTGCCTTCCCGCGTCTCCGCCCTCCTTCTGTTTTTCTGCTTTTTGCCCAGTTTCTCCTCGAAAGCCTGCAGATGTGTAGCTATGCAAAAGAAAACAGGGAGCAGGCCTCCGGCTTTGGTTAGCATGGAGAGACATGCCAGAAAAACAAAGACCTCTGAACTGTACAAACACTGCAGCAGAAAAACTGCCGCAAGGACCACCCATGGAGGTGGCAAGTGAGCAACTCAGACCACAACTAGCTTCTTGATTTGGGCTGCGACTAGATTAAAAACACAACATGCAGTGGTGGATGAAGAGTAGAAGAGTAGTGTGCTGCAGATGCTGCTGAAACAGACAAATGGGAAAGGAGGTGAATGGTACCTCTAAAGATTACATAAATGATTGAAAACTTCACCATTTACATCCACTGGTGCTTTTATTTTTGATGGGGGGCCATTTCCCACCTTCTGTCCTAAAAAGCTGACACGTTTCTGCTTTTCAATTAATCTATTTAACACTATTCTGAAAAATCATGAACATGTAAAGCAGACTCTTTCAAATGTTCTCTTCAAAAATATGTTTTCCCGTCCCTTTTGGCTACTGTGCTAGATCAACCATAAGAGATCTGAGCTGATCACTTTCAGGCCTGAGGAAAAAACTACACTTGGTGCATTCCATTTGCTTATTATTGTGTCCTCTTTCATGAGCAATGGAGTCATAAAAAAGGCAGGGTAGGTAAAAGCAAGCAGACCATTTTCTCAGACCATTGCACATAAAGGCAAATGTTGAAATCAAAGGTTGGAAGGTCAAAATATGAGTTTATGAGTTTAAGTCAAAATATGACTTAAAATTTTAAATTGTGAGTCTGATAAGTCAAAATATGGGATTAAAAAGAAAAAAAAAGGAGTCAAAAATGTTAAAATATCAGCTAGAATTCAAAATGATGATTAAAAAACTTAAAAAAAATATGATTTAAATTTAAAATTGGGAGTTTAAAAGGTCAAAATATGATATTAAAAGTAAAAATGATTTATTCAAAATGTAAAAATATGAGAAAAAATGAAATGATGAGTTTAAAAGTCAAAATATGGGATCAAAAAGCCAAAAATTAGCACTGAAAATGTCAAAATATGAGCTAGGAATCAAAATGATGACTTAAAAAGTTAAAATATGGCTTAAATTTAAAAATCCAAATGTAAAAAATAAAAATGTGATATATAAAGTCCAAATTATGAGTTGAAAAGGTCAAAGTATGAAATGAAAAGTCAAAATCATAAGTTTGAGATGCAAAACTGAAAACATGAAATAAAAACACAAATTTATTTCTTTCCCCACATTCTTGACTTTTTATGAAATTTTTCTTACTCTTTATTTTTCAGATTATTACAGCTTAATAAGGATATCTTAAATAATCAAGTTGAAGTTTACATGTTTATATAGGAGGAACTCTGCAGACTGCATACTGGTGGGCCAGTAATAATACAAACATGTGGGCCGGACATTGGCATTCAATGGGCTGGATTTGGCCCCCAGGCCTTGAGTTTGACACCCCTGATCTAATGGGAAACATTTGGGGTCATTGATTTTTGTTTCCCACAGAAATAATGAAGCAAAAAACATCAAATCTTCACATTAACCAAGATAAACAGCTATCCTTATGACAGATCAGGTCTTTACCAGTAGGTACCAGCTAGAGACTCTAATATCTCCTGCATAGTTCACCTGTCCAGTCCTGATACGCTGACATTTGCAGAAACATATTCTATCGCCTCTCTGAGAGATGTTTAAAAAGCTTCCAGCTCCTTCTCATGCTCTGTTCTGGAGCAATGAGACACCACAACCCTGTAGTTTTTCATTCAGATTTGGCCTTTTCAAACAAGCAAGATAATAAGGGACAGGATTGAGAGGTTTTATTGTGAAGTCTGATTTTCAAATGTCATTTCAAGATTGTGTTGTTCCACTTGAAATAAAAGTCATATATGGAAAGAAAAGGAGGAAATATGATGAGAATCCCATTTTCCATCATCAAGACTTGGCTAGCAAAGATCAACAAATCTGCTCACAGAGTCTTTTGCATAATATTGTGTCCATGTTGGTTTCTGGCTGAGGTGGACAAGCTGAACTGGAAGTTTTCACACATGTAACCCTGAAAAAGTGGACCAGATCGGCATGGGACATGTCACAGGAGCAGGTCTTGCCTGCTCTCTTTCACATTATTTGGAGGGACATAAATTCTCTAAGCACTAAAGTGTACCCTGTTATTTTTTCAAGCAGTGATTAGGCTTTTTCTGACAGCTAAGAGCCCTACAATGGAAAGCGTCTCAAGTGTATGTAATATAATCTTGTTTTAAACCTTAAGAATATATGAAAAGAACAAGAACTAAAGAACCAAGCTCTGAACTTTGGATTTAACTCAACCTATGATGCCAAGTGTCATCTTTATGGCTTTCAAACAGGGGTATCACGTCATACTTTAGGCTCTTCTCTATGAAAAATCCAGTGGTGTTGCTTTTCCTGCAGTGTCTCATTTAATATTTTTCCACAAACATGAATACACCCACTTTCTCTCAAACACATTTTTTCAATAAACAGCTATTTGAAGGTGTTTGGCCCTGAACTGGGCTGCACAGAGGCGCAGGGGTTAGCTATAAGGTTCCTGGTTCGTCTCTGGGTCACGGCCTGGGCATGCTCTCCCTGTACGTGTGTGGGTTCTCTCCAGGGACTCCAGCTTCCTCCCACCACCAAAGACATGCTCAATAACGTTAACTGATGACTCTAAAATGCCTGTAGGCGTGAGTGTGATGGTTGTTTGTCTCTGTATGTCAGCTCTGTGACTGGCTGGTGACCAGTCCAAGGTTCCGCCTCTTGCCCAGTGACCGCTGGGATAGGTTCCAGTGCCATAGGACCCTAAATGGGGTAAATGGTGTAGAAAATGGATGGATGGCCTTGAATTGACTTAGTTTAGTTTTTGTCTGATATCGTGGTAGGGTGGGTAAGATAAAGCATGTCTTCGTCTTGACAAGGTGGGCAGTGAGAGCTAGCATGGGAGCAGGTTGCTCTAAGAGGCTGGAGATCACTGCTCAGCCCTATGGAGGTGTTGTGGGAATTAGTGAGTGAAATGCCTGCAGAAGGTGGGGTCCTAGTTGACAACCCAGGTGAAGAGCTGGCTTTTTGCTGCCCATCAGTCTGCATGGTTCACCTGTAGAAGCCAAAGATAAATGCTTATTTAGCTTAGGGATCTTTCTGCTGAGCAATTGTGTTTTTGGTAGGCCAAAAAGGTATTCTGACCCCTTACCATTACACCAACAGAGACTGTAATTACATTGTATTCAAGTACATGTACTTCACAATTGGGTTGCTCCCCTTTTTACAGCTGTAACAGCATTCACTCCTCTTGGAAGGCTTTCCACAAGATTTTGGAGTGCTTCTGTGGGAATTTGTGCCCATTCATTACGTAGACCATTTATGATATTGGATAAGAAGGCCTGGCTTGCAATCTCCATCCCAGTTCATCCAAAAGGTGAAACCTCAATGGGACTGAGGTTAGGACTTTTTGTGGGCCAGTGAAGTTCTTCCTCATCAAACCATGTCTTCAAAGTCCTTGCTTTGTGCACTGGGGTACAGTCATGTTATAATAGAAATGGGCTTTCCCCGAGTAGTTGCCACAAAGTTGGAATCATAGCGTTTCCCTTCACTGGAGATGAGGGGCCTAGCCCACCCCCTGAAAACAGTTCCTTATTGTCATCCCTTCTCCACCAAATTTCACAGTTGAAACAATGCAGTCAGGCAGCTAACATTCTCCCAGCATCAGCCAAACCTAGACTTGTCCATCTGACTGTCAAACAGAGGAGTATGATTCAGCACCCTACAGAACTATACCACTTTTCTATAGGCCAGTGTCGGTGTGCTTTAAAGCACTCCATCCAACACTTGCATTGGACTTATTGATGTGAGGCTTGCATGCAGCTGCTTGGTCATTGAAACCCATTCATGAAGCTTCCACCACACAGTTTTTGTGCTTACATGAATGCCAGTGGAAGTTTGGAGTGTTGCTGACTTTCAGGCACCATGCGTCTTAGCAGTCATTGACCCCACTCTGCTATTTAACATGGTCTTCTACATCATGGCTGAGTTGCTGTCATTTCATCTATCAGTTGACTGTGGAATAGAGTGGTGCAGTTGTGACGTAGTTTTGTAGGCAAACCCGGAAGTTAGTGTAGCATTGGTTCCCTCGGCGTCAAGCCTATGGGATTTTTCAATGGGTTTTAGGATTATTGCTGAAAATAAGCTCTGTGTCCAATAAAAGTTTATGAAACTCACACGTTTTGTTCATAAAGATAATCTTCATTAATTGATAATATAAGCATCATATCTGGTTTGTTAATCTAACTGACGAAAGTAAAAAAGCTAACGTCATGCTATATTAAAGTACATACAGTCAACTGAATTTAACGTCATCCACTGTGGATACAAGTGAACAGCAGGCTCAGCCGCCACGCTTCGGATGATGCATAATCTTCCTGACAAACGCTGTAGTGCTTGTTAGCTGTCTTTTAGCAACCGTCTTTATTAAGACGTGAAAAGATGCACAATTCAAAGGTGGGGTACATTTCAGATGTATTTTTTGTTTTAGGATAAAACGTTAAACTCTCTTGAGCTTGTGATCACCACAGACCTTATTTCAGGCATTTAACCTAAAAGTCAATCAAAAATCCCACAGACTTTCAGACGAGGGAACCAGAAGTGCTAAAATGCTAACTCACTTCCGTGTTTTAGGACTCATTCCTGCACCACTCTATAACCAGCCGGGTTGAAATTTCATAAACCGCCTTATTGCAAAGGTAGCGTCCATCACAGTAACACACTTGAAGTCATGAGCTCTTCAGAATGACCTATTTTATATCACAAATGTTTTCAAAAGAAGCCTGCATGGCTAGGTGCTTGATTTTATACACCTGTGGCAACAGGTCTGATTGAATTCAATTATTAACAGGTGTGGCCAAATACTTTTGTCCATATAGTGCATCTCTTTTTAAAAAAAGCTGACACCTGAATCCAAGGACTTCAAGGACACATATGCACTTAGCCTGACATCCTCAAAAATGTACATCAATGACACGTTGAAACAGTGCAAGCCACGGGCCCTTTGATTGGCCTACTGGGTAGCAAAGGGTGACAGTAGGCCTCTGGGTGATGTCTACAGGCATACTGTGCAATGTATTCATTCAGTCTCCTCTGATGTCTCTTTATTGTTTGCCGAATCTGCTCCATACTTATCAGCTACAACATAATACACTTAGTTTCAGTTGTAATGCTTTTATTGACACAAATAAGCAAAAAACATTACTGGACTGAAAACTGGCAATACAACAAGCATAGAAATCTCACCACTGACTAGCTTTTTGGTTTTGTAGTGCAGATTTGTATTTCTTAAAAACTAACTTCATGGGGAGCTATGAAATACCTGCTGCAGGTCTCAGAAACTACGCTGACACAGAAGATGCTGAGAAGGTTTAAAGACGACAGTTGGGGCTGCAGCTGTATGTTGTTTCTCCAGCTAATATTCTGGGCAGTTCTTGTGTTCCACCCTTGTTGTCTCTCCTCGTGTAACCTTAAACCAATCCCACTAATGAGCTGGCTATAGACAGCATGACGGGATGGAGGCTGCTTGTGAAAAATCATTTTTGATGCAGAATAAACTAGACCAGGGCATTTTCCTATTTTGATTGGTATAAGATCGACTGTAATGTAAGTGCATTTCTGGCTGCATGTCTTTGTGTGATTCACTCATCTTTTTTGGCTTTGCATCTGAGTTTCTGTGTTCTTCTTTTGTATGCATGGCTTAGCACTAATGTACACACGTCTCACTGCACGTGTGTGGTCTATCAAAGGATAACAGGTGGCAATGGTTAAAAGTGGATTTTTCCAGTTGTTTAAAAATCAGAAAATATCTCCATTTTCATTCCCCTACCCTCCCTCTTCTTGTCACCTTAGCAGAAAACCAAAAGAATCTAATGGCATTCCTTGAATTCTTGGTGCATGGAGCCACTGTTTCTGTATTTCACGGATCTGAATGGTGTGGCCCAGGCAGTCTGGAATTCCTGGCTGGGAGATCAGAGGCCTTGATTTATCAGGATGTTCTCTCTGTAGGGTGATTGGAGGGTAAGGGAAATTTAGATAACGGTTTATACACCTGCGCACACTCAAGTTCTTTTTTCTTTTTTCAACAAAAGTTTGAACTGGAGCAAAACCTCAGTCACTGAACCAGGATGAATCAGAAACCATGTTTTCTGGTTTTATTTGGGTCTCTGTCTGGAAAACATACTTTGATTCCATGAACACCTTGGATTGACCCTTCCTCGTTAGTTTTTATCCAAACTGGACAACATTCCTTTATAAAAGCAAGAGTAAAGAGCCACACTGAGAGCCTCTCATGATGGTAAGATGTTTTTTTCTCTTTGCTTTAGCAATGGTTTCCAATTGTTACAGGTGTAGTTTGCCAGTGTATCAAATGACTCCTGCCTTGGTAGCTATAAGCCTGGATTTATCTGTAGGAAAATGGCAGTTTAATCAGAACTTAACTACATTTCTTTTATAAACTAAAAGTGAAGAACCACAGTGAAATCTTGTCTTGGCAGAGAAGATGTTTTTGCATGCCTCCTGACCAGCCTTGGCATCAGCTTTATTGACCAAGAAGCCCTGCTGTTCACAAACTGCAGCAGTGGTGGGCTTTCAGAAGCACATGCGTGCAACCTCTTTTTGTCTTGTCGCTCTGATTGGTCTGTGACCAATGTGACGGACAGCCAATCACCTTCTGGGAATTTTTTGAAAAGTCTGCCCTTTCCAAATGCTTTTTAAGAGAGGTTTTCTGGATGAATGTGAAATGAATCCATGCATTTGATATGTGAAATAGTCAGGGAGTTTGCTCATCTAGTCTGCATGGGTTTTGTGGACTTGGAGAAGGCGATCATATCCCTTGGGGGATCATGTGGGGGGTACTACAGGAATATGGGGTCCCGGCACTGTTACGGCAAGCCATCAGTTCCCAGTATAACCAATGGGAGAGTTGCGTCCGCATTCTCGTCACAAAGTCATACACATTCTGAGTACATGTTGGCCTCCAACAGGGCTGCCCCTTATCACTGATTATGTCTGTGATTTTCAGGGACAGGATCTCAAGGCGCCTCTGGGAGAGATGGGTCTCTGGTTGGGGTCCTCCAGTTTGCAGCTGAGTGGGAAGTAGATGAGGGTCAGCACCTCTAAGTCCGAGGCCATAGTTCTCTGCTGTAAACCAGTGGATTGCTGTCCGGATGGGGAGTGAGTCTCTGCCTCAGCCTCGGCTGAAGGACTTTGAGTATCTCAGGGTCTTGTTCGTGAGTGAAGGTGAAAAGAAGCTTGAGACTGACAAACGCATTGATACAGCTTTAGCAGTATTCCACGTGTTTTGCCAGTCCAATGTGGTGAAGAAGGAGCTGAGCCGGAAGGCAAAGCTTTTGATTTACAGGTCGATGTACTTCCCAACCTTCACCTATAGTCATCGACTCTGGGTGATGACTGAACGAAGGAGATCGCTGAATCAGTTTTCTTCAGAGGTTGGCCGGGCTCAGCCTTGGAGTTCAGACAAACTAAAAGTAAAGGCTTTGCTCCTTTGTATCGAAAATAGCCAGTTGAAGGGGTATGAGCATCTGTTCAGGTCGCCTCCTGGGTACCTCCCTTTGGAGGTCTTCCAGGTACAGGAGACCTCAGGGAAGACCCAGAAAGCACTGGAGGGGTTATATAACTTGTCTGGACTGGAGTTGCACTGGTATCGCAAAGACAGAGAGGGGAGTGTCCCTGAGGAGAGGGATGTCAGGGTTGACTTGCTTAGCCTGCTGCCACCACGACTCAGCCCTGGATAAGTGGAAGAAGAAAGAGATGAAATTTTAAATCAATTGCAATTGCCATTATTACTATAAGTTTACTTTTTCATTATGTTTTAACATTATTAGAACATCACATAATGTCAGTAATAGAAATGCTTTCCCTAACCTTCAACTGTGTGTACGTTTTTGATTGTTGATGAGTGGAGTTACTGATGTGGTCATTCATCAAGTAAGATTTAAAAAAGGCATTTTTTATTATTAACTTTTGGTTTAAGAAACATGATGAGGAATACTCCCAGATAACATTGCTGACCTTGCAAGTTGCTCTTGCAGACACTCCAAGCTCGCCTCTTAACCATGTGGTAGTGGCAAAACTAGGAGACACTGAAAAGAGTTGATGCATGAAAGAAACTTGAAGTAGCTTTCAGCAGTTGCTTCAAGATGGTTCACTATGACTGGTCAGTCTGCGCATCAGTCAGAGAGAACTAATAGTCAATTTTCTGTACACTACTGCACTGGAAACACCAACACATTCAATGTAGAAGAGAGGGTTGGAGTCTATGTTGTTGCTAATGTCTTGGGTGTTGTTGTGGGCTAGCTGTCATAACTACATGCATCTGCTGTTTTTGCATCTGTTGCCTTATGAATCAAGTTTTGTTGGCCAAAGAAACTAAGATAGGACTGTTAAAGGCACAATCTTCTGAGGTTTCCATGACATAAACAAGGCACAGAAGTCAAAAAGACTAAGTCATTAAGCATTCCTGTGGCTTTGGGTTAAAGTGCAAAGCATGAGACACAATACGGGTTCAGGGATTTTTCAGAACCTTTTATTTTATTGCTTTGCTGGGGAGAGGCAGACATATTTTCCAACCTTGATGGCTATTGTTGCATATTTGTCCCATGGGGGCTTTGGCATTTAATAGCCACTGGAAATGACTAATTAATCTCCAAACTATAGTTTGAGAGTTTATTATGTCTCAATACAATGCCAAAACCTTGATTCTCTTAACACAGGGCTTTGTAGGGCTGTTATTTCTTCATTCTTTTCCCAGAATTAAAAATCTCAATTTCAAGCGCACAATAGCTCTAATTTTGTTAGGTACATATAGGGAGATTCCAAGGAAAAATGGCTGAGAAACACTGCCTTTAAGTCTGTGGTTGGTCATGTTCGTCTCTAATTTAAGGGGTAATATGGAAATACTTTATATGCAAATTTTACTGATAATTTGTCTAATGCTGCCAGATGCAGTTCCCTTGAGTTGAGTGCTTCCAAAAGCCTTCTCATTCCCAAATTTATTTTAAATCAAATCTAGTGTTAGTTCATGCAGGACATGGTAGTCAACTGCCCAAATGTGATCAGCTGATCCCAATCATTGCAGCCAAAAGCCAATCACAGCTCTGTCTCTCAACAAAGCTGTCCATTTAAACATGATACTTCTCACTTATCCCAGTTTTCCTTTGATCAGCATTGGATAACCATGACCTTGATGACTGAGAACCTACATAGTTATCCCAGTTTACACAAATGCTGATGCACCACACCACTGCTGCTGGAAAAGCTCAACCTCCTCCTCCCCAGCCACCTCCTTTAAGGCATAAAGCTTGTTTCACTCTTATATTTGGATTCATGCTGCTATGGATTAACTGCTGTTGAGCTGATTTTATTGTATTCAATACGAATTGTGAAAAATGTCTGAGGTTTCTAGCCATGCACTCCCTTTTTACTGATAATTTCTTTTGATTAACTCTGCCAGATGCAGTTCCCTTGAGCTGAGAGCTTCCAGAAGTCTTCTCACTCACAAATTTATTTGAATAGACTTTACCAGGAATGAAAGAATACTGCCAAGTTTTGTACACAAGATCCACCAGCTAATGATAGGAGAGTGTAGCTTCAAAGTGTCTATGTAAAGACTAATGAGCAGCATGTGACATATGGGAAACTGTTTTATGTCAAACATGCATCCATCCATCCATTATTCTACACCACTTATCCCATTTGTGGTCTTGAGGGGCTGGCACCTATCCTAGCTGTCATTGGGTGAGAAGCAGGGTACACCCTGGACAAGTCAATCTAGTGCTGACATGTAGAGACAAACAACTTACACTCATACCTAAAGTCAATTTAGAGACACCAATTAACATAAAGAGTATGTCATGTCTCATATCCGAACATGCAAACTGCCACTGTGCAGCCCTCAGCCATGCATCTTTTGAAAAAAATGAGATGTATCACAAAAAGGGATGTCAAAGGCAAAACTAAGGGAATGTGAACTGGACAGTTGAGCTGTGGCTCTGATAAAAATGAATTCATAAATAAGCTACCAATGCAAGCTAAAAATGCAGGGCACTTATTTAGCACATGGCCATTTTAAACCCCAAAGGTTCTCTTTGTCCAAATCTTTTAATTGTTCCATATGCTGAGGACCTTATGTCAGTTTACAGGAAGCTCTGTTTGCAAGAAGATTGTCATTCACTTGGACCTGTGTTCCTGCAGGGCAAATACAATCAACACAGTCATGATGCTGGGGGCAAAATTAATCATCAGGTTTTCCATACAGGAAGCTCTTTCATTCGGACGAATCATGAGGTAAATGTTGAAAAGGCTCTGGCTGGATATTTTGGGAAACAAGCAAGCTCTTAACCTTTTAGGACTGACGCAGAAGAAAATACTGAGGGTGGCAACTGCGGGCCTCGTCGAGTTATTTGAAAAACAGTGACACCAGGGAGATCTGGCTCAAGTAGAGGGTCATAAGTGGTGTTCCAAAAAAAAGCTGCTTTTAATTTTAATGACAGTCTGCACTGTTGAACTTTTGCCTGATTCAACAGCTCCAGTGGTTAGTGT